>NC_090928.1:265048778-265714493 GCF_040938575.1 Ambystoma mexicanum | reverse complement strand
TCTGGTGGGTTTGGATATGGAGAGTTTCTTTTGAATAAATTCTTCACCCTGGCCGTGTATCACTCTGTGCGTTATGCACATTGCTTTGAAAGTGATTATTTGTTTGACCAGTAGCCAGTGTAACATCCTAAGAGCAGGTGCCATGTGATCAGGGGAGTTGCTAGGTCTTGGAAAGACCCGGGCTAAGCGGATGTCGGAACTGTTGGGACTGGGGGCTAGCTAGTCTTTTGGCTGTAGCTCCTGAGATTCTATCCGGGGCTACAGCCAAAAGATCAGGGGCTATAGCCCGCTTAGCCCCCCCCTAGCAACGCGCCAGCATGTGATCTATTCTGTTGAGTTAAAGGAGAAGTCTGGGTGCTGCGTTTTGTATTAGTTGCAGTTTCCTTAGTAGGTAGTCTGGCATTCCAACGTTTCAGCTGCTGGCATGATCTATCCTGGACATGATGAGGGATATGATGGCTAGTGTTTTGTGCAGAATTTTCTTTAACCGTTTGTAGGTGGAAGAAGCACTTCTGGATTATCATGTTAACTTGTGGTTGCAGTGTTAATTTGTTGTCCATGATGATTCCAAGGTTTGTTACTGCTGCAGATGGTGTCGGTGGGTTTCCCAGTTCTATGGGCCATGGGATCCGCTCATTGTTTCCTCTGTCTTCAGGTGTAATCATGATTTTGGTTTAGTCTGCGTTAATCTTGAGTTCGTTCATGTTCATCTATTGCTAGAGCTCATTGAGACACTCTATTAGGGGTGTGTTCTCTTCTTGTATGTCACTGTATTTGAAGACGATTTGTGTATCATCTATGTATTTGTAGCATGTTAGTCTGTGTTTTTGATGCGGTTGATTAACAGTGTTATGTAGATATTGTAGTGGTGATAACAATGAGCCTTGGGGCACTCTGCAGGTAGTGCCTTGTGGAAAGGTTTTAACCAAACTGTTTCTGTTCTTTCCGAGAGGAAGAATTTGATCCACAGAAGTGCTGTGTCAGTGAGTCCGATATCCTCCAGTCTTTTTATTAGGATATTGTGGTTGACTGTGTCAAAGGCAGATACATTAACATCAATGCTGAAATGGTGTTGGAGTCTGTGTTCATCTTTAGGTCGTCCCATATTGAGACTAGTGTGGTCTCTATTCCTCTCAATGGTCTGAAGCCTACTTGCGCCTGGTCCAGTAGATGTTTTTCTTCAACATGCTCCAGTAGTTGTTCATAGACATAGGTTTCTAGTAGTTCTGCTGGGTATGGGATTTTTGAGATACGTCTTCCATGTCGCCCATTGTGTTCTAGAGCAGAGGTTTGATGTAGGCCAGTTTGAATGCTCTTGGTACTCTCACTGTCGTAAGTGATTGATTGAAGAGTTTTAGGTAGCATTTCGATGGTGTGTCTTGTGCGAGGATGGATGTATAGATGTCTGGAGGGCAAGGGTCCATTGGGGAACCTGCCTTGTTTCTGTTTTTAACCAGGCTTAGTAGTTTTTCTCTTGACATCTGTTGGAAGCAGCACATTGTTATTTGTGGTCTATGGGTTGGTGGTAGCTGGTGGATTGCTTAGATGATTGGTCTGCTTTGTATGACTCGGTGGATGTTGGTGATTTTGTTCTTGAAGTGATCTGTGAGATCCTTACATAGTTTTTGGGAGGGCACTTGTGAGTTGTTGCATCTGGCTGGGTTTCTCATCTCATTTACGATGCTGAATCACTCTCTTTGAGTGCTGGTCGTTTTCCTGATCTGGTCGTCGTAGTGTTTCTTTTTTGCTTTGAGAATTTCGGATTTGTATGCTCTAATTTGTTTTTGGTAATTTACTCTTTTGTCTTGGTCATAGTTTTTCCTCCATCATGCTCTAGTTTATTTTAAGTTCTTTTCATTTCTTTTATGTGAGGCATAAACAATCTAGCCACTGCTATCTTTCTTGATGGGATGAGGCATTTTTCTGGGTATCTATTGTTTCTGCAATACATTTCTGGATGAGATTTGCTTTTCCGTCTATGTCTGTCGAATCAATGACATTGCAGTTGGCTTTGCCACTTCTAGTTGTTCTTCTAGGTTACTATTCCTGATGGTTTTTCAGTTTCGTTTCCAAATTGGTTGGTATTTTATTGGATTTTTGGATGGGTTTGATGGTATTTGCATAACGAAAGGGATGATGAGGTGGTCACTCCATAGTATTTGGAAGGGCAGTGCTATTGTGATCAGGTTTCTTTTGGTGAAGATTGTGTCCAGGTTTGTCCTGCTGTGTGTGCCGCTCCTTTCACCATCTGTTGAAGGTGCATGGTCTCAAGTTGTTTGGTTAAAGTTTTAGGCGAGTTGCGGTTCTCTTCTTCGAACCATATGTTGAAGTCCCCGAGAATGATCATATGGTCATGTTTGATGGCTAGATTAGTGACTGCTTCTATGAAGGTATCTGTGATGTTGGCATTGTACATCGGAGGCCTGTAGACTAGTATGAATGTGAGGTTTGATTGTGGTCCCGAGGTAAG
Source organism: Ambystoma mexicanum (assembly GCF_040938575.1). Taxonomy (NCBI): domain Eukaryota; kingdom Metazoa; phylum Chordata; class Amphibia; order Caudata; family Ambystomatidae; genus Ambystoma; species Ambystoma mexicanum. The sequence continues at coordinate 265,712,023 of NC_090928.1, read as the reverse complement.
GTGGAGCATGAGGGATTTGGAGTTCTGGATGCTTAAAGGCTGTGATGTTTTGATTTTTAGGTGTTCTTTGTCGGCTACTGCAAGCCCTCCCCCTATTTTTCCTTTTCTGTTTGCCTGCTTGCATTTGAAGTTGTCAAGTATGGAGCTGTGTAGTAGGACTTTGTAGTTTTCATCTAGCCAGGTTTCTTTGATGAATAGGATGCCAGTACCCCGTCGCACAGTAGGTCGTAGATTTCAGTTGCTTATTTGGACATGGATCTGGTGTTGATTAGGTTGCAGTGTAGTTTTCTCTTTGTAGTAGATTGATATGTTATGGTTTGCATCTGGGGGTGGTTTTGTTGGTGGGTCTCCTCATCGTCTTTCGGCTGTTAAGAGTCTTCTGTTATTATTGTTTCATCTTTGAACAGGTCAGTTAGGTTTCTAATCGGGTTCATGGCCATTTCAGGCTCCTCTTCTGATTCAGAATGGTGTTGGTGGTTCTCTTGGGGTTTGGCAATGTATGGAGTGAGGGTGCAGCTTTACATTCTTCCAGTTATTTCTGTATTTTTCCTGTGGGGTGCTGTTATCCTGCTGTTGTGTATAGGCATCTGTTCTGTTGATCCAGTTGTTGCCAGGTATGGTGTAAGGTAGAGTGATTTTTGTCTTGTTCTCGGGGTGGTTCTTATTCCTGTGGTGGTTGCAGCTGTGCATTCTGATGATGTTATGGAGTGTGTTACATTAAGGGTCAGCAGTGGTTCCCTTATGGATGGATATCTTCTCTTGTTGTTTTCTCTCGCATCAGCTGATACTTTGATGTGGCATGGTTTAGTCTTGTTTGGCTGTTTTTTCAGGTTGATTCACGGTTGCGAGTCGCTTCCCGTGATCTTGAGTTTTTTGGGGTACAGGGTGGTAAGCCCTCCTGTGTTAGTTGTTCTGTGTTTCCTTTTGCCTTGTTGTTGTGTTCCTTGCTAGTTTTTGCGATGGATTCATTTTAGTGGTGGTTTCTTGATGAGTTTTCTTTCTGCGGGTAGAGTAGGGGGTGTTGAGAACGGTAGAGTCAGGGGTTGGAGAGGTTTCACATTGTCTGTGGCCTCAAAGGGTTGCCTCGGTTAGTTGTGTGGAGAGATGGTCTATGTTGGGGTGGGCTTGGTAGAGGTCCTAGATTAGTCCCCTTGGAGCGGTTTTACCGACTGATCTTGCTCTGGGTTCTGTTTTACGTTTGTTGAGGTTCGTAGCAGAGTTGCCTCCCTTTCCATAATTGCGGAGGGTTAGTTTACTGTCTTTCACCTGGGTGTGAAATATGGCTACCTGATGCAGTTGGTCTAATTTTATTTAAGGTGGGTCCAGACACACAGTTCGCCCACAGTTGGTCTAAAATCAAATAGAACGACAGCATATGTGCCTGGGTGTGAGATAAGGCTATCTATCAAAGTTGATTTAGGATAAAATAGGATTGGAAAGCTGTTCGCCTAAGAGTGAAGCATGCTAAGTAACTAAACTTGCCTTAGTGCGAGAAATGGCTAACTAGCACAATTCGTCTACCTGTAATGCCACCTAGCTTTATGAAGCCTGGAAGGGGGTTTGGCCTAAAACGGGGCACAGCAGTAAATGCAGTAGCCCTTAAAGCTTATGATTTACAAAGCGATCGGTTAGGTGCAGGATTTGGCTAACTAGACATAATCAGGCTGAATGCGAGATATATCTGACTAAAAAACATCAGGCTGAGTGTGAGACACAGCCTACCAAGCACAAACAGGCTAGATCCCAGATATGATTAGCCAATAACAATCGGGCTAAGTGTGAGATTTGGTTGGCTATGTATATTCTGGCGAAATGCAAGAAATGGCTATCTGGACACAGACAGGACAAATGTGAGATGTGACTAGTCAGAACAGTCTGGCTAAATGTGAGATATGAGCAATCAATAACAATTAGGCTAAATGTGAGATATAGCTTACTGGACACAAACAGGCTAAATGCGAGATATGACTTATCAAAACAATTAAGCTAAACGCGAGATATGGCTAGTTGGACACAGACAGTCCAAATGCGAGATGTAAATAGTTGGAACAGTCTGGCTAAATGTGAGATATGGCTAAATAACACAAACAGGCTAAATGCAAGATATGACTTATCAAAACAATCAGGCTGAATGACAGACATGGCTAACTAACACAATCAGGATGAACGCGAGATATGGCTAAACAACACAATCATGCAGAATGCGAGATATGACTAACTAGCACTTTCAGATGTGGGAAGAAGCTAACTCAACTACCTTCACCCAGATGTGTGAAACAGCTAAGCAATACAGTTCACCTAGATGTGACAGATGGCTAACACAGTTCACCTAGATGTGTGAAATGGCTAAGCAACACAATTCACCTAGATGTGCGAAATGGCTAATTAACACAGTTCACATAAATGTGCGAAATGGCTAACTAAACACAGTTCATCTAGATGTGCGAAATGGCTAAGCAACACAGTTCACGCCTAGATGTATGAAATGGCTAACTAAACACAGTTCACCTAGATGTGCGAAATGGCTAAGCAACACAGTTCACCTAGATGTGCGAAATGGCTAAGCAACACAGTTCACATAGAGGTGTGAAATGGCTAAACAACACAGTTCACCTAGATGTATGAAACGGCTAACTAAACACAGTTCACCTAGATGTGTGAAATGGCTAAGCAACACAGTTCACCTAGATGTGCGAAAAAATGGCTAACTAAACACAGTTCACCTGGATGTGTGAAATGGCTAGGGCTCTGGGCCAATCGGGTTGGGGTGGGTCCAGAGGCGTAGACAGGGTAGGGCCTGAGTGGCAAGGTCCACCCAAAATCTGTAAATGCCCGCTCAGCAGTGCAGTGGGCCCAACTACATTAGCTTCAGGCCCCATTTGCTAGACAATCCTGGCTATGCCTATGGGTGGGTCGGGAGGTGGGAGCAAGATGGGGCAAAACAGTGGCTAAGCAATACAGTTCACCTAGATGTGCATAACGGCTAGGGCTCTGGGCCAATTGGGGTGGGGGTGGGTCGGGAGGCAGGAGCAAGGTGGGGAAACAAAGAAGAGGGACAGGGAAGGATCCTACATCGCTTGGAGCGCAGGGAGCTTTACACGATTTTTCAAAATGGATGCAAGCCCAAAATGAAATCCGAAGACATGCCCAAGAGCTTCATTTCACCCTTTGACATTGGTGAAAGTGGCGATGTGGACCTCTGCAGCCTTCCTGGAGCCCACGTTTGAATTGCACAGTAATGGAGGGCTAATCAGGGGTGGGTCGGGAGGCAGGAGCAAAGTGGGGAAACACAGAAGAGGAATAGGGAAGGGTCCTTCGGTGTGCAGGGGGATTTACACTATTTTCAAAATGGATGTGAGCCCAAAATTAAATCAGAAGAAATGCCCATGGGCTATATGTGTTATGTTATCTTAGATTATTTGTATAGTGCTTCCTATCATTTGTTCTTGTGTCAAAGCACTGTAGGTAGGATGTCCCTGCCAAATACCATAGTCTGAAAAGACAAGAGAAAGGAGCATAGCAGTGCATGCAGCAGTAATTGTAGCCCAAGGAACTGTTTAGAACTGCTCAGTAAAAGCAGAGATGTCCAGTGTAAGTACATTAGAAGACACAAGTTGCATGGTGAAGAAGAGCGGGTTGCATTGAAATGGTAGATTCTATGTGACATCTGGACCAAATTATTCGTAGAACTCAGCTGTATGCCATAGGCTGTTGCGCTATAGGAGGATGGAAGGAAAGGTACCAGGTGTAAGAAGTGTATAGAGCCCCTAGGGCAACTGTCTGCAGTTGAGGGCTCTGTTGTACTTTACATGTAGCATACATGCATATGGTAGATACTATGTGACCGCTGGACCAGGTTTTTGTTAGGACTCCGCTGCATGCTGAGGGCACAGCGTTATAGTCGAAGGCATTAGGGATAAAGTGTGTACATTAGGTCATCGGTCTAAGGGGTTAAGGAAGCCATCCTAATTGCCACACTGAACCCTTCAGACCAGTCAGTGATGACTCCTTATTTCATAGCATCCATCTTACAATTTGAAAGCGCCATTTGCTTGTCTCTACACCACTCTTGTGTCTGTTACAAGCTCCACCTTCTAACCAATGCCACATTATTATGTTTAACAACCGCAGAATTAATTTCTCCCACTAAATCAATTATTTAAAACTAGTGGGAAAAAAGCCAGTGTACTAAGGCTAATGTCCGTAAAGCAAGACATTTTCAGAGTGTAAAAATAGTATGTGGTGTATTTTAACGTAATTTAAGTTAATAGAAAAAACAATTTGTAAAGGATCTTGCTTTTTTTACGTGGAGAAGTTGTAACCTCAAACAAAATCTCACAGAATCGTTTAAAAGTTCAACATAGTACATACGGCCAATTGTTGTATCGGCTCCTCATTGTCTTGGATTCCACTTACCGGTTTTGGACTCAAATGTATAATGTTGAGGGATGTCAGAGTGGTGCAATTCACATGCAGCATGATTCAAAGTAGACATGAGATCATAAAATAAAGTAAATTGAAGTCAAATAAAGTTTAAACCGTACATGAAGAATATTATTGATATAATAATACATACCAAGAAATATTACAATGAATAATTACCTAATACATACGTACATTGAATACAATTTTATTTCTTTTGTTAGAGAAATAGTGTTTGATCAAATGAATTTCTATTTGTTTTTTTTAAATGTATATATTTTCTTAGTGTATGCGACTTGAGGTATGCTTATGAAGGGTTTATGGTCATTTCATCTAAAACCATTGCATCTAATCCCAGTGCATCAAAATGTTTCCATCTAAAAAATGTCCATCTATTTTTTTCTTTTCTTTTTTCTTTTGTTTGGGGGGGGGGCAAACCCTGATTTTTTACCATTTAAAATGCACCTGAACAAAAATTAACCCTTTACCCGCCAAAAAAATGCATTACATGGACATTTTTTAGATGGAAAAATTTTGATGGAATGGTGTTAGATGGAATGGGTTTAGATGAATTGACTAGATACCCTTATGAAGTGGTATCCCTGATTTAGACCTTTTCTGCAGCTAATTGTATGTTATCATTATTGAAAAATACACATTTTGTTCGCCTGGAAGATTAACTTGAAATCTTATTGTTGTATGCGTAAAGCAACAGCAGTGATAACAGGTGAAGCGGGCAGGACGGCTTCGGACAAGCATACATCTGGTCTTTTCTTGTATAGTATATTAATAACATGAAAGCAAAAAAGTGTCCATGCTGTGAATTATAAATAAACTTGTATATGGATTTGAATAGGAGTAGTACTAATCTTCGGTGTAATTTTAAAAAGAGGATTTGTTTTTCATAAAGGGGTAACTCTCTCCTGAAAGTAAACATGCATTGGCAAAGCCAACACGTGTTGACTAATTCTCCAATAAACTTCACTCCAGGACTAAAGCACAGCAATAATGATAACACCATTGTAAGTGACAATCATTAAAGTGTGTAATGCAAAACAGACACTTCCAACAAAAACAATTGAACAAAACAAACAGTTAGACACATATCGAATTCTCTTCTTTCGGCAAATTACAATGCCAGAAACTTACAAAAGAAGTAATAATGATTCACCGCTGTCTACTCGTAATTATAACAGTGATAGAAGAGTAGTTGGCTCTAGGAATGGAAATGACCTTGCTAGGCTCTGTATTCTTGGTTGAAAAAGCAGGTTGGCAAGATCACAGGTAACTTGTTTGAGGTTTAGCCAAACTCCTCATTCGTTGAGTAGGAGAAAAGGGGGGTTTGCTCCTGGCTATCTTGCTTAGTGTGTTTACAAGAATAGTTCTTACACATTTTTAACTGCAATGTAATTCACTTTTATTTGTGCAAGTGGTTGGTTTATATTGTCATATATATATATAGTACATTAGGGGGTTCTTGGTCCCCTTGTTGTCAGCCGACACGTGTTTTGACCCGAGGGTCTTTATCAAGGCTATTGGTACTGGCTTGTAGCCCCCTGTGGGGTCCAGATAGGGGTTTCTTGTGCTGGCGCTGCGTTTGCATCTGTTGCATCATCGACAGTTGCATCATACTGGCCAGAGCATTAATTCTCTCAAGATTAGACTACTGTAATGCTCTCTGCAGTAGTGCAAATAAAGCTTGCATCCAAAAACTCAAAATACTACAAAACAACGCTATCTGAGCTGCATTAGGCATCAACAAAAGCGTGCACATGACCCCTATAAGACGCCAATACAACTGGCTACCCACCCATAACAAAATACAACTCAAAATCGCCTCTCTGACACACAAAGCACTGCACAATGCTGCACCCAGCTACCTAATTGTCAGAATAACTAAAAGAACCTCTAGCAGACCTACCAGAACCATCAATACTAACTGCCTGCTAGTACCCAGATTCAAATACTCCAAGATCGGCAGCAATAGTTTCCCTGTGAAAGCCGCTAAGCTCTGGAACTCCTTGATACGTGCTGAGAGCTGACCTATCCTATTCTCACTTCAGAAAGAACCTCATTAGCCACCTCAACCTGACTGAGAACTAGTCTCCACTGAAAATTTTTGCACTCCAGTATGGCTGGCCTCTTAGACTCGGCCTCTTAGACTGTACATTTATTTGCATTTGTGTGCATACTATGATGTAAATAACTCCTTGTGATTATGATGTAAATAAGTCCTTCTGCAAAAGTTGACTACTTGTATATTGTATATTGTAATATCTTTTGTGAAATTTGATTACTTGTATTTTGTATTTTGTACACGTTGTAACCTTGTAAGCCTTGCATAACGTTGCAGCGCCCTGCTACTCCCGGGTCTGGTGCGCTTTATAAATTCAATAAACAAACAAACAAACGTTACAGGACGCCCAACGCGGGCTTCACAAGGCCCAACTGGAGCCACTGCAAACTCAGCGCCACCACAAGAAACCCCAATCAGGACCCCACAGGGGAGCTATAAGCCAGCACCAATAGCCTTGATAAAGACCCTCGGGTCGAAATACGCGTCGGCTGACAACAAGGGGACCAAGAACCCCCTAATGTACTATATTTATATGACAATATAAACCAACCACTTGCACAAATAAAAGCGAATTACATTGCAGTTAAAATCGTGTAAGAACTATTCATGTACACCCACTAAGCAAGATAGCCAGGAACGAGCCCCCCTTTTCTCCTAATTATAACATTGGTTTTGCTCCTCTAGTTTGCCAAAGCAACAGCCGTGATCGAAAATAGAATCTCCCATCACTACCCTTTCTTACCCCAGAGCACTTATTAAGTTGTTGAAGTGCCACAGTGGAAGCAAGCACTTTTGCAACAATCAGCAAAACGGAGCTCCATGCAAGATCTTGCAAGATCTATGACTTACCTTACACCCTTCTGCTCTGCTCCGCTCACACCTCTTTCTGTCACCCGTGTATTCTGTATATGCATTTTCATTTGAAAGAGCCAGCCTGACAGGGGTGAAGTGCAGAGTGTCAGTGCCATCTGCCCCATGGTGAGTCCTTTGTTGTCCTTGGCTGCAATTACATTTCTTCTAAAATACTATAAGTGTTTAATATATTTCTTCATGCTCGGTAATGCCTTCTCAGTGCTCAAATTATAGGTGATAATGTGTCACAATTGAAAATACCCTGCCGGTAGTCGCCAGCTGTGCATAGTCTGGGGTGAGCGCTTAACCTGGTGAGCTTTCTTGCCAGCTACATCCTCTTTGAGACCTCAGAAACTTGAAAAGGGCTTAGGGCTTACAAGGCAGTGGGATAAGTGGATGATTCTTCACGTCTTCAATTAAAATGTCCCTTTTTTTCCTCTTTAAATCAATGTTCCAAAGTGTCCTGTGATATAGTTTGTACTTCAAAGCCAGACATGTCATGTGCTGTATGCTAGTAGTGGGTTCTCCTCTCAAGCATGGGTTCTTCTTCTGCAGGGCTCCCACACTTCATCCGGCAGCCGCAGCGCCTCAATGTAACCAGGAATACGCCATTCAACCTGACCTGTGAGGCTGTCGGGCCCCCAGAACCAGTGGCGATCTACTGGTTTCGCAGCAGCAGCAGTCTGAGTAAAACTCCAGCTGTGTCCCCCTCAGTGCTGACCATTCAAGGTGAGTTGAACATGCTTGATGCTATCCAAGTGTTGAAGCTCTGGAAGTATGATCTATATTTGCATTTACTTGGTTCCTGTTCTGTTTTGTTTCTTGATTTGCAGATGCTTTTAAGATTTGCAAGGCACTTTCTGTCATCCTTTATCTATGGATTTCTTTATTCTCCTGTGGAAGAATCTGTGCTGTAAAATGTAAAATTGTCTGCAGAAAACAAAAGTCTGGGAACCCTAAGGTGATAGGTGGACAAGCATGTGCCTATGATTCTTAAGCATTAAGAACTCTTCTGGGTGTTATTACATCAATAATCAACACTATTAAATTGGGTAATAATAACAGCTATTATTACAGTGCTTAGAAGCAGATGGACTCCATTATGAAGTCCTATATAAACACCTGATTCTATTATTGTTATGAATATTTTTACTATTACTATTTTATCATAATAATACTAGGGCCAAGTGCAGGCTTTCATTAACACAATAGGACCACAACATATCCTATGCCTACAGCTCCTTCTAGCGGTGACAGCAGGCAAAGCTATGTGAATTGGACCACTGTCTTTCTTAAAGGGAACAGCTCCCTCTAGTGGAGCATTCTGTGTGTGCGGGTAGCCTCTACTGCGCATGACGGCTTCGGACAAACATACAACTGAACTTTTATTACATAGGAAGACTATTTTTATAGTCTGTCGAATCACAAACGGGGGTAAATCATGTTCAATCTGCCTTGATCCAGCACAGAGGGGTGTGGTGAGGCCTGACTTGCTAGGCAAGTTTGAATTGAAATATGACCAATCTTTGATGCAGTACGCTTCAGACCAGCATCACGGCATAACGGTTACACTTAGGGCAACTTAATGAAAAAGAAAAGTTGGTGGAAGGGAATGTTTGAATCAATGCTTCGAAAGCACTGGGGATTCCACCAGGTTGCATTAGATTACACTGTTCTTTAGTTTATCTGCACCATTACAGAATGGGAACAGCCATATGCAAATCAGTTTGAGAATCCAGTTGCAGTATGGGAGTAGCTTGGGAACCTTTCTCGGATGAAGTAACTTGTCCTTTCTAAATGTCCGAAGTAGGTGATTATTGTAGTTTGGGATTCAGAAAGGCATCTTAATGTTTTTGTAAATATTCTGTGATACCAAAATGTGATTTGCTGCCCATTGCACCTTAGCTGTTATCAACCCTCAATTTTTGCTTATCTAGCTTCAAGGGTGGCATTCAAGGATAATTCCTTTTTTATTATATGTGGTTTTGTGGTACTCTGAGACAAGCTTTGAAGATATTTTCCTTGTTAAGAGTTAAAGGAACATGGCAAACATTGCGAAAAAAAGTAGTAGAATGAGAATGTGACTAATGATTGCATTGAAAGGAATACCAAAATAGTGACATTCCAAGACAAGCATTGGCAATGCCAACAGTTTTGGCTTTAGTGTAGGCATAGGATCGGTGTTTGTCAGGCACTTCCACAATGGTGCCAATTGGCCATCACTTGTTGCAGCTGCAAACTGGTGCAGGTACCTGAGCTTATAATATCAGTGCCTGGCAATGATGAACTAATACCTCTACACAAGCCAAAACTGTTGGCTTTGACAATGCTTCTTTTTAACAGTTCATAATGATGATTGGTTACAGAGGATGCAGAAAGGTGGATTTCACAAATGTGGCAGTTGCTCCATGTGTCCATATGCATTAGAAACCAATGAGATAATTTTGGTAGTACAGGTACCCAGAAAGTGGACACATTTATCAATTGCGATACCAAATGGGGAATAAACTGTATTGTATGCGTCTGTGGGGCCTACTACATAATCTGTACAATTTGTGCTCTGAAAGTCAGGATTCGAGGACATGTGAGCACTATATCTAGCCAAGACGCCAAATACCCACTTGCCACGCACTGGCAACATTATCACCAAATGGATAACACTCAAGACATACGATTTGTCAGTATGATACAAGTGAATTTACCTTTGAGAGGTGGCAACCGACAACTTTAGTTTAGGCAATTGGAAGCACGTCTCATTTGCAGATATAGGACTGTGCATCACGGTCTTAACATAGACCATGAGTTTGCTGTCTTTTTGTAAACATGCAAAATACTTATGATTTATTATATCTGTGATTGAAATGTTGTTTGAGTTAACCTGATGCTAGGGATGCAAAGCATTGGCCATTGTGTATGTCCTTGACAATACTTAAACTGTTCGAAATTATACCAAGAAATCTTGATGATTATATTCCAAACTAGAAGTCATTATTATTGTACAATTAAAATATGTGTTTGATGCAGCTGCATAATGTCTGTATACTTTTGTGACTTTAGGCCTTGTTTGGGCAACATCAGAGCCGTTGTTGGGTTAATCTCCCTTAGTGTTGGAAGCAGGTCATAGTTTCTTGAGTTTGTGGAATTTGTGGTAGGCCAACAGAGGGGGAAAGGGCATTTTTTCTTTTTACCTAGAAGGCAGTGCCCCACATCCTAGTTTACATTATGTCTTGAAGAATTGAGAGTTAGTTTGGCTGAAATTACAATCGGCACTCTGCAGCATTGTATTTGGAAATGGCAAATTACCCTCAGTGTCTATATACAATCATTCTTATGCGTCACTCAAATTGTTACTGAGACCACAACTATTACGCATGCAATCAGCACTTGGAGATTTATTTTCATAATTTCCAACAGGAATCCCCACTCTCTTAATATATAACTTTGGTTACATATCAGCAAACTTGCCACCAAAATTTTTTTAGTATGGCTTCATATATATATATATATATATAGTTTCAGCTTAAATTTGATCAAAACCTCACAAACTGTATTTGCGCAGTGTGGTTGTGTAATTTTCTAATTAGTTAGTCTTCCTAGGATAATGTTGGGGTGGTGGTTGCGGGGAGTGGTGACGTTTAGCTTGTGGTTTCTCTTCTCGGTTTTCTTATCTTCGCTGGACTTTGTTTGAAAGGAAGTTTCAGGCCAACTGCATGTCGCAGCTGTAAACCCCTCTCAGAAACCACAGCCACACTTCAGCTTTTTTACAGCTCATCATTGTGGTAAGCCCAATTTGTTAGGAATGGGTGAGTCATATTGACCCGAAGCAATAAAATGCCAAGCAAGGGGTTTATGACGCAGTTTCCCACCACACTTGGTTCCTTTTATCATGAACTTTTCAGGTCAGCGTCGCTTTCTTTTCGGCCTGAGGTTGTAGACTTTATGCTGCCCTGAAGAAGTTTAAGGCCTCTTTTTCGCACTTCTGAGAAGTATTGCGAGTAGATCCGACTTGTAATGCGCTAGGTGTTCTGAAATATAGTAAGGCTGGCTGCGCTACTAGAGCCTCGAGGCTCCACTCCCAACCTCAAACGCTAGATAAGATTATAAACAAAGTGGCTCTGGGTAATTGTGCTAGCCTGAAAGAAAGTTTGCTTTTAATATAGGGGAATTCATGAAATTGAATTGTCAATCAGTTTCAATCAACAAGAGTATCATAATGTGCTTGGTAAGCTCTGTTTTTAATGCATGTGTATCGAAAAAATCCATGTGATACACATGAATTGAAACGCAGCTTACCAAGCACATTATGATACCCGTGTTGACTGAAATTGATTGACAATTACCAGGGACGTCATTTCATCAAAATGCCAGGGGTAGCGGAAGTGACATCACAATGCCACCCCCCAAGTGTGACATTACAGGAAGTGAGGTCAGTTGGCCACGCCCGTGTGACATCACATGAAGTGATATCATTTGACCACGCCCCCACATGACATCACAGGAAGTGGCATCACACATCATTATCCCTCAGTACATATGGTTACGACATTACTGTATTGTGACATTTCATACAAGAATGGATCATCATATGTAGCAGTGTGTCAAGGTCCATGTTGCCATGGGAAGTGTATGAACCCAATCCCCCTTTATGTGTGCAGTTAAGATGGCTGGTGTTACCAAGTGAGTTTGCATGTGCTCGGTGCCTAACTCACAAATTCTGCTTGATTCAGTTTTACCACCTGTTGGGTCATGCATTGTAACAACAGCTCTGAGGCTTTTGGAAAATAGCAGATGGAAGATAAGATTCTCCGTCAGAGCCAGGAGTGTGTTGGGCAGGCCAGGCAGGCCTATAGCTAGCAAGTGATTAACGCAACATTTTCTTGGAAAATGTATGAAACCCTGGATGTTTTATTGACTGTTTCTGCCTGATCTGAAGAAAAGTGGCACATCCGTGCATTGCAATCTCATTATTGAAATGCATGCTCACTTCTTGCTATGCCTATTTCTCCCAAGCTTTTTTTACTCTCTGCAGCCCATTTTCTGCAGGGCCGGGGGCATACCGTTAATGGTAGATATATTGGGATGGATAGGCTCCAAAAGAGTACATGCTTGTGTCGCAGAAAAGAGGGGCTGCACCGTGAATTGCGCAAACAAACTCCCTTAGAATGACCACATCCTCTCCTGATGCCCATGCAGCGTTCTGGGTACATGGGCAAAGCAGCCGAGGGCGTGAAGGCAGCACGGGCCACGGCACGCCCGAGGGCGAGGCACAGTTGGAATGGGTGAGAGTAGAGTTAATTGTAGGAAGGGGAGGGGCAGTAAAGTTAGTCAGCCGCAGGCGAGTGCAACTCGCCTGTGACCGCGCCAAGTCCAGGCAGGCTGACCTGTGTGCTTCAACTGAACTCGCTCACTTGAAGCACACAGGTGAGGTCAGCCTGGGCCTGCCGTGGTCGCAGGCGAGCGGCTGACTTGCGTGACTGGCTCTTGGAATTGCCAGTGTGCCTGGGCCAGCTGGCCAGGCAAGGTGCCTGCTGCAGCACCGCAGCCAACTCGGGATAATTCCATGGGGCAAAGCCGTGAAGGAAGCACACAGCCCACACCCGCTGCACCCGGCGTGAATTCAAGATGCCCTTAATCCTCCTTGAAAAGACGTGTTTCTCTGCAGAAAAATAAGCTCTATGGGCTTTTTTTTAACGATTTTGCTTATTTTGCGAAGTTAAAGCGAACGGTTTCATCTTCATGAATCTACCTCACTTCTTTCTTACTTCACCTTTAAGGGGGTATACGTATACCCTAGCTCACATTTTGTCCCATATCTCTCTGAAGATAACATTCTTTACCATTTCTGAGTGTAAAGTGTCGCGCAGACTAAACTCGATGTGAACTTTTAAGGTTGTCATATAGTGCTTCGTGCTGGATTCCTGGCACTTCCAAGCACTGTAACATTAGCTGTTAAGCACTGAGTCCATGAGAATCACAGCTAGGCACAGTGCCAGCCCAGCTTCTAGGGGCTGCCAGCCATCAAGTGCACCACCACAGCAAGCATATTTTAAAATATTTTTTTTTACAGGATCCCATTTATCTAAAATGTGATTTTAGTACAGACAACAAGGTGAAGAAGCAATTTAAAATATAGTTTATTTATACAATACTCGCACAGCACATTCTCACACAACACATTGCGCAAAATAGCACGTTGCTTGCAATACGGTACTCACAAAATGAAGGCGTTTTGCAAAAAGATGTTTGAGCGTAGGGCCCACTGAGCAGATACAGCCGGCCCCTCTCTGCAGCCGACTTCCTCTGCTAAGCCCCTGGGTTTCCTCCTGGACCTCTCTTTGATATTTCATAGATGGCGCATTACCAACTTTCTACGAGCAAGAGCATGAAACCCTTTCTCTCATCAGGATCTGCTCAGACAGGCCTGGGCCTGCAGCAGCGCCACGGCCGTAGGCGAGGGCGGGCACCACCACCATCCGACCACACACGCCGCAGCAGCAACTCACAGCATACAGTACTGGGCACACGCCCGCACACCGGGCCCGACCTCAGTCAGACACACGAAAAGGCTGAGACTAGCCGCTACTAACGTGTTTTAGAAGTTAAGTTGGCCTTCAGTTCTAAGCCCTTCTTGGACACAGGAGGAGCGTTGTGCACCCAAGTCAGTTTTGCAACCAAAAAAACACGTACAAACTAGAGGACCAAGCACGCAGTACGACGCATGATCACAGCTTTGGCCACGCCCCATCCTCTGATTGGACAATGCCAGAGGTCGCAAGAGATTGACAGAGGCCGCTGGCCAATCGGCAGCGGTCGCTCTTGCGACCTCTGGCGACCCCCAAATGACGTCCCTGGACAATTCACGTTTATTAATTTATCTTTATTAAAAGCAAACTATCTTTCAGGCTAGCGCAATTACCCAAAGCCACTTAGTTTATAAACTTCTGAGAAGTGACTGAACCCCAGAAGAAAAACAATGGTCTGTTAGAATTCATTGCTACAGTCCGAGCAGAGCCACGTAGAGCGTCCGGCAGTGCTGTCCTCCTTGTGGCTTATCTCCTCGGCATAGTAGCTTTGCCCAATTTCGTGTTGCTCCTTTTTTCTAGGTGACTTTGCACAACACTCAAACATAGTCGTTATATGGGCTATAAAGACGCAGGTCATTGAACGTGATTGACAGCAAGACTGTTTATTTGCCACAATTACAGGAATAAATATACAAAGAGTATGCAGCAAAAACTACAGCACAAAGTGTATGAGGAGGCGGCTAGTTCAAAGGACTAAGGGCCTCATTACACAGAATGCGGTAAGGGTTTACCGGTACCGGTAAGGGCACCGGTACCGGTAAACCCTTACCGCCTTACTACGAGGTCCCTTTGCGGGACCCGACCTCAACGGCTGGTTTTACCAGCCATTAAGGAACGGGCCCGCAAAGGGACATTGGTGCTAATTACGGTACCGCAATTTGCAGTACCGTAATTAGCTCCTTCCCCATTCCCATTGAGTCCTATGGGGGCAAAAATGGGAGTGGGGAAGTGCCTTGGTGAATGGGGAATTACCGCCCCCGCTCACCTTGGAGTAGGGTGGTAATTCCGCCATCCACCAAGGCGGACACAGTAAAATACCGGCGGCAACCATGGCGCTAATAGCTCCATGGTTACCGCATACCGTGTAATGAGGCCCTAGATGTCCAAAGTCTATCCCTAGTTGAATACAGTAGTCTAAAGGACCAGAGGCGAAAGTGTATCCAGAATCTAACTACACAGCAAAATTCTCAGGCGTCCGTCCAGGAAACAGTGCAGCCAATGAACCTCCGTCTCGGGGTCCGCAGTGCCCCGGCACACTTCTTTAGCAAGGCCCAGCTTCTCATTGTGCTTAAGTCATTGTCCAGGCTGTGCCTTTGTCTTGGCTGAGTCCTGACCTCTGGGGTACGTGCCCCTCTTCTCCTGAGGCTGTTCAGTAGCCAACACATGTAGGTGTTCTCCACTGCTTGGGTGCTAGGGTGTAGGGTTTATAGGCCCCTACTTGGTTCCTAGATGCTAGTACTCAGTTGTTCCTGCGACCTCGCTACTTTCCCCGTGGTTTCTATAATTTCCGCACGGTTTCTTCCGTTGGGCTTGTGTCATGCTATTCACACCAGTGGCCCGCTAATGCTCCCAGCTAGCTACGAGTGGGGAGATGGAAGCACTGGCACCGTTGCTCATGGTGTTGGTGCTTCTGTGACAAGTCTGCCTACCAGGAACGTTGCGCTCAGAAGGTCAGACCTGCCGGGCACAACGGACCCTGCAGGCAGATTTGTAGTGTGGCGGTCCGGGAAGGGTGCCGGTACGTTGCTACTGGCACCCTCATTTCTGGCCTGCAACACTTCAGGCCCTTTGTTTCTATGGTACAAAATCTTAAATGTATTCCAGAGAAAGTGTCTTGTAAACCCAGGCCCCCAGAATTCTTATTTGTGTGACAGCCTTGAGCATAACCCCTGAAAGCTTAGGCTCCAAGAATTGAGCAGTCCCATCTGGTTAGCCAGTCCTCTGAAAGGAATATTGTATTTTCCAGCAGTACACAACCATATAGCAGTGGTCTGTAAGCATATACCAGTTACAAATCCAGCACCGGGAAAGGGGTTTAACTTTCATGAACATTGCAGATTTGATATACAAAAACATAACTTTTCTCTTTTTGAGAAAAATATCCAATATTGGGGTAAATGTACCTCACTGCCTCCTGCAGATATAAAGGATGACTAAGTTGTGGTGTGCGTATTTAATAAATACCCATATGAAGTAATTTAATGTTCTGATGGTTTAACAAAAAAGTAACACTTGTATATGTTTTCCTAAATGGGAATGCCTAATTTCAGCTTCTTACTGAGCCCTTGCCGACACGTGCTTTGCTTTCTAACACACATGCAGAAGGAACGTGTTGTGGAGTTTGCCATTTATATAGGAAATATTAGGATTCTGGTTTCATTTAATCATGTTTAGGATACTCACTTGGGCATCCTTGAAGCCTCAGGGATTTATCAGAAGGCAGATGGCTCGTCTACACTGAGGTTCCAATGATCAGTGCACCTGCTTTTACAACAGGGAATCCTGTATTAAGTTGCTACTCTGTGGCCTATTTCGTTAGGAACTAATTGTACCTCCATGAAATAGTGACTGTGTTGATTCTGAGAATCAGCAGACCTCTCAGACTCATACATAGCCAAGGAGATTTACCCTTTGCAAATTACCTTACGCTTCAAATGGATTCAACGTTCAGATTCACAGTAAAAAGTCCTTCAGGTCCCCTGCTTTCCAACAGAGTTTCCCGATCCATTTCCAGATTTTCCTGCCGTTTCAGCAGGGCCAGACATGTAATGTACTGGCAATAATTGACATTTAATTTAGCTTTGAATTCCTTTTCATACTAGGTCTGAATAAGACCATTGTCTTCTATACTAATGGCACCACCAAACCACACTATTATAGCTGCAGGTATGAGCTTGTCCTCTGCTTTGATTGCATTCCATTTATCGTTGATCTCGTAAAATGTGTATTCAGGGATCCTTCATTATGTCTAAATCGTTCCAAGTAATCACTACATATAATATACATTTTCGCATTGATACATTGTTGCTGCGTAATTTCACAATTCTGAGCATTGATCATCTGAAACTCTCTGAAAAATACACTGCACCATCCCTAAGCTACTACTCACCCATGACCCTCACACTACTTGGCCAGTTTTTGGAACATTACATTAATATATGGTCTGTCCTGATGAAGTGCTGTAATGGCAATTTATGTATGTATTTATTTATTTTCACATGTAAATAGCATGCTTAACCCGGGGGCATCTAGGCGCTATTACAAGATAAGTTGGATATAAAAACACAGTGACGCATGCATTGTCATAGTAGTACATTTATAGTAGTGAGTCAACCAAAGGTCTGTAACCCGGGAGGCCATAGTGCAAGTGTTAAGGCTGCGTTAGGGACCGGCCAATCAGGTGAATAGCAAAGTTTTTAGCGATTTGCGAAAGGTCCAATATGACTGCTTAGCTCTCAGGGACTGAGGAAGAAGATTCCAGTGTTTGGCAGCCATGGCAGGGAAGCTGTGGCCTCCCACTTTGGCTCGTTTGAATTTGGGTTGGATGGACAGGCATCTCTGGGTGATCCTCTCTCGAACGGGGAGCCAGTGGTCTTGTTTTCTTGCAGCTGAGATATGCTTGGGTTTGGGGATGTTCAGAGCTGCTCTTAGTGCGTTGTTTTGTATGATCTGCAGCTTTTTAATGTCATAGGCCAATGTGCCTGCAAATAGGGCTTTGCAGTAGTCAAGTCTTGACCCTAATGTGGCCGTAGCTATGGTGAGGCAGCTCTCTGGAGAGAGGAAGGGTCTGGCTGAGTTAATCAGTTTTGTTGTGTAAGCTACTGAGGATGCAATTGCGCTTACTTGGCGAGAGAGGGACAACATATCATCTAGGTACACTCCCAGGGTTTTTACAGAAGGTGAGACTGGTATCGTGGTGCCGTTGATATTAAAGGCAGAGTATTGTGAATCAAATGTCTTGATCATCGAGGGGGTGCCCACCAGCAAGATTTCTGTTTTGTCCTCCTTTAGGCACAGGCATTGGGTTGCCATCCAAGCCTGGATGGTGGTGTAGATGGAATTAAGGGTGGTGGAGTCTTGGAGATAGTAGCCTGAGAGGGGGAGTAGTATCTCAGTGTCATCCGCATAATTTGTGTAAGATATTCCGATTTAGTCAAGGAGGATGAAGAGGGTTTTTGTGAAGATGTTATACAGGGTGGGGGATACGCATGATCCTTGTGGAACACCACAGGTTATGGGAGTACGGGGGTATTGGCGTTCTCAGCAAATATTCGGATGACTTTGTCGCTTAGGAAGGAGTCGATCCAGGAAGAGGCCTCAGGGAAGAAATTGGTTGCCGATGAGAGGTGATGTCCTAGGATTTTGTGGTACACCAGGTCAAAGGCAGCCGACAAGTCTAGGAGCAGCAGTAATGCTGGCTTCCCATTGTCTCTAATCTCATCGATCTTGATTTTTAGATTCAGAAGTGCTGATTCGGTCCCATGGCCAGGGCGAAAGCCAGACTGGCGCAGGCCAAGAATGTGTTTTTTTCCCAAGTAGTTTTGGATTTGAACATAAGCTGCTCGGTTCAAAAATTTTAGACGGAAAGGGACAGTGGTTATTGGTCTGTAATTAGTGAGAGTTGTGGGGTCCAGTAAGGGTTTCTTGATAAGTTGGAGTCCCCAAGATTCTTTAAGGCTCGAGGGGACAATGCCAGTGGTAAAAGAGGCATTTATGAAGGAGGCTATGAATGGTGCCAAGATCTATGCGCAGCCTTTGATCAGTCTGGCAGGGCAGATGTCTCCTTTAAAACAGGAAGCTTTAAGATCTTTTAGAATTGATTTGATATCAGTTTCAGTGATATTGGTGAGGTGGAACATTGGTAGGTCTTTTGGACAGGTGGAGGGGGTGGTGCTCTCTAATGGGGCAGATGGCAGGAGATTGAGCAAGATTTGCTTGGTGTCAATTTCTTTTGTAAGGTTTGAATTTTGTCTAGCATAGCGTTCTGGATGATGGTGCACCAGGCATCATCTTTCAGGATGGTTTCCAGGGGTTTGGTGGGGGTTTCCAATTCCTTAAGGATGGTAAACAATTCACGAGTGTTGGATTTTGCATTAGTGATGTGGGCATTGTAGGTAGAGGTTTTAGCAGGGATGATGGCTTTTTTGTAGAGAGAGGCCGCAAGAGATAAGATTTGTTTCTTAGCTTTCAGGGGGATTTTTTCCAGTCTGCTTCGGCAAGCTGTTTTTTGGAGCAAAGTGTGTGTAGTTGTCGCTGATGCTTTGAGTTTACATGGCTTGAGGGGGCAACGGTGTCAATGGCTTCTGTAAAAGTTTTGTGGTAAAGGTCAGCAAGTGTGTTGGGGTCTGTGATAAGGGTAGAGGCCTATAGTAGCGAGTTAATCAGTGGGACGATACGCTCTTTGGTGACATTCTTGGAACTACGAGCTAGACTGGGGTGAGGGAGATGGTAGTAGTTATGGAGTGAGGTGAGGGAGAAATGGTAAAGTGCACTATGTTGTGGTCCGACCATGGGCAAGGGTTGATAGTAAGGATGTTGATGTTGCAGAGGTCAGCAATCCAGTCAAGAATGCAGCCTTTGTTGTGTGTTGGAGAAGAGACAGATTGTTGAAAGCGTAGAGCAGTAAGTGAGTTGGCGAGTGATGAGGCTGCTAGGTCTAGAGGGTCGTTGTACCCTAGCTTGAAATCTCCTAGAATAATCACTTTGGAAGTGGATTTGACATTGGCACCCAGGGTGACTAAGAGGTTCTCTTCGAAGGAGGGTGCAAGGGACTGGGGGCGTTAGATAGTGTGGAAGGTAATGGTGTTGGAGTCTGAGAGGGTACGTTTAGCGCAAAGGATATTGCAATTTTCAGGATGGGTGGAGTTGCAGATTCTAATGGCTAGGGAGTCTTTTGCGATGAGTGCTACTCCTCCACCCCTAGCATTAGATCTGTTGCAGGGGTAGATTGAGTAGCCTGCGGGGACTGCTGTGGAACGGGCAGGGCCATAAGTATCTTCTAGCCATGTTTCGGTAGTTGCAAGGAGGCAGAGATTAAGAGTAGTAATCAGGTCATGGACGTCGAGGGCATGGGCCACAATGGATCTTGTGTTAATCAGGGCGTAGTTTAAGAGTGGTGTTGATGTGATCTTGGAAAGTGGGCAGGGATGTGGCATTTTTGATGGCTCTTTGCTCTCCGATATGTCTATGGAGGAGGGATTCCTAGTGTTTGGGTGTGAGGAGGGCGTGGAGATGTTGTTTCAGCAGTGGAGTACCTGTCTGGGGAGCTGAACCTGCGCTCGCCTAAGCGGGTGTTTCTGATGGTGGTGGGTTGTGGAGGGGAGCATTGCTTTAGGCATAGTGATAGTATGCGGGTAGTGCGGTCGCTTAGCCGGAGATTTCTCATAGTGTAGTGTTGCTAGAGGGAGCGACTGTTGATGGTAGCTGACAGGGTAGTGCGCCTGCTGTTATCAGGTGCCAGGTCCAATTTGTGAGGGCGAGGGGTGCAGAGTCCAGCAAACTGAGGTGAAGTGGCAATGAGGCTATTGGCATTAGTAGAAATTATATAGGTCGGGGGGACAGGTGGACCTGCAGGGGGAGCCGAAGTGGGTAAATGATGGGAGGAAAGGGGTGGGTATGGGTTGCATTTGAGCTGCGGGGGTTCATGTTAGTGCTGTATTTGTCCTTCCCAGTTATACTGGGCTCCCATGTGGGTGCAAGGCACAGAGTGGGCCGCTAATTAGGATAAGAAGGTGTTAGCTGTTGTAATGGTCGGGGAAGGTTTGGAGTGCATGGGTTGCTGTACATGAGTGTGGTGGCATGGCAACATGTAAAAGAGGGTAGGAAGTAGGAAGGGGGTGGAAGGCGCAAGGATTTGCAGTATAACAAGGTACTTGACATGAGGATCGGGTTCGGTAAGCATGGAGCGACCGGATAAATACCTTCAAAACAGCCATCGGACCAAGATGCAATTACACGTCCACATTGAATCTATTGATGGGCATACTTGAAGCCCAGCTGTCATCCATCGGACTGACCGCTCGCCAGCACCTTACCCCACTTGGGGCAGTTTATTCCCAATTTAATTGCCTTGATAAAGACCCACACGGTCGAAACATGTGTCGGCTGACAACAATGAGATACATGGTACAGTTGCCTATTAGTAATTTACTTTGAGTCTATTCCCATGTAAAAGTGCAGCGGGCACCACCAACAAACAACAAGTCGACTACTTTCGGCAGCATCTAATACACCTGACACAGAGGATGGACCTCTACTCCGCCAGCTGCATCATCACCCACTCAGTTGGTCTGGTCTCAAAGGTCTCCTCGCAGAACCTGTTGTAGCACCTCAACCCCTCTCTCTCAGGGTTGTGGAGTCCCACAGGGGTCATAACTCTCTCCCATTTTATTCAATCGTTATTTGGGCCCCTTGATGGACTTGTTTAGAATGCATGAAGTCAACTTCCATTCCTACACGGATGACACTCAAGTGTTCGTAAAACTAGGGAATGTGGACGAGACCTTTCAGACGGTCAAAAATTGTCTCCTGAAGATGAGAGCATGGATGTCCTCTAACTGGCTTCTGTTGAACGCCGGTAAAACGGAAGTTGCTCCGTTCGGTCCAAAACATCTTTTGAATCACAATAGGTGACCGGATTCACCATCCTTTTTGGATGCAGACTTACGGTTTGCTCCAAAAATTTAAAATCTTGGCTGCATCTGGCAAGAAGATCTAGGATGCACAGCCCAGGTGAGTCCGAAAGTACAGTCAGTTTTTATACCTTGCGCCTTCTACGACAGGTCTTTCCTTTTATTCCAGTGGAGGACCACCCAGTGGTGGTTGGGGCTATGGTAAACTCCCACCTAGACTATTGTAATGTGCTGCTGGTAGGTATACCACTCACTCAAATGCATCGTATGCAAAAAGCCCCAAATACCACAGTAAGGATGATTTTTAAAGTGAGCAAATCTTCCCAAATCTCCAATTTCCACTGATCCTTGCATTGGCTCACAGTGAAGGACCATATAGATTTTAAAATCTTGTGCCTTGAGTTTAAGTGTCTAAATAATCTGGCTCCTTCATTCCTATCTAAGAAAATCCAGCGCTACCATCCGACCCGGCAGCTGTGCTCCAGTGACAAGCTGCTATTGGAAATTCCTGGGTCTGATTGATTCAGGTCTTCAGCTTGCGTTAGTCTGTTTAGGGTAGCCTGTTATATGATGGCGGCCCGCTCGTCAGATCAATCTGTGCACACGATTCAGTTCGTCAGGTGCGTGTTACAAGTATTTCAAAATCAAAGCAGGCTATGAAGCAAATAACTAAATAATTAATTAAACTGTGCTGCATCCATTGTCTCTGGCAGGGAATTGTCCCTGCGATGATTTCTGAGAAAACCTCCAACAAATGGCAACAGTGCGTAACTGTGGGTTGCGAATGTAATGGAAATCCTGGCTGAATACAATGCGTTTTTGTTTGCAACATTGGGCACAGAACATTATCTTTACGCACTAGAGGCGAAGATTCTGCTAAAATGTGCCAAGAGCCACCTTTAAGAGATTCGTTGCGGGTCCTTTTTGGTGGAATTTTCCAACAAGAAACCATTGCATGTACCGATTATGAATGGGTAACATGAGACGCCTGGAAATGTGATGTCAAATCAACATTAATGAAGTGCAGTGTTCATCACTTAGGCGCTTGTGTATTCGCGTCTGTGCAGTAGATTCCAAACAAAACTGCTACTTTTCTGAACATTGGCTCGGAATAAGAAATGGAGAAAGGAAAAAAATAGTTCTTCAAAGGCCAACCAAGGGGAGGAGGGTGGGAACAGGCTATAGCGTTTAAAATAGTCTAAGTGCCCTTAAGTGGTAGGTTTGCTATTGGTTCTCTTGATCAAAATGTATGTGATTTATTAACAGTGTTTTATATTCCATTTTTAGTTTTGGCTAGAAGGTTGCATAGCCAACCTTGCCAAAGTATTCCTGTGTATAGGGGCTTTAGATTGATGTAAGGAGACATTGTAACTCGGCTCCCTTTTTGCTTCCTGGTGTGCATGCACCCAAGATTAGTGTAACAGCCTCATCACGAGTTGGGCGGTAGCCCTTAAAAGCATCGGTAATGCTATTACTGCTGCATTTAAGGGTACGCCCAAACATGAGTCTGGTATGCTTACCCCCAGCTCAGAGCTGGGGTTAAACATGCCCGAAAAATGGCAATTTTCGGGCGCAATTTGCACGCGCTAAGTGCAGCGAAAATTCCCCATTGGGTCCAATGGACCCAATGAGGAATGGGGAATTACGTTTACCACTTAACCCATGATCCAGCAGATTTGTGGGCGGTAACGCAAATGCAGTTGGGCGGTATCCCAGTCAGGATACCCCCCAACCCGTGGTGAGGCTGTATGTGTCCCATCTTGTTGATTTTCGTGTTGGCACACAGAAGCACACCCTTCTGGCCAAAATAATATTACAAAGGTGAGAAATAAGAGAAATGGTGTTGACAAGCGGTTCTTCTCCTTGATCACATCCCTTCGTCCTTTTCCATCAGTTCTTGGTCACATTCCTTCTCCTACATCTCAATCAATCTTTATCATAGTCCTTCTCCTTCGTCACAGTCTTTCTCTTCATTCAAAGTCCCCATTCAAGTTGATGTCCTTTTTCAGTTCTTCTTTCTCCTTTGTTACTATCTCCTTTGTCACAGTTCTCCTTCATCACAGTCCATTTCTATGTCATAGCTTCTTTGTCATAGTCAGTATTCTATTGTATCCCAGTCCTTCTTTTACTTTACAGTCCTTCAATACAATTCTTCTCCTTTTTCACAGTCCTTGTCCATAATCACTCATTTTCTCCTTCACCAGAATCCTTCTTTGTCACAGTCCTTCACCTTGTCATTCCATCATCAGCAGCACGGAGACAGCAACCATACAAGTGGTCGACAACGCCCTCAACATCTTTGACGATGGCACCCCTGCCTCCTGGTTCTACTTAAACTCTCGGCCGCTTTCAACACAGTAGGCCACCAGGCGCTCACGGACACCCTACATTGGCGCATGGGGATCAACGACATTGTCCTATGCTGGTTCAAGTCCTACCTCGCCAACCGCCATCAGTTTGTTGAGATGGACTCCTCTAGATCGCCAATGCTACCTGTCACCTGTGGAGACCTGCAGGATTCCATCCTCTCCCCAGTGATCTTCAATCTATACATGGAGCCGCTGGGAGCCCTCCTAGCCACACACAGTAACCACATCCACCAATATGCTGACGACACACCACTATACCTCAAGATCGACTCCATCGAGGACATCCACAGGATCAAAACCAGCTTCTCGCTGATCCAGTCTTGGATATCAAGTGCATACTTGAAACTCAACCGTGTCCATTTTAGCTGGAGAGTTAAGCAGTCTGGTACACTCCAGCAAAGAGACCCAAGACACACACCCACACTCCCCAACAGTCCCTAGCCAGTGATAACATTTGTTCCTGAGGGCGTCCCTTGGTTCACTTTTAGCTGGCAGTAGTTTTGGAACACCATGAACAAAGATCGAGCTGCTAAAACCTTGGTAAAACTTGTGCCCCGATGGACGTCTCCCCTGACCAGGGATTGGAGCACTTACCCCCCTCCCCACTGAGCGTGTGTTGCCCCGAGCTCTCCCCTCTAAGTTCCGGCAAGAAAGGCGCTCGGCCCCCGGGACTAAAAACCCAGTCTGCTCCATCTGAAATGGGGTGAGTAAGGGGGGAACCACCTCTAGATGGCTCCTTGTGGGTGGGACAGTCATAACCACAGAAGCAGGAGACAAGCAAGGGTGCAGGGGCTGAATCCCTTTGGTAGACACTAACGTGGGATCCTCTGACCCCCCCTCGGCCATCCCCTGATAAACCCTCACCACCACTCCCCACACCACCTTCCCCCCTGACCCCCAACACTCCCTTGATCAACACGAATAGAAGATTTTTGATCTCGGCCATCTCAGTGAGCAGAAGGTGACATTGTCAGCTTGGCAGTTTTGCAGGTTCAGAGGGAGATGGGGCTGATTGGCAGTGTTCTCCTTTTGAAGGGGGTTTAGAAGCCCAAAGAGGGCTGAGTCGAAGGAAGGAACTAGCCGCCAAGGGGGCATCAATCGTAAACTCACTTTCGATGCTGGACAGAACATTAAACTTCTTCCCCCCACCCAGGCCATCTGAACCCTGCCCCCCCGAATCCAGAGGCAGGGACACAGAGGAAGCAGGGTAATGTTCTTGAGGGTATGTTTTCGACTACTGGGGCAGCCAATGGCGGGTGCGGGGATAAGACACCAGAATTTGGACCAGTAGTTGGACAGAGAGGGGCCAGATTCATGGAGGCAACCATAGGTTGGGGCAAAGGTGGAGCCAATGACACATTCATTCCAGTCAGCTTAGAAATGCGCATAGACAGGTGATAGGGTCATGGTTTCGAGAAAATGGGCAGGGCTATGGCTTCAGCCCGGATGCTTCTATTTGGTATAATGAAGCTCTGCAAATAAATAATAAATGTCTAAACTGGATTAGTTGGATTAATAATTGAATTCTGAAGCTAGGGGATGTGATGGATGGGAGCCAATTGTTGGGATTTGAAGATCTACAGTGTAGATATGGTTTGAATCGGAGAGAATTGAATAGATACTTGGCTCTAGCTTCCATGATTAATTTAAGGATAGGTATGGCTGGGGGTTCTGTTGGGGGAAAACCAGAACTTAGCAAATTATTGGAAGGTCAGGAATATTGTGTACAGACTTATATACAATGTATGCCTATTATATTGAAAATATTCAATCAGCATGGACTGGACTGAAGGAATGTTGGTCACATGATATTGGGAGGGTTATTACTGATGAGGACTGGAGTGACATACTGAGGGTGAATTTACATTTGGGAGCAGACATGGGTTTGCGTTTGATTCGACAGAAGATCATTGGAAGGCTAAATTGGACACCGGTTAAGATGTTTAAATTGGGTCTTCAATCTTGTAATTTATGCTGGTGCTGTGACATTGGTAGAGGCACCCTGTTACATTTACTGTGGGAATGTCCAAGAGCACAATTGTATTGGCGGGATGTCATTGATAGGATTGATCTGATTTATGGAATAAACTTACAAAGGTCTGCAGCTAATATAATTCTATTGTCACATAAAAATAGATGTGTGTGTTCTAGAAAATGTACTTATTGGATTGATAGGGCAGTGATGGTAGCAATTAAATTAATTCTCAGAATTTGGAAAAAGAGGAAAAAGAGGAAAAAGCCTAATGTCGAGGAATGGTTAACGGAGTTGCATATTCTATCACAGTATGATAAGGTTTCATTGGAAAATAAAGATAAAGGTGAGGAATACATAAAGTTATGGGGCCCATTTTTGGCTCTTTATGATTGATGTGACAGTGGAGCTGATCTGGTGGATATGTCATCTGAGGTGGAAAGGGGGATAAGGCAGAGGTGATGGTGTTTTTGTTTTGTTTTGTTTTGTTTATTTATTTATTTAATTTTATTTATTATTATTTTTTTATTTTTATTATTTTTTATTTTATTTTTTCTCTTTGCCCCACTTGTGTTGTCTCTTGTGTTGTTCTGTGTATATTTGTCAGTTTGCTGTTATGTTTCGCAGGATAAAGCTATTATGACAGATTGAAGATGTATGATGCTTATATTGTTCTGTAAATTAAATTGTGACGCTTTATTGTGAGACATTGTTTACTTTATTGGTAGTTGTTGTTGTTCATTGCAAACTTAATAAAGTGTTTTAAAAAAAAAAAGAAATGCCCATAGAGATCCTCTCGCACCCGATAGCCAAAGTGTCCAAGAAAGTGGCAGTGGCCACACAGTTAATGCCCCCTCCAGGGGTTAACAGATTAACAACGGGGACAGATCCATCCAGGAAGGGGCCTGCCCGGCCGTCAAAGGGGAGAGGAATCAGGGCAGAACCATGCAAGGGCACATAAGACCGTGTTAGTGACCCCACCTGTGGACCGGAAATGGGGGGTGGCTTGAAGGTAGGGTCCACACAGTCTCCCTCTTTAGCACACACAGAGGCAATTGCAGATGGACAGGGTCTCCATTCTTGCGGGCACTCCCAGTATAAACTCCCATTCCCTGCATGACACCTGGAGTTTGAAACGACATATCCCCCTCTGTCTTCTGCCCGTAGTTTGCTTCTGTTGCCCCTAAGAGACTGGGGGGCCCTGTAAGTTTGACAGTAGCAAGGATGTGGAAAGATAGAGGGGGGGAAACGGGGAAGAGATGGCTCCTCCATCCAGGGTTGTGCAGGCTACATCCAGTGGGGGGCCAACCATCATATAGCCTTGGTAGGGATTAAGTCATTTCCAGAGAAGGGTCTCACCTCCTCACACCACACGGATATCGCACAGTTCTGGCCTGCACTGCTATGTAGAAAGTTCCAAATTACCCCCTCCCCCACGCAATCTGGCAGTAACTGGGACGGGCTCATCTCTTTGTCCTGGTTTTGTATTCAGACACTTCCTTGAGTCCTTGCGTTCCCACTGTCCTCAGGGTTCACAGAAAAAAAACTCTATTCAGGCAGGGGTGATTTTGCGCCTCTCCTTCCTGGCGCCGAAGACACTAGGGGCGCGAAACACCTGCGCTCTTAATGCCCGCATGCTTCAGGCCCTGCAGGCAAATGCTGGCAAGTTTATGGGGAGGGGGCGTGGCCTCCCCTCCAGGCTACGGTGACCCTCCTGGGCTAAAGAAAATCGCGGGAGACACCCGCGCCCTTAATCCGCGCGGGCTTCAGGCCCTGCGGGGAAATGCTTATGGGGAGGGGGTGTTTATTCAGCCAATGGAGGCTGATCTAATAACAGTCATGTGATGAATGCCACTTGAGCTGGCATACTTTTTGAGCTGGAACAATTCTTTATGGGCCAGCATAAATTCTTTCCTATAAATGTAAAATGCAATTGACAACCACAAAAGCCAAAACTATTGGCTTTTCCAGTGCTTGTTCTGAAAGTCAGTAAAATGGGAAGAACACAGTCAATATTAACCTACTTTATGAACACTAGTAGCTTATTTACTATTAGGCTCATATTGAACAAGTTGGAGAATGGATGAGAGGTGATGAAAAATGCATCAACAAGTCGTGAACATATTTCTCCACCGCTGGATCATTTTGTATTGAGTTCCCAGGATGGAACGCCGCCCTGGGCATGAACTATGGTTCATGCATTTCCCCACTCTCTGCGGGGAAACTACCAGCATTTCCACCAGCATCAGAATTTGATGGTGGCAGAGATAATGTGGTCTCTGTGGATTTCAACAGCTTCTTTGCACCAGAGTGAAGCAGATGTTGTCCATATGGATCACTGTAACAATCACCACCATGCTTTTACGTGGATGGTGACTGCCATTACCCATCGCTGCTACGCGTGCATGGATGCACGACACTGATGCAAGAGCATTACTTACCTGGCTCAAAAAAGTGTGCAGGAACCTGGGGACCAACCATATTTTCAGCCTCTAGCAGAACATCAATAAAATCCTAAAATAGTGTTATACCATTCTCACAAAGCTGCAATGTGAGTCACCTTCAAGAAGAAGTGTGTGTCACCAAAACTCTTTAAACGACTACAGTGCCCCGAGACTTTAGGCAAAATCCTGACAGCTGTCTGACAATGTGGCAAATATTGTTTTAGAGCATGGCTGTGCTACCATTGTATTTACTAAAATATGTTACTATATTTCAAATGCTCTTAAACAAAACACCACATCTTTTGGGATCCTTCATATCATGACCAAGCCCTTATCCACCCACCAGCAAAGAAGCTAACATTTGGGATTCCTAGGAGTGCTTGGCATGACCCCATCATTTCATTCATACTTTGTCCATGGTAATGAGACAACCTCCACTACACAATATCCTCAACCATAGGAAATATGATTAAGAGACCATGAGATCCATACTACATCCATCACAAAAACCATCAGTTAATAAAAAGCATGCTCTGCCTTAAGAGGGGATGAATTGATCTACTGTTTATCAATAGTTCATCAAGCATCACCCAGCCTTTTTCCTAGAGCTATTCGCTGGGCCTCTGACCAGCACAATTTCTGAAAGTACAAAACATGGGCCTGACCTTTAGCACCACACTTTTACTTATTCTTCAAATTAATTCAGTATGTAAGGATGCTCACATTAATCCAGTATGCAAGGATGCTCACTACCATCATAGTATGCTAGACAAGTGTGACGAGTCAGAACTGCGGGGCGGACACAAAGTTGTAATGTTTTCAACATAAGACATCTTTATTAAATTAATGGTGTTGGATAAAGGTCTTTCTGACCCTATCCTAAAGAGTTTCCCTACCTAGGAAACTAAAGGTAAAGATCAGTCTGTGTCATGTCCTCAAAAGTATGCAAGCAGTTGTGTCCAAAACATATCTGACCTTGACACTTGAATAAACCGCTAAAGGTGCAAGGTAAATGTTTCTGATACTGGGTCAGCAAAACGTGTGTAGAAATCAAGTAAGTCTTTAGATCCCCTGGTGTTCTCTCCTGCTAGGTATCTTTCATTACGTCTCTTCCTTTCATGTGTTCTATGGATTACCTGGTATATTCCCCTGCCAGGAATCCCCATTCTGGATCTTGCTGATCCCTTGGTATACTCTCCTGCCAGGTATCTTTCTCCAAAAAGGGCTCACTGCCTGATATACTTCTTTCACCAGGACTTCCTACATAGTTCACTTTCTTTCCAAGTACAGCATAGTTGTACTCCTTCACTGTTTATACCTTATTGACTTCAGGTACTACTTGTTCAACTTTCCCCATATCGACATCTCATAGATGGAGACTTGTTCAAGTTGTGTTTGTCAACCTCTTCCTTAGTATGTCTTTGCTTGTGGCAATGCTTGTTCCAATTTTCCCCAAATTGACATTTCATATAAGGAGACTTGTACAAATTGTCCATTTTCAATTAATTTCATCAGTATTTAAAAATAATTAATCAATTATTTGTAAGTCTGCCGGCACGCCCCGTGGTACCCAACTCCTATCTGTCGACTCATTGATGTTTGATGGTGTTTCCAAATCGTAGCATGTAGCTGCAGTAAAGTTCTGTCTT
This sequence comes from Ambystoma mexicanum, assembly GCF_040938575.1. NCBI lineage: Eukaryota > Metazoa > Chordata > Amphibia > Caudata > Ambystomatidae > Ambystoma > Ambystoma mexicanum. Next base: position 265,682,023 of record NC_090928.1, on the reverse strand, counting down.
TGGGAATGCTTCCCCTGCTTTTTCGACCCTGATTCGGTTCCTGCGTCAACTTTGCATCCACTTGCCGATGGAACCGAGGCAGCCCCACAGGGTAGCGTCTCCCACAGGCTTACGGCTGCTGTCTGCCTTCCAGCAGTCCCTCCCAGGTATCTGCTGCACTTTCACTGGTTTCCTGTCTCTCCGGTAAAGTGAGCTCCCAAGCCGTTGCCGATAAGCATCTGGCTCTCCCAGCACGGCTCGTCTCTGTGCGTCTGCTTCTGCTGTTGGTTCAGCTTCCCGCTTCGCTTCTATCTGCAGTTCTCTTCTCTTCTCCTGAATTGAAAGTGTTCATCAGGTTTAAATGTCCCACGCAGCGGATTGATCGAATGACAACTAATCTGCATGTTTAACTTGATGTTTCCTTCATTCCATATTGACTCCTTCCTCCTCTTCCTCGTCTCAGTACTTGAGATTTAATGGGAGTTTGAGTTCATAGAAGTTTTGAATCAATTAAAGCTACATTTCTTTAAATCTTTGTTTAAATCAAAAACAAGCTACATTTCTTTTAATCTTTGTTTAAATCAAAAACATTGAAGACAGAAAATGTTATGTCTGTGTTGTGAGTGAAAATGGTATTTTGCTCAGATTGACAGTATGCCATCAGTATTGTAGAAGCAGAAGGGGAGGAATATCTTGTCTCTTCCAACTGAGTTATCACTCCCTCTCGATAGTCGTCCTCTTCCACATTATCCTCCCTCATAATACCACCCCCAGGGTCAGAATCCGGTAGCAACTGCCATCTACTGGCCATGTGGGAAGAGATGATCACCGGGGAACCAGTGATGACTCTGCAGGATTCATCATACAAGGTGCTGCCATTTTGCAACATAAAATGGAACTAATCAGATCTTGTATCAAATAATAACTAGACTATTGCAACATATTATGTTGCAGTTTTCTCAAAGAAACAAATCAATCAAGAAGAGCAGGATTATGCCTGCAACTAATAACACAAGACTACATAGATCGATGCATTGCCTTTCTGTGGAACTAAAGATCAAATTCGCAACTTGCAACAATGTACCCAAGACATCTAGGAGGAAGAACTTAAGTTACCTAAAAAGGTTCCCCCACATCTACACCCAAGTGAGAGATCCAAGGCTACTCTGGATCAGTTAGTAGCAATTGGGCGGACTAAATACAGCAGGACACAAAGAAGTGGGGAGTTGATCGAACTGTGAAAGACGCTGAAGGCCTTACCTAAATGAAAAAAAAATGTAACTGAATTTCAGAAAGAAATTTAAAATTCAACTGTTCAGGCAACTATGTACTGTGGTTAGTCAGAAGAAGGCCTTGGACCAGAGGACTTAGGTTTCAAATGATTTTATTCACTGGCCCTATTGCTAGAACAAGATTCCCTGCCTTATAAACTAAACTAAGGTGCTCATCGATAGACCAAATGAAAATAGTCCTCTTTCCAAACCTATCAGCTAATTCTCCCTACCACTTAGAGAAAAAACATAGCAAAAATAGTTAGAGTGCCCTACACTCTTGGTTTTCTGAGAAGCCTCTTCGGGTATTCCAGGAGCTTTCCTGTGGGTCTAATTCCAGTGTTCAAATCTCCTAACACTTCTTCCAAAAGAAACAGTTCTTGTCAATCCATGGTTCACAAAAGTTCTCCAAAACTCCACACAATACAAAAAGTCTTAAGTTCCTCAGAAAACAAAATGTGCAAGGGTCTTCAGCTGGAGGTTTATTTCCCTGATCCCACTCCACCACTTATCTGGGCTTCTCTTTACAACATTCAGAAAGTGGGTCTCTCTGTGCTTCCCACTTATCGATCGATTCCTTATTTTCCATATTGGGATATATTGGCTCCCTTTGCTTTGTGGTCAGGATAGTCTTTCCTTTCTTCCCACCTGCTCTCTCCCCTTTGTGAAACCCTTATACCTTCAGGCTATTAGGGTCTGCTCCAGGTAGCGTGGGACCCTACAGCAGCAGTCATGTAGTCCACAGCTTTCGGTTCATCTTGCTCACACCTCTTATGTGGGAACTGACGATCAGCCACTTTAACAAACGCTGTGCAGTGAAAAGGCACATACTGTTGTATAATTGTGTTGTCTTGTGTCCTCACATGTATACGCCGTGGTCTGTGTATACAGTATTCCCTAAAGCGCCATAAAGATACCTCCTCGTGGCATACTGGTACAGCATAGAACAGATGATTAAATAGAAATTGTGCAAGGGCATGCTTGTGAGTCACACTTCTCATTGGGAAACCCTCTATATAGGTAACTGGCACAGCTGTCATGCTTGCTACACGCATTTCACATCACAAAATTCCAGAAGCACCAGACGTCCTAGTTGGAAACTGCTAGCAATTCATGTTTCACTTCCGCTTGTTGGCCGCACACGAGCACTGTCAGAAATGTGACCAGCGAGCAAAACATCCAGGGAGAATTGCTGACCTCACATTTCTTTTGATGACAACATATTTCCATCGACTTGTGGCTAAGAAATCCCTTCTTCCTCTCACTTCAGAAAGTGGCCTCATTCTGTAAGTGATACCTTTACAAATAAAACTTTAAAAAGTATTTGCAACATCACATTTAAAATGCATATCTAGTCATAGTACTAATAAGTGCACATATGAGTTAAATGTATTGTTTTGCTCTTGTAAATTCCACTTCAGAACATTGAGGCCGATTCATGGAATAATTAGCGCGGCGCAAGTGGCCAAAAACGTGCGATTCGCAGTGGAATAGCGAAAATCGCAGTGCAAGTGCGAAAATCGCACGAAAAGCAGCGTACATCGATTCATGGAAGGCCGTGCGCGAGAAAACCAGCGGATGTGCGATAAAAAAGTGCGCGGCGCACATTGGCGCACAGGCCATCTAACGGCGTGCGCCAGGTTACAGCGAAAATCGCACAGGCCACAGCGAAAATCGCACATAGCGCGGCGCACGCAACAAAAGTAGGCGGAACACGGGGCGTAACACTCGGAATGGGGAACAACTTGCCAAAATGTGGGCGTCACGGGGGAACGCCCACACGCTCGCCTACAACACGTATTCATGGAATAGAATAGGGCAAAAAAGCGCACGCTCAAACCAGCGCACAGGCACAAACACGACCGCCACAAGAAAGCAGGCGGTAGCGTCTCTGCGCCTGTAAGAAATGTGCGGCAAAAGGTGCGCCAACAAATAGCACCTATATACAGCCATGATGAATGCCCAATACTGTGGCCCTCCAGGACAAATGACGTGCAAAGGGGTACCCACAAACACAGACACCCGCTGACAGAAAAAAAACGTGTGCGTGTATACCGGGGTGCGCGGGAAGTCTCACACGCGAATTGGCCGGGTACGTGGATTTCAGGGGTGCGCGGGAAGTCCCACACGCGATTAGTCAGGGTACGTGGATTTCAGGGGTGCGCGGGAAGTTCCACACGCGATTAGTCAGGGTACGTGGATTTCAGGGGTGCGCGGGAAGTTCCACACGCGATTAGTCAGGGTACGTGGATTTCAGGGGTGCGCGGGAAGTTCCACACGCGATTAGTCAGGGTACGTGGATTTCAGGGGTGCGCGGGAAGTACCACACGATTAGTCAGGGTACATGGATTGCAGGGGTGCGCGGGAAGTTCCACACGCGATTTGGCCGGGTACGTGGATTGCAGGGGTGCGCGGTAAGTTCCACACGCGATTAGTCAGGGTACGTGGATTTCAGGGGTGCGCGGGAAGTTCCACACGCGATTAGTCAGGGTACGTGGATTTCAGGGGTGCGCGGGAAGTTCCACACGCGATTAGTCAGGGTACGTGGATTTCAGGGGTGCGCGGGAAGTTCCACACGCGATTTAGCTGGGCACGTGTATGACAGGGGTACGCGGCAAATTCTACACGCGATTTGGCTGTGTGCTCCCAGGTATTACCTGTACACCCTCCACGGCCCCTGCAGGCAGCACACACCACAGGGGACTACCCTGCACACCTGCTCATGTCACCCACCACCCCCACCCCCCAGCCACCAGGGGCAGCCTCCACCAGGCCCCCACCCATGTCTCCCACCACCCCCACCCCCCAGCAGTGCGGGGGCAGCCTCCACCAGGCCCCCACCCATGTCTCCCACCACCCCCACCCCCCAGCAGTGCAGGGGCACCCTCCACCAGGCCCCCACCCATGTCTCCCACCACCCCCACCCCCAGCCACCAGGGGCAGCCTCCAGCAGGCCCCCACTCATGTCTCCCACCACCCCCACCCCCCAGCAGTGCAGGGGCAGCCTCCAGCAGGCCCCCACTCATGTCTCCCATCACCCCCACCCCCTAGCCACCAGGGGCACCCTCCACCAGGCCCCCACCCATGTCTCCCACCACCCCCACCCCCCAGCATCCAGGGTCACCCTCCACCAGGCCCCCACTCATGTCTCCCACCACCCCCACCCCCCGGCAGTGCAGGGTCACCCTCCACCAGGCCCCCACTCATGTCCCCCTGCACCCCCACCCCCCAGCATCCAGGGGCACCCTCCACCAGGCCCCCACTCATGTCTCCCACCACCCCCACCCCCCAGCAGTGCAGGGGCAGCCTCCAGCAGGCCCCCACTCATGTCTCCCACCACCCCCACCCCCCAGCCACCAGGGGCACCCTCCACCAGGCCCCCACCCATGTCTCCCACCACCCCCACCCCCCAGCAGTGCAGGGGCAGCCTCCACCAGGCCCCCACCCATGTCTCCCACCACCCCCACCCCCCAGCAGTGCAGGGGCACCCTCCACCAGGCCCCCACCCATGTCTCCCACCACCCCCACCCCCCAGCCACCAGGGGCAGCCTCCAGCAGGCCCCCACTCATGTCTCCCACCACCCCCACCCCCCAGCAGTGCAGGGTCACCCTCCACCAGGCCCCCACTCATGTCTCCCACCACCCCCACCCCCCGGCAGTGCAGGGTCACCCTCCACCAGGCCCCCACTCATGTCCCCCTGCACCCCCACCCCCCAGCATCCAGGGTCACCCTCCACCAGGCCCCCACTCATGTCTCCCACCACCCCCAACCCCCAGCAGTGCAGGGGCAGCCTACAGCAGGCCCCCACTCATGTCTCCCACCACCCCCAGCCACCAGGGGCACCCTCCACCAGGCCCCCACCCATGTCTCCCACCACCCCCACCCCCCAGCAGTGCAGGGGCAGCCTCCACCAGGCCCCCACCCATGTCTCCCACCACCCCCACCCCCCAGCAGTGCAGGGGCACCCTCCACCAGGCCCCCACCCATGTCTCCCACCACCCCCACCCCCCAGCCACCAGGGGCAGCCTCCAGCAGGCCCCCACTCATGTCTCCCACCACCCCCAGCAGTGCAGGGGCAGCCTCCAGCAGGCCCCCACTCATGTCTCCCACCACCCCCACCCCCCAGCCACCAGGGGCACCCTCAACCAGACCCCCACCCATGTCTCCCACCACCCCCACCCCCCCAGCATCCAGGGTCACCCTCCACCAGGCCCCCACTCATGTCTCCCACCACCCCCACCCCCCGGCAGTGCAGGGTCACCCTCCACCAGGCCCCCACCCATGTCTCCCACCACCCCCACCCCCCAGCCACCAGGGGCACCCTCCACCAGGCCCCCACCCATGTCTCCCACCACCCCCACCCCCCAGCCACCAGGGGCAGCCTCCACCAGGCCCCCACCCATGTCTCCCACCACCCCCACCCCCCAGCACTGTGGGGCACCTGCCAGCAGGCCCCCACCCATGTCCAACCCATGTCTCCCACCACCCCCACCCCCCAGCCACCATGGGCAGCCCCCACCAGGCCCCCACACATGTCCCCCTGCCCCCAGGTCCTGACGATACCCAATCATGGCAGTAATGGGCAGCATACCCAGCACAAACACCCAGGCAAGGATTGCATCCACCCACATAGTGAATGCAATTACATGATACAAACCCAATGGCAAGTATGTAAATGAACACATGTCCGTCACACACACATACACAATGGGTGCAAGTGAATGTCAAAACCCATATCATGACATGTATGAAACCAATGAGAAAATACCACAAGTGAAAGTAAAATAAACATGTATTCAAGATGAAAAAGAAGTAAACAAATCAAACATACAGCAATGGGGATAACAAAATAAATGGTCCATGTCCGAGAACAAATGTAAAAATCAAAAAAACAAAGGAATCCAAAAACAAATGTTGTCCAAAGCAATATCATGTGGAAGGAAAATAATGAAAAACCATTGCCTCATGGTGAACACAAATATTAATCAAAAAAATGTTTCTTCAAAAAGCAAACTATACACAAGAATATTCCAGGGTCCATGAGCCCAACACCATAAATGAAACCTACTACTACCTAATGAAAAAAATATATACAGAAAAGTGGCCATTGTCCGAGCGGTCCAAAAAAATCTCAATAAATAAAGGAAACCGAACACTAACTAACTAAATAACTATATACAATGGCAGCGGGCAAGTCCTGCGGCTCACTCTGTGATGTTGCCGGCCAGGGCATCATCGAACTCCATGTCGATGTCCTGGAGGCGGGACTCTGTCCTGGCCCCGAGGTCTCGCAGGGATAACCCCATGTCCAGCTCAAACTCCCTGCGAGCCTCGTCGAGGCACTCAGCCTTCCTCAACGCCCGACGCATGGAGAACTCCGCCCTGACCATGGTGAGCCGCTCCTCTTCCGCCCGCTGCCGCTCCGCACCTATCCGCTGGACCAACTGCTCCCACACGGAAGACACTACCGTCCCAGGGTTCCCCTGCCCTCCGGTCGATGCCTGCCCCTCTGATCTTGATGGCCCCGAGTCATGATGCCTCCCACGTCGAGCCCGCTGCTGCCTCCGACGCCACTGCCTCTGCCAGCACGACGGCATCCAGGCTGATGGAAACCACCGACGCCGTCGTGCACGTGCCCTGCCCGATGATGCAATCTTCCATCTGCTGGGGTCCAGTTGCTGTGTTGTCCACCCCTGCTGGACCTCCGACTCCCGACTGTGGCAGGGATGGGATCCCCACCGAGCTGGCTGCATTGGTCAGGGCAGGTCCACAGGGTGCCCTGGTGGCATCTGGGCCGGAAGACGGCAAGGAGAACGACTGGTGTATAGCCTGCACAGAGGAGGAGAGGGTCGCCAGATTGGCCAACACATGCAGGAAACCCCCGAACATGGCCGATCCCAATTGGGCCACGTCGGCACGGTGCACTTCGTGATGACATGCATGCTCCTCCCGGGAAGCACGCACGGCATCACGAATCACAGCCGTGCGCATCGCGACCCCAATCAGGACCTTCTCCACACGGCCAGGGGTCCCCTCGTCCACAGGTGGAGGGGAGTCAGGTGACATGGACATCCCCTCCACCTGCGGACGGGCCTGGGACGGGGCATCCCTGCTGGTGCATGGTGGTGCACTCACAGGGTCAGGGACAGCGACATGCACAGGCCCCTCCATGGTGACCTGTGCTGCCTCCTGCCCCTGGCCCTGGACTGCACCACTTGCACCAGCAGGGATGCCCCCACCAGGCCCCATGTGTGCCCCAGTGGCGGCCTCCTCCTCCTCTGTGCAAACCACCAACCTGGATGGCTCCTCACCGTCTCCCACCGTAGCAGGCCCCTGTGGGGGCTCACCCACCCCTTCCGCTGCAGCCGTGGGGGCATCCCCGCCGCCTTGCTCCACAGCGCCGTCTCCGCCCTCTTCTTCACTAGCCGCTGCGTAGAGAGAGACAAAGAACACAAGCATCAGGGTACTGTACAATGGTCCCCTAGACAGGAAGCAATAGCAGATGAGCACCACTGTCAAAGTACACTTCCATCATGTCCCTCCACAACACATGGGTCAGTCCAGGCAAAACACACACAGTAACAGGCATGGTGCATGCCATGGACATTTCCATGCATGTCCAATGGACTCTTGAAACATTCAATGATATGTAACTCACATGCATCATGGGTCATGCCTATCACATGCACACACTTCACCTCAGTCACATCCATCTGGCCCCATACACCCCAAACACAGCGGATACAAGGGTAATTTGGCTGCTTCACTGAATCTGTGCATTGTCACACACATGTGTCATGCATCCATGGCATGCACAAGTCACAGACACGCAGGTCAGGCACACAGACATGGCTACCATATATGTACCTGGCATCAGCACCCATCCCTCACCCCCACCCATGTCCAGGAACAGAGACTGGCATGCTCTCATGTTTAAAATCTGCATAGGGCTCCCCATGTGGCATTTAAACACATGCAACAACCATGTGGTTCACACATCACTGGTCGCACATGCATTACCATGATGTCCCTGCACACATACATGCATACATGGCCTATGGCACACATACAGGCAAGTATCATAGAACCAGCACACCGCAACATGCGTAATGCACACAGTAATGCTTGGACACTTACCGCTCAACTCCAGACGGGTCTCCCTCTCAAGGATCTGGGCGTGGAGCGCTGGGCGTACGCGTTCCAGGACCCTCATCTGGATGGAACTCATGCGGCCCCGGCCCCCCTCCACGAGGCGCCGGGCCTTCACAAGGGTCCTGGACCTCAAGTCCTCCCAGCGCTTCTTGATCTTCTGGACGTTGCGGGTTGCCACCCCGTCCGCGTTGATGGCAACCACACAGTCGGCCCAGATCCTCTCCCGTCCATCCTTGCTGGCGCGGGACGATCCAAAGAGGGCATCATACTGCCCCAGGACATGCTCCACCAGGACACCAACTTCGGTGGCATTGAAGCTGGTGCCCCTCTGCCCCTCTGGCCTGGGGTTGCCACTGGTGCCAGATGTGGAAGTGCCCGACATGGCAACCCCAGAGGCAGGTGTGGGTGGGCAACTGGGTCCTGGGGCTGGGCTGTGGAGCGATGGAATCCCAGTCGGGAGTCTTCAGTTCCAGCAGAGGTGGACACAGCAACTGGACCCCTGCAGATGGCTGATGTGCAGGCACCAAATGGCAGGGCACGGTGGCAGCAGGCAGGCAGGCAGGCAGGCAGCAGCAGATGGCATGTGGGAGGCTGCTCGGGGCACTGGGGGGCAGTAACTCGGCCTTCTGGGCAGGAGCGTGGTCTTCCGTGTGTTTTCGCGTGGCCAGCTTGATATGGAGTGATTTGGCACGTGAAAATCCTGCACGTCAGCTTGAAATTCGAGGAAAGGCCCTTAGCGCGTAAGCGCGTCAGCACGCATATGCGATTGTATTGGACCAAAGTCCCTCAGCGCGTAAGCGCATCTGTGACGTGACCCGCACGGGTGTTCCCCACACAGCACGTGATGACGGAGCACACGTGGAAATACTGCACGTCAGAGTGTCATCGCGTGTAATTGGACAAAAGTGCGCGTACACGCGATTGGCCTATGTACGTGTATTTCAGGGGTGCACGGGCACTTACACACGCAAGTACGTCAGCGCACCTGTATCCCGTGGTGCGTGGGAATTTCCACATGCCATTGGACTGGGAACTGGATTCCAGGGGTGCGCGGGTCACACGCTCGCCTACAACACGACACGCGCAAAGCATAAATTAGCGCACTTACAAAATAAGAAGCTCAGACGCCAGGATGAACATACCGTTCCTAGCAGCAGTGGCCGTGGCCTACCAAAGGAGGAGGAGGAGGATAGTCAGGGCCAGAATATTCACACCCAGAACCAGCCTTTTCGGGATGCCTGACGACCAGGTGTATGGGAGGTACAGGTTTCCACCACACATAATACTGGACCTGGTGAGTGAGTGGGAGGATGACCTCACATCACCCACCCTGTGCTCCCAAGCACTCAGCCCCCTGGAGAAGGTCCTCAATGTACTGCACTTCTTAGCCACTGGATCATTTCAGCGGACAAGTGCCATAGTGGGTGGGGTGTCACAGGCCACCCAGTCACGCTGCCTACACCAGGTCTTGAACATCATCACTGCACGCCCATCAGTCCGCAGGCACATATACCTGCCCAGAACACCTGCAGAAAGGCATGCTGCCGCCCTGGATTTCTATGGTGTGGCACGATTCCCCAAAGTGCTAGGTGCCATCGACTGCACCCATGTGGCTCTACGTCCCCCCAGGGCATCTGAGCACATCTATAGGAACCGCAAGCACTGGCATTCCATCAACGTGCAGGTAGTATGTAATGCCAAGGGAATCATCACCTCAGTATATGCCAACTATCCCGGGTCCACCCACGACAGCTTCATTTACCGAATGTCCACCCTAAGCCGGGACCTAGAAGCTGGGCGGCATGGCGATACATGGCTGCTTGGTGAGTATGAATGCCACTGCACATGCATGCATGTTGGATACTGAGCAAGGTCACAACCCCACCAATGATACCAATCACCACCTCCACAGGGGACAGTGCCTACCCTCTCAGCCCCCACATGATGACGCCAATTCGGAACCCCACCACGCCACCCCAGGTAAGATATAACGCAGCCCACATTACAACCTGGGGCATAGTGGAGCGCACATTTGGAGTGCTGAAGTCACGCTTTCGCTCCCTTGACCGTTCTGGCGGGCAGCTGTTGTACGCTCCCCCAGTAGTGTGCAGGATCATAGTGGCAGCATGTGTCCTGCACAACGTTGCAACACGCCGGGGCCTGGCCGTGGACATGGTGGTGCCCCCCCATCCCCAACCACATGCACAGCCGCTGCGCATGGGAGGGGAAAGGGCACGGGGGGAGGCAGCCCGTACACAGCTAGTGGCTAATTACTTCACATAGAAATCACACCCCTGTGGAGTGCACACTGCCCTGGCACATTCCATCTGACAATCAATGATGACTCAACCTGACACTGATCCTGAATGTCTGGAGAAAGAACCGTGAAAACCATATCAGCCTGAGATTGTTCACCTGGAAGTGTCACAATGTGTGCATCCCTACCCACACTGACACCACCAATGCAGTTTTGTGAAGTTACAAATTCAAGCAGCTGAAATGAATACCCACTTGCAAAATGCAACAAGAGGACAGTGCCATGTCAGCCAACCCAACCCCAGCACCGCCACACGACACACCGTGCCATGTCATGCTATTTGCACGTAAACAAAGTAATCCCCACAACATGACACTAGTGTCACAATGTACAGTGTCCCTATTAGAAACTTGCAACACCTGAAATGATCACAGTAATGCCGGACCAACAACAAACTTGAGCACGTACTACCATTAACATGACATCACTAATGTATAATATTAGTAGTCTTGTCACCTGGAAATGCCTGCACTCCCACCACTACCAACTGTGCAGTGTTGGCGCCTGTAGAGTTGTAGGTGCACTGCTGCCAACATGGACCACATCTCCAGACTAGAGGTCCTTATGTAGACATGAGGAAGGGACCTGCAAATTGGGAGGTAGACACAGAAGATGAGTTACACATCAATGCAACATGCAGTGTACAACACAACAGCATTATGCACTAGGAATGTATACACAGTATTGACAACAGACTGCCCACACAGCTCGTGGGAGTCCAACGTCACTGTGTAATTCACTGTCACTTGGGCACACCCTTTGCAAGCCCATGGAAACGGGAAGCAGGAGGGGTGTGTGTGACTCAAACCCAAGCATCTGAACCAAATACATTACAAGCCTGCATGTGCCCAGCCACAATGCAGCGTATGCCCACAGGAACCACGGAAGCCAACAAATCGTCCCAAAAAAATTGGGAATAAAAGAAATAAAAATAAAAAAGAAAAAGGGTTGGGGAGGCCACCCAGGAGGTCCGAGGACAGGATGCACACCAGAACCCACCTGCGTGGATCCTGGGAAAAAAAAAAACACCTCCATGGGCTCATGGCCCACATGGCTACCCTATTGTGGGAGTATCACTGCTGTCGCTATTATCACCCTGTGCAGCTGCATCTGGAGGTGGTTGCACTATGGGAGGCAGCCCACGCAAGGCCCTAGTCTGCTCCTCCATGGCTGCAAGCATGCGGGTGTGGTAGGTCTGGTTCTGGAGGATGAGTGTGCGGAGGTCCCCATGCAACAACTCACGGGATGCCCGGACCTCCGCCCTCGTTGCCTGCATCTCAGCTGAGAGCGTACGGGTGAGACGCTCCAGCTGCTGTTCTGTCCTTTGGTGTGTAGAAGCCTCAAGCTCAAAAAGAGTCGTCCTGAGGTGAAGGAGCTCCTGCCTCAGGGCTTCCCTGTGGCCCTGGGACTCAATGGAGATGGCCTCCTGCAGAGTCGCCAGTGCCGCCCGCCTGTCCCTGTTGGACCCCAACATGTCCTCCCTGTGTGACTGGCAGATGGTGTCGGTTGCCTGCTCTAGTTGCTCCATCAGCCTTTCAGGGGGACAATGGAAGTGGCCACCCTATCCATGGCCTGAGCCATCATCTCGGATGATGCTGCCTGTTGGGTTGCCATACCGTAATTGGATTGCTCCCATGCAGTATTGCCAGGTGGCGTACGGCCACCACGTCGGCGGGCACCACACCTGTCTGGGGCAAGGCGAACTGCGCCTTGCTGTGCCGACACTGCCTGAGGCTGCAGGACTGCATTCCCCCTCTGATCTGCTGGCCCAGGAACAGGATCAGATGTCGCGGAGTGTGACCCTGCATCCGTAACCACCAAAGGCGTAGCTGCCAACACTGACATCCCCATTGAGGGTTCAGACCCTGGTGCAGGTGGGTGAGACAGAACAGAATCCCTCCCTGGAACACTCACCTGCGACGGCACGTAGGTCTCATCCGAATCAACACCTGAGTACAGCTCGGGGGAGGTGCAGCCAGAGACACCCCTTGAGAGCAGGACCTGCAGCACTTGTGGGTTCTCACCCACCACCACACCACGTCCCTCACTGGTGGTTGGTCGGCCCTCGGGCCCCTCCTAGGTCAGCACCATCTCCACAACCCCAGCAGTATCAGGTGCGTCTTCCCCTGCAAAGACATAAAAACAAAGAAATGGAAACAGGCATTAGCACCATGGCACACAATGAGGGCTGAGAAGCAAGAGAAACAGTACTTGTTTGACACATGTCCCACATGACTAAAACCCTCCCATGCATGCAGCCTCACTGCGTATGAAGGGCAGGCAAATGGCACACACTGATGACACCAAGATTGAAGAAGAACACATTTTCTGCATGCTGCCTGGCAGTGGCATCACACATTGGCCTGTGATTGGCAGGTGAAACACACATGCCATCACACAGATGGCATGTACCATTGCTATTGAGTGAAGATGGAGAGGAGGGCAGCACCTATGCATACTGTCCAGTTCCCGCATGTAATAGCTTTTCTAATTCTAACAGGTCAGATTCTTCACCTGGAGCTGCCAGTCCGAAATGGTGCAATTGCACAGGGACATGTTTGAACAAATGATATCCAGGTAACAAAGTCACTCAACTTTACCATAGCCATGTCAGACATGTGACTAGAGGACTGCGACATGCCTAGTAAAAGTGGTGGAATGGTAAATATCTGACTAAATTAACAGTGCTAAATTTTGTAACAATGTTGTGGCAAGGTGACACTTCAAGGGCAACTGGCGTGCAGTTGGACTACATGTCTACTGTTGGCAGAAGGGATACAGCTATGGCCAAATGCAGCTGCGCAGGATGTATTGCATGAAGCACATGGATGACCCATACGACTCAGGCGCACACACTCTCACCTGGCACACAAACAGAAGCCCTCACACACACCATGCACATGGATGACACACACATGCACGTGCACTCACCGGACAATGCCTCGTAATCAGGGAGATCTCCCACGCCTTGGATCTGTTCCTCCGTGACGTAGGTCCCAGCGACTGACTCATGTGGAGTGAGTTCCATGTCTACTACTGGAGACCCACCTCCAGTCACTAGAGTTGCGGCATGACTTGAGGCCAGCTTACTCTTTGCCCTGCGCTTTAGGTCATTCCAGCGCTTATAGCAATCATTGGCTGTGCGCCTCACGATTCCAAGGGCACCTACGATGTCCGCAACGGTCTGCCAGTGTGCCTGGCGTTGTGCAGGTGTGGTCTTGGATCCTGCAACAATGACCATCTCGTTGTCATGTGCGGACACATACTGGACAAGTGCATTCAGTTCGTCATCCGTGAAGCCGGGCTTCCTGGACGGGCCGGACTGTGTAGCCGTGTCTGGGGCATCAGCCTGTGCCGGACGAGCACTCTTCCTCTTCCGCTTGGAAGGTTGTGGTGATCCTGAGTGTCCTGCGCCGCTCTGGACACTAGGGGCAGGAGCCCTGGTGGACTCTGTATCAGGAGTGTGGGATTGCACACTCAGCATGGGAGTTGGTGCAGGCATTGGCTCTAGTGTGATGGTGTCGGGGGGAATATCAGCAGCATGGACTAGGACCGACACTGTCCGGGCTGGGTGTGTGAGGGCTGGGGTGGATGGAGCCGCAGCTGCCCCTGCAGCCTCTCCGCCCTGCCTACTTGGTGCAGCAGATGACCTTGCTGCCCCAGATGCACGTGGCATGGTGACATCAACGTGCACCAGCGCACGTGTCATAGGCCTGCTGACCTGGAAGTCAGCCATGGAGTCAGCCAGGTCTGGTGCCACAATGGGCTGGTCCAACAAGGGCTGAGCATGGATGGTGTCAGCCACGTCAGCCTCAACGGGAGGGGGGGGGGGATTATGGGTGCCCTTGACTGGTCCTCCACACATGGAGGGACATGCTCACCCTGCAAGTAACGACCACGTCCCCTACCGGATCCACCACGGCCACCACTTGTGGCTCTTCCACCTTTGCCACCCTTACGGAATCCTCGCCTCCCAACCATGGCACTGATGTAGATGTGCGTATGGGAGTGGCTGTCAAATATTGTCCTGGGCAATTGGGGGTCAAAGGGGTTGGGTACCAGATGGTAATTGTACCCTAGTGCTCTTGCAAGGCTGATTGTAACCCCTGGGGAAAGATGACGGGTCACGCTACGCACAGGAGCCCCAAAAAAGGGAGATGACGTGCACGCAACCCCTCCTAGACCACGTGTGCAGAAAGAAAAACCTGCACTACGCTGTGGCACCCAGTAACACAAGAATGAACGTATGCGTGTCACACGCAGCCTAGAATGACCTCTGAAGGGGTAGGCTACACACGGGGCAAGCACAGATGTTAGATACGTGCGTGACTCACCGTCTGCCAGGTAAAAGAGCGTGAAAAAGGAGCGCGTTTGGTTGGCAACACCCCCGCCAAAAGAAGATTTGTACGCTGTCTGAGGAGACAGGACAACAGTAGAAGGGAACACTGTTTGAGGGAACAGGCCCAGGTAAACCAGTAAAAGAGAAAAAAGAGAAAAATCTGTCAGAGGTAACAGGGAATACAAACTTGAAACGCCGTGAAGTAAATCGCGTGTGAACCGACAAGAAGTACAGAATCCACCCACTCGCTCTCCACGAAAAGCACGTACAAGGAAATGGTGTTCGACGCGTACCTTTTATACAGGCCCACACGTCCAACGTCACTTACGCGGCGTGTACGCGCTAGGGCCATTCCCACCAATTACACGCTTTGTGACTTATGCGTGTACGGCCATTTCCACCAATTACACGCTTTGTGACATATGCGTGTACGGCCATTTCCACCAATTACACGCTTTGTCACTTCTGCGTGTACGGCCATTTCCACAAATCACACGCGATGAGACTGTGACGTGCAGTCTTTCCACGTGTGCTCTGTCATCACGTGCTGTGTGGGAAACACCCGTGCGGGTCACGTCACAGACGCGCTTACGCGCTGAGGGCCTTTGGTCCAATAGAATCGCGTATGCGTGCTGACGCGCTTACGCGCTAAGGGCCTTTCCTCGGTTTTCACGCTGACGTGCAGGATTTTCACGTGCCAAATCACTCCGTACCAAGCTGGCCATGCGTAAGCACACGGAAGACCACGCTCCTGCCCAGAAGGCCGAACTACTGCCCCCCAGAGCCCCGAGCACGCTCCCACCTGCCATCTGCTGCTGCCTGACTGCCTGCTGCCCACGTGCACTGCCATTTGCTGCCTGCACATCAGCCAGGGGTGCTGTTGCTGTGACCACCCCTGCTGGAACCGAAGACTCCCGACTGGAATTCCATCGCTCCACAGCCCAGCCCCAGGACCCAGTTGCCCACCCACTCCTGCCTCTGGGGTAAACACCATCTGTGACCACTGACAACCCCCGGCCAGAGAGGCAGAGGGGCACCAGCTTCGGTGCCACCGAAGTTGGTGTCCTGGTGGAGCAAGTCCTGGGGCAGTATGATGCCCTCTTTGGAAGTTCCCGCGCCGACAAGGAAGGACGGACTCGGATCTGGACTGACATCGTGACTGCCATCAACGCGGAGGGGGTGGCAGTCCGGGACTTACAACATGTCAGGAAGCGCTGGGAGGACTTCAGGTCCAGGACCCTGAACAAGGCCCGGGCCTCTTGAAGGCAGCGGATGCCAAGGGGCGCCGGGGCCACTTGTCGGATGAACAGATGGGGGTCCTGGAACGCATATCCCCAGCGCTCCACGTCCAGGTCCCAGAGAAGCAGACCCGTCTGGAGTCGAGCGGTGAGTGTACATGCATCCTGGTTGTGAGCAGGGCGTGTGGTGATCATTCGCCATTGTGCCGGTTGCACATCCGTTTGTATGGGGTGGAGTATGGGTGGGGGTGTACAGGGCCGTGGGGCTGACACATGCGAGGGCTGTAATGTGTGAGACATGGATGGTGCTTGTGTGTGTGGGCTTGCATGGCAAATGCAGTTGTGCGTGCACACATGTTTGGATGAATGTGTATGTAAGTAGACATGTCCGTGATGTCAGGCATGTATGTTGTTTTCGACTGCATGTATGAGCACTGTGTACATGTGCATGTGTGTGTATTTGACAAGGGTGCAACAGTGATGCTACATGGATGCATGTGACAGCGGTATGTGGAAGCCTGATTGGCAGATGTGACATGGATGCCCGTCTGAACAGTGCGACACTTGGCAGAGGTGTAGACATGCATGCAAGTGTGGTGGTGTGTGTACATGTGTGGTGCACTTCCTGTGTTGCATGTGATGTCTGGCTCCCCTTTGGCTGCTCATGCTGTTGTATGTGTAGGGATGGTGCTGGCAGTTGCGATATGGCTGTGGTATGGCTCATGTGTGCCAGTTGCTATGACATGTGTGTTGGGGATTGTGATGACATGTCTGAGGTTTGCCAATGCCACTCATGTGCAACTGTCATGCATGTATGTGTCCATTGTACAGTGCCCTGATGCCTGTGTTTTGTTTCCCCCTGTCTGCAGCGTCAACTGATGAAGAGGGCGGAGAAGGTGCTGTGGAGCACAGCGGCGGGGATCCGACCGCCAGCCGGAGACACAAGGCCCGGCTCCCCTCCCATGTTGTCATCTCGTCGGGGAGTGAGGAGTCCGGTGCCGCGTCCCAGGCCGCAGCTGCCGGGAGGAGGTCCAAGAGGCGGAGGTTGCAGTTGGACTCCTCGGCAGCAGAAGGGGCAGCTGGGACCCCACAGGGCCCAACAGCGGAAGATGGCACGGAGTCATCCAGGTTGGTGGGGGGTTTGGTGGAGGAGGGGGCCGCGCAAGCACCAGAGACGGGGTCTGGAGGTGGGGGATCCCACTGGTGCTAGTGGTGCAGTGCAGGACCAGGGACAGGAGGCAGCACAGGCGGCCGCGGAGGTGCCTGTGTGCAATCCTGTCCCCGATCCTGTCCCTGCATCATCTTGCACCAGCAGGGATGCCTACGTCCAGACCGGTTTTCAGGCAGGGGATGAGCTGACGTCAACTGGCCTTCCTCTGCCTGCGGACGTAGCCATCCAGGTCCGGGTTGAGCCTGTCCTGGCTGGTGTGGCGTTGCGTCAACGGGCCATGCGAGGTGACCTGCAGTCTTTTCATGGAGCGACTGCACGTCATCTCGAATGGCTCGTTGACCACGTCAGCCTGCTGGGACAGGTCACCCAGGCCGGATTCCGCTGTCTAATGGGGCTTGCTCCGACCCCCTCCTCAACTGGACCCCCTACGCGCCAGTCGTCCTCTGTGCCATCTTCCCACCCATCAGTCACCTGGGTGCCCTGTGGAGCTGCCTCTGACGGTGCGGCCAGGCTGGTGGAGGAGGCATCCCTGCCACAGTCGGGAGTCGGAGTTCCAGCAGGGGTGGCCACATCAACAAGTGCACCCCAGCCGGCGGAGGATGTGCAGGCAGCAGGAGGCAGTGCACGGGCAGAGGCAGAGCAGCAGCAGCAGCAACATGGTGGGAGACATGAGTGGGGGCCTGCTGGAGGCTGCCCCTGGTGGCTGGGGGGTGGGGGTGGTGGGAGACATGGGTGGGGGCCTGGTGGAGGGTGCCCCTGGATGCTGGGGGGTGGGGGTACAGGGGGACATGAGTGGGGGCCTGGTGGGGGCTGCCCATGGTGGCAGGGGGGTGGGGGTGGTGGGAGACATGAGTGGGGGCCTGGTGGAGGGTGACCCTGGATGCTGGGGGTGGGGGTGCAGGGGGACATGAGTGGGGGCCTGGTGGAGGGTGCCCCTGGTGGCAGGGGGGTGGGGGTGGTGGGAGACATGAGTGGGGGCCTGGTGGAGGGTGACCCTGGATGCTGGGGGGTGGGGGTGCAGGGGGACATGAGTGGGGGCCTGGTGGAGGGTGACCCTGCACTGCCGGGGGGTGGGGGTGGTGGGAGACATGAGTGGGGGCCTGGTTGGGGCTGCCCATGGTGGCAGGGGGGTGGGGGTGGTGGGAGACATGAGTGGGGGCCTGCTGGAGGCTGCCCCTGCACTGCTGGGGGCTGGGGGTGGTGGGAGACATGAGTGGGGGCCTGCTGGAGGCTGCCCCTGGTGGCTGGGGGGTGGGGGTGGTGGGAGACATGGGTGGGGGCCTGGTGGAGGGTGCCCCTGGATGCTGGGGGGTGGGGGTGCAGGGGGACATGAGTGGGGGCCTGGTGGGGGCTGCCCATGGTGGCAGGGGGGTGGGGGTGGTGGGAGACATGAGTGGGGGCCTGCTGGAGGCTGCCCCTGCACTGCTGGGGGGTGGGGGTGGTGGGAGACATGAGTGGGGGCCTGCTGGAGGCTGCCCCTGGTGGCTGGGGGGTGGGGGTGGTGGGAGACCTGAGTGGGGGCCTGGTGGGGGCTGCCCATGGTGGCAGGGGGGTGGGGGTGGTGGGAGACATGAGTGGGGGCCTGGTTGGGGCTGCCCATGGTGGCAGGGGGGTGGGGGTGGTGGGAGACATGAGTGGGGGCCTGCTGGAGGCTGCCCCTGCACTGCTGGGGGCTGGGGGTGGTGGGTGACATGAGTGGGGGCCTGCTGGAGACTGCCCCTGGTGGCAGGGGGGTGGGGGTGGTGGGAGACATGAGTGGGGGCCTGGTGGAGGGTGACCCTGGATGCTGGGGGGTGGGGGTGCAGGGGGACATGAGTGGGGGCCTGGTGGAGGGTGACCCTGCACTGCTGGGGGGTGGGGGTGGTGGGAGACATGAGTGGGGGCCTGCTGGAGGCTGCCCCTGCACTGCTGGGGGGTGGGGGTGGTGGGAGACATGAGTGGGGTCCTGCTGGAGGCTGCCCCTGGTGGCTGGGGGGTGGGGGTGGTGGGAGACATGAGTGGGGGCCTGGTGGAGGGTGACCCTGGATGCTGGGGGGTGGGGGTGCAGGGGGACATGAGTGGGGGCCTGGTGGAGGATGACCCTGCACTGCCGGGGGGTGGGGGTGGTGGGAGACATGAGTGGGGGCCTGGTGGGGGCTGCCCATGGTGGCAGGGGGGTGGTGGGAGACATGAGTGGGGGCCTGGTTGGGTCTGCCCATGGTGGCAGGGGGGTGGGGGTGGTGGGAGACATGAGTGGGGGCCTGCTGGAGGGTGACCCTGGATGCTGGGGGGTGGGGGTGCAGGGGGACATGAGTGGGGGCCTGGTGGAGGGTGACCCTGCACTGCCGGGGGTGGGGGTGGTGGGAGACATGAGTGGGGGCCTGGTGGGGGCTGCCCATGGTGGCAGGGGGCTGGGGGTGCAGGGGGACATGAGTGGGGGCCTGGTGGAGGGTGACCCTGGATGCTGGGGGGTGGGGGTGCAGGGGGACATGAGTGGGGGCCTGGTGGAGGGTGACCCTGCACTGCCGGGGGGTGGGGGTGGTGGGAGACATGAGTGGGGGCCTGGTGGAGGGTGACCCTGGATGCTGGGGGGTGGGGGCGCAGGGGGACATGAGTGGGGGCCTGGTGGAGGGTGACCCTGCACTGCTGGGGGGTGGGGGTGGTGGGAGACATGAGTGGGGGCCTGCTGGAGGCTGCCCCTGCACTGCTGGGGGTGGGGGTGGTGGGAGACATGAGTGGGGGCCTGCTGGAGGCTGCCCCTGGTGGCTGGGGGGTGGGGGTGGTGGGAGACATGAGTGGGGGCCTGGTGGAGGGTGACCCTGGATGCTGGGGGGTGGGGGTGCAGGGGGACATGAGTGGGGGCCTGTTGGAGGGTGACCCTGCACTGCTGGGGGGTGGGGGTGGTGGGAGACATGAGTGGGGGCCTGGTGGGGGCTGCCCATGGTGGCAGGGGGGTGGGGGTGGTGGGAGGCATGAGTGGGGGCCTGGTTGGGGCTGCCCATGGTGGCAGGGGGGTGGGGGTGGTGGGAGACATGATTGGGGGCCTGCTGGAGGCTGCCCCTGCACTGCTGGGGGGTGGGGGTGGTGGGAGACATGAGTGGGGGCCTGCTGGAGGCTGCCCCTGGTGGCTGGGGGGTGGGGGTGGTGGGAGACATGAGTGGGGGCCTGATGGAGGGTGACCCTGGATGCTGGGGGGTAGGGGTGCAGGGGGACATGAGTGGGGGCCTGGTGGAGGGTGACCCTGCACTGCCGGGGGGTGGGGGTGGTGGGAGACATGAGTGGGGGCCTGGTGGGGGCTGCCCATGGTGGCAGGGGGGTGGGGGTGGTGGGAGACATGAGTGGGGGCCTGCTGGAGGCTGCCCCTGCACTGCTGGGGGGTGGGGGTGGTGGGAGACATGAGTGGAGGCCTGCTGGAGGCTGCCCCTGGTGGGAGGGGGGTGGGGGTGGTGGGAGACATGAGTGGGGGCCTGGTGGAGGGTGACCCTGGATGCTGGGGGGTGGGGGTGCAGGGGGACATGAGTGGGGGCCTGGTGGAGGGTGACCCTGCACTGCTGGGGGGTGGGGGTGGTGGGAGACATGAGTGGGGGCCTGCTGGAGGCTGCCCCTGCACTGCTGGGGGGTGGGGGTGGTGGGAGACATGAGTGGGGGCCTGCTGGAGGCTGCCCCTGCACTGCTGGGGGGTGGGGGTGGTGGGAGACATGAGTGGGGGCCTGCTGGAGGCTGCCCCTGGTGGCTGGGGGGTGGGGGTGGTGGGAGACATGAGTGGGGGCCTGGTGGAGGGTGACCCTGGATGCTGGGGGGTGGGGGTGCAGGGGGACATGAGTGGGGGCCTGGTGGA
The DNA here is from genome assembly GCF_040938575.1 of Ambystoma mexicanum. NCBI lineage: Eukaryota > Metazoa > Chordata > Amphibia > Caudata > Ambystomatidae > Ambystoma > Ambystoma mexicanum. Next base: position 265,660,738 of record NC_090928.1, on the reverse strand, counting down.
GGGTGACCCTGCACTGCCGGGGGGTGGGTGTGGTGGGAGACATGAGTGGGGGCCTGGTGGGGGCTGCCCATGGTGGCAGGGGGGTGGGGGTGGTGGGAGACATGAGTGGGGGCCTGGTTGGGGCTGCCCATGGTGGCAGGGGGGTGGGGGTGGTGGGAGACATGAGTGGGGGCCTGCTGGAGGCTGCCCCTGCACTGCTGGGGGGTGGGGGTGGTGGGAGACATGAGTCGGGGCCTGCTGGAGGCTGCCCCTGGTGGCTGGGGGGTGGGGGTGGTGGAGACATGAGTGGGGGCCTGGTGGAGGGTGACCCTGGATGCTGGGGGTGGGGGTGCAGGGGGACATGAGTGGGGGCCTGGTGGCGGGTGACCCTGCACTGCCGGGGGGTGGGGGTGGTGGGAGACATGAGTGGGGGCCTGGTGGGGGCTGCCCATGGTGGCAGGGGGGTGGGGGTGGTGGGAGACATGAGTGGGGGCCTGGTTGGGGCTGCCCATGGTGGCAGGGGGGTGGGGGTGGTGGGAGACATGAGTGGGGGCCTGGTGGGGGCTGCCCATGGTGGCAGGGGGGTGGGGTTGGTGAGAGACATGAGTGGGGGCCTGGTGGAGGGTGACCCTGGATGCTGGGGGGTGGGGTTGCAGGGGGACATGAGTGGGGGCCTGGTGGAGGGTGACCCTACACTGCCGGGGGGTGGGGGTGGTGGGAGACATGAGTGGGGGCCTGGTTGGGGCTGCCCATGGTGGCAGGGGGGTGGGGGTGGTGGGAGACATGAGTGGGGGCCTGGTGGAGGGTGACCCTGGATGCTGGGGGGTGGGGGTGCAGGGGGACATGAGTGGGGGCCTGGTGGAGGCTGCCCCTGCACTGCTGGGGGTGGGGGTGGTGGGAGACATGCATTGTTGATCAGTAGTGCAAGGTGACATGTGGGTTGGCTGGGGGGCATGCCCATGGTGAATGGGCTGCCTGCGGGACATGTGCAGGGGTGCAGGGTAGTCCCCCGTGGTGTGGGCTGCCTGCAGGGGCCGTGGAGGTTGTGGAACGTACACCTGGGAGGACCCACACGGCCAATTCACGTGTAGTACTCCCCAGAACCCCTGAAATACACATTCCCTGCTGGTATCGCGTGTGGAACTTCCCGCGCACCCCTGAAATACACGTACCCTGCTCGCACTGGGACTATCGCGTGTGGAACTTCCCGCGCACCCCTGTAATACACGTACCCTGCTCGCACTGGGACAATCGCGTGTGCAACTTCACGCGAACCCCTGTAATACACGTAGCACGCTCCCCCAGGCCCGATCGCGTGAGAAAGTTCACGCTAACCCCTGAAATACACGTAGCCCGCTCCCCCAGGCCCGATCGCGTGAGTAAGTTCACGCGAACCCCTGAAATACACGTAGCCCGCTCCCCCAGGCCCGATCGCGTGAGTAAGTTCACGCGAACCCCTGAAATACACGTAGCCCGCTCCCCCAGGCCCGATCACGTGAGGAAGTTCACGCGAACCCCTGTAATACACATAGCCCGCTCCCCCAGGCCCGATCGCGTGAAAAAATTCACGCGAACCCCTGAAATACACGTAGCCCGCTCCCCCAGGCCCGATCGCGTGAGTAAGTTCACGCTAACCCCTGAAATACACGTAGCCCGCTCCCCCAGGCCCGATCGCGCGAGTAAGTTCACGCGAACCCCTGAAATACACGTAGCCCGCTCCCCCAGGCCCGATCGCGTGTGGAACTTCCCGCGCACCCCTGAACTACACGTACCCTGCTCGCACTGGGACTATCGCGTGTGGTACTTCCCGCGCACCCCTGAAATTCACATACCTTGCTCGCACTGGGCCAATCGCGTGTGGAACTTCCCGCGCACCCCTGAAATACACGTTCCCCGCTTGGCGTTTGCTGTTTGCCAGCCCAGTGAACTGGTCCAGGGTTAGCGCAGCCCTTTGCGATGATTTGGCGATTTTGATGGCTTTTCCTTGCGCGAGGGCGTTCTTCGGGGCGTTACTGGCGCTGCTGCAGGGTCGCTGCGATTCTCTGCGCCACGGCTGGTTTGGGAGCCTAAAATCCATGAATACGCTGTGCGCGGAAATCGGTTTTAGCGCACGTGCCTGGCACAGACAATCGCACGCGGACACTCTGCGCCAGCCGCTTGCGACACTTTTCTGCGAAATTCTATGAATTACCCTGTAAGTATTTTTTAGCAAGCACAATGGTTGAAGGTAAATCATGTATTCATTTCAGAAATGTTTATTTTAAAGTCATTTGCCAATGTGTATGGCACATTTACTTTTCATTTTGAGCTTTTTTTTACAATACAAAAAGCAGGCAAGCAAAGATGTCCTTACCTAAATTTAGTAAATTATAAATGTGTTACCATTTGCCTATTTCACTACACGGGTGCACATTTTGAGCAACCCCTCTTTATTACAGAGTTTGTGAATTCAATTTTTGCTGCATACAGTTAAAACACTAGTCAATCTGTATACACTATGAAGTCACCTATTAGTAACAATATAGTTAATAGTATCTGACAAGTTTCCTGTTACAGCGAGCCTATTCATAGAAGCAAGGTGACACACACGTAGAAATGTACCATGAAGTTGGAGTCAATTCGGTGAACGTTGGTTATGCCCCCTAAAGTATTTAGACGGTTTAGAGTGGTAAACATATATGCAGAATTTCAACTTAAAAACAGCTGCATCACCCTTAGTGGCCAATCACGTAGATGCTGATTGATCAGCCAAGACCCCTTGTATACACCTACCAGTAGATTGTAGAAACTAGTTGGTGGTGCCTTCTTTAAAGGTACTGAGGCACATATCCTCGTTCTCGCATCCCCTAGAAAGCAATTAAAAAGATGTGCTGGTTGTAATTTTAGTAAGACCCTTCTGTCCACAAAGTTTACAAAACATTACAATATTTCTAGGAAACCCATTGAGCCACAGCCTCCTGACAAACTAATATTATCTATTCTGCGTCTATTATTCACAAAGCCCACCCAATACAGTGTGGTCCCCGTTTATAGTTTTCTGCGACGTGCAGAGTGCTTATCGCTGAGGACACGCTCTACTTTTTAAAGTTGCTTTGGGAATAGGGTGACCCGACGTCCTGATTTTCTCGGGACAGTCCAGTGAAATCGCCCTCCATCCCGGGGTCCCGAGAATTTTTATATATAATTAACTAACCCCGTCCCGGTTTTGGATGGGTGGGTGGCTGCGGTTCCGTTTTTTGCCGGGATCCGATTCAGAAATCCTGAAATCGGGGACCGGTGTGACTCTTGCTACTCATGAAGGCTTTTCACACCCCATTTCCTCCCCTTTTCCCTCCCTGGTTGCTCTCCTCCAATAAGAGGAGTGAGCCTGGAACACCCCCCTCCATGCCCCCTGCAAAAGGGCAGCAACATAGAAGTAGAACTACAGCTGTTAGCAAGTCATGTTTGTGTTTACTGTAGTCCTACATCTATGTCAATGGCCTGCCCCCCCTTTTTTATCTGGTCACCCTATCTGGGAATAATCCTGGACTGACACCAATCTGACACCAATCTAAAGAGGGTCTGGATACCTCCACCCTTCTACCCCCTTCTTTTTCTTCGCTCTTGTGTTTTTACTCGGTTATCCTCTGGTGCATGTTTGGCATCCACATTCGGGATTTTAGGTAGGCTGTTGACTTGACGATCCCTTGATGTCCACTGTGGGCCAGCTTGAGCGCTCTCTCTTCGAGGGATTCGGGCAGTATGATTCGATGTCCTTTCAATATTACTCCTTCTGGGGCTACTGAGAGTTCGTGTCTGATGCCGAACAGGGCTCTGAGTTTGGCTTGGGCTGTGGCTGTTCAGTGAGTCATTGACATGAGGTAATTTTTCCAATTTCCGGATTGAATGGCAGCGGTCGTGTGTTGCAGGACGGTGTCTTCTTCTGTTTCCTGCACTACTTCCTGCAGTGTCAGGGCTCGCGGTCGGGCACAAGCTACCACATGACAGACGTGCTCGTTTGTTTCTGTCGCATGGTGTTGCTCTTTGTCTGTGGCCGGCCGCGGATGGCGGGACAGGTAATCTGCCGGGTTGTCCGATCCTGGGCGATATTCTACCTCGATGTTATATGGTTGCAGTTGCAGCATCCACTTCTCTATGCGGGCTGGAGGATGCGGGGCGGAGCCCCGGAATATCGGGACTAGGGGCTTATGGTCGGAGAAGACTTTTGCTTGTTTTCCTAGCAGGTATACCTTGAAATGGCGACACCCCCACAGAATGGCCAGGGCTTCCTTTTCGATGTGCGCGTAGTTCTGTTCAGGTTTTGTGAGAGCTCTGCTGGCAAATGCGATTGGGAATACTCTGCCATCTCTGTCTGTTTGGGTCAGCACTGCTCCCAGGCCAACCGGGCTGGCGTCGACAAGGAGCTCGGTCTGTCGATCTATGTTAAAAAATGCCATGGTGGTGGAAGCGGACAGGGTGTCTTTGATTAGTTGGAATGCCTGTTGGTGTGCCTCCGTCCACTCCCACTTTTGGTCCTTCTTGGTTAGTTCCCTGAGTGGGCTCGCAATGCTTGCGAGATCGGGAATGAACCGTGAACAGTAGGTGGCCATCCCCATGAAACTTCTCACTTCAGAGGCGGATTGTGGTGGTTCAAATTCTTTTATGTCCTGTACCTTGGAAGGGTCAGGGGACACACCTGCTGCGCTGAATATGTATCCAAAAAAACATAGTTCCTTTTTGTTGAACTCGCATTTTTCTGCATTGAGGGTCAGGCCTGCGTCTTCGAGCCTCTTTAGAACCGCTGCTAAGCGTCGATGGTGTTCGTCCTTGTTCGATGCGTATACTAGGATATCGTCGCTGATGTTGGTGGTCCCTTCGAGCCCTGTGATGACTTTGCGGATTTCGTGCTGGAATACTTCCGCAGCAGACGATATCCCAAAGTTGAGTCTCTTGTACCTCATCAGGCCAAGGTGGGACGAAAATTTTGTAATGTATCTGGATTCTTTGGATAGTTTCAGCTGGTGATAACCAGACCGGAGGTCGAGTTTGCTGAAAATCGTCGCTCCCGTGAGGTCTACGATGAGTTTGTCAATGGTGGGAGTGACGTGGCGTTCACGGCCGATGGCTATGTTGGGGAGCCTCATGTCGATACATATTCTTACCGCGCCTGGTTGTTTCGGTTTCTGGGCTACTACCATCGGTGAAACCCACGGGGTTGGTCCTGATGTCCTCTCGATGATCCCTGCGTTTTCGAGCTTGAGTAGTTCCTTTTCTACGGCATCCCTCAGGTGGAATGGGATTCGTCTATGTCGTACTGCCTTAGGTTCGATAGTGGGGTCTATGTGGAGCTTGATGGTTCTCCCTTTGAGGCGTCCGATGCCCTGGAACAGCTTCTTATGTCGTCCTAAGAGGTTGTGTAGTTCATCATGTTGCACACTGAATGCGAAGTGTATCAGCTTCAACTTTTCGGCCGTTTTGCCGCTCAGGAGGGTCTCGCAACCAGCATCTACCACGTATATTCGTGCACGGCAGTTGGCGTTACTGTGAGCAAAATCCGATTTAAACGACCCTTGTACTGGCAGGGGTTTCTTGGATCCATAGGCGTATAGCCTGACTTTCCTCTTGCGGAGTTCTGGCCTTGGGTTGAGTTTGTTGAACGCCGTCACAGGCATGACGTTTACTGTTGCGCCAGTGTCAATGATTACTTTCAGTGGGTCTCCGTTGGAGAGGACCGTGCATGATGGTCTCTTCTTCCGGCGTGATTTGCGTGGGTCAACTGCCGATATTAGGTGTACTCGGTGTATTCGCTTTTTCCCTTTTTTCTTCCTCTCTTTGCCTTGCCTTTCGGGAGAGGAGACGCTGTCACTTTCGTCGCTGTCGCTCGTGGCTGGAGATCTTTCTGATTCATCGACTGCTCTGGCTTTTCCTTTCCGCGTTTGTTGGCGGGATCCTCTGGGCGCAAATCTCCTTCGCGGTTCTTGTGTTGGCCGCGGGTCTGGGTCCCTGTCACTCCTGTTCGGCGGGTTCAGGCAGACTGCGGCATAGTGATTCAAACGGTTACATTTCCTGCACGTGGATCCCCACGCCGGGCAGGATTCGCCTTTGTGCATTGGGGCTCCACACCATTTGCAGGTTTGATCTCGTCCTTGTGACGGGTGAGGTCTCTGGTTCTGTTTTGGGCGAGTGCTTTGTTGTCGGGAGATGGCTGCCACGTCTTCCGCGGGTCCGGGGTTGTCCAGCGGTAGTCTCTGGATGGCTGCTTTCATTACTGCCACTTGGTCTTCTGTTTGTTCGCGGAGTCGCGCCATCTCGAGGATGCGGGATAATCGTACATTTTTCTCTGAGAGTATCGCCCTCCTCAGTTTCTCAGAGGAAATTCCATTGATGATTTGGAGGCGGATGGCGAACTCCTCGTCGGGGAATTCACAGCCTACGGCCATTTCGCGAAGGCGCGCGTGAAATTTGTCCACTGTCTCTTTCTCTCGTTGTCTCGCCATGCAGAAATGGAAGCGCTCGTAGTCTGGGTTGAGGTCTGGTTTGAACATGTTGGTGAGCGCGGCTTTTGCTGCGGCGTAGTTGGCGTCGCTTCCGCGGTTTGGCGTGGCGTTGAATAAGCACAGGGCAGCAGATCCTACATTGAGTAGGAGAAAGGTGCGCATCTTTTTGGGTACGGTGATATCTCTTGCATCTAGGTGCATCTCAAACTGCTGTAACCATATTTCCCACCTGATGGCCGCTCCATTGGTGAAAGGGTCGAATGGCGGCATGAAAGTTGTTAGCGCGGGGTCAGTGCGCTCGTCAGTGAGGCTCCTCCTTGACGAAGACCAGGTACCGGCTCCTGTTGGGCTAGAGGTCGGGTCTGACATGTTATGTCGCGCAGTGTTGCAGCGCTGTGCTGCTGTTTGCTTTATTGCTGCTGTTGGGCCCTGTGTTTGCAAGGGCGCGTGATCCCACGTGGGGTGTTGTCGGCAGGGCGGGCCGCGTATGATGTGTGGGCTTTGCAACTCACATGTGACGTGGGTGCTGCTGATAGCTCGTTCCAGCTGCCGGAGCTTTGGAACGCTGCTCCGTGCGCAGCTGATGCGGGTGGATGCTGATGAAAACGGGCGGGGCCGGCGTCGGTGCTTACCGGCCTCGTGATTCTTCTAGGACGCGGGTCCGAGGATGCGATAGCTCCCTTTGATGTCGGGGCTCGCAAACCACTTACCGCCTCGTCGCCAGTGTGATGTCCACACCCGCCGGGACATGGGCGGCTGTGGGAGGCAGAGGTAGGGCCTCGAGCAGAGGCCTACGCTAGTATGCGATGCACGGGGGGGCGGCGCAGAACAAAGGACACGACCACTCACTGTGTCACGTGACTCCGTCCGTCAGGACACGTGACACCACAATGGTGTCTATACTGTCTCCCATGTAGACTTCCCAGATATGCGTTGTGTGTGCTACTTTTGATCTATACCTCATATTTACAACTTCACACAGTGGAGGAGCTGAAGAGGCAAGAATGGGGCTCTACCCCCTTGAGTCCCTCCTTTATACCCTGTTCAATCGCTCCTCTGACCCCCTGCCTCACGTTGGGCTGGGGGTAGGTCACTTTCTTTTTATTTAATCAGATATGCACGTGAGTGAGCACACATCGTCCTATCGGCACCGCATGTGGGAGTCCAGAGGTTGCATGGCAAAGAACCTTCGATATACCCATGCACCCCTTTCCCCCTGCCCCCATGTTCCTTCCAGGGTGCCTCCTAAATCTGTTTCTTCTATCCCAGCCAAAAAGAAAACGAAGCAGCAGACTGTTTAACTGGGAGGCGGGCACAGTATGCAGTCTATTTACAGTGGCAAAAACAGCACATATTGTGACCATGACAAGGCATCAGCAAATTGATGCTATAGTGGGGATGCTGACATATATTGTGTGTAGAGCATCATAAAAGTGGAAGGAATATAGCCAAGATTGTAACAGGGCTTACACAGTTTTTTTTATTAATTTCCAGTGATCTTGCCTTACGAAAGTAATCTCATCCCGCCACACCTCTTCTCTCATCCATCCCCATGGCGTCTGGTTCTGATCACTCTCATTTTGCCATGTCCCCAAGGCATGGGGCACTGCACTACTCTTCAAACCTAACAGCTTGAATAGAACTGCACCCCGGCAGTGTCAGCCCCGTGTGTCTCTGAGATCAATCTATAAACAGCGTACAATGCTGAATAGTCTGGTTGCCTACACTTGTGAACATGGATTCCTCTGTCCCAAGTATATGTAGGGGACTCACCTTGGTTTTACTGTTTGCAATTCATTCACTCTTGTAAAGGAGGTAAGGCACTCGTGTGACTTCGTTTCCTTAAGTTTCATTTCAGTTTACTGTACCTTATGTTCTCTAGCACCAGCATATTGTGACAATGAGTAGGCAAACCTGTGGATGATATCGGGCGCTGGGAGGATTCAATAATCCACGGATTTAGCTGATTTGCTAGAGGTTTAGATTCATCATCAGGTCAGAAGAGTCATGGTGGTGTTAGTCATTTGTTGTTTTATTATTGTTATCAACAAAAACACCAGAGCAATCTGAAAACATTAAGTTGGCAGATAATGCCAGTTTGTTCAACATAGGTGAGTGCACACAGCCGACGCGCGTTTCGACCTAAGTCTTTTTCAGGGCCATTTGAGTAGAGATGTGGCTCTGGATAGAGCTGATGGGTGGTCCTCCCCAGTCAGGGTGCCACTGTGGCTGGATAACCAGTTCTGGTGCCGTGTCAGCATGGGAGAGCCGAGGAAACTGTTTCACCTGGCGGATGATGAATCTAAACTTCTAGCAAATCAGCTTAATCTGTGGATTATTGAATCCTCCCAGCGCCCGATATCATCCACAGGTTTGCCATCCCACCTACTCATTCAGCCAATTGGGAACCCCGGAGTTGGTCCCCAGACAAACCAGGAGCCAGGATGCGGGCTAACATACAATTACTCCATAAACAAGGTGCGCGGTAGACTGGGAGTCCCGACCCAGATAACTCCAACCTATTGTGACAACGGTTTCGATAAGTCACGTGACAAAGTAAATACACATCGAGTTTTTATTACAAAAATTAGCATACAAGAACAGGCAATTGAGGTTCCCAGTGGTTCCCATCTCCCTAACCTAGAGAGGGGACACAATATGATTCTCTACTGCCAGGGAGGGTACCCCTACTGTGTTTGCTGTCGATATCGTAGGGAGACCTAAAGGCCATAGCCTTCTCTCTCTAATTCCCTTATTTACTTTCTATGTTACCTAAGTGAGGTAGTCTGATCACGCTGACGTGCCTTTCCTCCTGATTACAGCCTTTCTATCTTTAACATCCTTATCCTCTAGCTATGCCTGTCTGTTCTCTACCCTGCCCTCCTCTCTCTTTCTCTTTCTCTTTCTCTTTCTCTTTCTCTTTCTCTTTCTCTTTCTCTTTCTCTTTCTCTCTCTCTCCTCTCTCTCCCTCCATACCCCTCACCCAACAACCTCTAGAGATATGGTGCCCTGCACACATACAAGGAATATAGTTACTTGCTCAGTACACTGGCCACAGGGATATATGGCCCCGCTCACTGTAACCACATCTAGGGATATGGTGCCCTGATCACTAAAAATGTTCACCCCGTCTTCCACCGTACCACCACAACTCCCTCCTAACTCTCCTGTTCTTATTTCCCCCTGTCTCCCTGTCTCTGTCTCTCTCTGTCTCTCTCTGTCTCTGTCTCTCTCTCGCTCTCTCTCTATGTATATGTATATGTATATATATATATATATATATTTCTGAGGCTTGTGGAATCTGCTTAGATCACATGCTGTGCATAGGCCGACATCTAGTGGAAGCTGCGGAGTATTACAGTTTGTTTTTCGAAAGTCGAAAAGTGGGCGTCGACACAGGCGTGCCAGTAATACTATCCCTAGTGTGACGTCCACTGTACCCAAGATCCCTCACGCGTCTAGGATCCTCAGATTGTTTTTTTCCGCCATACTGGTCGGAAGCATCTTGCGGAGTTCCCTGGCCTTAGCCATACTTTTGCTGTTATTATAATTATAATTCTTATTCATTCCCTTCCCCACCCCAACGTCGACCCTCGACCTCGACGACGGCTGGAGAAGTCATCGACCGTCGACTGCTGCACGACGGATCTGGGCCTCGGAAGGCCGCTGGCCTCGGCCCGGGCCTAGTAGGCCGCTGGCCTCGGCCCTTACAAGTAGGGAGAGTGGGGGGTGGTACATACTCTTCACTCTTGATATATAGTTACATTTATATATTCCTACACTTAGCAGCCCGCTGCCTTAAGGTGCGTATGGAGGGTACCCCTTTTCAATTCTGCCCCAAGTGCAATCGCAAATACCCTTGGGTCGACAGGCACGCCACGTGCAATCTCTGCTTGCCGAGGGATCACCCCGAAGCGAACTGCAGAGCGTGTAGTAGGTTTAAACCTAAGACACTTAAGGACCGTTCGACAAAGCGTTGGGCCCACCACGCCAGGCAGGAGGCCATGGCAGCGGAGGGCGCCTTCAGCGATGGCAGCGACGCCGTACTTTCGGACGGCGAGGGCATTATGGCGTCGAAAGACAGCCGGCGAGCGCAGGTCCCCGACCTCGGAAGGTCGTCCGGCAGGGCGGCTATGGGGAAGACCCCCGGCGACGCAAGCGCTACACACCTAACACACACTAAACACACTAAGACCAACCGGACCTCGACGACGTCGACTTCCCGGAAAGAGGCACAAAAAGAACGGTCCGACTCGGTGTCCTCTGGGCGCTCTCGATCGAGATCACCTCACGACGCAAGGCAATCATCCACTCTTGCCAAGAGTGCCTCGCTACACACATTAACGGAAGTTCGATCGTCGGGAGACGAAGACGACTTCCACCCCCAGGCCGCGCTCCAAGATACCGAGACCGCGGTTAACACCAGTGAGGCCCCACGCCCGAAGCACACAGATACCTCTCCAGACCCTCGGCGCCAGGCGTCGAAAGTCTCTGGGGCCTCCAAGGGACAGGGAAAACATTTTTCCACGCACGGGGAGGGGGGGAAACAGCGGAAAGCACAGCCTTCCACTCCTGTAAAGCCATCCTCTCACCCTAGGCAGACAAGCAAACACAAGTCTACCCTTGAAAAGTCCCATAAATCACCTACTAAAGTAATACCCTGTTCCAGGGAATGGTCCAGTGAAGACATAGACAGGGTTATGTCTAGGATGTCTTCCTTGGCTGATTTTTATGATAAGAACCCAGAACATTTTCTTTCATATAACCCTCAAGGGGCCACACCCTCAGGCTCCTCCGATCCTATCCCGCTAAGTAAAAAGCCCCGGTTCAAAAGACCTGAACCCTTCGAGGTTCAGCCTTACTCCACTCCATATTCTACTCCACTCCCCAGTTACCAGGGACAAGTTTTCCCTGAAGAGGACCAGGAGGTTGAAATTATGGAAGAACAAACCGGGACAGATTACTATGCAGATGATGAGGACCTGGAGGAGGGAGAAGATGAGCAGGAAATTTACAGAATAGATTCCCCAGTACAAAGCGAAGCCCAGTTACCGACTCTCCAGTTGATAACCAGCCCCTCCTTAACGAGGTTCTCGCTCGAGCAGCGGAACATTTCCACATCGACACCCACGGTGTACAGGAGGAAAGGGACTTCGCGGAGGAGTTTGTAGGAGAGAGGAGACCGGTCGCTCAGACCATCCCTATCCTCAAATCCATCCAACGAAGAATAGATCCTTCCCTGGTGAATCCTAACCTCACCAGAGCTGTCAACCCCAGAATTGAAAAGATTTTCCGGGCAGCCCAGTCTGACCCTCTGTATATAAGGGGACATCTTAAACCAGATTCCCTAGTGGTTACCAACACTAGAAAAAGGGCTGGCACGCCCTTATCTTCATCAGAAGCTCCTCCCGACAAGGAGAGCAAAAGACTTTACGGGTTTGGCAGGAAGGTAGCCTCAACGTCCGCCTACCAAGCAAGGATTGCGAATTCCACCACCCTGTTGGCTAGTTACAACTGCCATCAATGGGAAGAAGTCGCGGCGCTCATTGCCTCTGCTCCAGAACCGTTAAAGGGCCAGCTGGCTCGGATCTCGGCAGAGGGGAGAACCGTGTCTGGTTGCATTTTAAAAGCAACTTTCGACGCCGCTGACAACGCAGGGAGATTGATAGCAGAAGGTACTGTTATCAAGAGACATGCGTGGTTACGGCAGTCGGGATTCAAGACAGAAACCCAGGCTTCCTTAATAGACAAGCCAGTGGAACCCGACCTATTGTTTGGGAAAGCGGTCGAAGACGCACTTAAAAATGCCAAAGATGAATATGAGACTCTCAAATCCCTTGGCCAGCTTACCAACAAACCCCCTAACCAGAGGGGGAACAGTAATTTTCGTCGCCCACGCGGCCAAAATTCACAAAGAGGCAACTATGCCCAGGGACAGGGTACACAATGGAATAACAACCAGCAGTCTACCCAGAGTTACGGCAGGGGTAACAAGAGAGGTCGTGGAAGAGGCAGAGGCAGCCCCAACAAGGGAGGTGGCACGCCTCCACCAAAACAGTGACGCTCAGTTCAGGGTCCCTTGTCACGCAACCCCAGTAGGGGGACGCATTTCCACCTTCACCCAGGCTTGGGAAGGGATCACCTCAGACAGATGGGTGCTGTCAACAGTATCCGCAGGATATTGTATAGAACTACTGCAGCGTCCCCAGAACCATCCTCCACGACAAAGAGTGCACTCCCTAGAGCATCAAAGGATCCTTCTCGAGGAGATCGCCATTCTGCTAGAAAAGGACGCGATAGAACTCGTCCCAGGACACCAGGTAAACAAGGGTATCTATTCAACTTACTTCCTTGTGCCAAAGAAAGATTTGACAATGCGCCCAGTATTGGACTTACGGCCTGCCAACAAGTATGTCAAGCCCCAAAAATTCCGTATGACCACGCTACAAGAGGTAATCCCCCTCCTAAAAAAGGGGGATTACATGGCAACCTTGGATATGAAAGATGCTTATTTTCATATTTCCATGCTCCCAGCGCACAGAAAGTACTTGCGCTTCAAGGTGGACAGTCGCCACTACCAATTCAAGGTACTGCCCTTCGGGATAGCTTCAGCACCAAGGGTATTCACCAAGGTACTGGCGGTGGCAGCTGCACACCTACGCAGGGAGACAATACCGGAGTACCCTTATCTGGACGACTGGCTCATAACGAGGGAAACCCCAGGAATTTGCAGGTCAAACATTCAGAGGACTATCGACCTCCTCCACGAATTAGGCTTCTCTATCAACGAGAAAAAGTCAAGTCTGGTGCCAAGCACCTCAAAACAGTTTCTAGGAGCTATCCTAGATACTCAGAAAGGATTAACCTTCCCTTCGGAAGAGAGAATTCGGAATATACTTCTGCAAATTCCGCATTATCAGTCAGGTCAACAGATAACAGTACGCAAAGCTATGCGGTTACTGGGCATGATGGCGTCATGCATTTACCTGGTCCCCCACGCGCGTCTGCGCATGCGTCCCATGCAGGAATGGTTGGCGAAACAGTGGTCTCAGGCAAGTGGTCAGTGGGACGATCTAGTGGTCGTTTCGCCAACACTCGTACAGAGCCTACTCTGGTGGACAAGAGAGAATCTCGCAAAGGGGAAACCCTTTTACGATCCCGAAGTACAAGCCGTGGTGACTACAGATGCATGCCTGACTGGGTGGGGAGCTCACCATCTCCACCACACAGCTCAGGGTCTCTGGTCTCACTCAGTAGCCAAGAACCACATCAATCTGCTAGAGCTTCTGGCAGTATTCCGAGCGCTAAAGGCGTTCGAGCCCCATCTACTGAACTTGTCGGTGCAGATCAGGACGGACAGCACGACAGCCATGTTCTATCTGAACAAGCAAGGGGGGACTCGTTCGCCAAATCTGTCCAAGCTTGCCCAGAAAATATGGATATGGGCACTCAGACGGAACATCTTCCTGTCATCGCAACATGTTCCAGGGGAGCTCAATTCCCTAGCGGATGCTCTAAGCAGAGACTCCCTCCCAGAAGAACACGAATGGGTCCTTCACAGAGACGTAGTAGAAGATCTCTTCTCTCAGTGGGGTTTCCCCACTATAGACCTATTCGCCACAAGCGAAAACAAACAATGCCCAGGATTTGCATCCAGGTTCCCCCAGCCGGACTCCCAAGGGAATGCCCTGTGGATGAACTGGTCAGGGATGTTTGCGTATGCTTTTCCACCAACTCCTCTCATCAGGAAGGTGGTGTACAAGATGAACAAGGAATCGATGACGCTCATCCTAGTTGCTCCCATGTGGGCAAGACAACCATGGTTTCCACACCTACGCAGGATGGCGGTGTGCGAGCCCATCAGACTCCCAGCCTGGTACAACCTACTGTCCCAGCAACAGGGTCAAACAGTGCATCAGGAACCCAACTCTATGAACCTAGCAGCATGGCTCCTGAAGTCATAGAGTTTGGACATCTCAAATTACCACAGAGGTGTATGGACATTCTAAAGGAGTCCAGGAAACCAAATACAAGGCACTGTTACTTTGATAAGTGGAAAAGATTCGTTATCTGGTGCCAGAATAAACAAATCAACCCGGTTGATTGCACTCCTTCCAACGTTGTGACATACATGCTCCCCCTGCTGGATGCAGGGTTGGTTTTTAACTCGCTGAAAGTACACCTGGCAGCCCTCTCGGCTTACACCACATCCCATAACAAGGTCTCGTGGTGGAAAGTACCAGTGGTTAAAGCCTTCATGGAAGGAGTAAAGAGACTTCACCCTCCTATTTCGAACCCACCGCCAGGATGGGACCTCAACGTGGTGCTAGCTAAGCTCATGGGACCCCCATTCGAACCCATGCATAAAAGTAGTCTCAAACACCTGACTTATAAAACGGCCTTCTTAGTAGCCATTACCTCCATAAGAAGGGTCAGTGAAATTCAGGCTCTGTCAGTGCAGGATCCTTTCTTTACTATCCACAAGGACAAACTGGTTTTACGCACACACCCTAGGTTCTCACCTAAATTCATATCCAAGTTCCATGTAAACCAGTCCATCGAGCTTCCGGCTTTCTTCCAAAACCCGCAAAGCTCGGCTGAGGTGAAACTACACACCCTAGATGTGCGTAGGGCGGTCCTATACTATGTAAATAAAACCAGACCGCTAAGGAAAACAGATCAACTGTTTGTCTCCGTAGCTACAGGCAGAGAGGGGGATCGCGTCTCTAAGGGCGCTATCTCGAAGTGGATTATCAACTGTATACAGCTGTGTTACTCTCTTTCTGAAAAGACTCTGCCTTTTACGCCAAGGGCCCACTCTACTAGAGGCATTGGTGCCACTCTGGCTTTCATTGCAAATGTTCCCCTCGACACCATTTGCAAAGCAGCTACTTGGAGCTCTATTCACACTTTTACTCAGCATTACTGCATTGACACTCATTCCAAGACAGATACACAAGTGGGACAAGCGGTTCTAAGACACCTGTTTGCTCATGACCCTTCTCACATCCCACCTCCTTCTTCTGGTACTGCTCGCTAATCTATGCACAGCATGTGATCTAAGCAGATTCCACAAGCCTCAGAAGGGATACATTACTCACCGTAATCGTATTTCTGATGCTTGTATCTGCTTAGATTCACATGCGACCCACCCTTCCTCCCCTCCGAGAGAAGGCGCATGATTACTTGTAGTATTACCTTTCTGTCTATCTGCTTGGATTATCTGTACTCACGCTACTCCTCATGCTTCCTCATGTCAGAAAAAATACAATCTGAGGATCCTAGACGCGTGAGGGATCTTGGGTACAGTGGACGTCACACTAGGGATAGTATTACTGGCACGCCTGTGTCGACGCCCATTTTCGGCTTTCGAAAAACAAACTGTAATACTCCGCAGCTTCCACTAGATGTCGGCCTATGCACAGCATGTGAATCTAAGCAGATACAAGCATCAGAAATACGATTACGGTGAGTAATGTATCCCATATATATATATATAACCACACTGAAAAAACTTTGTTAAAGTGACGTCATGGTTAAGTTGCACTAATACAAACCTATGAAATTCAATGAATAAACTTTGTTAAAGGGACGTTATGGTTACATGTAAAACTGAAAAAACCCAGAAATTCGCCAGTTATGGTAAGCTAAGCAACCATAACTCGCGCCACCACCGTGCACTGCTAAAACTAACACCCAGGACATCAAAGATGACATCACAAATGTCATTGATGACATCACTGATGACATCACATATCTGGCCCACTTGTTTTTGTTCACTGACATATCTAGGCCAGGTGGTTTTGTTCACTGACAGTTAGAATATTAAAATTGAAAAGGTGCTGTGTATCTAGATGTTAGCCTTGTCATGTGTTCTTAAAGTGCTTTCCTTAGGGTTTGGTCGTAGCTCATGGTGCACATACATGGGGAAATAAGCAGGACTCAAACACACAATTCATTTGTATACATGAAGATAAACTTTATTGCTATTAACATGTTCTGGTGATGCTGTTTGTTGCTTCCTTACTTTAGTTTCCCTGTATGTGCCTCTGATTTGTATGCATTGTGGGTCTTCATATGTATTGTTTGCACTAACACAAGTATGTAGTAAGTCTTGAATTGTTACCTAGTTATTACATGTTTAACATTACACAATCACCCCTGACAGCATGTAACCAACATTATAACACAACCCCTTGTAGGGACTTTTCATCAAAATTAATTTCACACTTGATGTCATCAAAGACATTTGTGATGTCATATTTGATGTCTTGGGTGTTAGTCTTAGCAGTGCACGGTCGTGGCGCGAGTTATGGTTCCTTAGCCTACCATAACTGGTGAATTTCTGAGGTTTTTCGGTTTTACTTGCCATAATTCGCCAGTTATGGTAAGCTAATCATAGCTTGTGCCACCACTGTGCACTGCTAAGACTAACACCCAGGCCCTGTAATTAATATATATAATACACATATACCTAGTGTGAAAGCACGTGTACATGGGCCAACGTGCACGAGGAGAGACATGTTCAGCGTGTAATGCTTCTAGGGTTGCATCTCAGATTCTTGAGTATTATCTTTACTGTATTTTGCATTTTGCACTTGTAAACTCTTGCTGTTAGGAATGCATTCTATATTATCAAATCTATAGTATTTTGCACATTGCCTAGTAGACACATTGTTCAGGCATATTGTCCTTGTTAATATGTATTATTAGAACTACTTCAATAATCTTTGAGAAATGTTACCTTTCATCCATTAAGGCTATGATCCGCTAATGGCCTATTTTGTGCAAGTAAACTCACAGCACTTCTAATTATACACAGTATAACATGTATCACGTGTCATGAACTTTAGCAGTGAAGTGAGGACATAGCTCAGTATTTTATTGAGTGACTATGCATTGTCTCATGATTGGTCCGCGCATGGGCAGGCTCTGAAGAACATACGGAATGCGACCACTTTAAAGTATAGATGGTGCATGTGTGTTTAATGTTTCGAGTGCACATGGCAGACAAGGGATACAGCCCCTACTTTATTATTAGTGCAAAATGTAATTAGGTGCTCTTAAGACGGATTTCTGAACTCTGTCCTGGAGGGGCAGAGGTTCAGAAGGCCAGCCTAGTTTCTTGGAATAGGGTAACCTCTGGACAAGCCAGACCAATCAGGGTAGCGATCGCGGCGGTCAAGACTAGGTCTCAAGAGGGGTGAGGGTGACTGAAAGCCCGCAATGAGCACACGAAGCAAGGACACTTACAAATTACTCCAAGCAGGTGTTATATTAAAAATATATACACATTTATTACAAGGCCTTTGTAACATTGACAGTAGCGAGAAATCAGAATAAAACTCAAGTAAACTAACACATACCAAACCAATACAATATATATATAAATACAAACGAGTCTAACGAGTTAGACGCACAAAATGTGTAGACCACCTAGATGGGGAGGAAAACAGGCAGTGCGAATAATAATTACACCCATTCCGCCTTCAGAGGCACCTAACTAAAAGGAAGTCCAAGCCCTACGAGGAGTGGAGCCTTGTGCTCAAAAGTACCTGCACACGCTGGTGCCAATGGGTAAAAAGGGGGGTCTCTCCGAGGGAATCAGGCAGTTTAGTTCGGTGAACAAATGAAGATGAACAGAGCTCCGCGACTCAAGCGCAGCCTCCACTGTGGGCAGAAGCAGAGCGCGAGTACGGAAAGGCGTGCTGTTAGACACAGCGGGGACAAGCTACGGACTCCTGCAGGAGGGCAACCAGTTCCTAGCAATGCTACTCACCGGTCCCCGATGCAAGCAGACCCAGGCTTCTCCGCGTCAGTTTCAGTGCTGGCAGGTTCAGATAGGAGCAGGGGACGTCTCGTCATTGTGTAGATTCCGCAGAAGTTGAGTTGAGGACGTCCCAAACGCAGTGAACCCGCACAGTTTGTTACCACAGCAGGGCAACGGAGCGGCCGTGTGTATTTCAGCCAAATGTACACTACTCACTTCAGACCTGGGAATGCCAAGTGTACGAATCGTGTGAGAGTGACAAGGACTCGTTATACAACACAACCTGACGGCGGTTACAGAGCAAGACTCCTGGGTAGGCTGATCCGTCTGCTGGATGGCCCAGAGACACTTCCGAAGGCTTACGTGCAGGAGATGGTGAAGATGCCGAGAATAGTTGTTCCCACTATTCCAAGGGTCGAAGTACCAGTGCAGGCCTTCTCGTTCGATCCGAGGTAGAAAGGGTTTCACAAAGCGACAGCAGTGCAGAGGAGCAGTCCTTCAGCGGGTCCCCAGCGATTCCTCGGTTCAGCCTTGTGGTTGCAGGATACTTGGCTCCTGTATTCCTTTGTTCATGAGAACTCAGGAGATTGACATTGTGGTGGCGTTTCCAGCCCCCTCTTATCCACGATTCCCTTCGCACCAAAACGGAGGGGACCCAATGGGAGATCCGCTCATCAACACTCACACCATATGTGGACCTTATCACGGACCACAGGGGTCCCAGGCATTCACACCACCCTAGACTCTCTGGCGCCCAGGATGTGTATTGGGACCAGACATCCCAGCCCCCATCCTGGAGGCACACACAAGGCCTGTAGAAGCCCACGAAAGCATCTGTGTTTCGCGGGAAAGTACATGCCCAAGTAAGGAAGGCCCTGGGTCGGCTCGACCTGGGGGAGGTGAAGGGGGCAAGACGGTCAGCGGACAGGACAAAGAGCCTCGTGGTCTGGCCATTTTGGGAGCCAGGCCACCATTTTGGTCTAAGCGTGAGAAACGCGCTTAAAACGCCAAAAGGAGCTCAAAAACACAAGAAACGATTGCTGCCACCAATCCCGTCCGTGATTCACTTGCACCGTTCATTTACAATCCAAAGAGAGTATCTAGGGCCTGTAGAAGACTAGAGACCCAAGAGAGCAGTAACTTAGCTTACAGTGCCCTCTTGTGCCATGTTGCGTGAAAGCTGCAACATGATAAAGAAACTACGGAAAGCAACGTTTCCCGGTACTGACTGTCTTAAGGGCATGTCAGTTTCCCCGTAAGAATGGAGCGAAAGCCCAGAGGAGTGCGGCAGAAGGCTGCACTTCTCTGGCAAAGTCTAGATCCTGGTGAAAACAACAGCAAAACGTTTAGGGGTTGCCACATGGAAGGAAAATTACCCACAATTAAGAAATCTTTCCTAACAGGTGCCTGACATAAATGTAAACTCATGAGCTGTGAGCCGATTATGGAATGTTTTACTACATTCATATGTTATTCACATTATGTTCATGTTTGTGTACTGTATTGATTCAATATACTACTGTCACATAAATGTTACACAGTCCAAGATGGCGGACATGATACTTATATTTGTTTATCGCTAGTGTCTAATGGAAATTATGAGAATTGACAGTAATGATGGACTATGATATGAGGACCAATGGCTGGTTTGTTTTTTGCCGTGACTCTTGTTCACATCACTCCTACTGCCCGTATATTTTAATGTGTTTCACAAGGGTTTGGGTAATGTGATCAAGCAACGGGAACGTTTTGAAACGCATCGTTGTAATGCCACCATATCTTTGGCAATATGTTGGGATCGCTGATTTTATCCAATAATAATAAAGACTAACGTTTTAATCTTTATCCGGACTCTGCCAAATATATATGCAACTTAGCATACTGGGAATGCGACTCAACTGCCTATGGAAACATTGGTTGTAAAGAAGATATATATGTATATATAATAGTATGGCGGTCGTGGCACTATAGTTGAGTCTCAAGATACATAAGAAACCCAAAAAATGAATTGCTAATAACTTTTTACTTGCATGATGGCTTTGGCTGAATTTTGCAGACAAAATTGTGCTTATGCCCCCCCACCACACTGTTAAAAGAGAAAGGATTTATTAAGAAAACAAAACAAAAACAGTTTCAGCCTAGTCCCTATTGCTCGAGCGCACTGTGAAAACCGCTGAACGGAATTGGACCAGGTAAGAAACAACTTGGGCACGAAGCGTTGACTCGATTGACTGGGGTTATTTTGTCCAGTATTTTTAAAAATATTTGACGAAGAAGGGGGTACCCCTTCTCCCAAAATTATAGCTAGATCTCCCATGGTGCATTGCAGCAGAGAGGCTTTTCATAAAAGAAAACCCACAATTTCTTCTGTCTGATGCGAGAGACATTCTAGGTAATATCCACAGTTATCCGAAAATGAAAAGTTGAAAAAATGCCACTCAGGGGAGGAAAAAAGGAGGCCATGGCATCAGGCTAGAGGTGTGGAGTGGGAAAGCGGTCAGCATGTGAAATTGGGGAGTCGGGGGCGGGGGTGGGGATGAGGACCAAGTTCAGAGCTCAAACGTTTTCACATATCCGAAGCAATTCTTTCATATTCTGAGTTATTTTTTCATATTCAGGGTTATTTTTGAAAGTGTGTCACACGTATAATAACAGCAAATATTTTTGAAATATTTAGGTTTATGAGTAGTTCATTTCTGATGTAACCTGGGTTATGGGAAAATTGTAAAAAAAACAAAAGAGAGTTAAGAAAATTTGATGAATACAAATACCTATCTATCTATCTATCTATCTATCTATCTATCTATCTATCTATCTATCTATCTATGTTTTTTGAATTGTGCCACTAACCCGCAGGCCTCAGGGAGCTCGCAAGAGGGTTACATAGAAAGACAGTAAAACAAGTCAGCAGAAAGAGAAGAAAGAAATACAGGGACCACCCTCGAACAAGCCAAAAAAAGCTAAAGATGTTATTAAGGAGTTGACGTGTGCAAAGGGTAGATGCCGGGAACATTGAGATCAATTAACCATGTCCCCCATCATACAAGAACATTTTCAAATGCTTCTTGAAAATAACCATTGAGTCACTGTCAACAAGATGTTTAGGCAGAGAATTCCAGAGGGAGGGAGCCCAGAGGTTAAAACTGGCGCCCCCATTTGTCTTCAAAGAAGAGCGTGGTTCTACCAAGCAGATTGTGTCATTGGACGCAAGGAATGTCTGATTGATTTATTTTCAAGCCTGGAAATCAGATAGGATGGAGCTTCAGCATGAAGGCATTTGAACACAGTGGCTAACCCCTTGTGCTGTAGCCTTTGTTGAATAGGAAGCCATTGTAGGCTCCTTCTGGCTTCCGAGACATGTGCATTGCATTTCAATCCACTCACAGCACCATTCTGAATAACTTGTAATGTTTTTATACTTGCCTGAGAAGTGCCAGTTAAAAGGCAGTAATCTAACTTGCAGTTTATAATGGATGCTACGATCATGCCAAGAATTTCTTTAGACAGAACTGGCTGGATCTACCAGAGTAGCTGTGTAAAATAACAGCAAGATGATTTTAGATAGCTTACCTGCCGATTAAATGACAGTTGAGGATCAACGAAAACTCCCAAGGTCTTCACAGTCTTGGAGACAGGGATAATATGTTGGGCGATCATAAATTTGTCATAACTGGCATTGTGCTTTGTGCCCAAAATAAGCAACTCCGTTTTGGCATTGTTGAGGGCCAGTGAATTCAGAACCATCCAATTCTGGATTTGAGTGAAGATGTGATCAATAAGCTCCAAGTCATCAGTGTACACGCCAGATAGCCTAATGACAATCTGCATGTCATGAGAGGAGGTCACAAAGGAGTATTGAATAGACATTAAAAAGCAGTGGTGAAAGACAGGACCCCTGGGGCACATCACACGTAAGAGTTGAACGATTGGAGCAAACTTAGTGATATTCATGCTTCTAGGGCCCAGAAATAATCTAAACGAGACTGTTGCCTCTGTGGAACATCTGTCTACTGTAGACAATCTATCCGCCAGAAGTTGATGGTCGACAAGATCAAAAGCGGCGGATAGATCTAATAACAGCAATAGTGCTGTATTGCCCTCATCTATAATACCTGCAATGTGTAACTTTAGATCAAGCAGCGCCGACTCAGTCCCATGATTTGGGCAAAATCCGGATTGCTGAACAGCCAAGATAGATGTCATGGTTCTCCACAAATGCCTGATACTGCAAGTAAGCTACTTTATCCAAGATATTTAGGATAAAAGGGACGTTGGTTATTGGTCGATAGTTTCCAGCTTCTGCTGGATCTAGGTTGTCCTCTTTCAGCAAAGGCGTGACCCACGCCTCCTTAATACTTTCTGGAACATATGACTCTTGCAAAGACCGATTTATAAATCTGGTTATCCACAGAGCCAGAGTCGAAATAAACTCTTGAAACAGAGATGCCGGAAAGATATCTCCTTTACAGGAGGTGGGTTTAAGTTTATGAACCACTTACATAACCTCCTCTGTGGAGACTGTTTTAAAAGCAAAGAGGGGAAAATCAGCAGTTAATTCAGCCTCATTAGTGCTAGAGATCGCATAATTAGGTAGTAACTTTACTTGGCCATTAATATTTTCTTGATGTCTAAGTGTTTTATTAGTGAAATTATTATAGATTTGTTGCCACCAAATGTTGTCTACATGTGCAGAGGAAATGGGAGTACACCCTTTAAGTTCCTGAAGAATTGAGAAATGCTCTTTAGGCCGAGATTTGGCTTGTGAGGTCCAATGATTGAGGTGAGTTTCTTTGGCCTTACAGATAAGAGTTTTGAATCTTTTAACTGCAAATTTATAAGATGTATAGTTAGATTCTGAAGGATGTTTTCCCCATACGCGTTCTAATTTGTGCTTGTGTATACGGGGCTCAGTGACCTAAGGTGTAAACAGAGTATTAACAGTAGATTATTCTTTTGTGTATGAGGTTTTCAAGGGAGCCAATGTCTCAAACACATGATCTACAGGTGATCTAACACCAGAGACGCAATCTTCAAGAGGCATATTCTCTTCAACAGAAGGTAATAAAGGCCGGACCAAGGCATGAAAAGCTTCCTGGGTTACTTTCCGCAAATTTCTTGAGGGGCTTGGGAGACTGCTAGTTACCAAAGACTGTATTCTTGTGATTAATTTCAAAGGAGACAAGATGGTGGTCAGACCAAATGCAATTATCAACCTTCGTATTCGTAATCAGAAGATTTCTGGACACAACCCAGTCCAGAGTGTTACCTCCTGTATGGTTGGGAGGGAGCTTTAACATGTTGATGGAAGTGTACAATGTGCAGAGATTTCATAAAGATATGGCCACACCATCCGTAGGGTAATTTGCCCAAAGATTAAAATTTACCAAAATAAGAGTGGGAGAGTGTAATTTTACAGCTACAGCGAGGTGTTGGGTAAACTAATGGGGAAGCATTTCAAGGGGTGCAATATGGCCCTGGCTGAAGGCCGTCGCCAAATAGTGGGTCCAAAAGAAACATTTTGGAGGCACATATACACTGTCCAGGGCCGATGGTTATGGCTAGTGGTCCGGAATTGTTTTAAATGTTTTAAAATATACAGTGGCATGGCCAAAGACTTTTCTCACTGGCCAGGTCCAAAGGCCCTGTAGTAAGCCCAAAATACATGTGTAGTGGTACATCTGAAGGTCGTGGCCACCTAGTAGGTGTAAAAGAAACACATTGGGCCTCATCACGAGTTTGGCAGTAACCCTTAAATCCGGCGGTCGCCCTATTACCGCCGGATTTAAGGGTCCGCCAAATCAGGGCTTCGGCGGATTTCTCCCCAGCTCTGAGCTGGGGGAAATCCGCCGAAAATTCGCGCTATTAGCGCAAAAATTCCCCATTGAGCCCAATGGGGAATGGGGCATTACCGAATGGGCTCAGTGGGGAATGGGGAATTCCATTACCGCCAAAGCCGTGATCCGGCGCTAATAGCGCCGGGGGGGTTGGCGGTAGGGCTAATACCACCACCAGTAATACCGCCAGCGTTACCGCCCAACTCGTGATGAGGCCCTTTGGCTCCACCCAACAATTTGTAAGCACAA
The DNA here is from genome assembly GCF_040938575.1 of Ambystoma mexicanum. Classification (NCBI taxonomy): domain Eukaryota; kingdom Metazoa; phylum Chordata; class Amphibia; order Caudata; family Ambystomatidae; genus Ambystoma; species Ambystoma mexicanum. Next base: position 265,636,430 of record NC_090928.1, on the reverse strand, counting down.
CATTCTTGACACACAATCAGAAGCATACCAAATGCCAAGTGAGATTCCATGATGCATGGAAGTCCCTAAAGTAGCCAGAAAACCCAATAAGACATTGCACTATGCTACCAAATGGATAGAGTGGGAATGCCTGTGAAAAAAAAATTTTGGCTCACCCCATTCACTTCCGCCAAAAAGAAATTGGCAAAATTCACAAAGGGTGTCTGCATTTTTGCACCATAGATGTGCACATTCCAATGCATTTTGCACCCATTTTCTGTATTTGCATCAGTGCGGTGCAATTGTTGCACATTTCAAAATGTATCCTAGATTAATTAGGAATCCCTTATAAATGCACAGAAAGCAGAAGTATTCAGATGCACCTGTTTGAACAGAAGCAGAGGGTGCTCAATGCATGACAGATACTTTTTTCCACTTGCACTTCCAACCCCACAGAGATAAACATGTTTTTTCTTTTTTTTTAAATGTTCACAATGATGAGCCTTTTAAAGGCCCCATCCTTGGGAAACGCACTGTAGTTTTTGTAATGGGCTCCTGACGCTAATACATGTAAGGCGGCTGGCTAGTGCCTCATTTGCGCTGGCATACAACCCCCTGGGAATGTTTTACCCCAATAAAAAAAGCCATCTCAAGCCTGGCACGTTAATGTACTCGATTGCCTCATCTATCTTGCTCACGCTTCCTTTATTCATGCCAATAGACTAGAATGATCAAGAACGGAACCCCTAAAGTTGTGTTTCTATTTACTGTTATTTCTATGAGACGATTTCGTGAGTCGCATGTGCTATGAGTAAAACGAGCCTTCCTGTCAAAACAGGGAACACATGTTGTTTACAGAGCACATCAAGGGTGCACACACTTCATGTTAATGAAACTGTTCAGTTTTAGGTGTTTTTTTAGGAAACCACATTCTATGGCAGAAATGCTCTTACATGCATTATATGTTCACATGGTCGTTTTGTGTGATTTAGCTAAACGTAAGGAATTCAGGAAATCTAATAAACTCTTAATTGCTTTAAGCAAACAATATCAAGGAAATGCAATCAGTGAATATGGATTTTTAAGATGTAGTGAACAATATATTCAATAATGTTACAAGCTAGCAAATAGCATACTTTCACACAAAGCACTTGAACTCTGGCTGTGACATTTGCATATGCAAATACCATACCATTACAGAGCATATTTTATAGCGCCCAGAACTGCAATCCGTTCTGGGGATAGATAGTTGCACATTTAAACACTGCACACTACACCGTTTAGTGCAACGCCCACATATTAGATAGCTGAGTTCCAAGCCACATTTGATCTTCATGCCAGCAACCACATTTTCACTGACATAGCAAATCAAACAGCACCTTGCATACAACACATAAATCTGCTAAATATCAGCCTCCAGTTCTAGTCATCTCTGCAGAAATTGATTTTCTCGTACAATTGTAATTATATAATTAGGCAATAAAACCCCAGCATGGGGAGGGCATTACCAGACTGGTAATGCCTCGGGGTGTCAGTTGCAGCCCAGTGAGAAGCGAGGGACTTAACGATAGCCCCATGGTATTACCAGACCGGTAAAGCCGCCCCCTGCGAGGGATCTTTTGATTGTAGTACCCCGGTACGTCTTAACGGGGTAGTAATACAAATAATGTTTTTATCTCAAATTGAGAAATTATTTGTTTGCCGTTTCTCAGCTCGAGATAAAAACTACAAATCAAAATGGCAGCCATGAATTGGGGAGAAGGGGACTACATATAGTCCCTTCTCCCTTTCCATAGCTGCCATTGCCGGATCGAGGATGTGCCGGGAACACTAGTGTTCCCAGCGCCTATGAGGGAAACGGAAGCAAAAGGCAAACGTGGTTGGGGGGTTGGAAATGTGGGAAAGGGAGGTGTGGGTGGGGGTAAGGGGCAGGGGAAGAGGGGGAGATCACGCTTACCTTCATCCCGGCGAGGGAAGATGGCGGCCTCCCACTGCGAGGAGGCTCACAGCTGAATCGTTACTGGTGTGGTAAAGACCCCATTCTGAGCTTCCTCATTGGCTGGCACCTCCCCCTCGCCGGGTCCTAATGTCACATAATATACTTCTGCCAAGCAATGTGTTCTATTTCATATATGTTGAGACTATTGTCTGCCAAACTTCCAGACAACTTGAAGAGCATCCAAGCCATGGACATGGCAATGGATATAAATACCACATAAAATAACATGTCGAGAGCTACATGGACCTTTGTGCTTTCTTTTACAAGGCATTATCATATTATTGCTCTTATAAGAGCAAATACGAAGGTCAAACGGCCAATTTTAAAGACTGGCAGCAATAGAAAGTATATGAATTCATAATAAAATTCTGCTGCAAAACAATTCAATCACCTACCTTTAACACTAGTTGTGCAGCTTAATATATGTTATGGATTCACATTTGACCCACCCGACCTCTGCTTTATTTATTTATTTATTTATTCTCATTTGGTAAGCGCACATCAGACCGAAGGCATCGTGGCTCTGGTTACAGTGTTTCTTAAACTTAGTTACAATCAGTTGTACCCTTGGTTACATTGGGTAATGGCTTGGAGGATACAGCAGTGTGAAAGAGAAAGTATAAAAGCAAAGACGAAAGTTGCATTCAGTTACAAAATACATGATTCATACATAGGCATAAACAGCAGTCTAAATATGGTGTCTTCTCATATTGGTGTTGTGTGGTGCTGGTCAATATCATACTGTTGTGTTACAGACACGCCCATGCTGACACGTGTTTTATAAAACGTATCAGCAATAGAAGCCATTTTGAGCCACGTCACCCATGCAACCTCGCGCCCAAGTAGCCATTACTGAAATTTCACAACCATTTCGGAACTACATGGGCAAAACAGACATGCCATTAGTTGTCAGCATATGCAAAGCTTGTGGATCTATTACAGATATCCAGCACAAAACTATTCTAGCAGGTAAGTGACTTGTTTATTCTTGAGCTGGAGCTCAAGGTTGGAAGAAGCCCAGTTCAACTCTTATTTTAATGAAAAGCATTGGTTCCAAACTTGCATACATTGTGAATAATGCGAGCCACATCTCTGCCAAATTCTCAAGGATGGGGCCCCTTTTATCGTTCACAACAGGACATGGCTCTGACAATTACACTAGACAACAAATGTACAAGTTTTAATAAGAACCCTTCCTTGACCTACTTTTTAACGTCAACAATAGTGTGAACTGATTCAGTGCTAACCCTATAAAGGTGCATTTATCAAATACGTTGGCTAACATCCATGCTTGTAACACAGCCTCCAGTGTTTAAGGACACTGGGATGCGGGCCTCATGCATCCACATAGATGCTATAGGTTGAATTCAGTGGAGGAAAATGCAGACTCAAGTGCATGCAGTGGGCCTTGCCGCTCTCCAGTTCCCCACAACTTTGTATGTCACACTACTGCCTTTATTGACAAAAATGATCTGCGCCAATGCTGCAAATGAGTGTGGCATTCAATAGTAGAGCTTGCCCAGGCCTTTCTCATGGACGACGCCGGTTTCCTTTTTGCGATTTAGGTCGCAGTCACCCCAGTCTACGCTGGAGCGTTGGAGAGGTGGGAGACTCTGGCTGAAACTACTAACTTGAAGCAGACGTATACAAATACCATCCCGGATTTATTTACACAGTGGAAGCGGGAGGCAGCACCGAACTGTTGAATGGCTTGCAAGTAAGTCTTCGAACATTCCATTCTCTTTTACTCAGGAGTGCGTTACGGAAGTGTGCCGCTCTAGGTTTTTGTACGGAGAGGCATAGTCCGGCGCAGCCTGTCCTCTTTTTTTTCTCTCCTTTGCAGTGATTGCACACTCCAACTGAACGCCAACTGTGATCTATTCAAGACTGTTATGAACATATTGGTATCCTGCCTCGTGACTCCCCATTGAGAGCAGATCACCACACCGACTGGAGTGAGATACACTGAATCGTATTTAAATATTAGTGTTGGTGAGAGTGGCTAATAGCCACCAATACTTTGGAATTTGATCTACTACTCCTGACTATCGTCTTGAATATGCCCAGGACAATTGGACTGAGATCTAATAACCATAAACAGAAGAACAAGGTTACAAACCCCAATGTGTTTATAAGCTCTGGTGTGCGAAATCGAGCAAAAGGAACCAATGCAAATACCTCCAGAGCGCGTGCAACCAGTTCACATAGAGGAAACCTGAATAGAGAAGGTATAACTGGCACCATTGACTCATACTTTTTGGCATATTCAAAATTCAATCCACCCCCACCAGTACTGACTGCACCCTCCCTGTTACTACCTAATGATGCACCACATAGTAGAACAAACAATTCCTCCCACTTCGATGCTTCATTCTCTGCCATGGATAATAACCATTCTTTGCTGGCCTTGTGCTGTTCTCTCAGGGATTCCCTCGCACCCAATTGTCAAATGAAAAATTATATTGTGCCTCCTATTGCAATGAATATATGTATATTGGCCTACGACAAGCTGCTTGTAAGTCGCTTGCGAAGAAATCTGTGTTGCAAGGTCCTGACCTTAAAATCAATGTAAGCCGCCATTTTAGGTCAATCCGCCATTTTAGGTTCGCTTTGTAAAATCACCCTCTGAGTTAAAATGGTGGACAATGTCATTCCAAAATACAAGATGGCCGTCTTGAGCTCTGTATGTAGCTAATATGTAACTTGCCTGCAGGCCACTTGTTGAGGTCGTGAACTGAGACCTTGTCCTTCGTTGACCTGTGTGTAAAGGATTACTCATGCAATGAAACTAATCCGCAAGCCTATGTTAAGAACAATGTATTCAAATACTGAACGTAGAACACTTGTTTAACTACATTGTATTAATGTTTGAGAAGACCTGCATGGAAAATCCCGGAATACACAGTTGCCGTATAGGCTTGTTGATATATGTATTAAAAGCAAACCAGTTATATGTGGATGTGCAAGACTTGGCATGAACCCTAGATCGGTGATGTATTAGCGGAATATTAACCCGAAGTAGGGCTGGACATCGTGCTCACAAAAAGTATAAAAGACCAATGCATTCTAATGTACAGCGTCTCTCACTGAACACACTGAACCATGCTGGAGTTTGTTGTGTTGCACTGAGGGCCGATAGCTAACTGATTTTGCTCTGTCCTTCGTAACTGAATTCAGTATAAATAAAAGTACTTTGTATGTTCCTTTGTAACCCGTGTCCGGTGTATTTCCTTTTGGGGTACTCAGCCTTGATATTTTGATTTTGTTTTCACACAATGACAAACAAAATCAACAGATACCGATACTTGGGGGGGGGGGCAACAAGGCCACATAAAGGAGGTGGGGGTTAATTTGGCTATCTTGGACAATGCTGAGTTGGAAGCATCAGAGGATGGGGGGAAAAAGATTCAGCATTACCTAGCATGTGCCCTACGCATCAGAAGTTGTGTGGGAAGATCTTGGGGGAGGTTACGGTATTAACTAGCCATAGTACTCCAGAGTTTGAGGATGATAGAGCCCTTGATGAACTGATTGCTGCAGCAACACCTTACACTTCTGAAAATCGGGCTCATCTTAATGATTCTATGGGAGACAAAAGCATAGCAGTCAATGCTGACCTAATCATGATTGAGTAGGAGGAGATGGCTGAACTCCCTAGTGAATCTTCCACCATTTATTTGACCCATAAACAGCAAAGAAAAAGAAAGCGATTAAATCCTAAGGCTGTGATTATTAATTTGGATCCCACACAAACACAGTCTAATGATAACCCACAGGAGGCCCTTAAGACTGCCCCCTTACTAAAATAACAAAAAAGTGCCTTAGGAAAAATAAGAAAGTCCCTGGATCTATCGGCACACTAACAAGTTGGGTGCTGAATGGTAATCAGCAAAGTCCCAAGAAAGACAGGGCCAATCAAACTGGGAATGTGGCTGGACCATTGAGCACATCACCTGCCCCACTGAATAATCAAGGCACCCTCAAACCCTCAGACCTGGTATTAATGTACGAGCTCAGTCAACTAGCCCCGGAAATGACGAACATAAGGTCTCTGATAACACCCAGGAATTAGTAGTAAATAATTTACCTTGTTCCATTACCATCAGGAAAAAAGCCCTGGCACACCTACCTACACCTACATTTTAACAGAGCTGGTGTCTTCTCCTTAACTCATAAAATACTCCTGCTTAGAATCCTGGGCATCAAGGATTTTGATTTTGTTGAGCCAATTAAGCACCCAAAGTTTCAATTTAGCAAAATCTACTCCTGTACTGACGGAACTGCCCAATTGATTAGATCATACAGTGCCTGATATGCAGTTAGGCTATGAGTTGGATGTGGATAAGGAGGTGACTGTCATCAAACCGATCCGGCAATCTGAAATTAGAACCCTCAAAGATACATTTTCTACTATAAACAACTCTGGAAATATGCCTAATATCAGCTCTGCACTACAAGCCAACATATTGGGCATACTGAATTGGCTGGTATCACGTAGCGGAAATGTCCCAACAGCTGTAAATTGACATATGGCCATTGGCACATGGAACACTAGAGGTTTTTCCCATCTCATCAAGCCTGGGGGTTGGGGGCTCCGTGAATCTTCTGCTAAAGAACGACATTTCCCTCCTCCAACAAGTATAGCTACTTTCCGAACTTTTGACTTTTGATCAATGGTTTTCAGATCTTCCAAGTACTTGCAACGAATGGCCCTCAGGGCCGTCCCTATGGAGGACTTGTTGTGGGAGTACAAAATCATTTGAAAGACACAAAAATGCAGACTAAATCTCACAGCTCATATGTTTTGGTGGTCCGTGTGAGAGGAATTAACGAGGTGGGGGATATTTATGTTGTTAATGTCTGTGATCCTCTTGGGTTAGCAGTCACTGATGACGTTATAGATTCGTTTCTTGACATCATCAGTGACATCCAAAATCTGGATGAATACACACAAATATATGTAAGAGGTGACTTGAATGCACAATGTAATTGCCTCCATGCAATAAATGGAACCGATACTGTTAAAAGTAAGTTGATCCTTAACTTGGTTGCCAAAGTTAATTGCAAAGGTCACTTCTGGGTTGACTCCCTGTATGACTGGGATTGTTTTCTTCTGAATGGAAGAGTAAAGAGCAATATACCAGGAAATAGTACTTGGAGGGCTGGGATGAAGTCATCTACCCTAGACTACGTGTTTCGTAATCAGCCGGTGATCCGCCATATTAGAAAGCTGGATATTACTCACACGAATTTCAGTGACCACACCATCCTCTCCCTACATATAGCGGGGATTAACTCTTGTCCAGAACAAAGGCCAGTTGGGGAACTGGAAAGAAACCCTGCCGGTTGTAGAATCCACTGGACAGACAAGAGCATAGAGAGAGTGGGAGGTTTCCTGCCAGAGCGAATATTGGCTCTCCTCTGTGGCGGATTTAATTGCTGATGCAGTTGAAGGAAAGATTAAGGCTTCTACTCTATCACTAGCAGTATATAAAAGCAACATATCTATGCTTAGTAATAACAAGAAATATCGCTTTGATAGGAAGATAAGGGAATCTAAAAATCTCTCTAATGCGAATTAAATAAGATCAGGAAGCAGCACAGAGCCCCAGCTGAAGCTTTGGCAGCATTAGAAAAAGCCAAAAACAGATGTCAAAGATGGGTGAAGGATTGGCTAGCCTCAGGTAGAAATGCACAGTGGCAATACTTGGTCACAATTGCGAATAATGGGGACTCTTGTAAGTTCTAGAAATTGCTTAGATGCTTTAACTCTGACATCCCCCCCAGGAGATTTGTGTAATTGGGGGAAAATGAGTGGTCAAATGACATTAGCAAAAAGGTCTATGATACTGTAGCCCAAAGTGCGAATTCACTGCTGGCGGGAGAGAAATCTGTCATCAACTTTTCCTGCAAGGAAATTGGGCTAAACATGTCCTCCCTGAAGGACTCTAGAGCCCTCAGTCCAAATTGACTTCCTAATGTCATTTTGAAGAAGAACTCAACTTTCTGGAGGGAATTATTGTACCGCATATACAATAAAGTGTGCCAGGAAAGCCAGATTCCCGCATCATGGCGTAGGTCGATTCTGGTCCCAATCCAAAAGAAGCGACCCAGAACCCTCCCAGAGAATTTCAGGCTGCTAGCAATATTAGACGCAATTGGCAAAATCTTTGCATTTTTATTGTTGGAAAGACTAGTAACCTGGGTGGAATCCAATTGTTTACTTAGTAATTTCCAAATGGGCTTTTGCTCCAGCTCGGGTACTGCCCAATGTCTATGGCTGCTAGACTCCCTGATCAAGTCAGCTAAATCTAAAGATCAACCTGGCCTACATGTGGTGATGATCGACTTTAAGGCTGCTTTCGATATGGTCAATAGGGGGAAACTCTGGGCATGAATGAAATGATTGGGCTGCCCAACAGACCTTCTATTGGCCATTATGGGCCTTCACAAGTACACTTCTGTCCAGGTGAGAGAGATAATAAGGGCTTAATTTCGGCCCCGATAAGTATCAATCGTGGAGTAGAGCAGGGCTGTTCCCTTGCCCCAGTACTTTTTAATATATATCTTTCAGAGCTCCCTAAGGTATTACAAACTGTATACACCTGCCTGCCAAAAGTCATGGGGTCAGCGTCTGTTACCTATCATATGCTGATGACCTTATCATCTTTGACCATATTATCTCCGGGTTAAACAGAGCTATGGGTGTATTGCTAAAGTATGCCCTAGAGCATGGCCTCGGGTTGGACGCTCGGGTTGAACGTTGACAACATCAGGCTAATGCACTTCCCACATAAACCTGTGACGATTCCTACTCTGGTCATCGGCAGAAAAGTCATTGAGCGAGGGCATTGCTACAAGTACTTGGGAGTGGAATTCGCCACTAAGTCTGATTATGTAGAGTGGAGGGAGGTAAGAATGCGCAAGGCTATCTCTAAATTAAACATGATATCTCGATGTGTACGGTCTGCATCCGGTTTTAGCCTTAAAGGCATCCTGACGCTTTACGAACTATGCTTCTGTACCTCATTGTTTAATGGCCTGGAGGAACTTAGCATGAAGGATTTATCGTTGCTGAAAGCTCTGGAGGGAAGATTTTGATGACAAATGCTAGGGCTCGGGCCTAGTGTCCCAATATAAATGTACGCCTTGAACTGGGCCTTACCTCATTCTCATTCATGATAATCAAAAAGCACTGTTTACTAAATTTAAAGTCCTGTAAGCATCGAATTTGCCCCTTGCTGAATTTATTAGGTAAACTAACACCTTCAATAAAATCTGTAACATTATCATCCTTGGCACATGGAGATCTCATCAATGCGGGCTGGAAGCCTGCAATGGAGGGAAGCCTGCATGTTCTGACCTGGAAAGCAGCCTGAAAAATTGAGCAATGGGATTGGTGCAAAAACTATGAACATTTAGCCACTCTAACCAGTTATCATGGTCTGATGGAACAACTTGTCCATAGTTATAAAGCACCTCAGGGATGCCTGCTGTTGTGCCCTTCCCCTGAATTGCATAGATTTCTGCTTCTCCTGAGAACCGGCAAGCTGACGGTACTGTTGATTCTCGACCCGGAGCAAGATATTCCAAAGGAGGCGAGGCACTGTTGAACCTGTGGGCTTCGGAACCACTTGGAGGCCGCCCAGCATGTCTTAACCGAGTGTAGGGAATATGGCCCATTATATGTTAGCAGGTGGGCGGCTTATATCTCTGATCCTAACAGTATGAAGTCAGAGTCATTTTGACGTTATTGCCTGAACTCAGGCCATAAATCGATGCACTTTGCACTTTTTAGCATCTGGAAGGACTCTGAAAAAGTATGGATCCCTAAAGGTAGGGATCCATATTACAAATGATACTAAAAAGGATAAATGAACTTGTAAATGTTCCTAATGTACTGATGACATATGACGAGGTTTGATTAATGAAATATGCACTTTAATGCGGTGTGCTCAGAGTATGCTGAAACTTTGTACCTCATTATTCATGTCGACAGCACGATGATATATTTTTTTATTATGAGACTTGAGAATTTAGTACTAATCTCATGAATTTTATGAATATTTTTATGAAATGAATTTAAGAAATCAAAATTTGCGAACTCTTATGAATTTCGAGTATGTAAATTCGAATGATTCTTTTAAATTTTAAGAATGCAACCATGTAGTAATGTAGCTACATTTTACGCTATACAAATATTATGTGTTGTATGAATTTAATTGTAAATGTATTATGTTAAAGCTCTTTGAGCTATAATAACAATCAACAATACATAAATAGTAGAGCTTAGCATTGAGAGTGGTGATTTGCATTATAAGAGGCAAAGGCCTAAAATGTGGTGAGGAGCAATGAAGCAGGTAGTGGGCAACAAACGAGGTCCTCGTACAATGAAATAGATGGTGGCGAATGAAATGGGTGAAAGAGTTGATGGATATACAGAAGTGCTTTGGAAATGAAATACAGGAAAAGGGGTGCAGAGGCATAGAATCTATTGCTGGAGAAAGGAAAGAGGGGCTGCGGCAATGGATATACAGAAGTGCTTTGGAAATGTAATACAGGAAAAGCGGATGCAGGGACATAGAATGTAGTGCTGGAGAAAGGAAAGAGGGGCTGCGGCAATGATAGAGATGTGTTGGCTGTAAACAAGGTGTTGACACGAGGAAAGGGTAAAGGAGCAGCAGGAGAGGGGAGAGCACTAACAATGGCAGGCCCCCGTTAGATGAGGACTTCATTTTTGCAGCATCCCCCGCGCCTCCAGTCACACCCACCCTCTTTGAAAGAGCATCTGTGTTTCCTGTGCATAGAGAGAGTGAACCTCTAGCCGATGATGCTGCCGGGGCTTAGACCAGGGGCTTGCCAGCTAGTTACTTTGGTTTTACCACTGAATCGCAAGGAACTATGGCTAGTGTATTGGGTTCTCATACTGTCTTAAGCCGCAAGAGTGAGAGAGGCTAAGGGAAAATACTGCATATTAGCATACAACACCAGAGGCGGTCAGATAACGTTTTGTTTTCGTTTTCGTTGTATCTTGGAGAAGTGTATCCAACCCCATGAGAGTATTAAGAGTAGCATCTCTAGACAACCGCAAATGACCAACTTCAAAACAATGTTTGCAACTAGCTGTGTCAATGTTAGATGAGACATGAGACATTGGGCCCCATTACGACTTTGGAGGTAGCCATGCCATTACGAACGGGCCCGTTGTTAGCTCCCTGGTCCCCTCGCGGGACCCGCTCCGGACGTCTGGAAAAACCAGACGTCCGGAGCGGGTCCCGCGAGGGGACCTCGTAATTGTGCGGAGTGGGTTTAACGGCGCCGGCACCATTACGGGCGCCGTTAAACCCATTCCGCACAAGTTATAATGAGGCCCATTGCCTTAAACCGTCAGGGAAATTGTACACCATAAACAATTGCTCGGCCTATGCCCTCTTCAGTTGATCATTATCCAGAAAATCATTCTACACCTAAGCAACTTGTGTTGGGATCTGTCCCGTCCCAGCGGTTCAAGTGTCACACCACAAAAAGGAGAGCCCTGACCAGCACATTTGATCTGCCCCACCAGGGAAAGGGTCTGACTGGCGGTATGGCCATCCATGGTCCTGCTGGAATTGGGGGCCAATGCCGTTTGGGCATGTGGTTCATTCCATGTTGGAAAACGAATTGTTAATAAAACAGAATTTTAAAACCAAGAACTCAGTAAGAACTATCCCATAATACATTTCTATTACCCACAGCAAATGGGGCGTGGCCTCCATATTCACTTAGTGGGAGGCAACATTGCTTAGTTTTTGTAACAGCGTGTTCATGGGAGAAATGTCATATCATGGAACTGCATGCGGAACATTAACCTTCACAGCTATCTGTCTGTCTTAAAGGAGCAGTGGGCCTCTGAACCATGGGCCTCTTTTTTGTGCGTACACTGGTTTCTGTTCCTCTTCCCCTCTCTCCCAAAACACCCCAACTCCTTCCTTCCATCGGTCTTCCCCCACACCCATCTGAAGCAAAGAATGTATTTTAAAGCTTCCAGTGTGTCATTACTCACTCTTAACAAATGGCTTAGGTCCGTTTTTTAAATGCCTAACGTACTTGTGAATCCCTGTGCAGGGACACATGTGATTTAACTGTTTGGGCCCATTTTCTAAATTTTCTTGGGGCGGAGAACCCGGAAGGGTTGGGCTCGCACCGTGTCAAACGGGCCCACTTTGAAGAACATTTCCAGGGCCACTTTTGGTTCCCAGTCCACACCTGTGACAGTGAATTAAGCACTAAAGAAAGTGCTACTCGTCTCACCTCTGACCTCCACCTCCACCCTTGAGTCATAGCCTCGAATCCTAGATCCAGTCAGGCCTTTGTCCCCCTAAGATCTAGACACTGTGTACTGTGGCGTTGAGTAGTGAACACCTATCATCGGATGGAAAGAGACAGTTCGCGGCGGGCCCTCTATACACGCTACATTTCTCACAGGCAACGCAAGGCCGCCGCTGAAACTGCAGGGAACCGCCTGAAACTTACCACGTCCCTTTGGGATGCACCTGCAATTCACATATTTCACGCTCTGTGAACTAGGCTATTACTCACAATAAAAGTGTTACCAAAAAGTGCCGATCAAGGTTTACCATAAACTTAATCATAATATTTCACAATGTGACTAAATCTAAATTTAGCCCTCAGCAATGTAACAGGAAGGGGTGCTCACTGATTCTTCTCAAATCCTTTAATTCCCATATAAGGAACTTTTTAAAATTGATTTATCTATTTACAATTTATATACAGAATACAGAAAACAGTAAACAGCAGATACATACGATACATTATCAGAAACAAAACAAAAAAAGGACATATTGAAAGAAATTATAAAATGTCCCCCAGATTTGGAACTTGATATATTTTGTGGAATGTCACGAAGGCTGCCCGCGCTCCCATGAAGAGGCGCGGCTCAGCTCCCTGCTGCTGTGGCACTCACTGAAAAGAAAGCCTGAGAGCTGAACACTCCACTTCCTCCGGCCTCTCCCTTTCTTCCTGCGGAGCGACGCAGCTCTGTGATTACAGAACCACGCAGTAAACTCTGGGCAACCGCACAATGCCCGCTCGGCCCGGAGGACCCTGCTCTATACTTAGCCTTTCATGTCAGGCTGTGCAGCAGAAAGTAAACACGGCGTTGTCAGCTGACCTCTGTCGTCTCAAGGGGCACCTTTATTTAGCATTGCTTTCAAGCCAACACCGCTCTGTAGCCTTGTGTCCTTCTGTAGCGCTTCATGCCAGATTGCTCCTGCTTCTAAGCGCTTTATTAACTGTTGTTACTATCCCGTGATTTTATTGGTTTTCAGTGTATTGGCCTGCAAAGGATAAAGTCGGACCTGGCGGGATTCGAACTTGCAGTTCAGCGTAGAGAGAGCAGCACGTTAACCCTCTGCTGTCCACCAAGACTATAGAATTACAAGGCACAGCATGCACAGTGCCACTTGCTAAAAAGACAGGACTGCGTAAAGGAGCTCCTGACGGAACAGCACCCGAGATGGGAAAGGGGCTGGTCATTCCTCGTTCTGCCAGGTTTTTTACAAAAGATGCTACCACACCTCCCTTACCCCCAAAATCAAAGCCCGGACCATAAGAACGCACTTTTACATGTACACACACTTGCGCAGCATGCTGTGTGAGCTGTTGTAACGGAGGGATATTAGGGGTCCTGTACACAGTACACATTTGCTTAAAGGCTCAAAGTGCTAGAACCAAGACTGGTCCCTCTCGAGGTATCAGGTAATAATATCGCCATATATATGGTCGCCGTAAATAATATCGCCGGGAAAATGTTGTGGCGATATTATTTAGGTGACCATAGATATGGGGACAGGGGCAAAAAAAAAAACATTTTTTAAAAAAAATAAAAAATTTTTTAAAAAAGTTTGGGGTTTGCGGGGGTGTCCCCCGCATGTTCCATGCAATAATGTCGCCACAAAAAAAAACGCCATTTTTCGGCGATATTTTTGCATGGTGAGATTTTTGTGGCGACATTATTACATGGAACCCCTCTCGACCCCCTTCACTTCCGCATTATATGAAGTTAGGAAGTGGGAGAACCACTGGGATCCCTGCACCAATGACATTGACATTTCAATGTTCTCTTCTCCCTGGAGCCACAAGGGACATACACGTGTAAGTGTCCCTACTAGCCAGCACCATTTCCAATTCCTTCCACGGAAGCTCCCCGTCGGCCCTTTTGTCTTCAGACGGCATCTGTCTGAAGACTTTCCTTCCCAGTAATTTTCTCACGGGGAAGTTCTGGTGGACTTTGTACTCGATTCACTAGATCTGCTTTTGCTGTTCTATTTGCAAATAACCACTTTTTTTCCTGTGATTGCTACTGAATCTTACTTGGACTGGCAGCATTCAAAGACTCTAACTAATTCCACTTGGGGCGTCTAGGCCAGCTATAAACACGCTACATGCCTTCACACCCACGCATTTATTTATTTATTTATTGTTCACTGGTTAGGCGCCTAAACAGCAAGTAAATAACGTTTCAAAGCGCTCACAGGGCAAAGGGAGGGGAACAAGGGAGTGAAACACATTAACAAAAAACACAAAATATTAAAAAGTGGGGGAGAAAAAAGGGCAAACCTACTATGCCTTGTGAGTATTCGGAATGTGCAAGTGCAGCAAGGAAGGAGGCATGGGGGAAGTGCTGGAGTGTCAGTGCTCATGGCTGAGCCACAGATAAGTGCATGGTGGAAGTGCATGGTGCGGAGAGTGCTACACGGCCTGGGGCCGCGATGGGTATAAGTGCAAGCCTCCAAGACAGAAGGAGTGCCAGGGCAAGTGCTGCGGGTAGACAGGAGCTGGGAAGATTGGGTGAGGGAGGTCAGGGGCCCCCAGGATGCATGAGGGCCCCGGAAACCAATCACAGCAACTGTGCAAATTGATCCCAGATGCAGATTCCTTTGATTGTTACTGGAGACAAAGATTCCATAGATTGGCGTGCTCTTCTAATGGGGTTACCAAGGGATTCTTTAGAAGGCCTAGATGATCACGATTGCTCCCCACTATTTTTCAAAGAGTCATGTCAAGTAACCTCCTAAAATATCCATAAAAAGAAATTATTGATGGCTGATTTGTTGGTTGATGTCTTAAATGCGGGATATTCAAGAGGGGCCTTGCATCAACTATATGAAGTGCATGACCTATTTCAAGTTTCTATAGAGTGGTACGTTGACTATCCTTAGCTCAATCAACCCGCTGTCTATCTGTCTATCTGGCACCGCTCATACCACATCCTCCATATTATCATAGCTATCACTCACTGGACTCCCTCCTAATTTGTCATTAAAATCATCCTGATCAGGATTAGTGTTGGTTTATCTACCATTATCTGCGACCTGTTGTGTAGTTATCTAGAATATCAGGCAATTTTCTGAGACAGCTTCCTCGCGTTGCCTCATTGGACTTGATATTCTTCACATTGATTACGTTCAAGATCAGTTTGTGTTTTCTAATTAAATGGACTATTTGAATCTAATCTAAATTATAGTCAATATCTAGATGTTCAACTGACAGGACCAGCAAAATACCAATCCACAGCCCTGGTTAGTGTGACTAGCTACCTTATTAAAGGGCTGAAATTCTTTCCTATGCTAAAACAATGTGGCCCTCGTTTCCTAGAGGAGTACTTCGGGAAAGATGTATTGAAGTCAGAGATTAACATCACGCTCTTTATTCTTCAACCCATCTATAACCCAGGATAGAATTGATCATTATTCTTCATGGGACTTTCATCTGACCAAGTTATCTTCTACACAGGTTTCTAAGGTCCAAAAGGTTTGACCCACAAATACATCATTTTCATTTATAGGTCTTTGAGTGCTGAGCCATAAATATTGGATATGTGTAAAGCTGTGTACAACGGAGTGATTGCTAGTTGCCACATACCAGGGGTGGCAGGCAGATTCCTGCCGATCTCGCTCGTGGCTCCCCCTGCGTCTCAGAGAGCGCCGGGAACGTCTGGCCTACATGGCTGGTCTTTGTGTCAGGCAGTGCAGGTGGCTGCCTGACGTGGTTGACTCTAGGGGGCGCTGCACCAGCTGCCTGTGAACTCATAAAAGTTAATGAAAAATACTTGTTTACCGTACGTTTTATTAATTGACACTGTGCAGCGCCAGTCAGACCCAGGCCAGTCTGGCTGGGCTGTGAACTCATGATGCAATCCGACAGCAGTCTCTGCTGCATTCGTTTTCCTGCTCACAGACGCTCCTGCAAAGCCAGGCCACACCACGTTGATTTTTATTGCTAGCAATAAGCAGCCTCAGCTCAAGGCAGAAAGTAGCAACATTTGTTGCTTTCGCTTCCCCGTATGCACTGCACAGTGACACAGGCAGGGGTTGATTGATTGGGCAGCCTGTCCTGCTTTGACGCTGTGTCAGTTGGCGCAGAGATTGTCAGAGGAACCGGGATGAAGGCCCAGTCAGCAGGACATAGGTTGTTGCCCAGCGGAGCCCGAGCCCAGAAGCCACCCTTGTGCGGGCTGCCACTGCCAAGAAGATTGGCACGTGCTGCTAAGTAACTGCAACTAAAATCAAATGCATATCCATTATCCTCCGACCGTGATGAGGTTGTGTGCCTAAAATATCATAAAACCACACGTAAACCTCAAAAGTTATATTAGAAAAGTATGTAATTGTTCCGTCTTTACGCAGTCTCAATACTCGCCTTAAGTAGATGCTGTGCTGGGACATTTCACTCTTCCTTCTGTTATGATAAAGTTTGGTCCAACATAATGCACCAATTTATGAAGCATACGAATAAATTGATTCATAGCATCTTTGCTCATGTATAATACAAGGCTTCCAAATGCGTTAGCAGGAGTTCAAAGAACGAGTGACTGCATGACAAGCCTCTCCCGATTGCCTTCACAATTATTCAAAGAAAAAGGTTTATAAATGAAGGCAGGTGCATTATTTTAAGATTCATTCACAATATCAGTAATTATGCAGAATGTTTGCAATTTTTAGTTGATGACACTTGTGTATGTAGCTTTTCTCAAAGGTTTGTTGAATAGTGTTTTTTCACTCTTCTTCAAATCCTTCAACTTTTGCTAAATACCAGACTCAACTATAGCCACTCTGTCTTTGTGTTACCTCTTGCCAGCTCCAAAACACCTGTGAGCCATGCATGTAAACCATGTTCCCAAACACCTGATGACTAGAGGGCATGTAACACCACACCGACCCATTAAATGCTTTGGGTCAGAGTCTTCAAACCTTCTTTTGATATAAGTGCATCCCTTCACTAAAGTCAAAAGTAATTGCTTCCATTTCATGAAGGGGAGTGCATAACGGATGTGCACAGTCATAGCCCCCCATGAAAATTGTACAAATCAGGGCTATAAAAGGGGTCCTTTTCATGCATTTAAGTAGTGTGCAGCAGTTCAGAATCGAGCTGTACTTTTATATATGTGAAAGTGAAAAGCGTCCCAGTGCACCTTTTTCGAACACACAGTATCAGACAGACAATAAATGGAATGTCAGCAATATAAATGACTACTGTCCCCTTGTATTGCAATCCCTCAAACTGGCAAAGAAGTATTACCGGCCCTGTGGTAGTGGACCTTTGGTTATGGTTAAGTTGCTCAACTCATAGAAAGAGGACTTTTTCAATGGCTTATAGTCACCCCCCCCCAGAGAGGCGCCTGTGTACCCAGTCCTCCCTCGCTTATCAAAGCCGTGCCGCAGCGCCCTGGACTGCGCAGCCAATGACTAGCTTGAACTGTGGACCAGGCGATGGGCACACGCCAGCAGTCTTACAGTGCTCGCACCTGGCCGGCGCAGCATCCCTGACAGGGCAGACATTAATGAGCACAACGCCACATTGTGCCCTGAAGTCTTCGGCTCCCTTTTCCACTCGAGAGCCCGAGGTAGGCCCTTTGCTAAATATATGCTGAGACGGGCTGTCATAGAGGGGCTGGGCACTATCAGGACTCACATTCCGTAGTCGGGACATGTGTTCCAAACTTGCCCCTCGGTGTGTTTTTAATGGCACATGGTCAAGTGTTTATATATTTTGCTTAGTCCTCATTGTTGGATTTTGTTCTCCAAAGCGTGCAATTTGTGGCTGTATCTGTCACTGTGATATCACTGCATAAAGTGGGCTGTCCCTGGATTAAGGGTGACTCCCAGTAAGATGTCAGGGAAACCTACGCCGTTGTCTGATCGCAATGAGTTAAAGTCTTCTCCTAGTGTGATGCCACTGAAATAACAGCGTCTCTAATTGTGATGTCACTTCCATATTGGTATCTCAGCACACATTGTGATGTCATTAATTTAAGGGCAGCATCAGTTATGACACTATAGTAATGGCTGTCCCCATTGGCATGTGGCAGCTGTAGGGATAGGTCCTGTTCTATAATTTCTCGTGTTTATAGTTTAATGTTTTTGTAACCCCTGGCACAATTGACCCCACATCTTTGGGTTACTTGTTACCACTTATGATCACACATGCCATATATGTCATTTAGGCACTCATTTTATCACACTAAGAAGGATGAATGGACGAGTTGGACCGGCTGGGATTGAAACCTCTGATCTGAAGCTTGCATAGTGATTTCCCCAGCCATAACATTAACCCTCTGAGCTATTCAGTGCGCTCAGCCCTCAGAACAGCCTATGACCATCTTAGCTGAACTGCCTTTAGCCTAATTCCAAATGACAAAGGTGGACACTTTTTATAGACGCAGAGTAATTTAAAGTTTGTTTGAGAAGCCAGCAGGAACTCTCACAGCCTCACCTCTCTCCTGGCCACTCTCTTGCCGTGGCTACTATCTATCGGCCACCTGGTCAGATCTTCTCCTTCCTGTCTGAGTGGGCGGACCTCTCCTCCTCCCTGCTAGCCTCGACCACTCAAATCCCCCTTCTTGGAGACTTTAACATCCATCTGGATGCTTCCTGTCCCTCCTCTGGACTATTTAGCGACCTCTGTGTCTCTCTCTCTCTTTCTATTCTTCCCTCTGGCCCGACTCACTCTGCAGGACACACTCTGGATTCTATGATCTCTTCAGACCTCCCCCTCTCTATCCCTCTGACCACTCCTCTCTCCTGGAGTGATCACTCTCTCCTTTCCTCCCATCTCTCCCTCGCTACCCCTCAGGCCAAGCCAACTCCAATACTTCCACCTACCTTCTCGGACATTCGGCCCATGAAGTGTGTGTCAGTTGAGGCTTTCGCTACCACTTTCTCTCTCCCTCCTCAACCTCAGGCTAACTCATATCCCGACACAGCCCTTTCCACGCTCTACTCCTCTATCTCTGATACGCTTGATGTTCTTGCCCCTATCATGAGCATCCGCTTGAAGCCCAAAGCCAAGTGCAACTCTTGGTACGAATCTGACCTAGTTACCACTTACTTAAACATAAGTGTAAGGTGGCTGAGAGGAAATGGCGGGCTTCTTGTGTATCCTCTGACAAACTGGCCTGCCGCCTGCTCCAAAGGCAATACCGGCTTGTTTTTCCACACTAAGAAGAGAGCCCATATCCAAGCACACATCTCTGCAGCATCTAACAACTCGGCCAAACTCTTTAAATTCTGCAAGGAGCTGGATAACCCTGCTGCATTCTCTACCTCTCCTGTCGTCTCCCAGGCCCTCTGCATGGCCCTGGCCACTCATTTCATCTAAAAAAAAACAGGGCATCCCGTCCACCCTCTCGTGCTCTCCTCTTCCTCCCCCTTCTCTCTCAGATACCTCTGGCCCCCCTGCAGCCGCCTCTCCTCCCTCCTTCTCATCTTTTCCTCTGTTCTCCCCAGACGAGATTTCCAGACAAGTCTGATCTATGAAAGTCTCGTCAAAACCGGTTCTTCCCTGTTTGTCCAAAACCATCAAGGACCACATTGACACCCCTGCTCCGGCTCTGGCCGACTTCTGTAACCACTCCTTTGCCTCTGGAGCCTTCTCCATGTCTCGGAAGCACTCTCTTGTGACCCTCTTCTCAAGAAACCCACAGCCGACCCCTCCTGCCCGGCTGATTATCGCCCGATTTCTATCACTCCTTTCCTGGACAAACTCTTGGAAAAGCTTGCCATCTTGCAGCTTAATCTTCGCACCGACTCTGTTGGTTGTCTCCATGACCATCAGTCTGGCTTCAGAGCTCCTAGAAGCATGGAAACTGCTCTCCTGAACATCCGTGAAGACCTGCTCTCCAACCTTGACTCTAACATCCCTTCTGTCATCATCCTACTTGATCTCTCTTCTGCCTTTGACAGGGTCAACCATGCCATTCTGCTCAACCGTCTCCGTGATAACCTGGGTGTCACCGATCAGGCCCTGGCCTGGCTGACCTCTTTCCTCTCTGATCGACCCTCCCAGTTCCAACTTGGGTCCTTCCTTTTCTCTATCTCACTCTCTACTTGTGGTGTTCCCCAGGGGTCTAACCTCTCTCCTGGCTTTTCAACCAATACCTGTCACCCCTTGCCCACCGCATTGCCGCTCTCTGCTCCACCTTTCAGTGCTATGACACTCATCTCGTTTTCGGGCTTCCCTCCGCCACCTCTTCTCCCTCTCTCATCTCTGACTGTCTGTCTGCCATCCAGGAGTGGTGTGCCGCCAATGATCTCTGCCTTAATGCCAGTAAGACGGAGATTCTCCTCATAGGCACACCTGCACCCTCCTTCCCTGTCACTCTCTGGCCGGCCTCCCTTGGCCCTCTTCCTGCCGCCACCTTTGAGGCTAAGAAACTTGAGGTCATCTTCGACTCCACACTCTCCTTTTCTCCTCACATCTCTGATGTCTCTAAGTCAAACTACCAACTGCACCCCCTCAGAGGTATTCTTCCTTTCCTCTCCTTCCCCCAGAAGCTTACTGTCTCTGGAGCTCTGGTTCTCTCTAGGCTAGACTACTGCAACAGCCTCTTTCTAAATCTGCCTGCTTCTACTCTCCGCCCTCTACAACTCATCCAGAACAGGACTGCAAGACTTGTCCTTGTCCTCAAGCCCTGGGATCGTATCTCCCCAGCCCTGAAATCTCTTCATTGGCTCCCAGTGGATGAAAGCTCTTACTCCTCCAACTCCCTCAGGGTCAGTCGCTTCTCCAAACAATGAGTTGGGGGTAGATTGCTTTCCTCGGTTGGGGCCTCCCTCTGGAACATCCTCTCTGCCACTCTGAAACTTGAGGAGAATCATCTCCAGTTCCGGAAGCACCTCAATACCTTCCTCTTTGCTTCTGCCTTTGCTCTTCCTCTACCCTGCTGATCTGTCTGCTTCAGCTCCGTGCACCTGGCTACCCTCCAATTTCGGGCCCAGGTCCATACCCACCCAGCCACACATCCGCACTGACCCTGGGCTACCCTCGCACTTGGGTCTGTATCTGTAATCCTACAGTCCCCTTAGCTGGATTTATCAGACACTCCTTGTCTGTGCTTTAAACCTTGCACTTGCCACCTTGTTGGCTGCACTACCAGTTGTTATTGTTTTATCCGTTGCTCATCACTTCCACCTCTCCCCTCTCCCTTGCACTTTCCCACTTCCCTCTCCCCTGCACTTGCGCATTCTCAATGTCACTGGGCCTAGTAGGATTGTTGTTTTGTCCCTCCCTTGTTCCCCTCCCTTGCCTCGTCGCGCTCTGATACACTTGTGTATGAGCGCGATACAAATAAAATATCATATTATATCATATCACCTCGCCTAAGCCCATCCTTTCCTTCTCCTGGCGTACTGCCCTCACATAATGGATGAGAGGGGGGCGGAGGTGGATGGGTGATCAGAGATTAGTTGGATGGTGGATGATGAAACAGACGTTTGGCAATATAGATGGTTAGACTAAGTATGAGAGACACACATAGACAAATAGACCTATAGTACTAAGATATGAAGAGAGAGAGAGAGAAAAGGATAACTGTGGAGCCAATGAAAGACTGACATTACTTGCCATTTTATCAATTGAAAATGACGTTGGCCAATCCCTGGCTCTATCCCATGCTGTGCTTCAATTTGCAAGGGCAAAGTCAAGAAAAGTTACTTTTTGAACACATAATACAGGTAACATTCTAAGACTGTCACCTAGTATCTAATGTATGCATTTTCTATTGCATTTGTATTTCCATCTAGTTCTTTATCGAGTGCCCTATTTACAAGATTACTTTCGTTTATTGTGTGCTGACATTACAACAGGATTAAAAGTCAACTTTTTGGTAACAGCAAGTACACCTTTTGACAAACATAATTCTTAACTGTGCTGCGATTAAAACATAACATTTATAGTAAGACGTAATGAAGGAGGGAATGTGGTCGCAGCCATACGTAGGGCAGGCACTGTGCATGTGGGCCCTTAGACATAAAGTTCCTTTAGGCCTGCTGGTCGGGGTCTTGAGTAAACAGCAGATAACTGTGGAAGTTCGGCCATATGTCTCTGGGTTTGCAGTTCAAGGGTTGCAGTAAGGCCCATAGTTCTTCAGTGTCCGACGCCCATGTGACTGCGCATAACCACTGCATCACTGTGTGGGCGACAGGGCAGAGCCAGAGTAGCAAGATTTCACGAGTAGCTAAGAGCGAACAGAAGCTAGCCAACTTGCGATAATTGCATGGCAATTGGTCATTTTGATGGAACAGACACTTTAATGGGGTAGGCTCAATAGTCCTATTAAAAATTTCCGACATGATCTCACAGACCCCTCTCCAGTAGTCACCCAGCCTACGACAGCTACAAAGCATTTGAAAGAATCCTGCATTCTCTGCATTGCATCTGGAACATAGATTGGGGTGGGACTGGGTAAATAGAGGCAATCTGGCCGGGGTGTAATGAGATCTGTGTAATACTTTAAATTGTATTTGCCGGAACCTAGAGTTTAAGGACACTAGCCGGGTCTGTCAACACATGGATTCCTAAATTTTGTCTGTAATATAAATTTCCGAGATCCCTGGCCCAGGCATCACATAGTTTGGTGAGTGGTGTACCCTTACGGTTCTGCAGTGCATTGTATAATGTAGTTATTCCTCTTTGTTCAATTGTCCCATCTATGACAGGTTTCATTATCAGTTCATCGGGTGGTTGTATGGGGAATTCGGACCAGGTTTATTTAGTAGCTCGTAGCAGCCCTGCGTATTGGAACCATCGTTGCACACATTTGCTAGGGGGGCCAAGTAAGTCTTAAAAGGAAATGAAAGTCTCCCATCTTATACATGTCACCTTTTGTCGAGTAACCGTCCATGGCCCATCGGGTTGATTCTGTCCCGCTAGTGCTGGGGAGGGATGGGAAGAAGTTCCACAAGGGAAGATCTCTGTGATAGGGGGATGTGGGTTGCCCACCGACTCCCATATCAACTCCCAGGCATGTGCTGTCACCAGGACAGGGTCTGAGGTGTCGAGATTAGCGTGTTTTGATGGTAGTGGTAATGAGCAGACATCACGTGCGCTCGCAGAAAGTACATTTTTAGGTGTGGGTGTTTTGAATCAGTATCGAACCAGTAGTCCCGCATACTGTGCCTGCGCAGCTATCTAGTAATTTTTTAAGTCTGGGGCGGCCAGTCCCTCTTGTGTATATGAACGTGTCAGGGTATCCCACTTAAGTCGAACCACACCCGAATGCCACATGAAGTTGTCAATCGCCGTTTTTAGTGAGTCAAAGAACTTCTTACCGGGCCATAACAGAATATTTACATAATAATATAATAGCTTGGGGAGGAGAATCATCTTGAGGAGAGCAACCGCCAACATGAATTGCCATGAGACCGAGTCAAAAGCCTTTTGTACGTCTAGAGCCGCGGCCACTGCCTGCGCATCAGGGTCAATTTGTGCTATGATGTCGAAAAGATTTAGGGCCGTGGGGCGGCCGGGAATGAACCCAAATTGATCAGGGTGAACAATATGCACCATGTACGGGGCCACGCGCATTGCCAGTACTTTGGCAAAGATTTAACATCAGAGTGAGGGAGGGCGATATGATCCACATTGCTCTGGGGGTTTGTCTGGCTTAAGCAATACAATGATCATTGCCTCGCAAAGGGAGGGGGGAAGAGTCCCTGTAGTGCATGCTTCGTCCCATAGAGAGAGTAACTTGGGAACTAAGGAGGATTTAAAATGTTTATAGCACTGCATTTCGAGACCATCAGAGCCAGGGGCTCTACTGGATGGGAGGGTGTCAATGGCACATGATATTTCGTCAGGGGTGAATGGGTGATCCAGATTTATTTTGGCGTCTTTCGATAGAATGGACAGCGGAGGGTTATCGAGAAACATCGCTATTTTGGGCAGTGTGGCTGTGTCTGAATTGGAATACAGTGTGGTATAGAAAGCGTGAAACACTTGGTCCACGTCAAATGCAGAGTAGACCATCCGGCCCGATGTATCTTGGACTGACAGGATTTTCTGCCATCCGTGTGCTTATTTAACCATCCCTGCCAGTAGTTTCCCAGGGCGTTCTCCCTCCCTGTATTGCCTAGCGAGGCCTGGGCTATCCAGAAATGTTATCTCCCTGTCGGCATGTCCCCGGAATTTGTCAAGTTCCGTTTTAATGTCACCCAATATAGTGCTATTTGGCCCATTTGCGTATGCCTGTTCCATGAGGTGTAGGTTGGATTCGCTGGGCTGTATGTGCCTTAGTATCATTTTGAGTATAATAGATCTGTCGCGCCTCATATATAAGCCTTGAAGGCTTCCCAGAGGATCGCAAGGATATCGACCGAACCCCTGTTTGTTTAAAAATATTATTTTATATGCCCACCTATATCGGACGCAAAAGTGGCGTCCGAAAGTGACTGCGGTTTGAGATGCCACAGTCTGTGTTGTTCTATCGTGTCCCGTAATGGCAGTGAAATGGTGATGGGAGAGTGATCAGAGGATGTCCTGGGCAGAATATCAGTTTCTGTCAGGTGGCCGATTAGTGGATCTGACACCCACCAGAGGTCTATTCGGGAGTGCGAGTCATGGACTGTGGAATAGAATGAATACTTGCATAGCGTTGGGTTGAGTGTCCTTCAGGCATCCACTATCCCCATCTCCCCCAGGGTCTGTTGCAGTATCAGGGTGGATTTTGTGAGTTGCCGGGGTTTGGAGCCGGACCTATCGAGGGTAACATTCATTATGGTATTAAAGTCACCTCCGAATAGTACAGGGACCAGGGGGTACAGTGCGGGTAGCACTTGAAAACAAGGATTCACCAAAGCTACTTAGTTTTTCTCTGATTCTATAGTTCTGTGACACAGGGCCTATGCATGTGTACTAGTTCAAAAACCTAACATAAAATGAAAGCAAAAGATGACCAATCCATAGGCCTATGCATTAAGTAGTTTGGTGAATCCTTGTTTTCAAGTGCTAAACATGCCTATATTTGACCATCTGTAACTTGTATTGACGGTCCCCGCACTTTATATGTTATTGTCGGTCTTGCACTAAATACCCTCTTGTATTTATGTATAAAGGAACATGTTAGTCTGTACATTGTTTGCACTGTATTTATATACAAGAAAAGATAAAGTTGAAACAAAGTAAAAAATGAAACAGTAACAAAAGTCAACTAACAGCGAATTTAGTAAAGCTGTTTAGATAGAAACAAAATGGTTTGTTGTATGTTTGCAGAATGACCCTGCAAATCCAAAACACTCCTGAGATTGGGTGTCAAGATCAAAATGTTTAAAGCTATTAGACCCTGCAAACAACGTTTGACATCTTTTGAACAATGAAATGTCATGAGTGCTATGTGGTAGGATACCCCCTCGTTGCATACAACAACAATACCTCGACTACCTTTCCTGGGCTGTCTCTGCATAGGTTGGGTTTACGGGTCCCCAGTTATCCGTCCCTATCAGTCATGGAAGCAGCGCGCAAACGCCCTAAAACACTACAATGAATTGAGACTTGCCAAAGGGTGTGGAGGACTCTCCTCTAGGACTTTGCAGGAGACCTTTGGGACTGTGGGACACTTTGGCTTTACTTTGGAGGAGAACCATCCTGAGACTCTGTTTGGTTTTCAAAGAACCACCTGCTGCTTGACTTTGATCCTATGTGGTTTCAGTTGACTCACTATGCACGTAATCCCAAAATGAACCTTGGAAACGTGAGCCGCGTTCCTGCCATACTTCTTGATCCCAAGCCTTTGTGACGGACGGTAAAAAATCCCAGGATCTGTGTGATTACTGCGACCCAAAAACCCTGACTGCAAAAAGGGTTTTTTTTTCTCGATTTTTGCAGTAATGTGTGGGGAGTAGATCCGGCGCCGCCTCCCTCTTTCCACACCGCCCTTACATAATTAATTACCATTACCCACCCCCCATATATAATTTCTGAGAAAAGCAAAAAAAAGCTGAGGCATTTTTGCATTCGGTATTTTGATCGGCGCAAAAAAGCACGGATACCAAACTAGCCCAATGAGAAAGTCTTATTCCACTAGAACCAGCAGCAGAGCTAAACTACATATCAGCGAGCTTCATTATGTACGCCACTTGAGATTTTTCCTTAAAATAGATCACTATATAATCATTATCTGGGTTTATGGGCCTGGAACAAAACCTCTCAGCTGTCTAGGAAACAGTATACCTCTTACATTGATACATTGTAGACCTTTTATGTGAGTAAATCAATGAAAAGATTTCCTAAGAAAAGCTCCATGGCCCTGCCTAGCCCCTAGGTTTAAACTTGGCACCTCCGTTAAACACCTGCATACCGTATAAATTAGAGGAAAGATGTAAAGTACAGTCAGCATCCTTACAAGGATTGCTGACTGAGCAGAGGAGCACCGCCATTGCCAATCCCTTTCTGAGGATGCTCTTGCTGCAGACTCTGGGCCTCATTACGAGTTTGGCTGTAGCCGTGCCAGTAAAACCGGCGTGGTTGCCACCAAACTCGTGAATTTGCCGGCACCCGGCAATGGGGACGAACGTGGGCATTCCGACTGTGGTGGACCCTGTCCGTCCCCATTGCTGGGTGCCAGAATTCATTACTCTCCAATGGGAATGGGGATGTCGGATGCACCGGCACCATGCATGCAACTATCCACGATCCATGATGCCTCTGGGCTGATGGGCGCTTTAAAAATACGAATAAATAAATAAATAGCGTGTTGTGCTCGCGGGTGCCTTTCTGCCCGCCACGTCAGACTTGGCGGGAAGAAAGGCACCCGCGAGCACAACTCAGAGTTTGCCCGTCCGGAAACAATGGTACCAGCAAGCTTACCGGTAACGTTGTTTCCGGACCGGCAACCTCGTAATGAGCCCCTCTGTCTCCCTTCCACACTTCATCTGTATACAGACTCTCTGCTGACAACCCTTGATGACGTTTCCTAAGGGTAGCCAGGAAGGGGTCTGGGAGTTTCACAATCTGTTTGGGTGCCTTTTGGAGAACTTCAGTTGCCAAAGTAGAGTATGGATCGTAGAGCTGTCATCGTTAGACACATTTCTTACACAGATCATTCCTTTAAAAAGGCCCCCTGGTCATGAACAAGGGTGAAACCTGAAGAACACAGGTTTGAACCCATCAGGGCCAATGGAGCTTTCGGAGGCCATCGATTTCCTATTAGTTCACAACCACCTCTGCCTCACCAATAGATTAGGAGACATGTAAGGCATGTAATGTGAAACTGGTATAGGTGGTCCAGTTGAGGTTCTCAGGGAAAACATGCTTGCAACTTCCCAGGACCACAAATAAGTGTGCATAAGCACTAAACAATCAACATTTGATCTCTAAAGAGAAACATGGTTCCCTCCCATGATCATCTTCCGTGCAGCCCTCCTGAGCCCCCTGGTGAGGGTCATGACCGATCCATCGTACCTGAAGATGCATGCACACAATCTTGCCTTGCCCTGTACATTGGCACAACAATAATTTGCATTGATTAATGACGTAATACACACGATGATTACATTTGCATTCTTTGCGTATGTATGCAGCCGTGTTCAATACAACATCCTTGAAAGACAGAACCCTCTAACTGTTTTGGGTTCTGTGTAGGCATGGGATAGGCATTTGCCAGGCACTGTCATAATGCTATTACCTGGCCAAAAGCTGGCAACAGCTGCAAAATTGTATATTTACTTGTTCATATACTAGCTGTGCCTGGCAAATAACTGTCTAATACCTATACACAAGCCAAATGTTTCTGCTTCGTCAATGTTTTTTTTAACAGGATTTCATTGCAAGGTTATACACTAGCAACATATTTACAGCTGCAATTAAGCCATTAACTCCCAGCAGCCTGCTCAGGAAATCCACTGGCAGGCCAACATGTGATGTTACTGCTTGAACGATGTAGCTCAATGAGATCCCAGGAGGATGTGTTTTGGGTGGGCTGGAGCAGGTAGTATGCGGAATGACCATAGGGATTAGCATGGCCACAGGCATTCAGTGGGTTGGTAGATAACCAAACAACAACCACACGTTGTGTATGCCTTCTCACTTGTCATCACCCTCCTCGTTGTAGTCCAGTGCAATAGTTTTGGCTTACAAGTGAGGCTTAATCGCAACCTAATAACCAAAACGAATACATTGCAATAATGTTGGCTTATAGGTTTCCCTTAAGCACCACCTAGTGGTCAAAACGGAAAAGGCATTAAAACGGGACTGCCACCTCTGACTACCCAGATCCTCTGTACTGTGACTCCCATAAACCCTCACCAGTGACTGTGTTGGCAAGGTCTGATGGCATTTGTTGTCCAAAAGACCTGGAATGCCGATCCCTGTTAAAATAGTGGAATTCCTCATGACTTCCCAAAACAAAGCCGGACGGCAGTCGCCATGATGTGCCAAGATACCACAGAGGATGGCAGTGGGAAGGTGGCATGATAAGGGTGGCGTGGGGATGAGGCCTAGGGGTAAAGAGATCTGTTCATAATAGTTTTGCGTAACAACATTCCAGAAAATCCAAGTGCATGTTACACGAGATAGGACTATATAAAAAGGTTGTTTGTGTAACATGAAATAAAGTGCACATGATAGAGTTGACAGCAATGACCTGGTCCAAGTCTGTCACCATCAGCCAAGGTGGGACTTTATTGAGATAAGGAAAGACGTAGGATGGGCTAAGTGTGATACCGAATGGAAGTTAATGGGCCTGTGACCAGAACCTTATCACTCTCGGCCAACCCAGGAACAATCCTCTGTAAAACATTGATGCCTCAAAATAGAGAATGCTAAAAACATTGAATAAGAACTCTAGGAAACATATATCTCATATTTCAAAATGCAAATAAAAACACAACTGCGGAAGTGGGCGGGGCCTACGATGATTTCTGATGGGAATTCAGGACGAACATACACATCCTTAGGCGTTAAGGGGCTGGGAACTGTGTAGTGGGTAGTAGGTTAGAGTGAATCCCTCTTCGCCTGTTTCAGCTGAAGTGGGTATACACAATTTGAGAACTGGTGCCGCTAAGTGGGGGAGTGGTAGGGAAGAACCATTTTTTTTTACGAAGATACATGACTTTTTGATTTTTATAAACCATACTGTTTTACATTTTATATATTATTATACTTAGAAAGTAATAGAGAAAAATGTATTGAAATTCAGCTTTTTTAATTCGAGATTTACGCTAGTCTGTCTTTTGACTTTGAATGGTTTCAAATAGAACTGATCCGATGTTACCCGGATGCCACAGACCTGCCACAGGCCCCACCATGGCTGCCCAGTGCAAAAAGAAAACTGGCATTTCTTTCCATTTTGCCTACGCTGCCCAGGCAAAATTAAAAGAAATGCTTATTTTTTCATATTTGACAATTTCTTTCCATTTTGCCTGCTCCAGCGGGAAAAATGGAAAGAAATGCCGATTTTTTTCTTCATAGTTGACCATTGCTTTCCATCTTGCCTTGGCCGCGTGGGCAAAATGGTTTAATTTCTTTCCTTTTTCTGGGGGAGCCAGGGGTTTCATGGGCTCGGCCCATGGTGGGCTCCATGAGTTAGTTGGGCCTGACCCCCAGGCTCTTCCCTGGGGCAGCTCTACCCATGAAATCTTTGGCTCCCCCAGCTCTACTCCAAGGCAGGGTTGTATTGGCCCCTCGGCCTTTCGGGCCGTGGCCGGGCCAAAATCGTCCCTGGGGAGTGGGGGCCGGTTTCTGGCCATGCCTTGGCTGGTTTCGAAAAAAAAATGAAAAAAAATATTTTTTTTAAAAGCCTTCTGAGGTCGATAAATGAGTACCAACACAGGTTGGGTGATATTGTATGCATATTTGTTCTATAAAAAAGAGCTTAAGCGTAAGTGCTATATAATAACATATCATTTGGCCTTTGACGTCTGCTTCGATTCACAGTAATTTAATGTACTTAGGAACAATGCTATTTGATGACACTTCCTGTTTTGTCAAGGGGTGAAAGGTCGTGTTTCATCACTTCCCGGGATGACACTTTGGGGTGGGGTCAAATGACATCACTTCCGGCGATGTCATCAGAGGTCAAGAGGCGGGGGGAGGGGGGGTGGGTCACTTTTTTGAGGCGAGGGGTGGGCCGCTTTTTTTTGGGTGACCGGGCCTATTTCTTGTCCCAGTCCGACCCTGCTCCAAGCTAACACAGGAGCACTCACAGAGGAGTAACTTGGGGCTTGGCCACTGTGAAACATCCCATATAAAGGTGTGCGCAGGTGTGCGTATTCACCAGCGCTGCCACTGTAAGATTTTTCAGCAGGACTTACATTCCGCATACCATGCACATACAAGACTAGGCTTCTAGCAACGTCGTGATTCATGTATACAACATGGACTCATTGACACTCATTCAAACCGTCCGCAAGCAAGCAGGGGAAGACACCAAGGCACAGAACGAGGTGCCCAACATCAGAGATCCTCACACAGCTACACAAAGTTGGCAATTTGAAAAAAAAGAAGGAAAAGCCCTTACCCAACTCTTAACGTCTCTGTTAATTGATGCCCTCCAGCCCGCACGTTTCAATCATACACACACACACTGCACTTATATAGTGACGCTTTCTAATACCGTTTTCCTGATGTGTGGTCAACCACAAATTCATTTCACATTTTGCGGCCTGTGGCACAAAAAAAAGAGAGACGTGGAAACTGCGTAGAACGGAGAAGCGTCTGTGGGTCTAAACGATGGCCAGCATCTTCCCACTGTTTATACGCCCCTCACTTGGTGATCGCTTAACAAAGAGCTCATTGAGGCCTTCGCCCGCCAGCCTGCTGCACAATGCCTTGCGACGGCGGTTAGTGGGGTCTGACCGGCTCCCGTGCTCTGGGAGTGCTGCCAGAGCTGCGGCTAGTTTGAAGGGCCGCGCTGGAGGGGAATATTTATACGCGTCGGCTCTTTCCCTGGATCTGTGTGCTTGGAATGCTGGTTGTTATTTCTCCGCACATTTGCTTTGACAGGGACCCATTTCGAAGGATTCAGCATATCCATCTCAGGTGAACATCGGATACGCTTTTCTGAAACACTGAGGACTGTGTCATAATTACGTTTCTAAAATGGCGACTTTCCAGTCCGAGATTGAGCAGTGCTTGAGATTTACCTTTCAGAAAAGTCCAAGCACTACAGACTGAACTATACCCACCTTGACATGATTCCTTTTTTGTGTGAGATCCAACCAACACAAATAACGTTTTTTCCATCCCTCCTCTTCACACAGCTTCAGGCAGAGGCCTGCAACCTGCAGCTCTGCAGCATTTTGGACCACGACTCATCATTGACTTTGCTGGTTGGGGCTGATGGGAGTTGTAGTTCAAAACATCTTGAGAGCCAAAGGTCGCAGATCCCGGGCATAAGTTCTCTCTCCCCATTTGAACCACGTGGTCCAGCCTTTTCTCTTTAACCTTCCCTAATGCTTTGTTCTTTCTGTCTCTTGTTGCATTCCTGAGCATGCATCACACGCACACCAACCGCAGGCGACATGGCTCAGTACTGTGCCCTCTACCCTCACTCTGCCCTCCACCCCACCACATCCTATTAGCAGGTGGCTCCGTTGCCATGCCCCAAATAGCTGAAATCCTGTTTTACATTCCAATGCAAACTCCCCTTCTGGTAAGACATTTTCTGCTTTCTGTCCTCGATAATCTCTTTGCTCCTTTTCCATGGTTGTGTGTAGGGCGTAGTGTGTGAACATTTACGAATTCGTTTATTGTGTAAATGGACAGAGCCTCTACATTGGCACACAGAGATCATGATCTGAATAAAGTACGAACATTCTATTTCGAATAACTTTTGACTCGCTGGACAGATCTAGATTGCATTTTCCAAAACAATTGTCTGGCACCCCCCACCCCCTCCCCAAACTAGACATTGTGGGGCAAATTTGCCCAATGGTTTAAAAGTTATTAGGTGAGGAAAATAGGATGTTTTCTGTCTACTTCCATTCATTGTCCCATAGAGAGAAACCTGCTATTATTGAGCACTGCACAGCGAAAACCACTAGATGGATTCGCGCCACATAACAAACACATTGGAGAGAACCTGAAAAGGAGGAACACGAGACGAAGATCTGTGACTCGTCGGCATAGACGTGGAGTGCCTGCTGAAGAACGCAATAATGGAAGAGAGTGGAGAAGTGTAAAGTGAAAAGAAAAAGGGACCAAGAACAGGCCCCTGAGGGACACCATGAAGGAGAGGAAAGGTAGAGGACTATTTATTGGCCCAGGGAATGGAAAAGGAGCAGGCAGATAAATAAGAATTAAACCATTGTAAAAGAGTCCCAGAAAAACCCAGCGAAGGAAGGGTGAAAAAAGAGGGTAGGTTGATCAAAAGTATAGAAAGCAGCGTAGAGGGCAAAAAGAATCAAGTTTGAAGAATGTTTAGTACACTGAGACGAGCAGTTCCAGTGGAATGGCGAGGAATGAAACCCAGTCTGATAGGGAGAAAGGAAAGAGGTATGATCAAGATAGGTTGTAGCTTGGGTATAAACAAGACATGCAATTTTAGACCGATATGGGAGGAGTAACATTGTACGATATCAGAGAGACCGTCAAGAGAAGGCTTCTTTAAGATCGGAACGGTTACAGCGTGTTTAAAATCAGTAGAGAAAACAGAAGTGGAAAGGGCAGTGTTAAAGAGGGAAGCTAGCATGGCTAGTAAGTGTGGGAAGACTGTAGGAAGGAGGGAGATAGCAGAGCTGAGAGACTTTAGCAAACAAATTAGCAAAATCAGTGGAGAAAAGAGAAGAAGATGAGGGTTAGGTGTAGAAGGTGATATTATGAGATTCAAAAGATGAAAGAGCCAATGAGGATGAGGCAGACATGATTAAAAAAGATAAGAGAAATCATGGTTTTGGCAACAAGGTTTGAGAAGCATTGCATCTTCACTTAAAAAGCCACCCTTTACAAGGGCGGTTTATATTAGAATCCAGAAGAAAATGCAAACTAGCCCCTTAAAACCCAATATATTTTCAGGGCCACCATATGCTGGATTCACTGGTCATGGCAGCTGCCAGAAAGATGACTTCTGTTCTGCTCTCTGCTCTAGAATTCTGAACATCCACCAGAACAAGAGACTAAGAAAATCTAAGCAATGGAAAGGAAAATGGCAACAACAGCCTACGGGTGGCGAACGCTATGTAATAAGACGCAATGGTGCTACCACAATACACTCATTACAGATCTGCCAAACACAGTCCTCGCACAGGTGAAAGGGGTAGCACTTGAGGGGCACCAATCCTAAAATGCTGTCATTAAGAATGCCCTAGATGCTGCAGAGACAGGTGGATGCCAAGTAGCAGGAGCCACTGTTGTTGAGACAGGTCTGGCTTTGAGGGCAGGGTTAAACTCTGAGACACAAGTGACTCCGATCGATAAACCCTTAGAGGATGCTCTACTATTAGGCTAAGCAATCCATCAGGTGCTTGAAAAGGTGAAAAAAGAGCACAAGTCCCTTAAGACCGTTGGCCAGATCTCAAGTAAAACATTTCAGCAGAGAAGATCACCTTCATCTAGACACACCTCTCGTTCTCAAAGCTTCATTTATACCCCATCAGAGTATCCCCAAACTACCTACCGGGGCAGACTGCATATCATTTAAGCCGATCAAACCAGCATGCGTTCCTCCACTCATAGAGGCCAAAGTTGAGGTAGAGAAACAGTCATGTGTCGTCAGTAGAAGGCTGGATAACAGTGTCCCCCACTCACAGGAGGGGATCACAACACATAAGTGGGTGCTCAGTACGGTGTGGCAGGGATACTGTATTGAACTCATAGGAACATTGCACAACCTACTATCACATCAGAGAAGATTGCAGTGTCATCATCAGCAACGTCTACACCATGAAGTGGAAACACGTGTCCGAGAAGGGGCCATCAAAGAGGTGTCTAGGCAACATCAAAAAAAGTATTTACTCAGTGTATTTCTTAGTACCAAAAAAGACGTAAACATGAGTCTGGTTGTTAGACCTGCACCCAGCAAACAAGTCGGTGATGGCACAAGCATTCAGGATGACAACACTGCAAGAGGTACTCCCTGCTGTTAAAACAGGGCATTACATGGCTACTCTGCACATGAAAGATGCATACTTTCATACGTCCACCTTTCAGGGTCATTGAAGGTGCCTTGGATTCAAAAGCATTGCCAATTCGCCTGTTCCCAAAGGTGTTAGCGGTAGTCGTAGCACACTTGCATCAACAGGCGAGCCAAGTGTATCCCTATCTAGATGATTGGCGCCCAACAGGGGAAAGTGCCAGCAAATGCCAAGAGAACACACAGAAGCTTAATCTCCTTCCTCAATCGGGTTCTCAATAAACACGCATTCGTAGGTGCAATTCTGATCACAAAAAAGCAATGGTATAGCTATTACCAGCAAGAACTCAGGCCTTTCTGGCACAACTCCCTTTTTTCAGGCCAATCAGTACATAACAGTGTGCAGAGTAATGAGGCTGCTAGGAATAATGGCATCATGTGTAAGCCTCATTGCGTTCTCTTCCGGAGTGGCTGTCAAGTCAATGTCCACGAGCTACAGGCAATCAGACAATCCCATGGTTTTTTCCCAAAAGGTGGAAAAGGGGTTGCAAGGGGTTACGGCGTTGTACTCTTGCAAACATGTTAGGAGGAAAACCTGTTGTGAATCCACCAGTTTAAGTAACAATAATGGGGGATGCATCAAAGTTGGGGTGAGGAGCACATCGCCAGGCTCTCACAATACCGGGGACGTGGCTACCCCAACAGGCAACAAGCTTTCTGCAGTTTTCCAACGCGAATCCACATCAAATGCAACTTTATACACATGCACAATACAACAGCCATGTTCTATGTAGACACAAATAGGGCAGACACTGTTGGTACTAGCTCAACAAATATAGGTATGGTTCATACAGGGGCAAGTGTTCATAAACGCCCAGCACATGCCGGGGGGGCGTGCATAACTGCCTCGCAGACCGCCTATGCAGGCAGGCAGCCACTTCAGACACACGAGTGCAAACTCAACACAAAGACACTCAAACAAACCTTCTCAACATGTGGTCATCCAGTCATGGACATATTTGCGACAAGTTCAAATGCAAAATGTCTAATGTTTGCATCTAGAGCGCCACAAATAGGGTCCCTCGGCAGCGCACTATGGATGAATTTGTCAGGGAGATTTAATTTGTTTATGATTTCTTTCCGAATTGCAGTCCTGAGCAAAATAATCCACAAATAACTTCAGGAAAGCCTGATGCTAATCCCCATTGCTCCAACATGGGCATGGCATGGGAACCTCCTACACTCGTCCCTCCAAAAGCCAACTGCATCCAGTACACAACCTTATGGTGCAAGCAAATCAGCAGATAGCATACCCCAATCCACAACTATGAATTTGTTAGCCTAGTTCCTTAGGTCAGAGAGTTTGTTTGTTCGTTTGAATCTGCCACAGCGATGAATGGGCATAATAAGTGAGGCCAAATACAAGGCAGTGATGTTTAAATAAATGGAAGAAGTTCACTATATTTCACACAAAGAATCAAATCAATCCAATTGATTGTTCTCCAGCAGACATTGTGACCTACCTCCTGTTCCTTTTAGACTCAGGTTAACATAACATTCACGTAAGGTACATATAGCAGCCTTGACAGTACACACTACCTCACAACACAGGGTGTATTGGTGGAAAGTACCAGTGGTCAAAGCTTTTATGGAAGGTAGCGCACCCACCACTAGGTTGGGATATAAAAACAGCATTACATAGGCTAACAGGTCCATTCTTTGAACCTATCCACAAATCTTCTTTAAAAGACCTCAGTTACAAGGGGACTTTCCTCATTCCAATCACATCAATGAGAAGGGTAAACGATCTTTAAGCACCCTCAGTAAACAATCCCATTATCCTCTATGCAGTGCAAACAGGACTTTTAGTAGTTTGTATGGAAACTCCTGCACATATGGTACAATGAGATAAAATCATTTGCCAATTTTCTTTTTTTATTTATTTAAAATAAAATGTATAAACAGCTCAGAAACATCGAGCCGCTGTTACAGGTAATGAGCTTAGTTACATGAAGCATGCGTCAGACATTGAAAAATA
The DNA here is from genome assembly GCF_040938575.1 of Ambystoma mexicanum. Taxonomy (NCBI): domain Eukaryota; kingdom Metazoa; phylum Chordata; class Amphibia; order Caudata; family Ambystomatidae; genus Ambystoma; species Ambystoma mexicanum. The sequence continues at coordinate 265,600,070 of NC_090928.1, read as the reverse complement.
TTGCATACATATAGTCCGGGCAGACATAGTAAAAACATTGTATACATATAGTCCAGGATTAGGCGAATAGCAGTGTCTTCATGGTTTTGCGGAAGGCTAAGTGGGAGGTTTCTGCTCTTAGGGTCGGTGGAAGGGCATTCCATTGCAGGGCTGCTATGAATGGGAAGCTAGCACCGCCTGCTCTGGCTCGTTTGATTTTGGGTACTGTGAGCATGTTGGCACAGGGTTTTCTGATTGGTCTGGAGGATGCAGATCTGTGTATTCTTTGGGTAAGGTAGAGAGGGGCTGTGTGATTGACGCATTTGTGAGTTAGAGCCAGGATTTTAAAGAGGACGCACTCTTTGATGGGTAGCTAATGGTCCTGTTTCCTAGCAGCAGACATACAGTCCCTTCCTGGGATGCCAATGGCTGCGCTGAGCGCACTGTTTTGGATTGTTTGGAGCTTCTCCATGTATTTTACTGACGTGCCCGCAAAGAGGGCATTGCAGTAGTCGAGTCTGAATCCGGTTATAGCTCTGGCAATGGTGAGGCAGGTAGTTATGCTTGGACAGGAATGGTCTGGCTGCATTAAGCAACTTGGCATGGTATGCTGCGGCAGACGCAATGGCGTTGACTTGCCTGGACATTGAAAGGTTTGAGTCTAAGTAGACTCTGAGGGTTTTTACTGTTTCAGAGACTGTGATTTTGATGTTGTCGATCGTGAAATGGAGGGATTGGTTGTCTAGTTTCTTTAGCGTTCTGTGGAACCAATCAGGAGAAGTTCCATCTAGTCACTGTTGAGGCACAGCCCGTTCCCGGCCATACAGGCTTGGATGGTTGTGTAGGCAGCGTTGAGGGCCTTGGCGTCGGACTCATAGTCACCAGTTAGTGGGAGGAGGACTTGGGTATCGTCATTGTAGTTGTTACAAGTGATACCTAGTGAATTCAGGATGTGGAAGAGTGGTCTGGTGAAGATATTGCATAGTGTGGGGGAAATGCAGGAGCTTTGCGGGGGTTCCCCCCTCCCTTTCTCCTTGCACTTCTCGTTCTCGCACTTGCACGATCTGGATGACATAAGGCCTAGTAAGATCGTGCGAGGGAGAGGGGAGGGAAAAACAGGGCAGCAATGCTCTGAGTAAGTGCATCCAGGCCAGCACGGCTCTGGGTATTGCAAGGAGAACAAGAGACTGGAGGGTTACAGTTACAGCCTCTAAGTGCATGGTAGGTCCGGAGGCAGAGCAAGGGTGACTGATCAAGTAAGAGCCTGGTACCCAGTGAGACTCTGAGGGTAGCCAAGCAACCAGTCACACCAGACAGGTAGGTAGTGCAGGGGAGGGAGAGAGAGAGAAAGCAGAGGAGAAGAGGAACGTTTTGAGCTGCTTCTGGAACTTCAGGTTGTCCAGCTCAAGTCTGAGAGGGGCAGGGAGGCCATTCCAGAGGGTGGTACCTGCAGAGGAGAGAGATCTACCCCCACCCACTCTCTGCCCGGAGAAACATCTAACCCTTAGAGAAATGGCGGTAGCTGATCGAAGGGCTCGAGAAGGAAGGTATTTTGGAACAAAGCGTTGGATGTAGTGCAGGGCCCGGCCCCAGAAAGCCTTGTGGACCATGCAAAGGGTCTTGAAGTTGATCGTTGCAGCCACTGGTAGCCACTGGAGAGATTTCAGGGGTGGCAAGATACAGTCCCTGGTCTTGAGACCTAGGATATGTCTCGCAGTCCTGTTCTGGATTAGTTGCAGTGGGCGCAGAGTAGAGGAACAGATTGAGAAAGAGGCGGTTGTAGTAGTCCAGCCTAGAGAGAACCAGGGCTCTGGAGACAACGAGCTTCTGCGGGAAAGTGAGAAAGGGAAGAGTCCCTTTGAGGAGGTGCAGCTCGTAGTGGGACTTCTTGACGGCATCCGAGATGTGAGGAGAGAAAGAGAGTGTGGGGTCAAAGATGACACCAAGGTTTATTGCCTCACAGGAATGCAAAGGAAGGGGGCCCAAGGCAGGCGGCCAGAGTGAGAGAGGGAAAGCAGGGGCAGGCACCCCAATGAGAAGGATCTCCGTTTTACTGGCATTAAGGCAGAGATTGTTGGAGGCGCACAACCTTCATTAGTATTGTCCTATGTCTGACCTATTTTCAAATTGTCTTTTCAATGTATTGATATCAGGAGAATGTGCCTATTTACCCTGAAAGTAAGGAATTGTGGGTTGTTCTTGTTTGCACTCTAACCACTTGACTATTACACTATCACGTGTTTTTACTAGGACTGCTATTTGTTGCCCGCTCCCGAATGTATTGGTCCGCATTGTTAACCAGACCTTGTGTCCAAGAGAGCACTTCATATGCCAGTTAGGCTAAATGCAGCATTTGAATTTGCTTTTTGTTAGGCAACAACCGAGCCAATGCTAATATTGGCATGATATTGTCCCCCTGAACCCCCCAAACATGGATCTGTAGTCGTCCTGGCTCAGTTGACTGGATTCATAGTTATCCTGTTCCATGCGCTTTCTCATGGTAATTAACTTTGTAACTTTGATTCACCCAGAATAATGCGGTCATGTGACTAGCATCTTTAGTGCCTTGACTGGGGTTGTCTTCGGATGTCGCAAATGAATTGCATTTAGGAAAGGGTTCAATTAATTTGTTTGGGACCCAGGTTTTACATACATTTGGCAATTGACTATATCGGGTTTACACGTGTGATTACGTGTATAGGTTGATCCCCGTGGTTCAACTAGCTCCACTCTAAGATGGCGCTCCACTCCATGTAATGATCGACTTCCAGTTTAGCGTGCCAGTAGTCCTCATAATATCAGGCCATGGCAGCAGACACTGAGGGGTCCCAGAGAAATGGCAACACGCAGTTCCATATTAGTAAGTTCGGAATGCATATTCTGTTGCACGTTACATCTCTTAATTGAGCTGTTCTTTACATGTAATGTGTGCATCTTCCATGCAAACTAGATTGATTCTGACTCAATGACTATCATGTTTTCTATCACAGCTCACACCGCAATTCTGGGTTTCTACTAATGTTAGTGACAGCTATGTGTTTTCTACTTCTTGGTTGTTCTGGGGCTCAATTTCACAACCTGGTGTTGCTCTAATATGAACATATGTCTCTAATGGTCCCATCTTTTTGGTTGCAGTTGTGAAAAACCAAAGGGTGTTTCACAGCCTAGTCACTGGGGATCCCGTACTTCGGTGGCCAGGCAAGGGCCATCGCTTTTAGATCCTGACCCTGGAGGTGGACAAGTGAGGGAGGATCACCTGGGTGTGGGGTCCTCGGGGAGTGGGAGTGAAGCACCTGATGGGGAGACATAGTATCTCCCTTTTCCACTAACCCATCTAACCCATATCCCGGCTTATGTTATGGGAAACTACAACTCCCATAATTTCTCTCTACTTCACATTAACAACACTACTGAGCCAAAGAAGATGAGGAATGAGGCCAGGAGGATTACTTCTACTGACGTGCAATATCTCTGTCCCTCTAATGACATCAAGCAGAGTCAGGCACATAATACGAATTACATACACCTGCCACTTGTTAACACTCCCTTTCAGGATAAAAGGTGGCACACACAGGCACACTCTGAGCGAGGCTGGGTACGAGAAGGAACATCTCTTTCGGGGCTGATGCAAACCAGGCTATGGAAGTTGGAAGGCCAAGGTGCTGATCGGCTGCTGCAGAGAACGAAAGAGAACCAGGCTAGAATGCCATCCTTTCAAGAAGCCTTTAGCGTTCGGCGACCGATAACGAGTGAGCGGAAAAGTGAAACATTCAAAGTGTTTCCAGTGGTGTTTTGAAGATTGTTGATTGTCAAATTGTTGAAAAGGGGTCGAAGTGGTCATGTAGAGGTCTGGGTAAAATCCTTGCAGTTTCAAAAGTCTTTAACAGTAAAAAGAGATAAGGATAGAACATGGGGAAGGGGACCGCCACAAAGAGAAGCATGTGCAGAACTGTGATGAAGTGAAGGATTGAAGGTGAAAAAAGAGGCAGACTCGAGCCCGGCGGAGGGAAGCCTGTGGTGAATAGTGACAGAGTGAAAACCAAGAGCAGAACTGTGTATTTTTGGTAAGGCGGACAACACATAAAGTATTGATAAGACTGTCAAAAGCTTGAAACCCAAGCCTGAACTGTTGAACTGTACCAACAAGCCAGAGTGTGCAAGACTGATAGAACTGTGCCATCCACCTATCCATTTTAAGAAACTCTCGAGACCCCGTGCTTCTGAACGTGGGTAAGGGTGTTGTTGCCTAAGCCATTTTGACATTTCTTTTAAGACACTATTTTCCCTTTTTGTATTCCCTTTAAACATTTGTCATTTGAGAAGGAGGGCAAGGTTAGGTTTTCTTAGTATAGGCCTTGTTATTTTCACTAGACTGACTTGGACATTTTTTACTCCCATTTTAGAGTTTCACCAGCCCAGTAAACTGCACAATAATTGTTTTTGAAACTTGCCTCTATTGATACCATGGCTTCCTGATTCAGTGTTCTACTCTCCTCCCCTGCACTTGTGGCTTATTAAATTAGTTCCAGGTAGGCTACTGCTAGCGATCTAGGGGAAGCCGGTTCACTTGATATGGGTTTATAGTGACTTATGCCCGTTATATGTTACTTTCAGCAATCGAATCCAACCACTGTGCGTGTGGCATATTTAATCTAATCAGGTATGCTTTTTTTACCCGTCCCTGGTGCTGGTGGTGGGATCTTTACCCAATTAATATTCTGTTATTTATAGATGATGTGGCCTAATCTGAAATAGACTGATGGGCCTGCAGAGGGGTTGGTTCACTTTCACTTACTATGGAAACAAAAATGCCTACAAATTAATATGGACAAGACTAAGTACAAGATATGCCATCAGAAGCGTCGCTCTGGATTGAACTTCTATGTAGTCGAAACCAAATTTGAGAGGGTTTCTGCTTTTGTCTACCTGGTGGAGGATGGTCTGTGGCACGAGCAAATGGAGAAAAACATTTTTACATTTAAGTCTAGAGTGCGGGCCTCCCTCTGTTTTTTGAGGTTTTATGATTGTCACGCAATTTCACTGGCCATTGAGGTCTGCAAAAGGCGAGCATTTTTGGCTGCTCTCTGTGGAGCTGGATTATTGGGCCTGGAGAGGCCGAGCAGACTATCTGCAGCAGAGAACGTGTTTGTTTAGGGTTTACTCACTCTACCAAAAGGGAACCCCACAACTCCAATGTGTTTTGGAGTGGGGATGGAGAGCATTAACTCTAAAGTAAAATTTAAACCTATTTTTCTTTGGACCAAGATTTGGTTGCTGGATGTCTTTCTTTCGTTCGAGGCAACTCACCTCCCGGGTTCAAGATTTTGAAACTGGGTTTGACGATATGAACATGAAAGAAGTCTCACACAGACCAGACAAGATCCAGATTAAAGCACACATAATAAATGTCATATTTATATATATATATATTTCTGAGGCTTGTGGAATCTGCTTAGATCACATGCTGTGCATAGGCCGACATCTAGTGGAAGCTGCGGAGTATTACAGTTTGTTTTTCGAAACTCGAAAATGGGCGTCTACACAGGCGTGCCAGTAATACTATCCCTAGTGTGACGTCCACTGTACCCAAGATCCCTCACGCGTCTGGGATCCTCAGATTGTTTTTTTCCGCCATACTGGTCGGAAGCATCTTGCGGAGTCCCCTGGCCTTAGCCATACTTTTGCTATTATATTGCAATTTAAAATTATTTATTGACATCCTTCCCCACCCCAACGTCGACCATCGATCTCGACGACGGCTGGAGAAGACATCGACCGTCGGCTGCTGCACGACGGATCTGGGCCTAGGAAGGCCGCTGGCCTCGGCCCGGGCCTAGTAGGCCGCTGGCCTCGGCCCTGCAAGTAGGGAGAGTGGGGGGTGGTACATACTCTTCACTCTTGGTATATAGGTACACCTTATATATTTCCTACACTTATCAGCCCGCTGCCTCAAGGTGCGTATGGAGGGTACCACTTTCCAATTCTGCCCCAAGTGCAATCGCAAATACCCTTGGGTCGACAGGCACGCCACGTGCAATCTCTGCTTGCCGAGGGACCACCCCGAAGCGAACTGCAGAGCGTGTAGTAGGTTTAAACCTAAGACACTTAAGGACCGTTCGACAAAGCGTTGGGCCCACCACGCCAGGCAGGCAGCCATGGCAGCGGAGGGCGCCTTCAGCGATGGCAGCGACGCCGTACTTTCGGACGGCGAGGGCATTACGGCGTCGAAAGACTGCCGAGCGCAGGTCCCCGACCTCGGAAGGTTGCCCGGCAGGGTGGCTATGGGGAAGACCCCCGGCGACGCAAGCGCTACACCTACACACACTAAGCACACTAAGTCCAACCGAACCTCGACGACGTCGACTTCTCGGAAAGAGGCACAGATAGAACGGTCCGACTCGGTGTCCTCTGGGCGCTCTCGATCGAGATCGCCTCATGACGCAAGGCAATCATCCACTCTTGCCAAGAGTGCCTCGCTCCCTAGATTAACGGAAGTTCCATCGTCAGAAGACGAAGACGACTTCCACCCCCAGGCCGCGCTCCAAGAGACCGAGAGCGCAGTTAACACCAGCGAGGCCCCACGCTCGAAACAAAATACCTCTCCAGACCCTCGGCGCCAGGCGTCGAAGGTCTCTGGGGCCTCTAAGGGGCAGGGAAAACATTTTTCCACGCACGGGGAGGGAGGGAAACAGCGGAAAGCTCAGCCTTCCACTCCTGTAAGACCATCCTTCCACCCCAAGCAGACAGATAAACATAAATCTACTGGGACAGCAACATCCAGCAAGGGTACCCTTGATAAGTCCTCTAAGTTGCCTACTAAACTCATACCCTGTTCCAAAGAATGGTCCAGTGAGGACATAGACAGGGTCATGTCAAGAATGTCTTCCTTAGCGGATTTTTATGACAAAAACCCAGAGCATTTCCTTTCGTATGACCCTCAAGGGGCCACACCCTCAGGCTCCTCTGATCCTATCCCCCTAAGTAAAAAGGCCCGGGTCGAAAGACCTGACCCCTTCGAGGTGCAGCCTTACTCTACTCCATACGCTACTCCTCACCCCAGATACCAAGGACAACCTTTCCCTGAAGGGGACCAGGAGTTTTCAATTATGGAGGAACGAACCGGGTCGGAATACTATGCCGAGGATAAGGACCTGGAGGAGGTAGAAGATGAGGAAATTTACAGAGTAGATTCCCCGGTAGAGAGCGAAGCCCCAGTTACCGACTCGCCAGTTGATAACCAACCCCTCCTTAATGAAGTTCTCGCTCGCGCAGCAGAACATTTTCACATCGACACCCACGGTGTACAGGAGGAAAGGGACTTCGCAGAAGAGTTGGTGGGAGAGAGGAGGCCGGTCGCTCAGACCATCCCTATCCTTAAATCCATCCAACGTAGAATAGATCCATCCCTGGTGAATCCTAACCTCACCAGAGCCGTCAACCCCAGAGTCGAAAAACTTTTTCGGGCAGCCCAGTCTGACCCTCTTTATATAAGAGGTCATCTTAAACCAGACTCCCTAGTGGTCACCAACACTCGGAAGAGGGCTGGGACACCCTTATCGTCGTCAGAAGCTCCTCCCGACAAGGAGAGCAAAAGACTGTACGGGTTTGGCAGGAAGGTAGCCTCAACGTCCGCCTACCAAGCAAGGATTGCTAACTCCACCACCCTGTTGGCAAGTTACAACTGCCATCAATGGGAAGAGGTCGCGGCGCTCATAGCCTCTGCTCCTGAACCGTTAAAGGGCCAGTTGGCTCGGATCTCGGCAGAAGGGAGAGCCGTGTCTGGTTGCATTTTAAAAGCAACTTTCGACGCTGCAGACAACGCAGGAAGATTGATAGCAGAAGGTACTGTTATCAAGAGACATGCGTGGTTGCGGCAGTCGGGGTTCAAGACAGAAACACAGGCGTCATTAATAGACAAGCCGGTGGAACCCGATCTATTGTTTGGGAAAGCGGTCGAAGACGCACTTAAAAATGCCAAGGACGAGTACGAGACTCTCAAATCCCTTGGCCAGCTTACCAACAAACCCCCGAACCAGAGGGGGAACAGTAATTTTCGTCGCCCACGCGGCCAAAATTCACAAAGAGGCAACTATGCCCAAGGACAGGGTACACAATGGAACAACAACCAGCAGTCTACCCAAAGTTACAGTAAAGGTAACAAGAGAGGTCGTGGAAGAGGCAGAGGCAGCCCCAACAAGGGAGGTGGCACGCCTCCGCCAAAGCAGTGACGCTCAGTTCAGGGTCCCTTCTCACGCAACCCCAGTAGGGGGACGCATTTCCAACTTCACCCAGGCTTGGGAAGGGATCACCTCAGACAGATGGGTGCTGTCAACAGTGTCCGCAGGATATTGTATAGAATTACTGCAGCGTCCCCGGAACCACCCTCCACGACAAAGAATACACTCCTTAGAACATCAGAAGATCCTTCTCGAGGAGATCGCCATTCTGCTAGAAAAGGACACGATAGAACTCGTCCCAGGACACCAGGTAAACAAGGGTATCTATTCAACTTACTTCCTTGTGCAAAAGAAAGATTTGACAATGCGCCCAGTATTGGACTTACGGCCTGCCAACAAGTATGTCAAGCCCCAAAAATTCCATATGACCACGCTACAAGAGGTAATCCCCCTCCTAAAAAAGGGGGATTACATGGCAACCTTGGATATGAAAGATGCTTATTTTCATATTTCCATGCTCCCAGCGCACAGAAAGTACTTGCGCTTCAAGGTGGACAGTCGCCACTACCAATTCAAGGTACTGCCCTTCGGGATAGCTTCAGCACCAAGGGTATTCACCAAGGTACTGGCGGTGGCAGCTGCACACCTACGCAGGGACGCAATCCCAGTGTACCCTTATCTGGACGACTGGCTCATAACGGGGGAAACCCCAGGAATTTGCAGGTCAAACATTCAGAGGACTATCGACCTCCTCCACGAATTAGGCTTCTCTATCAACGAGAAGAAGTCAAGTCTGGTGCCAAGCACCTCAAAATAGTTCCTAGGAGCAATCCTAGATACTCAGAAAGGGTTGACTTTCCCTTTGGAAGAGAGAATTCGGAATATACTACTGCAAATTCCACATTATCAGTCAGGTCAACAAATAACGGTACGCAAAGCAATGCGGTTACTGGGCATGATGGCGTCATGCATTTACCTGGTCCCCCACGCGCGTCTGCGCATGCGTCCCATGCAGGAATGGTTGGCGAAACAGTGGTCTCAGGCAAGTGGTCAGTGGGACGATCTAGTGGTCGTTTCGCCAACACTCGTACAGAGCTTACACTGGTGGACAAGAGAGAATCTCGCAAGGGGAAAACCCTTTTACGATCCCGAAGTACAAGCAGTGGTGACTACAGATGCATGCCTGACTGGGTGGGGAGCTCACCATCTCCACCACACAGCTCAGGGTCTCTGGTCTCACTCAGTAGCCAAGAACCACATCAACCTGCTAGAGCTTCTGGCAGTATTCCGAGCGCTTCGGGCGTTCGAGCCCCATCTGCTAAACTTGTCGGTGCAGATCCAGACGGACAGCACGACAGCCATGTTCTATCTGAACAAACAAGGAGGGACTTGTTCGCCAAATCTGTCTAAGCTTGCCCAGAAAATCTGGATATGGGCACTCAGACGGAACATCTTCCTGTCATCACAACATGTTCCAGGGGAGCTCAATTCCCTAGCGGATGCCCTAAGCAGAGACTCCCTCCCAAAAGAACACGAATGGGTCCTTCACAGAGATATCGTAGAAGATCTCTTCTCTCAGTGGGGTTTCCCCACTATAGACCTATTCGCCACAAGCGAAAACAAACAATGCCCAGGATTTGCATCCAGGTTCCCCCAGCCAGACTCCCAGGGGAACGCCCTGTGGATGAACTGGTCAGGGATGTTTGCGTACGCTTTTCCACCAACCCCTCTCATCAGAAAGGTGGTGTACAAGATGAACAAGGAATCAATGACGCTCATCCTAGTTGCACCCATGTGGGCGAGACAACCATGGTTTCCACACCTACGCAGGATGGCGCTGTGCGAGCCCATCAAACTCCCAGCCTGGTACAACCTACTGTCCCAGCAACAAGGTCTAACAGTGCACCAGGAACCCAACTCAATGAACCTAGCAGCATGGCTCCTGAGGTCATAGAGTTTGGCCATCTCAATTTACCACAGAGGTGTATGGACATCCTAAAAGAATCCAGGAAACCAAACACAAGGCACTGTTACTTTGACAAGTGGAAAAGATTCGTTATTTGGTGCCAGAATAAACAAATCAACCCTGTTGATTGCACTCCTTCCAACGTGGTAACATACATGCTCCACCTGCTGGATGCAGGGTTGGTTTTTAACTCTCTGAAAGTACACCTGGCAGCCCTCTCGGCTTACACCACATCCCATAACAAGGTATCGTGGTGGAAAGTACCAGTAGTTAAAGCCTTTATGGAAGGAGTAAAGAGACTTCACCCTCCTATTTCGAACCCACCGCCAGGATGGGACCTCAATGTGGTGCTAGCTAAGCTCATGGGGCCCCCTTTCAAACCCATGCATAAAAGTAGTCTCAAACACCTGACTTATAAAACTGCCTTCTTAGTAGCCATTACCTCCATAAGAAGGGTCAGTGAAATTCAGGCTCTGTCAGTGCAAGATCCTTTCTTTATTATCCACAAAGACAAACTGGTTTTACGCACACACCCTAGGTTCTCACCTAAAGTTATATCTAAATTCCATGTAAACCAGTCCATCGAGCTTCCGGCTTTCTTCCAGAACCCGCAAAGCTCAGCTGAGGTGAAACTACACACCCTTGATGTGCGTAGGGCGGTCCTCTACTATGTAAATAAGACCAGACCGCTAAGAAAAACAGATCAACTGTTTGTCTCCGTAGCTACAGGCAGAGAGGGGGATCGCGTCTCTAAAGGTGCGATCTCGAAGTGGATTATCAACTGTATACAGCTGTGTTACTCTCTTTCTGAAAGAACTCTGCCTTTTACGCCAAGGGCCCATTCTACTAGAGGCATTGGTGCCACTCTGGCTTTCATTGCAAATGTTCCCCTCGACACCATTTGCAAAGCAGCTACTTGGAGCTCCATTCACACTTTTACTCAGCATTACTGCATTGACACTCATTCCAAGACAGATACACAAGTGGGACAAGCGGTTCTAAGACACCTGTTTGCTCATGACCCTTCTCACATCCCACCTCCTTCTTCGGGTACTGCTCGCTAATCTAATCTCGCTTGTGGATCTAAGCAGATTCCACAAGCCTCAGAAGGGATACATTACTCACCGTAATCGTATTTCTGATGCTTGTATCTGCTTAGATTCACATGCGACCCACCCTTCCTCCCCTCCGAGTGAAGGCGCATGATTGCTTGTAGTCTTACCTTTCTCTCTATCTGCTTGGATTATCTGTACTCACGCTACTCCTCATGCTTCCTCATGTCAGAAAAAATACAATCTGAGGATCCCAGACGCGTGAGGGATCTTGGGTACAGTGGACGTCACACTAGGGATAGTATTACTGGCACGCCTGTGTCGACGCCCATTTTCGAGTTTCGAAAAACAAACTGTAATACTCCGCAGCTTCCACTAGATGTCGGCCTATGCACAGCATGTGAATCTAAGCAGATACAAGCATCAGAAATACGATTACGGTGAGTAATGTATCCCATATATGTGTGTGTAAAAAATAAAAAGAATAACTTAGCCTTCATAGAGCTGGCACAAGCGTTTGACACTATCGATCAAACGAAGTTGTGGTCAAAGCTTGAGAAATGGAACTGTCCAGGTGACCTACTAGAGGCTATAAAAGATCTTTACTCAAGGACATCCCTTAGAGTTAGATCGGACACTAAAGGCGCTCTTTCCGATCCCATTGAGACCTCAGAGGAACTGAAGCAAGATTGCTCGGTAGCGCCAGCACTATTGAACCTTTTTATATCTGATGTTCATGACACCGTAAAACATAATAAGGTGCTTTCCACCAAAACTCGGGGGTGAGTTATTGGATTGACTCTTGTATGCCGATGACCTCGCCCCGGTGGACCAAACACTGATCGTTCTGCAGAGACAGCTGGACGCACTGCAAAAATACGTGAATGATAATGGCCTCAAAATAAATGCTAAAAAGTCTTGAGTACTGATACTTGAACCACCAGTAGGAAGAGGCAAGAACAAAGGTTGCTGGCGCCTAAACGGAGAGGAACTAACCAAGGTCAGCTGCATGACATATTTGGGAATGTGCCTAAACGTCAGCTCCATCAACGCTCCCAGACAGGCTGTGCTACGGAGCAAAGTAGCGAACTTATCCTCACAGGCAAGGGTTATCCTAAAAAAGTTCTGTACATTTTCAATTGCCCCAGTCCTGTCATTTTACTGTATGAAGGTGATCCCCATTCTGACGTACGGAGCAGAAGCATTCTTTTTTCACTTCCAGCGGCCTTTTGGTCTTTATTGGAGGGCCTTTTTGGAAGAAGGTCCTTTGTCTCCCGAGGGGCATTCGAGTTCAGGCCATTAGAATGGATTTGGGACTATGCGATAGTGGTTTGGAAATCGTTGAGTGTTTATGGAAAATTTGCCCAGACCACTTCTGGGCTTTAAAATGGTGCAGGCTGCCTTACAAAAAGGTGTTGATGCTACTTTAATGAATGGAAAATCATTTGTAGAAGCATCTTGAAGAGCCTAGACACCACCAAAGAAATCCTAAAACTAACCCTTCTAAAGTAAAGTACACGTTGCAGTATCAAGACTGGATAAGGATCCAGCAAGAAAGGTCTGAACTGAAAGGATACAGAAAAGCGAGTTGTGAAAGTTGTCAACTAAACTCCATACCGAAGTACCTGTTGAAATTTCCGAACCCACATTACCGCTCGCAGTTCTTGTGCTTTAAACTTAACTTATTTCCAACTAGAGAAATACTGGCTGGCAGGTCTGCTGGAGACCATCTTGGCTTCCCTTGTAGGCTGTATTTACACAAAGACTATAAGCAAACGCTGGAACACTTAAGTGTTACTGTGCCCAGCAATTACTGCATTAAGGACTAAATGGCTGGGAAGGTTTATCAACAACCAGCCATCCATTTTTGCTGAAGAATGGTGGTCCATACTGATGCAGGGAGAGCGCAAATCATTGTCATTGGCTTTGATACATTTCTTGAAATAAATATTTGCCTTAATTGAAAGTCAGCAAAAATAACGGCAAACAATGTTTTTATTTTTTTATGCTTCTGTGAAATTCGTATATGAAGATCTTTGTGTGTTAAGAACAACATGGAAAACTGGTAAAAGGTTTTCTTTCTAACCATATACTACAGGAAACCTAAAATAAAATTAAAAAAAATGTATTATTATGTTTAATGAGCTTTATCATGATATAAAACAGATCACACATTTAAGATACAATTATTCCGTTAAGCACAAATAAATATCAAATATCAAATATCAAATATATATATATATATATATCAAATATACACATCACAATTCATTACATCCTAATTTGCATAATTTACTAGACAATACCTGGCCCAACTGAACAAACAAGATGTAATAAATATGTACAACTATACACGTCAGGTATCAGTTCTTCATCCTGATGCTTCCATGAAATAAGACAAAAGCAGGGAAACAATTCAGCCCTACAAGTTCATCATTGCATTTACTAGATTCACATTGGCTAACAGTCAATACCATCAAGGCCATGTGGCCACTGCCATCAATAGGCGGATTCCATGACCAAAATTAACGATCAGCGTTGATTGTTCAATTTGGCAATTTTTTCCCACTTTTCCTAACTTGATTATTTCATTACAGATATTAAACAGGGCAACATGCATTGATTTGTGTCCCGTATTCAAGCAATGCCGCCAGAATGCCACTCTCTTGATGCTCTTATAGTCTGATACACGTGGGCCCAGCATCTTCCTATGGAGTGGGCCATGTTCGAGAAGCACGCGTTGAGCTGTCTCTAGTTTTCCTGCTAGTCCACAAGAGCGACAGCTCCTCCCCTCTTTTGGGATTCCCAGCTCTGAACCAATAGAAGCTAATGCCAGCACATTTTAGATTATTGATCTAGCATATACATGCTGGGTGCTTAATCATATACTTTCTGGATGTTATGGACAATAATTGCCTACACTTTATTTGGATATCAGACCTTTTTGTTGTTAAAGTACACCTGCACTAGATCAAAACCTTTGTGTTAAAAATTGTATTTTTATTATTTCATTTGGGTATCCTCCCACTTGCTGTTTACACGCCTTCCTTAAATTTAATCCCTACAAATGTGGATACGTCTCGATTGTGAAAGAAAGTATAGAGCGTTTCTTGTTTTTTGCCCCCTCCACGAAGCTGCTTGGTCCCGATGGATCAAATCTACATTAAAATCTGTGGGGGGTCTTGTGTGTTCGGACACTTTATCCTTTTGCTGCCTTACCAATAGTCTTCATAGTATTTTACTATGGTTAACTCCAGGAGCGCAGCATAGATAAAAAGGAACATTAGAGCTCAGTTTAATTGTGATCATTGTATATAAGTACCAAATGTATGTGTTTTATTTTGCAGGATCATTTTGTTTGTGTTTTTTATTCCCGGTAAAAAATGTCCTCCTTCCTCGATTGATGCGTGCACGTCTGTTGGCTCATAAATGACTCCCCATGCCGTGTGATACATAACATTTATGTTTTAATGTTAATGTTAAAGGACATTTGTACGGCACACTATCGCCACCGGAGTGGTTCCCTGGCGCTCTGGCGGCTCTGAAAGAGGAGGGGAGGAGGAGTTAGTGGGAGGAGGCAGGAAAAGTGCTGTTGGCGGTCTCAGCCCGGTGGGTCCGTTGGCTGGGCCTGGGGTGTTTGCGGCCAGTAGTCGTCGTGTAATGTTGTGCAAGACTATGTGTGTTTTTGTTTTGTTGTTGAAATGTAGTGAAGTTTGTGCGGTTTGTTGTGCTGTAGATTTTGGTTGTGGTTGGTTTGGAGTTTGAGAGGTGTATGCAGAAAGGGAAATTGTTAGTAGGGTTGGTTTTACATGATTTTAGGGGCTGTGCCTGAAAACAATCTTTCCTGAGTTACATTAGCACAGAGCAGTGGATAGCGAGCTGCAAGCCCGCCCCAAAGTTTCCCCCAGCACTGCGGCTCACTCAACCACTTTGCATGTCTTTGTATTTGCATTTATTTGCAGCGCACATAACCGGTAGGTATCTAGGCGCTAGTTTCATGGTGGAAGGGGGGGGGGGTTTCATAACGTGCTCGTTTTTCTTTTCTTCTTTTTTTTTTCCAAGCGCGGATCTGGGATTCGAACCTGTGTTTGCTCAGCGTGGTCTTGCTTCCACGACCGGCGCTTTGCCACAGAGCTATCCTCCCGTCTTTAAATGTAAACCTATAGGCCCCGGTAGGAGTATGGTGGTAAGGGTAAAAACATGACTTATTTAACCCTTGTTTTCAAAATACTGCCTAATTATAAGTCGGAATCGCATGGCACATTTACTGCCTAGGTTAGTCAGAAAGTACTACAGCCTGATGTAATGATGGCTTATTTTCCTGCTGCAGTACCTTCTATGTACCGCTTGCCGTAAATGTACTATGCGATTGCAACTCATCATTAGGTGGTATTTTGAAAATAGGAGTTATTTCAAATACCAAAAGTTTTACCCTTACCGCTATATTCATAATGAGGACCTATAGGTGTACAAATAGAATATGTGCTATTTCGCTGAATACCGAATAGTTGGCCAAGAATTCGCCAGAAGCTGAAACTGAACACGTTTTCACATACCTTCTAAAACAATAAAAATCACTCCTGTGTATGTTTTCCATGTTTCTTTTTCCATGTTACGTTAATCATCGCAAGGGATGAAATTAAAAGCAGACAGAAGCAGCACGTTATCTACAACAAAGGCACTGCAGATCTATGGACAGAATGTCTCCCTCGTTCATGGGTGAAAGGTCACAGGTCATGGGGCTGTTTACTGGTGCGCAGCAGGAAAGGGCACCGTGGCCTCTGTGGAATGCTCATGGATTTTGGAATTCATTCCGCAAGTGATTGAAACCCCTCCCTAAGAAGAACTGTGGCAGAAAGGGGTTACCAGGGAGAAAATTGTGAAGCTAAGATGTTGCGTGTGTTTATTGTTTAATTTGTATTATAACAGTAATCCAAGTTGTGATGATGATTCTAGCTGGCTCTTACCGTGGGATTTTAACCCCTTTGGTTTTATCTTTTTATCTACTTTTCCTTTTCCGTGGGATTTGTTTTTACGGTTTTCATTGTTGCAGTACCTATGCTAGCAGTATAGTGCACAATTGTGTGATGATGACATACACGCGTCAGGACGTGCAAATCATGCTAAAACACGAAACTATGTTAATCTAGCCAATGATACAACAGAGTACGAAAATGATTAACATGTGTGGTCAATTAAAGACAGAGAATGCACAAACTGAGGTTGAGGGGCTTAAAGCCACACACCAGACCACAAGTGGAACACACAAACAGGCGCCTTTTCTGTTGGCAAGAGTAACGAGACGCTGATGTGGAAACTACAGTGGGTGTTCAGCTCTGTAACTTGATAACGTGAAATCTCTAATGTTACACATGCATTGTGCATTCCAGCTGCAGAGGAAGGACACGCTCCCACAAACACACCCACCCAGACAACCAATCACCCTTAAATGCATTTCTAGTTGTATTTATTGAGCTTTATATAGCGCTTTTAGCTAAAGAGCTTTGCAGAGAACAATATGCAATACACAAAAAACAATGTGAGTCAAAGTTTAGGATCAGCGAGTAGCAAAGAACAAATTGCAGAAACTATTTACAAGAAGAGTTAGAATACATACGATAAGTAGTGTGGATCAAAGTTCTGAATCAGCCGTTAACAGTCAAGCAGGTGATTGAAGTAGGTGCGCTTTTAAAGAAGAGCGAAAGGAGGAATAGGAAGTGATGGAGCAGATAGAGAGAGGGAGAAGGTTCCAGTGAAGAGGAGCAAGGAGTTGGAAGGATCGAAAGCAGGATTGTGCACAAGGGGCGCGCGGCACAGTAAGGCGGAAGTGATCAGCAGAGCGGAGAGAACCAGAGGGAGAATAGAAGGATAGGAGAGAAGCAAGATAGGTAGGAGCGAGGCCGTAGAGAGATTTGAAGACAAATGAAGAGAGAGCCATCCCAGTGAAGCAAGGGATGAAGAGATTGAGTCCTGATAGGAAAGAAGACATAGAGAACGGATGGAAGAATGGTAGAATTTAGTCGCTTCACTTGTGTTTGGATTCGTTTAACTTTGTGATTTGCTACACGTGCCCCTTAAAATGCCTTTGAAAGAGAGTTTGTGGTCAGATGTGTTGGTTACTAATCTACTGCTGTTCCCTTCGGGGGTGCCGCACGTAGCTGCAAAGTTTGAACGGCATCCCACTTGATCTTGGGAACTGGATTTGAATGTCCGCTGAGGCATCATTGGAATCTGGCATATGAAGAGACAGACCTCCGCCATGTGATTGCCATACAAAGCTTGGTTCCACCGACAAGCAGGCTGGGGCAGAACTAGAGGAAGTCATTCCTTACCCCAGCCCCCACAGAGTGTGGTTGCGCTTGTCCAAGCATGAGTGGCAAGGGACATGAGACAGTTGAGAGCGGCGCTTGCAGAAGACGCTCATTTTCGGACCCAGCAGCTGCGCCCCATAGCTCAGAGCCTACCAATAAAATTACGATGTATACCCTCAGTTTGCGTCTGCTTCTCTCCACCATTCAATTTACTAGAGTGGCGAATGGTTGAAAAATACCAAACCCAAGCGTATCATCAGCATATGACTGAGTCAGTACCGCAAGGTCTGAGACTGGGCACTAACAGATTTAGCAACACACAGGCGCATGCTCTTCCACTACATTGCAAGGCATACAACCTCCACCACCAACCCTCCGATTACCACGGAAGCCTTTCATATCCCTTTGCCAGTGGCAGAAAATATTTAGCACATTCTTGGCATCCATAAACAGCACAAGATTTACTGTGGCGAGGAAAAGGGCAATGCTGGGGTTGGAAGGCTAGCAAGTGTTTGCAAGATTACCAGTGTATGTGACACCGGGTGAGAATGTCAACATAGACATTTACAGTGAAGCAACGATGGGCCTTGAGAAAATATTCGGAGGGACAACACCACAGTGTACCCGCTCAAATCTTACAGCAGGCTGCAAGAGACTCAAGAACCTATTGATGAGTTCACCATGGATCTCCATGCACTTGTTATTAGCTGCGACTTTGGTGCCCCAGGGAATTTCATGATAAAGGACATGGAATAGACCACTGTAAGGAACTCTGAATTTAGGCAAAAATGCTGATGATGAAAGATCCCCCGTTGAGGGGAAGCCATTGCTGAATGTTGGGCGGTCTGGGTTTGCTCTCAGAGCCAAACATGTGCTGGCATGGCAAAATACCCATACCTGGCTTCCTGCCTCCCCAGGCCACAACTCAAAAACCATATCTGCAGCCTGCGTACCCACCTCCCACAGCATAATACCCTTATTTATCATCCTGCCTCCTTGCCAGTATGCTTAACATGAATTGTTAAAATTATAATTATTCAAAGAGTAGCATTATAGAGTATAAGCCCATGTGAGTGAAGCTTTCTCTACAGATAGTTAACAAAAATAAGGCACAGTGATGAAAAGTGATTGCTCAGGATCACATAATGTATGAAAAGTGTGAAAGTGGGTATTTGAACCCTGTCTTCCTCTATCCACAGCTTCCAATTAAGAAAGCAGGTGATACTTCATCCTCTCCTATTCGATGTTCAATATTAGAAAACAAAATGATTTCTACAAACTAGTTATTCAAGGGCTAAACTAGTATACTGTTCAATAAATCTGGTTTTCAAAGCACCAATTTATCTGCAAGGATTCATTTTCTGTATCCTGATGCAAATGCATCTGAGAAACAGACTAAGATTATAATTATAATGAAACTTTAATACAATTATATTCTTAGTCTGTACAATTGTGTGTACTTTCAAAGCACCAAGTCACATGATAAAGCAACCTGAAAAAATATAAGAGAAGTAGTGATTGAAACATAGGGCCTCATTACGAGGTTGGCAGTAACCCCGTAACACTATTACCGCCGCCTGACATCCCGGTAGCGGCGGTATGGTTATTTCCCATTCCCATGCAGTCATGGGAATGGGGACACTGAAGCACAGGCACCGTTATTACCGGTGCCAGTGATTCAGTGAAAACCATGCCGGTAGGGGCCTGAACTCCCGGCAGGCCAGGCATGCTGGTAGTTCAGTGACCCCTACCGGCATATGTATAGTTTGGCTGTCCGGAAAGGGTGCCAGTACGTTGCTACCAGCACATTTATTTCCAGACAGCCAAACTCCTAATGAGGCCCATATATTCATAAAGCAAGCATGAATCATTTAGTTAGAAAAAATAAATGGGGTCAAGCCAGTCCCACAATTGTGTGCAGTGTCATGCAGGTCAGACATAGATCTCAGGAACAGTCAACCTGCTGACCTATCATTCCAGATGTGTACCTCTTTCTCATGTACCCTATTTTCTTTACCCATCATCCTCTGGTGTCCTTCCCGTTCACCACATTCTCAATGACCCCCTGTTTTTTACAAATAACTTTCAGAGCTCAGTTCCCCTGTTGCTCCATCCTTTAACTATTAACTCAGTCCCCTTCCCTTACCTTGCACGCACCCCCTTCCCTTGCCCATATTCCTCAGTCACCAATTCTTTGCCACTCACGCCCTTTAATTTCCCATCACACCAAGCCCATTCCTTGCCCTTCAGCACCTTCTGTTTCCCTGGCTTACAGTTAGACAGTAGACCACCTTGATGTGCCAGTCAGACTCTGCCAGAGAGGACAAGAAGCCATGGGCGGGGTCTTGATGGTAATTGGGATTATGGGGTCAGCACTTAGACTATGCAGAGCGAAAGACGTTGAGGGGACGTAGCTTTTTTCTTTTTTTCTGCTCCCAAGTAGCACTTTCTTGGAAAGTTGGCTGCATATTTCAACTCCCGGAAGAGGGTGGGGGGGGGGTGTGTGTGTGTGTGTGTGTGTGTGTGTGTGTGTGTGTGTGTGTGTGTTTCATTTTCTGTAACTGGGGTAATGCATTTGAGTGTACTTGTGACAGTGTAAGGGTTGAAGGATGTATCTGTGTTCATGTGACTATGTACCTATATAACTGAATCTGGTGTTGATTTGTGTGTGTGTCTTTTATTGGTCATGTAAGAGAAGAGTGTTAGAATGAAAATCAATCACAGACTTAGGGGGTCATTCAGAGTTGGGTAGTAAAAGTAAAATTGACAGTATTTGGCAAATACCATTGTTTTTATTGTCCACCCAAATCATGGTTTAATCAAATACCATTAGTGGTACCGGTGGTGGTATTTTAGGGAGACTTTTTGCAGAAAATGCACCTATTTGTACCTCCATTTGGAAGGGGGTGGTAACAAATCGAAACGGGCACCACATTTTTAAATCTTTTTTTTAAATTGGGCATACAGCTTAAAATCAAAGTTTGCACATTTCATAACAGAATCACAACTTCCACTTGTTCAACAAGCACAATGTTTCACCAAACATACATATGATATTACTATAAACAGATAAGACCACCAGATCAAATATTCACAGTTACATAGATTGGCACAGCATCAAGGACCTATATTGCTTCTAAAACAGATCCACAAATAACAAGCAAGAACATTTAGTATCATTCAACTATCAAAAACATAACCTCTGTACAAATATATCCTCTATACATCTGCAAACAGTAGTACAGAAGGGAAGCACATGTGCTTCTCTTCAATAGAGTGAACAACATTTTTACAAAAGGCCATGTTGAGGAGGTGAAAAGGTGGGCATCTCTGATTGCCTCCTCTCACCACCTTACCCATATAATGCATACAAGTGCCAGAATTTACACTTTTGCACATTAAGAAAACAACAATAGTGATATGAGCCACTACTGTACATAATCCATTTCTCCCTTCGCATGTATGCCCAAAATGTCTGAAAGAAATGTTGAAAAATCCTCTTTACATTACCGCCATCGGAGGTGGCATATCTGAAAATAGCACTGGAGGTATTCCAGAAATAGCACTTCTGCTTTTGGTAAACTTTGAGTAGGGCAGATTTTCAGAAAAACAAATGGGGGAGCGTGTAACTTTCTTCAGTTGTATTAAAAATTCTGGCCAACTCTGAATGACCCCCTTAATTTGTAGTCTTCTAATGATTAGTACCTGTATATTACAACTTTCTATATTCTGTTTTTTCAACTGTGTCCAAACATAGGTACCACCAACATCCCAACAGCCATTTTCATAACCACATATAACATCTATGGGTGCAATTCAGGGCGGTATGCCATTCTTTTTGTATGAACACACTGGTGACCAAAACATTCACAATATAAGGGAAACATTTGTACAGAATAAAACTAAGGACACTAATAAGGTATGGACCCTTACTTCCTTGGCAAGTAGGCATTGTGTGGATTGTAACAGTCCAATGGTGTATGGGGAGCAGTGGTGCCACCATTACCATCCAGGGTCACAGAATCTATTCTTTAAATGCACACATTGCCACTGGGCGGTATGAACATGCCCCTGCAGCCTAGACTCCTCTAACTGTGGAGGTCCATGTGTGGCGGCCGCCCAGGCACATCTACAGCATTGCCGAAATCAAGTTGAATACCTTGACCCATTTACACGGAACCCGAGCAGGCTTTGCAGCACTCTGTTCCTTTGTGGCAGGATATATTCGGAAGGATTTTGTCTTTTTTCAATTATTTATTTTACATTTTGGAGCTCTGGCCTGGGGGTGGAAGTGGAAATGCCCCTTATCCCTCCTTGCCAGTGCGCCCCTCCTGTAGCCATGTAGAACGCAATGGCATGTGCCCGGTTAACGACGGCAGGTGGTCAGTCTGCAACAGAGATGCATGTCGCTAAGCAGTAGGTGTGCAACTACGCTTGAAGCAGATTCGTACAGCCACGAGTGGGAGGAAGGAGATGGGAAAGTGGTGCTGGTGTTGCCTGGGAACAATAGAGGGCTGTCTTAAAAGTCATAGTGCAGTTTTAAAATCTAAAGGAAACTCATAAAACTACAGGCAGATTCAAGGTCTCACCAAACCCTACTGCCTTTGACTGTTCTCAAGGCGTGTCTTTGCAGTTGTCCCTGTACAAGCAAGATATTAGGCCAGGGAAGTATGGAGGCGTTGGGTCCACCATGCTAGCTTATCTCAATGCAAACTGGGGTTCAAGGGCAGACTGACAGCAAGCAATGTGTATGCAGCAGAGAAGGGCTCTGCCATAGTAGATGGGCATGAGCAAAGAGACCTTTAAATCAAACCTGACCCCTGTCTGGTGGCGCAAGTGTACACCACAGCATCTGCATCCTGCATGGGCAAGTACAGGACTGTATTCATCAAGGGCATTGGATGTGTGAATGGGTAATGCCCACATAACCAAGCTGAGACATGATTTAGTACCAGTCAACCACGCGGTTTCCCTGATGCCCATCGCTGTGAAGCAAAACCTTTACATTTTTCTGGGCAACATTGTGATAGAGTACACTGTAGAGCTAGTGGAGGCCATGGCATGGCTCATTTCAGTGGTGCTGACAAAGGAGAAGGAAAAACGTAAATGATGTTTGTGTTCCAAACTGGAAGTTGAATAAAGTTATAATAGCTGACAGCACCCATTGCAGAAGATATTGCAACAGGTGCTGCTCTGTACAGAGCAAGGCATTTTTCATAGATGGACATGAGAAATGCTGTCTACCAGTTTAGTCTCCATGACACTCATCGCAATCATCAGGCCCTTTTGTATTTTTATTTAATTGTGCGTACAGCTTAAAATCAAACTTTGCACATTTCATAACATAATCACAACCTCCACTTGTTCAACAAGTACAATGATTTCACAAAACATACATATGATATTACCATAAACAGATAAGACAACCAGATACAATATTCACAGTTACATAGATTGGCACCACATCCAGGCCCTATATTGCTTCTAAAAAAACAATAAATAACAAGCAAGAGCTTTTAATATCACTCAATTATTAAAAATATATCCTCTATACATCTTAACACAGCAATCAATAAAGACATGTCCAAAACTACTAAAATCCTATTCAAAAGTGCTCCCGCCTGTAAAATCGTTGATTATTTAAACATGTATCAAATTGCTTGTGCCTAATTTCTAAGGTTGCTGAGCATTGAGTAAATGTTCTAGACTTTACAGATGGTCCTCAATTTCAAAATACATGATCTCTCCAATTTTTCAAACCCCTTACGGGCACCCATCACCTCCATGGTTTGCATAAGATTAAGCCTCATTCTTAAAAATGTGTTCCTCAACTTTGCACATGGAAACTTATTAACTTAAGGCTCTGACTGACATAAGGCGGTTTCCCTCAACAGAATCATACAAAAAAGACTGTAGCTAGTTATAGATTCTCTTGTCCTGCACCTATCCGACTCCCAGAGGGCTTTCTAAACCAATTGCGGGCAAGACTCAAGAGAGGCAGCAGTGCGATCACATCGAGACAAGACCAGAGTACAGCTTGCTAACCAATTCACAAGGCAAGGGACACTGTCTTGTTTCATCAAAACATTACATTTGGTGAATATCGAACGGCCGGGAGGGCACATAATCCTACTGGGGGTTTTCAGTTTAACAGAATGCCACCTGTGCTGTCTTTGGTGGCCTCACCGTGTCAGAGCATGATGGGCCAACTTCTTAAAGGGTTGATAAATACTGCCTACTTTCAGGAGGACATTTACCTTCCTGGGGACTATAAGGGGCGTCACAATGAGGCCTTCAACAATGTACTGCATCAGATCTTCAAGGCTGGCTTGAAATTGAGAAGCCAGAAATACAAATTCAACTCCAAGAGGCTGAATATGTGGATTACACAATATCCAGCAACAATATCAAATATAAACATGACGTAGTCTTAGTCAACACCTAGAAGCTGCAACCCGATAACAAAGACCAATTCAAGTTGTGTATGGGTCTTATAGAACATTTGCACCCAAGGAAAGGCGCTCTGCCATTCAGGTGGCTGGAAGAGCAAGTGAGAATACAGTGTTTACCGCCCGCTCTATCTAGCCACTCGAGGCCCTTGCCTGGGTGGTGCTCTCTTGATTGTGTCCCCATGATGTTAAAACCCTTTACCCACTCCCCTCCCACTTACCTACTGGACCGGAGCTCTGTGCTTCGGTCCCAGCGCTCCTGCCACCCTTGCCGGCCGTCATGAAAATGAAAAAGGGATGAAGTCCCTTTTCACATGGCGATAGCATTTTTTTTTTCTAGGGAAATTGGGTTGGCACAATAATATGCAGCCTATCTCCCGAGAAGAAAATAAAATATTTGCACCCCGGCCAAAACCCAGGGTGCAAATAGCTATCACGCCCAAGCCGGTGAGCGTGCATGGCCAGTAACAGTCAAGGCCTGCCAAGGCTCGGGGTGGTGGGTTGTTACTGCCCATGTACGCCCTCCAGCTGGGGCGTCGCTGCTACATTATTCTAAGTTGAATTTTTCAATAACAACTGCACTGTTGTGAAGGCTCCTGAAGAAGTGCCATGGGTTTATTTGGTCAGCTGACTGTCAGGCCGCTTTCACTGAAGAAAAGCAGGCACAAACACATGCACCATGCCTCATGCCGCATGACCCACAGATGCAGCCATGTGTCAAAGTCAACACTAAGGCTAAGGAGAGGCCCCAATGGAAAACGTTCTGGAGTATGCATTGAAGATTCTCATCAAGTGAAAAATGAAATACTCAATCAAGAAGGAAATGCTTGTATCTGTGTGGGTTACAGTTCACTTCAGATCAAGAATATTTGGAAGAACAACATTTTGAATATTCATAGTGAACAAAGATTCATAGTGAACAAAGACTGCGCATATACTGAGTACAATCTCAATTTGTGTATTTCAAGTTAAATGCAATACTAGCCGATAATAGCCAACACGTGTTTCGACCAAACAGTCTTCTTCTGGGCTGGGCTGACTTCAGTGCGAACTCTCACTCTCGTCTCTAGCTGCTTGCCATGTGTACATAATCTACATATTTAGTCGCGCAGGAAGCAAGACCTCGACACTCAGACTGACAAATGTAGCTGACAAGCACCAAGAAGCCACCTGTGACATTGAGCACATAACATGATGGTGGAACATTAAGACTGCTTGTCGGTCCTGCGTTGCAGGTGGAAATTGAGCCAGGCTGCCTCAATGAGGAGTGCGCTGTTGCCACGTTTGATGATATTACAGCAAGTGAGGCGACCAGAGTCATAAACAAAAACTGGGTTCTGCATTCAGCCCAAATCCCAACATAAATCAAGTTCAGCAGATGTACTTTGAAAGGATGGCCTGAAGAATGGGTGCTACCCTTGTACCTGCAGCCTTACAGGAAAGTGTCAATAAGTTAACCACTGATTATTTATTTCATTATTTATATAGCGCACCTAACCCAGAGGCATCTGGTGGGATGGTTTAAGGAACGACTCGTTCATGCCTCTGTCAAGAAAAAATGCCCTCTCCGACCAAGCTCTTGACAGACATCTGTTTATTTCTATTGACTAAAAGTTGTCTGTGAAGGCTTCCTACTAGTGGCCAGTGATGGACAGGGATATCAACACAACTTTGTACAATTGCCATGGACGCCAGCTGAGCTGTAAAGACCTTCAAAGCCACAAGCCCGGCTTTGGAATTTTGAGTGGCCAGACAAAGTATGGGACAAATTAGGGGTAGACTTTATTGGTCCACAAGGTCGCATGCAGGATCAGGACAGCTATGTTGACTACTTTTCCAATTGGTTGGACACCACCACAAAATTTACCATTTCGTTGTCAGATCAAATTTATCAGAGGAAAGCTTACCCCAGTGAACTCACCACTAACAATGGAATCCAGCTCATCTCCAGGGAAATAACGAAGTCATTGTGGGAGAAGATTTCTCACAAACATTCAACTCTAAAACCCCCTAAGAAAATGGCCTGATGGTGCACGCCAACTGCTTCGTTAAGGAGAATCAACAATTGGCAGCAGTGTCCGAGTTCATTGGTCTGTGTTAGGAATTGATGCGGCACAAGGGGTCACCCTGAATTCGGTCATAGGCATAAGCTTATAGCCAGGAACCAACAACAACAAAAGAGATACGATAGCCGCCATGCACAAGCTCTGGGTAGTTGTTTGTGGAGGCCAGAGCCCTATCGAAATAGAAGATTAGTGCACATGCCATGCATAGTGAGTTGAATTCTACAGGAGAAGAGACGGTGACAGGAAAAACAGAGGAGGTGGTGACCAGAAGAGAATCAATGTGTCAGCACACTGTTCCTGAATCTGAGGGTGCGCTTGCAGGTCATCACGAGGCATGGCAGGGCCGGGGGGGCAAAGACATCTTTGCAGATTCAAGAGGCAATTTTAAAGGCGATGTAGGAGATGGCCAGTGGGAGTAATGGGTGCTGTTGACTTTCAAGACAGCACAGGTACAAGGGGGCTGCTTCTCGAGGCCAGTAAAGAAGCAGATTGGCAATATTGAGTGACTATGAACCATATTAATTGGCATATTTGTATAGGTATTGTTTCCCTTGATGTATGAAAGGAGCCCTGGTACGAGCAGCAAACAACATGGGAGATAAGAGGGGATGTTCGTAGACGAGTTCCTTTGATTCCAGTTTCACTCCTGCTCTCCCACAGCTTTTTGGCCCTGATCTCAAAGGCTACCAATACAGTTTAGATCTGATAAAGATCTGAAAGCCTCTGGTTCATCTTTAGATACCCAGCCTCCAAGATTTATTAAAAGCCATATTGTGTGAGTGGCAGATAACCTGGCCAATATCATCAATGCCTCTTTTCACAGAGGTTGGTCTTCCATGCTTGTTGAAAGAAACCCAATGTTCTCCTTTACTGAAAAAAGCCACATCTAGGCCCAAATAAGCCAGAAAAACCTAGGTCAACTTCAAATCAGCCTTTCCTGATCAAAATTATGGAACTGCCAAACCATTTAGAGGAAAGGTAATTTCCTGGCAGGTTTTCCATCAGGATCCCGTCCTTTACATCGAACAGGAACTATGGTTCTATTCATCTATGGAAAACTTTTAGAACTAAGGGATAGTGGTAATCCGGCTGTCCTGCTCCTCTTGCACCTCTCATGCAACGCTTCATACTGTGGAGCACAGTGTCCTTTTGCAACACTTCGAAATATCAATGAATATTTCAGATTCAGAACTAGCTTGGCTGAGTTCCTCTTTAAAGGATAGATAAACAGAGGGTCCGGATGTGGAAGTTTGTCTCTGCCAGGAACCCGGGTGTCCTAGTCCATAATCAGCTGACTTCTGCAGACAGGGAGATGCAGGGGCTAAACGCGCACACCGTGCTATCAGTGGATGCTCTAATGTGCTAGACAAAGAAAATTCTAAAACTTTAGTCCAAGCAGTGATTTTGATCTCGTGTGCAATATAGCTTCTCTATCTACCTGGGCATATCAAAGAAGCTACGCTCCAAACTTGAGGCTGTGCTAAAGCGTGTGCTGCGGGTGATTTAGGGCTTAAGAAAATGTGACCCTATTTCGCAGTCCAGAAGATCACTACACTGGTCACCAATAGAGAGTCAAATCCAAATGTGGGTTTTGACCCAGATATGGAGAATTGCCCCCTTTTGTCTCTCAAGTGTGCCACAGCGCTATATTCCAACCCGTTCTCTCAGGTCAGGTACTAAGGATCTGTTGGCAAGTTGTTGCGCACCTTAGGGTGTGGTTTCTCGAGCAATCTTCCCGTGGCCGTTATAAATTGTACGATCCTGCAAGCATTTAAGTTCAGACTTAAACATCGTTTCCGGGCTTTTGATGTTCTTGAAGAAGTTTTAATTGGGGGAAGCATTGCCATTGTAACTCTGGATTTTGACTTTTAGATACGTATTTATAGTGTTGCTTTGTTTTTACGCTTTGTTTACACCTTGATACTGGTTTCCCTGCAAGAGTTTTGCGCGCAACAAATACATTTTACTACTAGTACTACTACTCACACATGGCGTGGCTAGGGATCACCCAGCAGCTATGTTTCAGACTGTCTGGAATCAGACAGTGGCAATGAGAACCTTTGCTGGTCAGGGAAGCTCATAAGACTGAAAACCATGTGATAAGGAGAAATGCAAGCCTTGTGCCGCTGTATTCAGAGCACAGAAGTAGCCTTGTTAAGCAAAAAGGCATAAGTAGGCATTGACAAAGGGAATAGGCTGGGACTTGTGTTGGTGCTAAAGAGGACATAGCATACGTAATCGAAGGATAACTCGGCTCGCTAAGGCTGTTCGTAGACGAGTACCTTTGATCCGAGTTTCACTGGCTTCCAGTTGAACAACGCGTTGGGTTCAAGTCTCTGTGTTTGGTTCACAGAGCCTTTTATAAAACTGGGGCAGAATACCTTCAAGCAAAGTTCTGCCTCTACAAGCCATGCAGATCACTTCACTCCCAATCTTTAGAAATTGTTCAGCCTCCAAGGATTAGAGTCTCTCGGGTTGGAGGCCGTGCTTTTTCAGTGGCTGCGGCAAGGGCATGGAATTATCTTCCTCTTTGTCTGCGTGCCATTGAGGCCCATCTTCCCTTTCGGAGGGCTTTGAAGACTTTTCTTTTCTAGCACTTGATCCATTTGGTTGTTCGCTGACCTCTTGCGGTTATAGCGCCATGATGCCTTCGGGCGCACGATACGCTTTATAAGTACAGATAAGATAAGATAAGAAAAGTGGAGGCCCCATCATACAAGAGCACAAAGTTTAAGCCTGCACACCATCGATGGTGGTACATAGTAGCATGGATGAGGTCAGCCTGGGACACAGATGCACCTGAGCCTGCACCCTACATGTGTCTTAATAGAGGTTCAAAGGCATATTACGCATAATGTAGATGCACACAGAGGCATGTGACATTAACTCAAGTACACCTGTGCCTACTCCCTCGAGGCAACTTCCTGGAGGTAGCTGCTTACAAAGGTTTATAGCATTCAGGGCTCATACAGGCACCAGCGAAGGATCATGTACTCAATGCTTGACTGAGGGTACCTGAAACTGCCCCATAAACTGAACATGCATGCTGTAGGAGGCTAC
This sequence comes from Ambystoma mexicanum, assembly GCF_040938575.1. Lineage (NCBI taxonomy): Eukaryota > Metazoa > Chordata > Amphibia > Caudata > Ambystomatidae > Ambystoma > Ambystoma mexicanum. The sequence goes on along the minus strand of NC_090928.1, from coordinate 265,571,010 downwards.
ACAGGTGGTTATGAGATGTGATTACACATGTACTCCAGTGCGAGTTCTTTTGTTGCTGTGGTGGCTGCATGAATCTCGCGCATGCCCCAGCAGGTGAGCTTGCATCATGAAGGTGGCTGCATTCAGCGGCTGGATGAAGTTACTAGTTTGCACCAGATCTTCAGGCTGCACCCTGAGAATAGCTACAAACTCAGGCTTTTGGTGGTCACGTGTATTTACCAGGCGCTGGGCTTACATTCTGGAGGTGCCACCTCACAGAGTCTTGGTTGCAAACATGCACCGGATGCTGAGTCTGCATTATCCAAGCTGCTGCATACGGGGACATGTGGTGGTGTGGTGTTCCAGTTGCACAAGAGGCTGACCTTTTCCATGCAGCCGGCTGCACACAAAAGCTTGTGACGGCTGGCCACACATGCTGCAGAGGCTGAGGCTGCATACTGGAGATGTCTGCACACATAAGGTTGGGATCCGGCCACGCACACATTTACTGTGGGCTACACCTTCCTACTGGCAGTGGGTGCACCCAGAGTCTGCCCAGGCATCTCAGTTTCGCCAGGCAGCGATCCTGCACCTGGAGACGGAAGAATGCAAAAGCCTGAGGTGGTCCAGTCACCTGCAAACATCAGAGTTCAGCAGACTCAATGGCATTGGCTAGTCGCAGAGGTGTGTGTAAAAGGCAGGGGAAGGGAAGAAGACTCAGGTGAGAACCCTGTTTTTATGTTCATTAACACACAATGGTTATCCATGGTTTCTCCATGGTCAACCATGGACAGAGGCCATAGATGACCATGGTTTTCGACGGGAAACCACAGATGGCAAATGGCTCAGGGACAGTTTAATGGTGTCCATTGTAGCTTGGAAAACATGGTTGTCTCTGATCCTGAAGTGTTAGGTTAACTATGACTAACTGTGGATAGACTTGAACAGTGCCATTGACATTGTCTGGCCTGTCTGTTTATCATAGTTACATTTGCCTGGGGATTGGTAATGACTCATGTTTTGAAAATAAAAGCGTGCATACCCCGGATGGCTATGGTTAGAAGTGTTTGCCCCAAAAGAGCAGTTTTTCAGGGGCTTTTTGGGTGGCAGAATAGCCAGGCCAAATGAAGCATTTGTTTCTAAGCAATTCAAAAGAATCCCTTTGAGGCAAACAATCACTGGAACAGTTGACATCATGCAGAAACATGGAAAGCAGACCCTTTATAACAGATCAGGTTTTCCTATTCAGTAACCAGTGCAGGACAGCCCATACAAAAGACCAGAAGAATACAATAATGACTTAAATGTTATACTGAAAAGATCTGACCAGTGTTAAATGGAACAACCCATGTGGATATGCGCTGTGTGAACTACTAGAGGAATGTATTCATTCGTGTAGGAGTGCCACCAGAACTTGCTGTAATCGTGCAAATGATTGTCGGCATGCAAATAGACTCGGGTCAGATGGGAAAAACAACATTCAGTTTTCTACTGGATTTAACTTTAGCCTTGCACTACTTATGTAATTCTTATGCAACTTGCTTGATTGGACTAGTGGCCTTGTGCTACTTATGTATTCCTATGCAACCTACCTGATTTGACTTTGACCTCGCACTACATATGTTTCTCATATTTGACTTATAGCCTTGCGCTACTTATGTAATTCTTATGCAATTTACCTGATTGGACTTGTAGCCTTGTGCTACTTATGTATTCCTATGCAACCTACCTGATTTGACTTTGACCTCGCACTACATATGTTTCTCATATTTGACTTATAGCCTTGCGCTACTTATGTAATTCGTATGCAATTTACCTGATTGGACTTGTAGCCTTGTGCTACTTATGTATTCCTATGCAACCTACCTGATTTGACTTTGACCTTGCACTACAAATGTTTCTCATATTTGACTTTAGCCTTGTGCTACTTATGTATTCCTATGTAACTAACCTGATTTGTCTTGTAGACTTGTGCTTGTTATTTAACTCTTATGCAACTTACCTGACTTGACTTTTAACTTTGTGCTACATATGTAACTTACCTGTAACACATGATAACATCTTGTAATGCCATATCCACTGTAACTAGCACCTAGATGCCTCAGGGCTTTGTGCGCTGCTATAAATGCAAACATAAATAAATAAAATAAATATTCCGGTGGCAGAGGTAATCTTTTCTGTCTAAGATGTATGCAACCTGTACACATTTCACGCTGATTGTACTCTATAGACGAAGTAGATGTTTGGGGCTAGAGGTAAAGCAAAGGGGTTCTTGGGGTTGGCTGCATTTATTTTGGATTTTATAAGTTGGGGATTTATGAGCTGGTATTCCCTTGAGGGGTAATGTAAAACAGTAACACAACATATATTCTGAAATTAAATAGAAAATATTCCTCCTCCAGACATTAACCTACCCACTTCATCATTCATGAAGTAAAGAGATAAGTAAAAAAAAGCAAAGATCCACGTCTTTGGTTCATGTACACACCATGGTTCAATAACACTGAACACAATGAAGTAGGACCATGCATGACAATGGACAGCTGTGGGGTCCTGTCCATGTACACTCCTCTTACATGGACAGAGACCATGGACGTAATGGCTGTGATTCATGGACACATCATGCACAAAAATACAATAAACAAAATTCAGAGACAGAACAGTGATGGCCATGTGTGAACATAGATCACTCTGTTTATCCATGGTGCCATGGACAACCAAAGAACACAGAAGCAAGCCACATGCAACATATGCTGAACTAGGGACAGCTGTACAAAAAGCTGTGTGGTGTTACAGTTCACCAGAGGCTGATCCTGTTCAATAGAGGAGCTTGTAAACCGTGGCATCTGTGGGTCCAGGTATATGCATGCCTGCCCCTGAATCACACAGGTGTACCTTAGAGCTGGAGGTGATAGCACATGGATGCCTGTTGGGGACTAAACTAATATATGCTCCAAAGACTGAGCTTGCACTGTGGAGGTTGGTGAAAACAGATTGAGCGTGTCACACACATGCACCACAGAGTGAGATCCTACCTGGATGTGAGAGAACTGGATCCTATTGACCCCTCATTGGATTGTGCCACCTTTTTTGCAAAGGGGGCTGAGGCCAAGGGTAGGGCCTGCTCTAGTGTGACTCTTTTAAATCTAGTAGGCACACCAAACGATCACAACTGTGGTATTCTCACGACCTCACCTTCTTACATTGACAGGTGAGAGCCCTTGAACATAAATGGAAGAAACATCAAACTTCCCCCGATGGCGACTCAGGTTAGATACGCCCTGAGGGAGTATAAAGTGGCAATTTTCAGAGCTAAGGCAGACATTTTACATAAAAAAAATGTGGGAGGCAAAAATGCAGCAAAGGGAATTGTTATCAACTATTTCTAAGTTCTGTCATCCTACTTGTTGGTCCTTCCTCCCCGAAGTATCCCTGGCACAGGCTAATGCCTGTAATGCTACCCACTCTCCCAGAGAAGAAGGAAGTGAGTAATTTTAACCAGGATCAGTGGTTTAAATTCTCAATGGTCTCTGGAGAGACCATACAGTACATGCTGGTAGGGTTGAAGCCCACAAATGACACTCTGTTTCCCTTACCAGCACGGTGGCCAAACATTTAGCTGTAGAGATGTCACCTTTTATGACGCTTGTCATGAACAAATCACTACTCTCTGGTTCAGTACCGCCAGAGTTGAAATAATCCATGGTGACACCACTACTGAAAAAATTCAACTTAGATCTGGAGAATTTTCCAAATTACCGGCCAATAGCAGGACTCCCATGGCCTGGTAAAATACTTGAGAAGGTGGTAACATCACAACTGCAGGAATTTGTGGAAAGGGCTCGGCTGTTCAACCCTTTACAATCCGGTTTCCGCCCTAGGGTTGACACTGAGACCACGTTATTAGCAGTGTGGGGCGACTGTGGGGGTATTTGTCCATCCTGGTCATGTTGGACCTCTCGGCTGCTTTTTATACAGTGGATCACTGTATCTTAATAAACCGACTCAGCACGACCGGAAGGGTGTCAGCGCAAGCCATTGCTTGTTTTGAATCTTTTCTATGGGGACATCAGCAGCAGGTTAAATTCGGGAGGCGGTGTAACCCAGGGGTCTTCACTTTCTCCCCTGTATATTCAACCTGTATATCCGTCCTTTGATGGATATTCTGAGGTGAGACAGGGTGAATTGTCTGCTGATGAAACCCAGGTGTACGTGAAAATAATCAATGCAGGAGAGTCGTTCCTGAGGGTCAGTGATTGTTTGGATAAGGTCAGCAGTTGGATATCGCTAAATCGGCTGCAGCTCAATGCCAACAAGACCGAGGTGCCGTTGTTCGGCCATAAACATCTTCTTGCACCAGCCAGGCAAGCTCATATTCCCCATTTTCTGGGAACAGATCTGCCTTTTGAGGCAAAGATAAAAAAATCTTGGCTTCATTTGGCAGGAGAATATGAGCAGTGATGCGCAGGTGAGCGCTCAGGTGCAGTCTGTCTTCTGCGACAGGCCTTGCCCTATGTTCCATCAGATATGCAGGCTGCAGTGGTCGGAGCAGTGGTTAATTCCCAACTGGACTACTGTAATAGCCTGCTTGCAGGTATTCCAGGCAAACAGTGTCATCGACTACAGAGGACACAAAATGCTGCAATAAGACTGGTGGTGGGGGTAAGGAAGTCCACCCACATCTCAGGATTTCGCCACTCCCTGCACTGATTATCGGTGAGTGACCACATCGACTTCAAAATCCACTGCCTTTTATTCAAATGCCTAAACAATCTGGCCCCAGCTTATTTGGCGGATACAATTCATAAGAACATTCTGTCCCGTTGACTTAAGTCTGAGGACAAATTGCTTTTGATTCCTTCTGTATGTCGAGGGTGGATCAGAGATTTGCAGTTTACGGACCCAACATCTAGAACAGACTTCCGGTGAAAATCCAGGCACAAAAAACACTATGCCTATTTCAGAAAGTGTTAAAAACCCATCTATTTAGATGAATCTCTACCTAAGAGTTTCTTTTTCTTGGACCCATCTGGGCCGTGTTTGCTCCCTGATTATCTGCATATGTTCCCGCCTTTGTATAACATTCCTTCATTGGTCCATGTGCGCCTAAATGCGATTTGGTTCGCTGCTCACACCACTGGTCTGAACACATCACTTGAGTTTTGCAGGTGGCATAAAGGCTCAATCGCACGTGTACCTATTACTCCCTTATTACTATGTTGGAAATATTGGCCTATTTAAGAGGAGTTGATTTGTCTGTTGTACGTAACCCTACCCACATTAATGCATTAGTCTGTGTCGGGGCAAGTGGTAAAGGTTGGTTGGATGTCTCCAACTCTTAGTTCTGAAAAGTGAAAGGCAAAATGTGTTTCTCAAAATGTGTTGCAGTGCGTGCTTGGTTGCAAAGAGTAGTAGTCTATGTTCCAGAAAGTCGCTGAAATGGTCTTGAGGGCTAGTTTGTGGCCATGTAGGTAAGTTAAAAATCCAGGTCTTTAAAACATTTGCTAAGATCGAGAGGGGAATTCTTCCCAATATTTTAGGAGCAGAGTCTCATACATTGATAAGGTGCTATCAAAGTGGGCCTGGTAGATTTTGTATGATGCATCAGCGTGGTGTTTGGTTGCATCTTTTGATTGAAATCAATTTTGAGAAGGAAAATGGTTTATTCATGGTGGGATGCAAGTATCCATCTCATCTATTAGAAGATGTATTAATTTAGTCCAACAAATATGAATATAGTTAGGCACTACAGTACTCAGCCAACCAAGTCCCTAAATCCCTTGATTTTCTTTGATATGGATATGCCCGCATTTTGTGATTTTTGCCAGCTGGGTGGCATTGCAAAAACTATAGCTAGAGGTGAAGACAAGGTGTTTTTGTTATTCAACTGCTTTACAAGCAGAAACATATAGAAATAGGGGTGATGGATAGCGATCAACAACTGGGGGATGCAGGGCAGGGGCAGAGCTCTACAAGAGGTTACAAGGGTGTCATAGACTGTGAGAAAGGTACTAACCTTGTGGAGTTCATTTTGTACATTGGGCAGTGAAACCTGAGATGCAAAAGACATTTGGTTGTTGATGACAAAGCCCGCCCCTTTCCTCCCTGCAGCCAGAGCACTGCGTTAAGCAGCCTGTGTTTGCAGTGATTATCCACTGAATTACATCTCTGCCTCGAAGCCTTTGTTTGCAGTTAGCCATAGCCCTAAAATGTGTACCTTCGAGACCTGTGTGCTTTGTTGCCTCGTGAAGTTCCTTTTTGCTACATAATTAATATCTTACCACCTCGCAGCCTGAGTGTGCAGTTATCCTTTGTACTTCTTGCAGTGTTCTTTTGTCACATTTAGCTGCCTTGCAGCGTCCTGCAGGAAACCTCTTCCCCCTTCTCCCTCTGAAACCTCTTCCGCTTCCTCTGCTCCCTCCCTCTTCCCTACCCAAACCCCTGATTGGTCCCTGAGCCCTGATCTGTACACCTCACGGTGTATACTCTGTTTTTACTCTGGGGAGAATTTTCCTTGCAACATGCTTTGCACTTCTCTGATTTCCACTAAATTACATCTTGCGGCCTGTGTTTGCAGTGATTATCCACTGAATAACATATGTGCCTTGCAGCCTTTGTTTGCAGTTAGCATTAGCCCTGATATCTGCCACCTCGTGGCCTGTGTGATTTGTAGCCTCGTAAAGTTCCTTTGTGCTATATAATTAATATCTTGCTGTCTCTTGTCCTTTGTGTGCAGTAACCCTTTGTACTTCTTGCAGTCTTCTTCCCTTCTTCTCCCTCTGAACCCTCTTCTGCTCCCTCTGCTCCCTTCCCCTGCCCACCCCTGGCCCCTGATTGGTTCCTAGGCCCTATTTGACCTTAGCCCTTAGGGCAGCCCCTCTGCCCATGCAGTCCCCTCGGTGAAGGGCCTTGAGGCTAAAGACAGCTGCTACAGAAGCAGCTCCAGAGGGATTTTGCAGATGGGAGCCGTGGGAGCCTGCAGCACAGCCATCAACCAGCAGCGACTGACAAGGTAAGAAAGGTGTGGGCAGGGGGAACAGCCCTTACTGCTCCCTATTTAACTGTCCCTCCTCTCTTATTACTTCTATTATCTAATTCCGCAGTCTGCTGCACTTGGCAGTTGTATGGTATCCATATTTGTGTTAATTAGGTTGTGGGGCTTTTCCCTCTTTTCTAAGTCGAATCTCTGTATTCTTTCATTTGCTGCTGTGTTTAGAAATTAGGCTTTTCCCTCTTTTCTAGGAAAGTCGAATCTGTGTATTCTTGCATTTGCTGCTGTATTTAAAAATTAGGCTTTTCCCTCTTCTAGGAAAGTCGAATCTGTGTATTCTTGCATTTGCTGCTGTTTTTAAGAATTAGGCTTTTACCTCTTTTCTCAGAATGTCAAATCTGTGTATTCATGCATTTGCTGCTGTGTTTGAATCGGCCCTGCCCTGTGAGAAGCGCAGACGTGGTCCTCCGCTGCTATGAGAGTGACCCATGTATGCTTCTTGAGTGGAGGAGCGTGAAGGCTGCTCTAAGGGGTAGTATATTCTTTGGAAGATCTGCCGGGCTTTCCTCTGGATGAATGAAAGGGCGACAGCCGATGTTGTTACAGGGTTCCCATGGAGCGTGCTGTCTCAGTGTCAGTCTTTATGGCTTGTAAAGACTCATCAACGGCCTTGCCGGAGAGGTTTTCCCAGTTAAACAGCATATCCAGCATCTTAGCCTTTACGTCCTGGCAGAGGTTTGTTGCTTTCAACCACCCTTGTCGATGAAGGGACATGCCGTGATCCATCTGGCAGAATTCCGTGGCTGCGATGTCCACCGCCACTGTAATGGCGTTCTCCAATGCCACTCCCTCCTCCTGAAACAGTTTGAGTGCCTTGACCTTCTTGTCCTCGGGCAGGAAGTCTTGAATAGGTCCCCGACTGTACCATAGTTCCCGGTCATATTGGGACAAAATGAATAGGGCATTAGCAGCCTACATGGTAGAGGCTGTTGTGTAGATTATTCTCTTGCCATTGTGTGCAGATTCTTCCGCTCCTGGTCGGGAGGTACCATGACTGCCAATGATGAGTTTGCCTAGCGCATCCTGGCTGCGGCCGAGACCACTGAGTCGGGCGAAGGCTGAGATCTTAAGCACCTGGGAGCTGAATCTGGTAAACTATACTTTTTCTCCAGTCCGTCACACTTGGGCGTGGCTGTACTCGGGTTCATCATTAGCACCAGGGCATCCTGCCAGACAAATAGGAAAGGAACAGACCTGAGCGTCCTTTTTCTGGACTCATGCCGCTGGTACAGGAACCCTTCTTTCTTAGTTTCCTCGTGTACTAACTGAAACAGGTCAGAGGAATGAAAGGATCCTACTTCGTCCAGCAGGGAGGCACTTTGATGTGGTGGCAGAGGGGTTGAATTACGATGAGGACCAGCACCCGCTTAGACTTTCTCTTCCGACGAGGAGGGTTCAACCTCAGAGGCTCCAGAGTGTCGTGTGGTGGTGCAGGCCCCAGTGCAGGGGGAATCCTTTGCTGTATCTTTGTGACCAGTATGTATAGAGTCGTCAGAATATCCATCGACACGTCCCTCAGTTGAGGGGTGAAAGGAGGCAGTGGCGTAGGGTCTGGACTGATGCTCATCCTTCTGCGTGCAGGGGACGTAGGCTCAACGCTCTCAGATTCTCCTCCTTCATGGTCTGTATAGTAGTCATCAGGCAAATCATTGTTGCTGTCATGGTAGCTTGAATAAATCTTCCCCGGTTTTCCAGGAGCAGGATGTGGGTCCACTGAGGAAGGCTGAGATGCCTTAGTTCGTTTTGACAGGTCCTCCTGGACTTCTCTCTCGTTAGTTTGTCAACTAATAAACACAGTTTGGAAGGGGTTAGAGACTTTCTCTTAGAAGAGGCCACTTTCATCAGCAGGCTCACCATGGAGACTGATGGTGATCAGCGGCGAACCCAGCTGAGCCAGCGTCATGGAGTTTGGCCTTCTCTTGGACCCCTGCAGGGGGTGTCTTTAAAGGATCTCAACCTCCTCCCGGAGGGAGTTCGCTCCTCAGACCCACCGGTCCTGGGTGAAGCATGACCCTGACCGCAGACAGAGTCAGGGGCCTGGCTCGAGTTGAGCCATACTCCCAGCTTGCTGTAGCTATCTTTCTTGGTTTTTTTTGAGAAACCACGGCACACTGTGCATCCCTCCTCATAATGGTCCGGATGCAGGCAATATCAGCATTTATGATGTGAATCTTTTACGAATAAGTTCCTTAATCAACACTTTGCGCAGAGTTTGGAGAGTTTCCTGCCTTCCTTCTTCTCCTCAGGCATGGTTAAAAAGGCTTGAAGTAGGCCTATGGCCGAGCCGTCTCGAAACTTCGATCGACGATCTGACGGTGGATGAAGATCTTCACCGGCAGCGGATCCCTGCTGTCGGTAGCTGTCCTTTGATCAAAAACAATAAGAAAAATCGGTCAAAATTATTCACAGTTCTGTGGAAAAACACAAAAATGCACAAAAATAGCTCAGGGAGCAATGTGAGGACTCCCAACACTGAAGTGTGAGGTAAAAATCGGAAGATGGCCACCAGGGGTGGCGCTTAGGGAGAGGACTGTCATTGGCTGGGGCAGTATGACCCAGAGGACAGTGATTGGTTTAGAGGAGAAATACAGTTTTGAAGTGAAAGTGAAATAACACCTATAACACCCATAACATTTTTACAATACATTTTAAAATGTTACATTTTAAAATGTTAATTTTAAATTTTAAAATTAAAATGTTTTACATTTTTTATAATACAGTTTTAAAGTGAAAGTGAAATAACACCCATAACACCCACAACACCCAATGAGGGTTCTAGACAAGTCTGCTCTATGAAAGTCTCATCCAAACAGGTGCTCCCCTGCTCCTCCAGAATCATCAAGGACAACATTGTCTCCCTTGCTCCAGCCTTGGCTCCAGCCTTGGCCGATTTCTGCAATCACTCCTTTGCCACTGGATCCTTCCACTCACTCCTCAAGCACTCCCTTGTGCACCCTCTCCTCAAAAAGCCTTCTGCTGACCCTTCCTGTCCGGCAAACTACCACCCTAACTCCAGTACCTCCTTCCTGGGCAAATTATTGGAGAAGCTGGCCATCTCCCAGCTTATCCGCCACACTGCATCTGTGGATTGTCTCCACAACTACCAGCCTGGCTTCAGTGCTCTCAGATGCACGGAAACTGCTCTCCTGAACAACTGCTCTCGAACCTTGATTCCAGCTCTCCTTCCATTGTCATCCTTCTTGACCTTTCCTCTGCCTTTGGTACAGTCAATCATGCCACCCTCATAAATTGGACCGCATCTCTCCAGACCTAAAATATCTCCACTGGCTCCCGGTTGCTGCGAGATCAAGTTCAAGACCCTCTGCATCAAACACAAGGCTTTCTGGGGCCTGGGAACCCACTACATCCATCTCCATCTCCCAAAATACCTCCCTGCTAGAGCCCTTTGGTTGTCCAGCTCTATCTCTCTGCAGATCAGATGCTTTTCCAAGCAGACAGTGGGGGAGAGGGGCTGGAGGGGGCAGATCTCTCTCCTCCACAGGTACCTCCTTCTCGAATGGCCTCCCTTCCCCGCTCAGACTTGAGCTGGATCTCCTTAAATTCCAGAAGCTCCTCAAGACCTTTCTTTTCTCTTCTTCGTTCCCCCTCCCCAGCTAATTTCTCCTCTGCCTCTTGACAGGTTGCCTGGTCCAGAGGCGTTGCTAGCGGGAGGGCTGAGGGGCTATAGCCCTGGGTCTTTTAGTTGTAGCCCCGGATAGAAGCTCAGGGACTACAACCAAAAGGCTATAGCTAGCCTCGAATCCTGCCAGTCCCAACATTAGCTTAGCCCCTGATCTTTTCCAGAACTAGCAACACCCCTGCCTGGTTCCTTCAGGGTTTACAGGCCACCAGTCTTCCCTAGTGCAGTCTACCTCTGCACTTGGTCTCCCCTAAAACCCCCACCCCCTCAACCTGCACTTGCCCTTCTGGGTCCCTCTCCCTGCACTTGCCTGGCTGGACCTGCACCCCTGTAGCCCTTCCAGCCCCTTTCCTTGCACTTAGTTTGTGGACCTTCCTTCCTCTGCACTCTATGCTTCCCCAGGCTCTGTCCACTTGACCTCTCCTGGCACTCGCTTTTTTCTCATGGGCCCTGACCGGCACTTCCTCTCTTACCCTCTCCCCTGCACTTACTGCACTTGCACGATCCGAATGTCACAATGCATAGTAGGACCGTTTTGTTTTGTCCTCTCTGTTCCCCCACCCTCCTGTCTTGTTGGCTTGCATCCCTTCCTGCTGTGGAACAGTCGTTGTGGGCCAATTGGGCAAGCAAGCGAAAAGGGGATTCATAGGGGGACCATAGGCAACGTAGGCTGCACCTATAAGTCATCTGCAATTCTCCTTAAGGACAAGCATCGCTCTACCCCAGCACTAAGAAAATACTTGGCTTCCTGCTGAGCTGCTCTCTATTCTCCTTTTGGGAAAGTCACTTCTCCTCAGCTACCTTTGGGCCCCAGCAAGCCAGGAGAGACGTTCAAGCCCAAAAGTGGTAGGGGAGGGGCATGGTCAAAGGCATGGGGCCTTGATATGTCAGTGCCGGAAACACACTACTGTTATTTATGGTTCCAGCAGTGTGAGGTCACAACAATGATATCATTTTTTGCTTCCTGAATTGCCATGCCATGTCCATGCACAAAAATACAATTGGTTTTTCTTTTTCACTACAGGAAAATAGACTTACACATGCCCCATTTTTTCCAATTCCAGGTCTTGAAGAAATGGCGACATTTAGCTGCGAAGCACACAACATTAAAGGTGTGTCTGCATCCAACGAGGTCCAGATCAATATAAAAGGTATGACAACATCTTTGCTGGGTTTATACTTGACGTGCTTTTAAAAACATAGATCATACATTTTTGTTCACACCTTACCAAAAGAAATCTAATACTATATGCAAAACCTGTAAACCAGGAAGTTAGCTTTCAAACGTCCATTGGTGAAATGGAGGAAAGAAACGACCAAACTACAGATGTAAATATTCAAAACATCATAACATGCTTGTCCACCGTCTTGTGTCTTCGTTAACTGAGGAACATGCTGTCCATACCTAACATATATCATGCCTGAACAACATTGTTTTGCAAAATATACCTTTCCCCTGGATGCTCATACAATTGTGCACAGTTCACAGAGAGTATGCACACAAGGAAGGCCTCCAGGTACCCAACCACCCTGCCCGGATTGCACGCATCACCATCACAAGACTTGTACCACATCTGGTCCTCAATAGATTCCATACAGAGGGGAAATTGCAAAGACACTCTGACAGTGACTCTGACAGTGCACCATATCCACAAAGCACAGACAAGCATGTGCCAATGGCATACTGGCATATCCAACAACCTTAAATCTCCAGCCAGGTGCCCTACCTCACAACCTCAGGACATGTCATGCCTGGGACAGGCCAATTCCTCACACAGCATTTCAGAGCAATGATCACAGTCGCTTATAAGTCACCTCGGCAAACCAAAGACAGGCAAGCATGTGGGGTGCACCAATTGGTGTCAGAGTCCCTGCCATGTCTGCACAGCCAACATACTCCAGGACGTGGACCATAACAAGCCTCAGAGAAGCCAATGTGTTATTGTTCTTCGCTGACAGCACCAATCAGGATTCCACAGGCTCCCGTACATCCCTTCCATAAACTGACCAAGTTAGATGTTAGACTACACAGTGTTTAGTCTGCGCCAAAGCACCACCGCAGTGGTCTCACAGTGCCTGGCTTTTCTTGTTCTATGTGATTCACTCGAAATTGGTCGAGGGAGATTTCACCTAATTTATATTTTTGTTTGGGACATTTCAACACAATTGTAGGTGGGGGAGGCCGCCCGCAAACCCTACTCCCCAACCCCAACTTGTGGATTATCCAGACCCACGCCCCACATACATTTGCATTGGAATTTGTCCAAAAATATTCAACAAATTCTCCCTCGACCAATTCTGCTGTGGCAAAACCTCAATATCCTGCTTTTCTGGAGGTAATTATCATTATAATTTTTTTTATAACGTGCTTAATACCAGAGACCAGTTTCTAAGGCAAGACCAGGATTTGAACCAGTGTTGCTATGCGTTGTCTTGCTTCCAAGACAAATGCGTTGACCCTGAGCTATCCTCCCAGCCCAGGTAGGTTACTGCACCCTTGCCTGGGGTATCCAGACTTTAGGAAAATGAATATGGAGCCGATAGGAGGATGAGAAAAAGGATGAAATGACTCATATATAAGGGTAGAGTGATGCAGAAGGGGAAACGTTTTTTTTATGATAACTTGGGTGCGTGTGGATCCACTAAGGTGGACAATTGATCGGGATTGCAGAAAGGAAGGCATGTCCTAAATGTTCTAAGTGTGTTTGACATCAAGCATATTGCCTGTGTGAAGGTGGTTAGAGGAGCATTAGGTAGTTGATAACACTTGATGTTTGGCTGTGTGATGGGCTCCATATGTGCTGCAGCTGCATAGATGCATAATGGTGTTTTCCGACCTGGGAAATTCCTCCATATTAATTTGGGACTTCTGACTCTGGAAGCCAGATGACCCCTGGTCTAGAATAGACAGTATGAAAGGTGAATATAGTTAGAAAACAAAAATGTAAGACAGGCTGCTATGGATCTGTGAACACATTCTTGGATATGTTGTAAGCCTGGCACTCAGAAAAGGTGTGGGGCATAGTGGGATAGTCTGATATATATGTTGTCTGAGAATGTGGTTCCTTTACCATGGTTCTTGTGCAACAAAAGAGGTGATGGCTGAAAGGTTTAGAATGAATCTAAACTTCTGGCATTGCACTGGGCAACCCTCCAGGCCATTGGTCTTCACCTGCCAAGCCATTACAAAAGGGGAAAGACCATGTGCACATTAGGCTTGGTCCTACCCGAAAAGGGGCAGTATGCAGGTTCTCTGTTGAGGATACAACTCGAGCAGAACTGGACTATTCCAGAAATCCTTTGAGCATTCCTGGGGCATTGTTGAGCCTGGGCCCCTCGTGCGTGGTTCCTGGGCTCCTCTGGGAACTATCCAAATATAAACCACTCCTTGGCAACCACCTACCTGACCTGCAGCTGCCTAGTTAGGTTAACAGGTGCCAATAGGGTGAACCGGTAAAGGGCCCACTTTACAGGTCAACCTAATCTGTATACAGCTTTGCATAGTTTTCAGGCTGCGAGAAGCTCTTTTAATAATAGGTGGGATTGGTTGTATGTCTGAAATGCAAATTGCCCGTTTCACCTTGCCCCCTGAAAAATGAGCAAACATTTCTGTTTTGGTAACGTTTTCTTTTTTTTCTTTATATGGTGGGGGGTGGGTTCCACCCGCATCCCTCCTCTGCCCCTATTCCTTCCCAATCCTCTTCCATTCCTTTTCCCTCCCTTTTATCCCTCTCTGTACTTTCTTTTTCCAACAAGTTCATTTTGAAAACAAAGTGTTCCATAGTAAGTGTTTCTGATGGTCGCTCTATGAAGGGCCTCGTTATCATTTGTGAACCCAGGGTCAGCACACTGGTAGGAAGGAAGAGCCTGCAAGTCCCCGTCTGCAAAACGCAATGCTTGCCCACGTGCCCAATCTTGCAGGAGGTTCTCGGATTTGCATGGAGGACTACCTCATGCAAATGAGCTGATCCGATTGCCCTTGAATCCGATTGCCCGTCTATAGGCTTGATATTATAAAAGAGTACACACCAGCAACAGGCCCTGTGCACCAATGGGCAGGTGGCACACATTCTCAGGACGCACATTTAAAGGAGGACATGAAGGATGCCAGGGATCCACTGCCCCTCCCCCCATTGGAGGTAGGGTCGTGCAGTGACAGACTGCACCACGGAGGATGTAGGACTGGCCCCTTTCAAAAGTGTACTTAGGCTATGACAGCTTTTTATGTTATCAGGGCATCAAACCTGCGCAGGCAGCTTTAGTGAAGGTCAAAGATGGGCGCAGCATGATAAAGATGCTGGCAGCGGCTGGGAGCAGCATTTGTTAAAGTGATATGGAGTAACGCTGTGCCTGGAGCAGAATCTGTGTGCTACGTGCCGTGAATCCCACAGTTTAAATACTCCAGCCTCATTATTCCTGCTAGAGCTCAATCCTGAGTTGCAATATTTCTGATGGGCCTAGTTTCTGAGAAATATTCCATTAGATGGGCACTGTTTTAAAGCGACTACGTTAAGTACTTCATAGCAGCGCCCGTGCAGGGATTTTTTTTCTCCACAGTAGGCATAGTTACATGTTGCAGAGTGTTAGGCAATATTGTGTGCAGTATCCTTTGGAAGACTACATCAACCTTGACCTCCTGGCAATAGGAACCCAACCTTTGGTAAAAGTCTGTACTGTGCAGGTTGGTAGTGTGGCTGAGCAGCCAGGCTTATCTCAAGAGGGGTCAATGTGAGCAGTAGGGTTTTTACACAGAGATTCCCAGTGACAAGTATTCAAATCACCTCTAACATTCAAGGTTTCTCGATTAAACAATTATTAGTTAATTTAACAGTCAGTTCAATAAGCCTTCTTCAGAAAGGAGCACTTTAAAAGCAACACACAAATACACTTCAAAATCCACACTCTTAGTTTCTCTAAATCAGCAAGTACCCATTTGGGATGCACACAGATGTTTCCTACACCCTGAGGTGACATAAATAACTAGGACACTGTGGACATTGATTTATCACTAGTACATTTAGAGGGTTACCAGACATTTGGTCGAAAAAAATTGGTCGACCAGACAAATGGTCGAACCAATTTGGTCGAAAACCAAATGGTTGAATTTTTTTTTTATTATTTTAACCCTTTTTTTATTTTTTTGGGGGGGTCCCCCCCTAACCCCTTTTTTTTCTCTAAAAACCCCTTTTTTTACAAAACGAAAACCCTAAAAATAAATATATAAATAAAAAAAAAATTCGACCATTTGGTTTTCGACCAAATTGCGTCGACCAAATTGCAGTCGACCAGTTTTTTTTCGACCAATTGACTGGACACCCATTTAGAGCAATACTGAGGTAGTGTCAAAGAAACGGGTTCGGGAATAAAACAAAGATTACACAAAATATTCTGAAGCAGGTAAGTACTTTTTAACCCCCAATGCAAAGTAAATAAACCCCTTGCTGGAGGAAAGGTAAAACACAAAGTCAGCAATAAGAAGAGTCTTTCAGGGAGTCAGGCTAGCCAATGTTAATTGAGCAATAGTCTAGGTGAACTGAAGCACTTCTTGCAGGTAATTAAAAGTCTTGCACAATGTTTTAGACGTCTTTGTAGAAATAAAGAATCGCAGAAGGGCCAAAAGCTGCGAGGCTTGTGAAGGGCAAAGCTGCAAGCAACTCTGCAAAAGCAACCAAGACAGATCTCAACTGAGAACAAGCAAGGCTACACAACAAGAGGTAAGTCCTTAGTTCCACAGTACTTTGGTTAGAAGAAATGGTTCCAGCTGTTTTCTGTTCCTGTACAGCTCTGCAGATCCTGTTGTTCCTGGGCCTCAGTCGTGGGGACAACAACAGGGACATGTGGGGACTCCTGCACTTCAATTGGAAGGTCAGCGGCAGCAATGGGCAAACTTCAATTCAGCGGCACTTTGCGGTTTCAGCTCCTCGTGTCTCTAGCAAATAGCAAATAGCAACACTGCAGTTCTCGGATACCATTTCAGACTTTTCTCGCATCTGGGGTCCAGTACTCTGTTGAGGTGGCTCAGGCTTGGTCAGCCATGCTTCCTGGGGGTTCAGAGGATCTTCCTGGATCTCGGGTCTGACTTAAAGACACTCACTCGATTCTGGTGTTCCTCTACCTGGCCCTTCGGTTCCTGCAGCAGCAATGGAAGTACAGCCAGCTACGAGAGGATTTCCAGGTGAGCTCGTCTTGGGATTGATTGGTCCCACCAACCCAAGGGGAGAAGTCGTCCTTTGCAGGTCTTCTCTAGTCGAGGCGAATTCAGAGCTTCAGCACTGCAGCAGGGCTTCAGTGGGCAAACAGACGGTCTAGGAGTTGCAGCAGGCATCTCTTCCAAGTTCTTCTTCAGATTCCTTCATCCAGGGGTCGACTCTGCCTTCGAAGCCAAAAGCCTCGCCTTTTATGCAGTTTTCTACCATTCATTCACATCCGGGCTGTCAGTCACACAGCAGGGTGGCTATCCGCCGAGGACAGGCCTCCAGCCAATCACCCTTGGGTGCATTCCTGTAACCAAGGAGACTAAGCACAGGGAGTTTCAGGCACCTCCCTCACTTCCTGCCCCTGCCAGACATGCTGGAGCCAGAGGCGGGCTTCACTCGTGAATCCTGCCAAAGACAAAATGAACAAAGGGGCCAAACCTGGTTTGGCACGCAGAGTAAATCTCAAGAAGGTTCTTTCCAACAAGAAATGGCGAAAAAAGAAGAACGGGCCATTTTGACAAAATGGGCACCCATGGGTGTCTTACTGCAGCTGCAATTGCAGCCTGCGTTAAAAACACACTATGGTAGTAAAACGTAAACCACTGCCACCAGCCATTAATTGTAGAAAGGGTAACATAAAAATGTTACATGAGAAACTGGACAAAGGGGATGCTAAGTAACCCCTCCAGCAGCCTATTGTAAGATAGTGTGTGCTAGGTCTAGAAAGTTACAAAATGTAAGTGCAGTCAATTTCACTTCCCTGCTCTTGGAAACAGTAGTTTTACAAGACAAGGTATTTAAACCTTTGGGAAATCTAAGACACTTCCCTGTGCCAATGCAAGGAAGGTGCTGTGTGTCACAATGTAAAGATGATGCCTATGGAGTTTGTCAGAATCCAAAGTCAAAAGAAACACAGTGTCCAAACAGAAAAATACATGAGAGAGTGGGAAAAAGGCCTCATTCTCTCCAGGTTAGAAATTAAAAGTTCTAAAGTCCAGCAAAAATAGCTGGGGGCCTCTAGGGTAGAAGGGAATTAGCACATTTCTGAGAATTCTCCCTAGCACAGAGGATTTGGGTAATTATTTTGTGGGTCATCATTCTGCGTCCCCTTTTCCCACTCCTGTTCACCCCTCTCCCCTTACTATTCGGGAGGGGTCTCTCTGGTCACCCATCCCTCGAATTGCACAGGGGACACCTGGTGACCTTGACCTCTGGATTTTTTGTGTGCAAAATCCTTTACAGCTGAAAAATGTTTTTGGTTAAGTGACCCGCTTTCGTTGCCGCCACCCTCTGCCACTCTGAGAATTGGTGTTACATTTTCTGAATTAGCTAGGTTTCATATCAATTTGGTACTTTTCCCCACATCTTCACTTGCTGGTGTTGCCTTAAGCAGCTGTCTAGCCTTGCCATTGAATCTGCCCTACACTGAACATGACCAATCTCACCAGAAAAGCTGAGCAAGAGGCCATGTATGCTTCTTTCCGCAGCCTTAGTTTTAATGCAGAAGCAGGCACTGGGAGGACTGTATCCCTGCGTATAGGGCTATAGAAGGTGTCCAGTCAAAGTTCCGAAACAAAAGTTTCAGAAAAAAAGTTTTGAATAGATTATATTTTTTTTAATATTAAAGGGTTTATTTTAAGTTTGTATAGTAAAATAAGTGTTTAAAAAAAACAGGGGTTTGGGGTGGACCACGCCATAAAAAAATAAAATTAAAAAAAAGCAAAACTTTTTTTTTCGACACTTTTGTGTCGGAACATTTGTCATTCGAAAACTGACTGTCGAAACAGTCAATATAAACCCTATAGAATAGAATTTCTGGAAGCTCAGTTGAATGCCTGTCTTTGTTTCCATAGGATTTCAACAGCTCTGTGTGAATCCCATTCAGAGGCTAACATCCATGAGTGTTTTAGGCAGTGAACTGTTGTCCAACAGGAAGTGTACTGCGGTCATGCTTGGTGCTGACTCATGGAGGCTAGCAAAATGCTTTCCAAGTTCTGGTTGTGTCATAGGAAGCTTTCTGGAAACTCATTTGTGCTGAGAACTCTAGCACTGAAAGTTGATTCAGGAAGGACTGTATTGCACTTTTCCTTCCTTCACATCCGGTCCCGTTATGATACGTAATATAGGAAATGCGGCATATTCCTGAATTTCTCGAGTCACTGCTTCAATCACCCGGAGGGAGGCATTAATTCCTCTAGATGCCTCACCTCCGTCTCTTTGAGACACGATGCATGTTCAGTGCATGTCTCTTCCCTCACAAACTGCAAAAGCCGTAACACTTCACATGTGGATTTTTAGCGGTAGGGAGCAGGTGGCAACAAAATAAATACTTTCGAATGGTCAGTGTAATGGAATCATTGTTTGAAGAAACTCCGGCAGGAGCTCAATTGTAATAAACTATTCTTCTTACTTTGATATTGTGATAAAAAGAGTACTGCCCAGTAGGAGTGCATGGATGAGAAGTGGCTAAACAGCCTACTCAGCATACAGATCAACAGTGATCCCAATTATAAAGAGGAAACAGGCACAGTCAAGAGATATATGGTAAGGTTGGCCAAGACGTGTGAATGTGTTCACAGTAGCAACCCAAACACCAATAGTACAACAGACCAAAATAAAGGAATGTCCAATCAAGGTTCTCTAAAAATGTACATATATATATATATTCACTGAAAAAACTTTGTTAAAGGGACGTTATGGTTCACAGTAGCAACCCAAAAATGTATCCATATATATATTCACTGAAAAAACTTTGTTAATGGGACGTTATGGATCAGTGCACTAATAGAAACCAATGAAATCCATTGAAAAAACTTTGTTAAAGGGACGTTATGGTTAAGTTGCACTAATAAAAACCTATGAAATACAATGAAAAAAAACATTGTTAAAGGGACGTTATGGTTACAAGTAAAAGCGAAAACCCCCCAAAAATTCTCCATTATGGTTCACCATGTACTGCTAAAACTAACAGCAGGGACATGAAAGATTACATCAGAAATGTCATTGATGGCATCACTGATGATATCACATATCTGGACCACTTGGTTTAGGCTAGTTTTTAGTTTTTTACTGACAATGGGAATTTCCAGAGTTTAAAAGGTGCTATATATCTACACATTAACCTTTTTATATGTTCTAAAAGTACTTTCCTGAGAGAATAATCTGAGCTCATAGTCCAAAAGGTGAGCCCGTCTGCTGGGGGCGGGCACTACCTGCGCCCACCATGTTCACTGTATCTGGAAGCCATATTGCTTGGCTCACGGAAATGGTTGGTTGGGCTTACTCCTGTGACCACTTGCTGGCCTAATGCTTCGAGGCTGACCCTCTGACATGGCCCATTCTGCTAGATCCCATATCTACCCCCATTGCTACTCGGCTTCAATGTTTGCTATGTAATGCTCGTCACTGGTAGCACATGCTGCCGACTGCTTTGATTTATTACAAGGCCTTAGGCCAGATTGCCTTATGGTTACAGAGTCGTGGTTGTCCGACTCATCTGTGCCTGCGGTAGTTAATATTCTGCCCGACAGTTATGAGGTGCTTCCAGCAGATCGAGCTTCTAACCATCCAGGGGCCGGTGTTGGTTTTATTTTTAAGTCTAGATTTCGAATCTGAGCCATTCCCTTGTCATTCAACTGTAAGATGGAAGCTCTTTGGGTGCGTATGTCTCTCTCAGCCTCCAAGACTGTGCATTTTCTTTTTGTCTATCGTCCACGTCGTTTTGATTCTGTATTTATGGAGTCATTTATTATCTTGGTGGCAACTGTTCAGTTACAGTACACCAATTTGATGGTGGTAGGTGATTTTAATTATAGGTGCAATGATGCGTCCGAGACCGCAGCGGCTAATTTTACCTCGGCTATGGCTGACTTATCACTTCACCAGTTTGTTTCTGAACCAACCCACATTTTAGGTAACTGCCTTGACTTGATTTCCGCCCAGACTAGTGATATTATAGTGTCTACCACCAATAGGGTCACTTGGTCTGAGCATTTTATTGTACCATTCACATATTGGTTTGCTGATTGCATTTCTGTCTGGATCTGTCGTCTCTTTCTCAGATATTTTCAACCACAACAGATTTACTGGCCCCCTTAAGACGCATTAGAATTTGCGGGCGGCCTTCTGAACCTTGGTTTAAGGAATATCTTAAACTATTACGCCTTAGGCGCAGGCAAGCTCAACGGAAGTGGCGTGCCTCTTATACCCTGTGTGATCGGGCCTTGTTCCGTATCATCTGGCCATTAGTGAGGCCAAATGTAACTTTTTTAGCCTGCAAATTGAGAATTCTATTAACCAAACCAAAGAACTATTTAAAGTTGTTCGTTCTTTGTCCTCTAATATTCCCCTTTCTACTGCCGTCCCTCCTTCCCAGAATTTTTGCAATTCCTTGCCAGATTTTTTTATCCACAAGATTGCAGATATTCGTGATCATATCACGCAATCTAGGTGCGGGACTAGTGAGCCTGTGACTCCTTTGTCCTTCTCAATGCCTTCGGAGACTCCTCTGCCCCCTTGCTATTTCGGCTCCTGTATGGGACTCCTTCCAACTCTTCTCCGCTACAGAGATTTTGCTAGCTACAGAAAAAATGAAATCTTCATCACCATTCGGCACTATCCGAATGTAAAAGAGATTGTTCCATCTATTGTGACTAATGTTGTGTCGGCCATCAACCTGTCCTGCTCTACAGGTGTGATTCCTTCTGACTTGCAACATGCCCTGGTGATTATTATTATTTTATTTTTATTTCGGCATTTGGTTTATTTCAAAATTTTGCCACATAGCAACGTAAAAATTACGATACATTTACAAAGTAGTCGCAAAGCACTTGAAAAATGTATGTTGTATGTGCTCTGTTTTTTAAGTCGACCTTAGTCAATTCAAAATAGAAAAACCAGGGAGAAACACTTTAAAGAAAATAGAGCTTCCTCGAGCCAAAAACACATGCAAGGGTTGTATATATGAACTTATTGCAGGGACTACCCCCTAGGAATTCTCTCCACTTTCGGAAAATGCTTTGTCTTCTGTCCATTGTAGCAAGTGACACATTTCCCCCAAGAATTTTCCACTCGGCATAATTACAACCAACAATCATCGACATTTCTTGTTTGGAACGCACCCACAAAATGGCCCAAGTAGTTTGTTCTTAGATCTTTCACAAAAGGGCAGAGAAGGATCAGGTGTTCCTGTTGGTCCATTACTTAATCAACATACTATCTTATCGTTTGCCACCTGTTTACGAGCATTAAGGACATCTCTGGTATGAAACAGGTTAAGCCTGAACCTCATAAAAAGGTTTTGATGTGCAAAACTTGCGACTTTTATCAAGTATTTCAGCACTCTATTTAGCGCTTTAGTTTCAGCTTTTAGGTAGGAATATATGCCAAACTTTGCTTTTTTCGATTTAGTCGTAATCCAATCCCCAAGCCAGATTATTTTTTAGCTGCCTCTGGATATGCTTTCAACAGCTCCTCTGATACCCCTGCATTTTGCTGAAGATCAGTGCAACGTTTTGACCAAAGATCCAATGCTCAATCTACTCTTACACCTTCCTTTCCTTTAAGGAGGTCAAACTGAAGGGTGGCGGGAGTTTCCCATTATTATTTTCCGATATAGACATATGGAGTTCTAAACCACAACTGCATATAAGGACAGGAGACCCAGTACATGCCTTATGATTGACAAAGGTACGCGCCAAGGGAGATGTAACATTTTACTCCAAAAGGAGCCCTCTAGTTGTGTCCAAATTTCCCAAGGCAAACACAGCAAGGCTTCAGAACCATATGTCAGGATTGGGGAAACCTTCTGCTTATAGAAGTTTAGGATTGGTATTAGTGAAAACTTGCCAAATATTTTATGGATCACCCTGCCTTGTGTTGTCAAATTCCTCACTTTTGATTTCAGCTCGATCACTCGTTGAGTATCACAAATACTTGTGTTGATCCCAATTCCCAAGTACCTTACATTATTCAACTAGCAGACCTCTTCATTCGCCAACTGCCAAGTGAAGTTCTTTTTTTTCTTCCTTCCCTCTTAATCTCTGCATGACTAGAATGGCAGATTTGAAGACGTTAATCTTTAGGCGATTAGCTTGGACATAATTGCATAAGGTGGTAAATTTAGGTTGTAGGCCAATCTGAGTCTCATCAATCACGATCAAGTCAGCTGCATAGAGCAACCACCCTAATGGCTTGCCGTTTATCTTAGGTCGGAAGGAACCTTCCTGTCTCATTGCAGCTTTTATGTCCGACACAAACAGGTTGAAAAGTTCTGGGGCCAATGGGCACCCCTGCTTTTGGCCTCTCGTAGTATTTATCTTTTTAGATAAAAGCCCCTCACAATTCAATTTACCTGCATTGAGGTGTCCGTATATAGGGCCATGATGGGGGATAGAATGTCTGAGGGACAATTCCACTAAGCCAATTTTGTCCATAGCAGATTCCGGTCGATGCTGTCAAACGCCTGGGCAAAATCGACAAAAGCAATGTAGGTTTTTTGCACTTGTTCAAAGCTCTAGCTTTGAGGATGTTCAGCAGCAATACATTTAAACTACAGCCAACTCCCTTAAAAAATCCAGATAGTCTCATATCAAATTGTCCCGAGTCAAGCACCCATCTCTTTAGTTGGGACAACACTAAGGACGCAAATATCTTGCCCAAAACATCCAGAAGGGCAATCGGGCGATGGTTCTTTGGATCCGCCCAAATACCCTTCTTAAAGATCGGAATCACTACTGCCTTTTTCCAAGAGTCTGGGATCTCTCTTTGGGCTGTGATCTCCAAGAAGAGATTCATAAAAAAACTTCCCCCATTCTTAGGAGCCTGCTTGAGCATAAAGTTTGACAGGCCGTCAGGGCTGGGGTCCCTGGAGTTAATAGCCTTTTTGATCAAATCTGTAATCTTTTCCTTTGAGATGCTCATGTCCCAAACCCTTTTTATCTGTGGGGGCATGACAAGATGCTCTAAGTTTGGGGATTTCTCATATAGAGCTGATGTTAATGTTAAAGGACATTTGTACCGCGCACTATCACCACCGGAGTGGTCCCCTGGTGCTCTGGTGGCTCTGAAAAAGGGAAAAGGGGGTGAGTTAGTGGGAATAAGCTGGAAAAGTGCAAGAGAACAGGGATGTGCGGTTGGCAGCCTCATCCCGGTGGGTCCATTGGCTGGGCGTGGGGTGTTTTACGGTCGGTAGTCCTAGTGTGCTGTTGTGCGAGTCTATGTGTGGTTTGTTTTGTTGTTGCAGTGTAGTGAAGTTTGTGCGGATTGGTGTGTAGTAGGCTAGTGGTTGTGTTTGGTTACAGTTTGAGAGGTGTATGCAGAGGGGTGAAATTGTTAGTGGATCGGTTAATTGGCATTGCTGTCCTTGCAATTATGTCTAGGTGTGATGCTTACTATCATTCACTATTCCATCTGAGTGTGGCACTTGCTAATCTTCAATATCCTATCTAGATGTGAGGCAGGCTAGTGATCATGATTCCATCTAAGTGTGGCACTTGGTAACATTCACAGTTTCATTTAAGTGTGGTGTATGCTAATATTCACATTTCTATCTAGATGCGACACAGGCTAAAGTTAAGAATTCCATCTAAGTGTGCCACATGCTAACATTCACAATCCTATCTAGATGCGATGCAGGCTAAATTAAGAATTCCATCTAAGTTTGGCGCAGGCTAAAGGTAAGAATTCCATCTAAGTTTGGCACATGCTAACATTCACATTTCTATCTAGATGCGAAGCAGGCTAATGTTCAGAATTCCATCTAAGTGTGGCACATGCTAACATTCACAATCCTATCTAGATGTGACGCAGGCAAAAGTTAAGCATTCCACCTAAGTCCATCTAAGTGTGGCGCATGCTAACATTCTAATTTCTATCTAGGTGTGACACAGGCTAAGGTTAAGCATTCCATCTAAGTGTGGCACATGCTAACATTCACAATCCTATCTAGGTGTGACGCAGGCTAAAGTTAAGAATTCCAACTAAGTTTGGCTCATGCTAACATTCACATTTCTATCTAGATGTGACGCAGACTAAAGTTCTGAATTCCATCTAAGTGTGGTGCATGCTAACATTCACATTTCTATTTAGGTGCGACACAGGCTAAAGTTAAGCATTCCCTCTAAGTGTGGCACATGCTAACATTCACATTTCTATCTAGATGCGACGCAGGCTAAAGTTCAGAATTCCATCTAAGTGTGGCACACGCTAACATTCATAATCCTATCTAGATGCGACACAGGCCAATCTTCACAGTTCTCTCTAGGTGTGGCACTAGTTAACATTGGCAAGTAAGTTAGTGTGTAATGCAATGCAACATTTACAGTCCAGCCATGAATAGATTTAGGCTAGTGGCCACAAATTTCTCTAAGAATGCTTGGTGTAAGTCTATGGCAGTCTACGTTATGGAAAGGTAAGGTAGAGTGGCGGGGGATTTCTGGAGTAGAGTAATTCTCTACACCCCACCCATGCCACACTTACAGTTTTTGTTGGTGTCTGTTGACTGCTGGCTTCATTGCCTCCTTGTTTACTACACTGGCCAGGAGGGCACTCTAGGAGCACCCTGTTTCATTTAGGAGCAACCACAAACTCTGTGAATCTTTATTCGATAGATCTCTTAGCATTCTTTCAGCATCGGTTTGCACCATATTATCTTAATGTGAGATTAACTAATTTTTCTTATTAAGTCCTTTCTTTCTGAATTCCCTTTGCGATATAACTGTTTAATATCTCTTCTTAAATCACGTTTCTTTGCAACTATCTCCTCATCATATCTACGTTTGGGTTTAAACTGGGGCTTCCCCCTACCCCTTTAAATTCCTGATAGTCGCTCAAGAGGGCTACATAATCACAGCCGATGTTCTTACAATTCAAAACAGCGGTATATCTGTCACTCAATAAAGCCACTTTGTCGCGCTGTAAACAAAGACGATTTCTTCCCGGGGCTATTTCCACACCGATTTGCCACTGTTCTCCCGCCTTACAGCTCAGTAAGAACAGTGACTTTTTCAATAAATCATGGTCGCTAGGCCGCATGTTAACCGCCTCCAATTTTTCAACCAGAGGGGCAACACCATCTGAAACAAAGAAGTAATCCAGGGTTGAAAGCTGGCTGCCTCTACCCCACGTTGGAGCTCCCGGGTCATTCCCCCAGAGTATGCCCATTAAGCATATGAAAATTCCTTTCTACCATTTCCTTCAGCCAGACCTCTAGCCCTAGATTCCTTCCTCTACCCCAGACTTGAACTAGAATTTAGATTTACACCATTCTTCTCTATCTTCATACAATTCACGTTAAAGTCCCCACAAATTTTGATCATTGGATCTCCAAAATGTACAGCACATTCAGCTATCTCTTTCATGACCATGGCAATTGTCTTTCCACATTACAGGGTTCCAATAGATGTTTATGAGTATCATGATACTTGGGGGTGGGGGTGGGGCATCGACTGGCCCTTTGCCCTTTCCAGAGCTATTAATTGAATATACAGGTTTGGGTTGTTTCGAGACCATGGGCCTCATTGCGACCCAGGCGAATGGGTTTAACGGCACCGTCAATGGTCTGACCAGACATCCAGAGCGGGTCCCGCGAGGGGCTAGTATGTTAATAACGGGCCCGTCATTAACGAGCCCGTTGTTAAAATAATAAATAAATAATAAACATTTAGCATGCTCCCCATTCCCATTGAGCCCTATGGGGGCTCAAATGGGAATGGGGATGGTCCAGGTCCGGGTTCCCTGAATGGGGAAATACCGGGCCCTCCAAAGTCAGAATGGCCCGGTATTTCCCCATTCAGGGACCACAGACCCGGACCCGAGTTTGGAGGCAGCCATGCCCTTATAAAGGGCATGGCTGCCTCCAAACTCGTAATGAGGCCCCATGACTTTAATTCCCAAGTCCTTCTTAATTAATGTCAAAAGACCTGTAGATGGTCTCCCTTTCACCCCTTTTAAGGCCGGATTTATGAACAAGTTGAAACGCTCAAGTTCTGTTGCAGATTGAATGTGATTTTAATAGGGCTTTTTTCCAGTCGTACAGTCTCCTTAGAGTATGGAGCATCTGCCCTCGCCAAGGACCTCCCCCCACACTCACTTAGGTTGCACGGGGTCTTCCCATTGCCTTCTATAGTGTCGCTGACTAGTAGGTTACTCGTCCTAAATCTATTATGTGAGCCACCATAAGATGGCAGTCTTCCACTTATGTCAAAGCCCAAGGGCCAGAACTGTTCTGCTGAATCATGTAACAGGTTGCACATTAGTTTCAAGTCGATTTGTAGGCAAACAAGGTCAAATTTCAGTGGAATAGGAAATTCCACTGCTCTCATTTTGCCTGATTCGATTGCCCGAAGCGATGGAATCTGGTGGAGGAGTTTTAGAATGTTGGTGCAGTTCATCCTCAGATCATCGTTAACTGGTAGCATTCTTTCCAGTTATAGCTTTTGTGGTTCTTTGCCATTGCCAAGAGAAGCCAGACGCTTGATTGATTTGTGGCCCTCTTGGTATTTGTACATCTGGATATTAGGCTCCTTTTCTGTTGCAGAGGCATTGATCTTTAGGCCTTCTCGAGCTCTTTAATTCAGACCCTCTTGAAGTATCATTCTAAGGGTATGTCCCCTCTCTAGTCCTTGATCTTGATGGAAGTTTCCCAATTCCCTGAATCCGCCTGATATTTCCCTTGTAGATCTCTGAATTGGCCGAGGTGATAGGGCAATCATTTCTCGAGTAGCTACTCTCTCTATTAGTAGTTTGCGTTTATCCTCCAAAGTTACGAACCGTGTAACTGGCTGCTTCATTGTTGGGAGTATTAATTGCAGAGTCCTTTCAGGCCCCGGTAGAGGTGTCAGAGGCTTCGTGGTTGCTCTTCTTTCCTGTAGCGAAATAAAAGTGGGGGCTCCTGTTAATTTTCTTCTAGGTCATAGACCTACAGATCCAGGAGTTCCTGATCTATTTGGGTGTCTGTCCAACTTGGTCAGAGTCCTTTGGATTTTCTCCCGTCTCTTTACTTGGGGGTAGTGGATGTGGTATTAGGTCTTTCTCTTTCCTTACAAGATCAGGTTTTTTTTGTTGATAATGTCGAAGTGTCGGCTCCAATCTCTGACCCTGAGTTTTGTAGGTTTCTGATGAAGCCGAGAACGGCATTAGATTTGGCTGATTTTTTTGGTATATTCTTTGTTTTCTTTCTGTTGTTGCACGTGTGCGGGGGTTGCATTGGTCTTGGCCATCCTCTTCTTCTTTTTTCTCGAATAGAAGATCTCATAGTTGTTGCCTTCCCCCTGCTCCTCTTCAGTTGACACAGAGTTCTAGACCTTAATCTCATCCATCTCTGGTGCCACGGCAGCTACAATATCCCCTTCTCTCGGTATGGGGTTAGCTGTGATAACCGATTTAGGCGTTCCAATGAAGGCACAGTCACCCAAATGGGTGATCTGCATCTCAGCGCTATTGGTAAGTAGATTGTAGCTAGTTGTTCTCAGAGTCCCCGTGACTTCAACTGGAGGCCCCTTGAAAGCTTGGTTGGGCAGCTCTGCAGTTGACTTTTGCGTTTCTTTCGAAAACCCATTCGTCATTTCTTTTGCTCTTTCTTTCCCCCGCTTCAAGATCTCTCTTGTCGCTGCTAGTTGCAATTTTTTGTTCGCCCCCACTTCCGCCATTTGGTCGCACAACAGTTTTTGTAGTAAGTTGTCAGACTCGCCCTCTCTATCCAGATGCCTTTGCAAGGTGTTAACAAAGGTTTCAATGTGGATCAGTTTTAAACGTGTCATGGCCAGCAAGGTAGCTTCATCTTTATAGTTATTGTTAATTGCTTCATAAAGTTTAATGAAGGACGCAAGTGTGATTGGCAAAGCCGACACCAAGCTGCATTGGGTTTGTAGATAGTATTTGGCAGTATTTGCAGAAGTGCCAGGGCACTGCCGTTTATCCAACGACAAAGAGGAATCAGAGTCAGAATCCAATGCGTCATTCAGAGCTCTGCAGGGCTGAAAAATCCCTCTGGTAAGCATAAGTGTAGACCCCCCTGAGGGCTCCTTCAATGGTACTGGCTGATGTGCCTCAAATTGGGAAGCATCCCAACTAAGTATCGATCTTGCAGTGGCTTGTTGGTTTTTTTCAATTAGCAGTGAAATTGAGGCAATATCCTTTATTAATCATGCATTCACTGAGTTCAGCTCTAGCTCCGTCAAAGTCGAAGCTTTGGGCGAGTGTTCATCCAACACAATTTGAGGTCTGGTGAATTCTTGGATATCATCTACACACCTTCTTGTTTGCGGCAAGTTGATGATTGGCGTTGGTAGAGTCACCGGGCCATTTACAATAGTCTTGTCCCCCCCCGTGCAGCTAGGTCTCTCCACTGCCCCGGGTGCCAAGGATGTAATGACCACCCCTCCCCCCCCCCCAAGGGGCTTCAGTCGAGGCAGCGAACGCTTCGAGCAAAGTTTCATTTTCTAATAGGATTCGGTGAGGGAGGTCATTAAAGGAGGTATCCGCTGCAACTTCGTCGTCCTCCATTAACCTCAATTTACTGGGTACAGTCTGTGCAGACTTTGGCGCCTGCACTACAGCGAATAATTTAGTAATAGTCGCTTGGACTGCCTCATCCAGCAATGATCCTTGAGGGGAGGTCAAGGTTTTTCCCCGCCCTAATTTAGGCGACATAGCCCATCCACCCTCTCCAGGGTCCTCTAATGCCAGACCCATCATAGAGATGTTTACTTCAGGTGGCAGAGGGCCAAATGGCTGTGAGGGAATCCCCGAACCGGTTATGTGAACAATAGCTGTCATCAAAAACTGGGTGACGAGTGGTGGTTCCCCAGCTAAACATGCCTCAGCCAGCAGCTTACACCTAGATGCTGTTAAAGAGGTCGAGTGTTGTGGAACAGATGTTGAAGGAGACTCCAATGGAGTTTTCCTGTTTCCCTTTGTACCTTTTGTACTACTACAGTGGTGAGGTGAGGGGGTGGCAAGGATAACAGTGAGGAGGCAGCTCTGGATGCTGACATGGACACCAACCCTCTCCCAATTTTCCAAACAGAAGTGTCTTCTGCATACTCTTTGCTAGGTCCCTAGCCCTCCACTGCAATGTCATGTTCGAGTAGCGTAGTCAGCAGCTGCCCCCTCCTACTTATTCTGCTCACCTGGTCGTCCTGGGCTGATTTGTCCCTCACAAATAAGCAAGCTTGTCTTCTTGTCCTCTGTCCTCCCGTTGCCAGTCCAGATGATACTTCGATGTGCTCCACCTACATGATGGCAGTAGCGGTATATCACGGTGGGAGTGCTTGTCCACCCTTGGACAGCCTCAGACAGCCCACTCTCCCTCCAGTCTGAGGCTTTTGTATGTTGACTCCGCGTCGAGCAATAGGAATGGGAAACCGACTCCAATAGGGTTTCTGTTAGGGTGACAGCCCACTCTCTCTCCACTCCACGCCGCGCCGCAGTAATCTGGGGCCTTTGAATGTGGACCCTGCCTCGAGTAATATGAATGGGAAACAGACTCCAATAGCATTTCTGTTAGGGGGACATCCTCAGACAGCCCACTCTCTCTCCACTCTGCCCTCATGATTACGTTATTTAAGAAGCCTTCTCTTGATCCCTTAACACCAGCAAATGTTCGCCCTATATCGCTCCTTACTAATTTTCTTGAAGCTACTGGAGTCGTTGGCTACACCCCTGCTAGGGAGGTTTTGTGAAAAAACAGGTCTTTTTGATGCCTTCCAGTCAGTGTTTCAACCAGTACGAGGCATAGAGACAGTATTGGTGTCAGTGTTGGATGATCTGACGCTTATCTGGTATCAGGTCATAATATCCCCACCAAAAATATTGCCGTACATATGGTCGTCGGGAACGGCCATAGGCGATATTTTTGGTGGGGATCATTTATGGGGTAAATGGGTGGGGGGGTTGTAGGGGTGTCCCCCGCTCCCTTTAAAAATATATGGGGTTTGCGGGGGTGTCCCCACAGGTTCCATGGGGTAATATCACCGGAAAAATATGGCGAAATTTTTGTATGGCGATATTTTTGCGGGGATATTATCACATGGAACCACTTATCTCTGATCAGGTGGAGTGGCAGCACGGATTCTTTTAGATCTGCCCGCTGCTTTTTACACTGTGGACCACTCCATCCTCCTCAGGCGACTCTCGGCAGCTGGGATCTCGGGTACAGTCCTATCTTGGTTTGGTTCATTTCTTTCTGATCGCTCCCAGTCTGTGTCTCTTCGTCCCTTCTGTTCCCCCTCTGTTCCTCTGGCTTCTGGTGTTCCTTAGAGCTTTGCCCTTTCTCAAAAGCTGTTCAATATGTATATCCAACAGCTTGTTGCTCTTATCCACGCCCACGGCTTTAGATGTTATTCATATGCGGATGATACGCAGATCATAGTTCTTCTTGATCTGCTTCACCCCTCCCATGCTACTCAGTTGAAGGATTGTGGAAGCTGTGGGAAGATGGATTTGTAAGAATTGGCTCAGATTGAATGGAAGTAAATCTGAGGTCATGGTGGCTGGCTCTGTGTCTCCATCTTCTTTCTGGACCCCCTCCTTTTGGCCTTTGTCGATTGGACTTTTTCCTCTCCCTGTTGCAGCTGTTAGTAACATGGGCGTCAATTATTTGGCATCCCTATCTATGGCTACTCAGATTGGGGCAGTCTGTCAGGCCGGCCATTCTCAGTTGAAGATTCTTGAAAAGGTGCTGCAGTTCATTCCCCAGCACCTTCGTGCCCCAGTTGTTGCATCGTTGGTCCTTAGTCGGATCTACAATTGTAACTCCTTGTATCTGACACAACCCCTGTTTCTGCTTCAACGCCTGCAGATCCTGCAGAACGGTGTGGCACGCTTGTCCACTAAAACTCCTTTTAGGGATCATATTTCTCCAGTTCCCCATGCTCTTCGTTGGCTTCCTGTGGCCAAATAGGTGCATTTTAAATCCATATGCTTAGTTCATCGTGCTTTTCCTGCTGTACGGCCTGAATATCTGCAGAATAAGTTCCGTCCCTATGTACCCTTTCGTGGTCTCCGTTTTGGAGATAGATTTCTTATTTCGGTGCCCAGATTTCGATACATTAGAATTGGTGTGCGCTCCTTTTCGGTGGCAGCTGCCAAACTATGGAACGCTCTGCCTATTGCACTGTGGTCCACTGTGGCGCATTTGCAGTTTCGTCGTCTATTAAAAACGTTGTTTTTCTGAGAGCTGTTGTGATGCTTATGTAGCTGCGCTTAAGTCCTTTTGCCGTTAGTTGCGCTGTACCCTTGGGGGTATGAAACGGAAAACATAACATACATAGGGCAATGAGCATGCCTCAAACACACAATTCATTTGTGTACATGATGATTAACTCTCATTTTATTGTCATTTTGTGGTGCTGTTGTTTCTTTCTTCCTTAATTTAGTTTCCCTGTATGTACCTCTAGTTTGTATGCATTGTGCGGTTTAATATGTATTCTTTCTACTAACACAAGTGTGTGGTAAATTTTCAATTGTTACCTATTTATTCCATGTTTAACGTTACTCAAAACTCTCATAAGGTAGCATTTATTATTTTACTATCGGAAATTACCAGATTAAAAATATTGTACTTCTATGGTGCATGCTCTAACCATTGCCTAAATGTATGTAAGATTAAGTTTCTCTACTAACAACAACACTAGAATATAATAGTTTAGTTTTAGTTTAATATTTGTAGTGCGCACCGGACCCGGGGGTATCAGGGCGCAAAAGGCAAAAAGAATATTCTCAGCTTGGTTACATTGCTGTACATTAATATACAATAAAGGAAATACAGTAAATAAAATAGGCGGGCTTAATATACAGTAAGTAATATACATACACATACAGAGGGACATATAAACAGTTGATAGTAAAATATGTACAAAAGTACAAGTCATATGTACAGGGTGCAAGATAGAGTGTTAATGTATCGCTTGGAATCAGGGATAGGTAATGTGCTGTAAGTTAGCTGGGAGAGGTAGGGTGGATTAGGAGAGTGATTTGTTTACATGAGTACATTCTTTAATACATTACGTAGTTCATGATAGTTCTCCCAATCACCCCTAACATCTTGTTTCCAACATTATAAACTCAACCCGTTGTAGGGACTATTTATTAAAATTAATGTAATATGTGATATCATCAGTGATGTCATCAATAACATTTGTGATGTCATCTTTCATGTCCTGGGTGTTAGTCTTAGCAGTGCACGGTGGTGGCGGAAGTTATGGTTGCTTAATTTACCATAACTGGCACATTTCTGAGGTTTTTTGGTTTTACTTGTAACCATAACGTCCCTTTAACAAAGTTTGTTCATTAAATTTCATAGGTTTTCATTAGTGCAACTTAACCATAACGTCCCTTTAACAAAGTTTTTTCAGTGAATTTCATAGGTTTTTAACAGTGCACCATTAATTTCCTACAACTTACTAATATCATACTTACCCCAATATAGCAACATTGTTGTCCAATTTACAAAGTTTCACCTTCAAACGTTGCCATTCTCCACCTTCTAGCATAATTTGTGACACTTCTATACACTTTTTGCAACTTTATCCACTGTTTTTGTATTCATCAACATTTGCGAACGTCTGACATCATCACAGACTTTCCGGACAGTGTCATGTGACCACTTGTGGAAGTTGCTTCACAGTTTATTAATGTCTGCCAGGGTATCCTTGTTTTGTGTGATACTATAGCTATTCTCACATTCTCATTATTGGGATTCAACCTGGCTCACATCCTTCCTAACAGATTTAAGTAACCCTGTGGTTTTGGCCATGAGGATACCCCGAACCCAGACCTTAAGTGTTGCATGTGTGTTAACGGAGCTTTTATTAATGTCAAAGAACTCTGCAATTTCTGTATGTAGGGGTTCGGACACATTGGGATTTCTAAGGATAGCAGAAGGCATCCTCCAGCACCTAGCGTGTGGGGGGACATCACACAGCTCGAGGCTCAAAGAGACCGAGGAGGGATCTGAGAGTGTGCGCAGATGAATATCACAGCTCAACATCATGTTAGATAGAGAGGTGGTCAAGAGCCAATAGTCGAGCCGAGACTCAGAGTCATGGAGCGTAGAAGAGTAATATGAATATTGTTTGCCTAATGGGTGGAGTGCTCTCCAAGCATCTATCAAAGGTAACTGTAACAATATCTGATGGAGGGTATTAGCAGCTTTCGTGAGCATCCAGGGAGTATCGGAGGATCTGTCCAGTGGTGCGTCGAGAATCGTGTTAAAATCCCCTCCCCACAGCCCCCATCTCTCATCACTTGTGTGCAGGCCGTTATAAATGCCATATCAAGTGATAATGTCCCTGCAAAAATGACACCTGACAAAAATATTGCCAGAAAAAGGCTGTGGGTTTGCAGGGACATTATCACATTGAACATGCAGGGGCCACCCCTGCAAACCCCCTCCCCTTGACCCCATATATATATATATATATATTTATATATATATATATATGGTCACCATATATAAAGTCACCACAGCCTTTTCCCCGGTGACCATATATATGGGGATAATATTTACTGGATACCCTATAAGCTAGGTTCAGGGGAATTTATGATCGATGAACCAAAATTTGGACAGGTCATATTGCATCTTCCATATTCAGAAGAAAGGTCCCTAGTGCACTCTGGACCAAAGGTGGTGGCAGTTCATTTCTGATAACCTGACAGAAGTGTGTTAAAAAAAAGACAAACACAAAACATATTTCAAACAATGTAATCAACTATCCCCCTGAATGTATTGTCTCAGTGCACTCCGTTTTCAAAGGAAGTCCCTTTTGACAGGATATTGGAACTTATACGGGCACACTTACAGGTAACACAATCAGCAAATTCTTTTATGACCAATCTAGAAAAGGAATGTCCTAACCAACAACAAGCATCAGGCATACTTCTCCTACCGAGAGAACATGTTCACCATATGCACAAGATGGACATATTTACTGAAACAGTTTCATGATAATTTCAATTACTTTCCTCCATCCTTAAAACCACTTTCAAGCAATGAATCCCTGAAACAAACTTCCTTAACTGTTTTTAGAAGACAAGATGGACTTAACTAAAGTGCTCTTCCAAGAAACCTTGAGAGATCACAGATGCTTGCACCAGTGTAATTTCTATTGCAGGGCCACATGATAATCAGCAACCACTACCCAACACCATGTAAACCTCCGAGCTCAAACAAAACTCAAGAGTGATGGATGGAATATTTTGAACAAATCATAACCACTGGCATCGTCCTGATCAACGTTTCTAGCCATCTTTTTTTTCGGACTGCCATACTATTAAGATAGGGGAAAGACCATATGCAAATCATGCTGCGTCTCACCCCAAAACTGGCAGTCCCGCCTGAAGTGCTAGGTCACATCCTATCGGCACAAGACCATAAGCAACTCCAGGCTTTTTTCAGTCCCATCTGAATAAAATCAAGACATTTGATCCATGACTCTCTTATGATAACATTCTGTTTCTTTTCTTTAAAAAAATAAAGGGGGTGCTACAGGGCTCGGGTCGGTATACTGACCCTGCAGCCACCTAACAGTGTACACATCCTTCATGTCATCCTTGACACGTCCATAGAACTGAGGCTAATTTATTTATGTAATGGCCCACTTGCTCCAATTTGCCATTTTCCAAAATTATAATATTGTCAGTCTATCTCTATCAACCTGCAACTATCATGGTGATTCAATGTAGATTCTGAAGAAGGAGACCATCTTATACCAGAATCAGGTCTGTGTTGGTTCCCGTAGAACAGTGCTAGAAACTCAAAGAGAATTCATTTAGTTCTGCGCTGGCATGTCATCTATTCTGCGATTCTGAATTTGTAAATGTATTGTCTTGTTAAAGTTGCAGTGCAGTGCTTTCCTTGTGCACCTTGGTAGTGGCCCTGAATTTAACACAGTCAGGTTAAGTATTTCCCTAGTGCTTTACTTCTCAGGCTGTTGACATTTTGCTGCAAAAGTATCAGGCAAAAGAATTACTTGGTTAAGAATAGCAGAGAGAAGTTTACTGTGCATAAAAACTCCAGAATGAAATTTAACTTTAGGATAAAATAGAAAGATGACAAAAATCATAAAATATAAGTTAAGGGACCAATATAAAGTAACCAGGGAAATGTATTGTTAAAATAGAAATGTTTGTTACAAAGTTTAATAATGTTGTACGGGATAAGACTGGGAAAGCATTTTTAAGATACGTGATCCGGTCTTAGTGGCTCCCTATTCAAAAAAAGAAAGAACAGTGAAAATATGTTTTAATGGGTTCCTAAGGGAACTCTTCTATTTAAAGAGAAGAGGTAGAAACATGCACAGGCACAGAGTATAAAACAGCAACAATAAAAAAAATGTAGAAATTATTTTCAAAAGTTATTTTTAACCAAATTTCTCCAATACATAAGATATTTATATGAATAATTGTTCAGTTATTTTTGCCATTGGTTTTTTCACCACCTTTGTTACTACATGGAATCTGTTTTACAGCTCTATCTGTACCCTTAAGACGGTGGCCTTCAAACTGTAAGTTTGGCCCACGGAAGCATGCAAATATTTCCTGGTATAGCAAGTGGCCCTTTGAAAAAGAAGGCCCTAGTCTATCATGACTATTTCACAAGGATCTTTAGAAACCAATACCGTTGATCCAGTGTACTTGGTCATGTGAATTCCGGTTAAGCATTATTCAAAGGTTTCACCTCTCTTGCTTGGTTTACTCACAATATTTCACAGTTTACATGTTGATTGTGAGAAAACATTAATAGTGCACTCATTCAAGATGGCTGGGTGGGGATAGCCAACATTCTTTTATGCTTAGTGGGAAAGTCGTGAGGTCAGCATAAAATGCTTGGAAGTCACTGTATTCAAGTTTTGCTTTCTAACATTGTGATTTTTTCTCAAGGGATTCCTTCTCCACCAACCAATGTGAAGACAGTAAACATCTCGGCACATGGGATTCTGCTGTCGTGGACGCCAGGCTTCGATAACTACTCTTCATTCAGTAGCTGCGCTGTGCAGGTAGGATTCTATATCCCACTGTTACTGTTGTGTCTTGATTACATGGAAAGAAGAAGTATGACACTGTTCTGCAATTGTACTGTTTTATTTCTCATACAGGGTACTTATTGTTGAATCACTGTTTACAGTGGAATTATTATGACAGTAAAATAAGTCTTATGTGTGAGTTACCTAGGAGCTCCAGGCTGAGCAGCTGCTCTCCTCTGCTCCACTTGGCATCTACCGCTTCTCAGGCTTTGTGAATCTGCGCCTGTATCTAGTCTCATGAGATCTCGTTCACAGGTGAGATCTCGTGAGACAGCGCTCTCTACATACCTACTTTTCTTAAGAAGCATGTTTCATCCCCTCATAATCATACTTGTATGGTTTCTTCTTAGTTCTACTCATTGGTTTCTGGTCTCACAAAACCTTCCCCTTTCATCTCACAATATCCCACCTTGTCTGCTTCTTCAAATCCTCATGACAGGTTCATGCCCGCATATTCTCCTGCATTCCTTTCTTCTCTTCCTATGTTCTGTTCGTGAGTTTCCTGACTGATGTCAGACTGTTGTTCAAGTTCTGTCCTTGGTTCTCAGTGTTCATTTCTCTGTACTTGTACTGTGACTTTCTAGTAAACACCACCTTTGTAAGTTCCATATTTTGCTATCTTATGTACATGCATGGTTGGTGCCTCTTTTCACTACCTTCATGGGGACTGTACCAGGAATGTATAAGTCTGCCTTTAAGTGGCATTTTTATCTGTATAATCTCCCCTTCTTAAACTTCAGTTTTTCTTGTAGCTCTTCGTTTATGATACTGTGTCTTCATACAGTCTTTGCGCTCCTTGATTTGCCATATAATATTTTCCATATCAAGAGCCTCATTGACTCGTATGCTGGACAACCATAGGGGTACCCGTGTGGATTCTGCTCTCCTTCCTCTTAACATGTGAAATGGTGACAGAGGGGTAGCAGCATTTGGAGTCCGCCTATGGGCTGCTATGACTTCCATGACAGCACTATATGGCCTGTGCCTGATGGTGTGGCTAACTGAATAGCTCCCTTCATAAATCTGTTGGTCCTCACCACTAACCCACTTGTGGGTGATATAATGCCACTTCCACCTGTTTAATGTTGTGCTTGTATATAACCGTTCTCATTTCTATTTGGACCCCCTTGTCAGTTATCAATTCTCTCGACTACCCCTCTCTCTGAAACAATGTTTTTAGAACCTCAATCACGGTTTTGGTCGTTCTAACTGAAATACACACAAAAAGAAGGAAAACTAAATCAGTAAGGAAATGAGTGCCATCTTTTGTCCAATTCCAGTGTTTAGACTACTCTTAAAGGCCACATATCTGCTGAGAATAACTTATTGAATATTGCAATTTTATTAGCTTTTTAAATATGCAAACACCTACAACTTACATAATGAACATAGGTGCACAATTCATACTATAATAAATACATATATATGCTCTAAATACAAATTTCACAATTATTCCAAGACAACATACTTATTTTAATAAATGCTCCCAATAGATACATCTTATCACTTCACTAGAACCTACCCACACAATAGAGACTAAATTATAAGGTTTACAAAATCCTTCACTACGTTCTAAAAAACTATCATCATTGCATTGTGTTATGTCTGACAAAAATGTACCTTCCGTCCATTTGGATAGATAATCCACTACGACAATTCCATATTTATGTTCCTGTCGCGTTGCGTCCAACAGGCCTAAAAGTCTTGCCCAATATATTCCCATGCCCCTTTTGGTCTCTCTGGAACCAAAGGAGCTTGTCTTGTTCCCATAAGTTAGTCACTGTTCATACATTCATGGTATCTGTCAAGAACAGCCTCTACTTCTATGTCCATAACAGGTCCCAGTATGACTCTATTCTTCTTCTTTTTGTCATGCTGGTACATAGAAGACCTGAGTGAGCTCGGCTGATTATGATACTTCTCTGGGTCATAGGTGGTATTACTTTGTCATTCCTAAAAACAAGCCCGATCTTCCAAAACGGTTTCAATTTCTCCTTTACTGCCCTCTCGTCCGACCATACATTTCATAGTCAATATATCATTTGGGTATGCTCACGTCTTATGCTATTTCACTGACCCAATGTTGATCATTCATCTCAAGGAATTCCCCACTACTCAAGTCTTCTACTAAGGCTACAATGCGTTCATCTTGTAGAAATGTGCACATTTCTCCTTTCCTTGTTGGAGGTCTAGACATGCAGTCTGCCTGGGAATTATTCCATCCTGGTATGCGTTGGATTTCAAATGTATATTCTTGTAGTTTTGCTGCAATGTGAGCCAGGCATGGCGTAGAAGTCTTCTTTCAACCTGGGCTCAACAGGTGTATTAATGGTTTGTGTTCCGTTTTGAGGTAGAACTTCGTTCCCCACACGTCCATATGAAAAGGTATTCAACCTCTGATGCATATGCCAACATTTCTTTCTCAATCTTGTAATTGTTCTTCTCTGACTCTAATAAGGTTTTTAACATGAAAAACACCTCATGTTCTGCGTCACTACCTTCTGCGTCAATGTAGCTCATATGCCATACTCGCTGGCATCCTTGGTGATGTATGTTTTCCAGCGCCTCCACTATCCTTCTTTTTACTCCCAGGAATTCATTGCTTTGTATAGTGGTCCACTCATGTTCAGTCCCCTTCTTGAGAAAGCTCCTCATACTTGCGGTCTTCTCTGAGAGCTATGGGATAAACTTAGCATGGTATTCGGCCAGACTCTGAAACAATCGCAATTCATCCTAGTTGCTGGGTGCTGGGGCATCCACTATGACTTTCAGAAGATTTCATTTGGGTTTAATACCTTTTGGTGATACGTTTTATCCCAAATACTTGACCTCTTATGTCGTAAAGTGCCACTTTTCGTATCATAATTTTACTCCTGCATGCCGCAATTTTACCAAAACTCTGATGACTGTATCATGAGTGTTTTCATGCTCTGCATAGATCAATGTGTCATTTTGACAGCACAACACATTACCAATTCTGTTCAGCAGGGAGTCCATCATCCTTTGGAACACAGAGACATCTGATGATAACCCAAACAGCAGTCAAGTGAATTGGTATGTACCAAATGGGATGAAGGATGTAATTGGTCTTTATTGAATTTAATTTAATTGATATTTTATCTATATCATTCTCGTACACAAGTGTTTCAGAGTGTGAAACTTTGATGACTTTTGCTGTTTGATTTGATGGCAGGCATCCCTCATATCTAATTTTGAGAAGTCCGTGGCTCCCTTCAGCATTAAGATGAGTTTGCTTATGCTTGGGAGAGCGTAGCTGTCGGTGACCACTTACTGATTTACACTGCATAGATCCATACAGATTTCCAATGCTTTAGACTGTTTTTCTGTGTTTTTCTTATGGGGACATACAGGCTCAACCCTTCCAACGAGTCTACTGGTTCTATGGTGGCCTCTCTATCACTCTAAACTTATGGTTGACGGGATGGCCTCTGGCTTTAGTAGTATTTTGTGTACATAGTTCATTATGCACCCTAGCAATACCGAGAACCATTCAGGGAACTCCTTCCTTGAGAATGTAATCTCTTGCGATCTAATGGATAGCACTTGATCAGATGTATTGGGATCCAATTTGATGCTCAATTTGTCTCTTTCTCTGAAAAGTACACTCCAAGGAATCGTATGCTGGCTCCCCCAAACATTTTTGGTTATCGTTTGGTTCTGAATACAGTGACGTCTTGTATCAGCAGTATGGTTAGACCAGACTCTGAGTCAGCCATTACTCTGATCTCTTTTCCATCACCTTTATTGTGCAGTGAGGTTTGTCTTTCCTACTCCTTCCCACATCTACCATCAGTACAGTGGGCTGGACTTCTGGTTATTTGTCATCAGTCATTTCTTCCTTGTTGGTCGACCGTTGTCATCTTTTGTCCTCGAAACCTTGGATGTCACCTTAGCAAAATGGCTAACTTTTTTGCAGTTTGTACATTCTTTTCCTATGGCCAGGCATTGTTTGTTGTTGGCTAAGTGCCCTGTGCTGTTGCATCTGTGGTACTTCAAAGGTAAATTTCTCCCTTCCCCCCAACCTCGAGTATCTCCCAAATCTCTAACCATTTCTTGCTTTATGCTTTACTAGGGTGCATGTACTTCGCTGTGTGTCACACTTCCCGTCATTTCCTTTCGTCTCGATGTTGTTTCTTCTCCGGCTCTTGCAATCTGGATCGCCTTGTCTAACTTCAATTCTTTTTTCTTATATATATATGTTTGTCTTTCACCTTTTTGCTAATCACATGCACTGTGAGCATGTCACATATCATGTTTTTGATGCCAAACGCACACAAGGCCACCATCTCATACAATCTGGTGACATAATAAACTACTGGTTCATTGCTTTCTTGTTTCTTCATGTAGAATCTTATCCTATGTAGCACCGTGTTTTCTTTATTTGAAAACCTTTTTACTATCCTCCTGATTGCATCGTCCTCATCAGCATTTTCTGCTCGGTCTGGATTCAACCCAGCAAATCTTTTCTGCTCTTCTAAGCCCATGATATTCAACGGCATGTTTGTCTTCCTCCCTGGGGCGTAGTCCGCTCCTCCCAGTATATCCACCTATGTAACAAGTAATGGCTCCCATTGGGGCCATGGGATCGCTGGCCTACCTGGCCTGGCGTTGGTAGCAACAGTGGTGTCGGTGTTGCTCCCTGCATTTTGTTTTGGGTTGCTGATCCATTCCTTGTATATTAGGATTGCGTCCTCGTCACCCTTTATGTTGCGTCTTGATTACATGGAACACAGTATGACACTGTTCTGCAGTTGCACTGTATTTATTTCTCAGACAGGGTGAATATTCTTGAATCACTGTTTACAGTCAAATGATTATAATCGTTAAAAGGCCTTCTGTGTGAATCATCTAGGAGCTTCAGGCTGAGCAGCCAATCTCCTCTGTCTCAATCAGTGTCTGTCACCTCTTGGGCTTCGTGTTCCCATGCCTGTCACTAGTCTCGCAAGATCTCAGTCACAGGCGAGATCTGGCGAGACCAGACTCTACAGCTGCGCCTACTGAGACCTGCCGCGAAGTCAGAGAGTCTGAAATCACTTTAAATGCATGGGTCTACTTTGACATTACCTTAAAGATCGGTATATCTGTACACATATATGCATGTACGTAGCTTCTTTGCATTGCGCTTAAGACCACATCAAAGCTCTATAGCAGAAGAGGAAAAGGGAAAGGAAGAAAGGAGCGAAAGAGAGAAAATGAGGGGGAATACGTGAGACTGAGGCTTTATGAGAAATCGGGTGCATGGCAGTAAAAAGAAACAGAGCGGTAACAGTGAGTTAGAGCATAGTCAGGAAATACATGGGACTGGGGCATGAAAGTCTTAGGCGTGAAAATCTCTTTCCTCCAGCACTGCCTGCAGACAGGTCCTCCCTATTGCATGTGCCTCTCCCTGATAGACACATTTACCCAGGATCCCAGAGCTGTAGTGAGTGACGGGGACAAATAGCCGAGGCTGTTATTCAGGAAAGCCCTTATTTTTTTAAGTTTTTAATTCCAGAAAAATTCAAAAAACGTACAAAATATATGTGGAAGAAGGTCAATGACTTACATAGAGTGAACAATCTTTATCATATGTTATAGAGCTTCAGCAGTCTTCTAAAAATATTCAGATGTTGTTTTTACTTTACTTGTAGGCCTTTCAAAGTCCTACAAACCAATTGGGACTTTTACCTATCCAATTACTGCTTTGCCTTCAGTTATACTCTGAGACTACAAAAAACAGGGCTCTACTTGTGAATTGTACCTGTTTTTACCTAACGATGGAATTCCATTTATTTGTCTTGGAAGTCATGTACTCCCAAAATGTTCAGCATGGAATTAGTTTGACTTCCAGAAACACATGTTTTCCAAATGATAGGCTTGGAATTTCCGGTCTCTCTTCCAACTTAACAAATGAACTTCAGTGCTGTCTGAGAGCACTGTCATTCATTCACCTGGGCTGAGGAGGCTTCTGAGAAGGCAAGTACAACTGGGTTCCAGAAAGTTCACCCCTTCTTGGATGCTAATGAAGGGATGTGAGATTCTCCTGGAGGACTGGAATCCATATTCGGAGGTCTGTCCATGGGCTACATTTTTCGCGTTTGAGAATGATAGGGCCACATGGAGAATGCAAGGTCTGACGACCACATCTCTGCTCCCACTGGAGCTGTGTTTCCACCCATCCCCTGTCTTTTTGGAGTATCATCCTCTTGGCAACCCCTCAAGCATGAGATCCCAACATAGCCAAGATTAGCACAGAAGGACTTTAATGTGAAAAACAGCTACCATATACAAGTTTAAGCATTATGAACACTGTCTACAACATGTGTCCTGTGCATATCGATAGATCCCAATCATATTGCAGCTCACTTCTCTGTGTTTTCTTTCAGTTGTTTCTCTTTTTGACCTTGAGGCTAACAGGTTAGCTAGTCACAATCTGAGCAAAGCTAAACAAAGTTTGATGGCAAGGCCCATATAGTCACACCACAGATGCTACTTGTTCTCCAACTCAGTCTTTGCTCTAAA
The DNA here is from genome assembly GCF_040938575.1 of Ambystoma mexicanum. Taxonomy (NCBI): domain Eukaryota; kingdom Metazoa; phylum Chordata; class Amphibia; order Caudata; family Ambystomatidae; genus Ambystoma; species Ambystoma mexicanum. Next base: position 265,527,597 of record NC_090928.1, on the reverse strand, counting down.
AGTAAGGTTACTACTGTGTATCTGTGTGAAGCTGCTTTCCATTCTGTGACTGCTTTTGCTCCAGCTGCCCAGGCTGAAAGATGCAATGGGTTCACCAGCTATTGGTGCAGTTGTTAACATGATCCCCCCTCTTCAATTAGTAACATTTACAGAAAATATTACGTTTGAGGTTTAGAGTAAAACGAAGGCTACGGATATGATAGGTTAATTATTACACGCTTAATACCCAGAGGTTTCTAAGCACGGACCCTGGGATCGTGACGTCTTGCTTCAAAGGTGAGCAATTTGCCTCTGAGCTATCCTCCCTAGATTTACATCAGTATAGTTTGATGGATGTCTAGCAAGTGGGCCCAGCAGCTACTGTTGGCTTTGCAGTGCCGACAACCTTCACTGTACTGCTAATGGGGAAAAAAGAAAACTGCAAATCCCACAGGGCAACCTTTTGCTGTTTAAAAAGCCAGGATTGGTCTGGAGTGCCATACATGACATGTTGACCATTGTGATCTGTTTGGAGTTGCAATCCCATCGTCTTTGAGGAACACCTGTTCAAGCTGGCATATTGATCACTCGTGCACAGGGCTTTAAGTGGGGTAAGAAATCGAGGGGGGCCCTCATTTGGGAGCGTGGCTTGCGGGGGCGTGGCCTAAAACGTACGCAAATCGTAAGGTATGCACACACATATATATGCATGTTATATATCTGTGCATACCTTACTATGGTTTGTGTACTTTGCAAGCCATCTTTTCTAAACATAGAAATATGTATTTCTATGTTTAGAAAAGATGGCTTGCAAAGTACACAAACCATAGTAAGGTACGCACACAGATATATAACATGCATATATATGTGTGTGTGCATACCTTACGGTTTGCCTACTTTTCAGGTCATTTTTTTTTTAAACATTTCGGTTTTATAAAAGATGGCTTTGAAAGTACACAATTCAAGCCATCTTTTATAAAGCTTTGACTACGGACAAAATTGTCCGTCGGCAAAGCTTTATAAAAGATGGCTTGAATTGTGTACTTTTCAAGCCTTCTTTCATAAACCTCGAAAAATGTCAAGGAATCCCCAGGTTCGCCGAGGGTTAAAGACGCCTCGGCGACCTGGGGAAACAAAGGGACAGTAACTGCCTCTGGTGACCCCTCGCGCGAGAGGTCACCAGAGGCAGTTACTATGATTTACAGAAGTGGCAGCCAGGCACAGCATCGCTGTGGTTGGCTGCCACTTCTGTCAGATCGCCTGACTTCATGGCAGGCGCATCTCCCGTCGCGGCTGCCGCCGCGCCGGGATAATGCATCCCGCCAATGTTGCGTGTGGTGGGACGGGGGCCCCGGCAGGGCCCCGGCTCAGTCCCACTTTTTGGAGACTGCCGGGGCCCGGCCCACTTAAAGCCCTGCTCGTGCACATACTTAGCTGCTCTCATCTGAGCCTTGAAAGAAGTTTGTGCCACAGTGAATGGGATGCAGCCGCCTGTGGCCTGGGAAACGTCACGCATTTGTTCTGATCCACAAAGTAGCCGGTTTATGCAGTGTCGTATCATGCTTTTACTCCTGCTCAGGAAGTAGGATTGAAAAGGAATGTTTCCTGTGATTTATGTGTTCACTGCGTGCCATTAGGAAATGGGCAACGCCTTGTGCGTTTACAAAAAAAGGACTCGAGGGCCGGCACGCATCGTTTTTTTTCACCATAAAGCCTTGAAGTGGCGAGAGCGGTTGCTGGTGCTCGTTGTCGATTGGGTGGACTTGCACCAAGCCGTTTATCGACTGTTTCCACTATTGCCTGATATCCCAAAACCAAGAACTGGAGGTCCTCCACCCTTCCACTAAGCTGATATAGGCAAACGTGGAGACCCACAAACAACAACCGTTTCCTATATCAGTGACTTGATATTGTTTAAATGAACATTGTGTGTGTTTTGATGGTGAAACACATTTCTGAAACAACGATGTTCAATTGAAGGACAATTTAATGCAATTTTTTTTTTTTTTTTTTTTTTTTTATTGAAACTTCAGCCTGATAGACTCAATGCAAGCATCGAGACCTCAAGCTTTTGTTACAAGTTGTTGATCATCGATGTTGAAAGAAATCCATGTTCATAAAAAAAGAGTGATATACGCCCAAGTAGTTATATATATCACTAGACAATCACAGTTTGTCAAGTCGTAGTGAGTCTAAAAAGTTAACTACAGCACAACTCAATTTAATACAGTGACCAGCACTGGCGTAAGTCCACCAGTCTCGATTTCCTTCTGCTGCAGGCATAAATTCACTTAGATGCTGTGTCCGGTATGCTACAAGCTGCTCACACTTTGTTAGCAGGTGTTCGGTTGTTTCTGTATCGCTATTACAGAAGCGACACATATTATCATTTTCTTCGTTGATGTGTCGTTGCCGCAGCATCTCTTTTGTTTTAAGCACGTTTAAGCGAAGTCTCAAGAATTGGGTCCTGTGATGACGAGAGGGACAGTTTGTCAGATGCATGCTTGGCACATTCAATTTATGGGCACTAGGTCCGGAATCTAAAGTAGTCGGCATTTGGTGACGGCGGTCAGTGTTCTGAATCCAGCACCAGAGTTCGAACTTCTTTTTTGTTACTTGGGGGCGCAAGATCAAGTCATTCAAATTTAGATTGGCAGCTGTTAGAGTTGAGATTATCGTCTCTTTCCACTCTTCTAGTAACTTCGATGAACTCTGGCCTGGTTGTGTGCAAAAGATTTGAAAAGCTGGTGTCACTGGAGTCAGACACATCTTGAGCAAAGCCATTAGTGATTTCCACTGAACATAAGTGTGGAGCGAGTTCAAGGACAGTTCGTATCTAATTTGGACCATCGAAATGTATGAAGGTAACCTCAGAACTCGCCGCCAAAAAAGGCCTTCCATCTTCTGCCAAAATAAGGTGTCGATATTCCATGCGGCTTCTGAACCAAAGGTAATTGCTGGAACAACCTTTAAAGCATAGAAGGTTAGAACTGGAGTGAGGGTGAATTTGCCGTAGTTTCTGTTCAGCAGCATCGCTTGGATGGTAAGTTGTGTCATTCTGTTTTCTATGTCGAGTTTCCAGTGGTGTTCATGTAGGGACTTGTTAAAGGTGATTCCTAAGTAGCGAATAGAGTTGACGATCCCGAGAGCTTTCCCATCGACTTTCCATGAGAAAGCTTTTCGTTTTTTGGGATTCCGTTCGCCAATTATGACAACCTTTGTCTTGTCGATGTTTAGTGTCAGGTCATTGATACTTAAATATTCTTGTAAATTTGCTAACTGCCACTGGAGACCAATTTGGGTACGGTCCAGGAGGACCACGTCGTCGGCATAGATTATGCAACCGATTTCGTTCTGGTTGACTTTGGGAGAAAAGCATCTTAGATTCTTCCTGAAATCTGGTAGATCACAAATGAACATTTTAAACAGATCAGCTGCCAACGGACACCCTTGTTTTACTCCTTTAGTTGTGGGTATTTGGTTTGATAAAGTGCCATGATCATTCAGCCTGATGCGAATAGCAGTTTGGGAATGCAAAGCTTTTATAGGGTCGATTAAATTGTGGGGGCAATTCCAGTTAATCAATTTTTGCCACAATTTATCTCGGTTAATGTTGTCAAAGGCGCCTTTTAGGTCGAAGAAGGCCAAGTAGAGATGGGTCTTGGACTTGAGAGTTTCTAGCTTTAGTATGTTTAACAACAGGAGATTTACTTCCACACCTTTGGTGAAGCAAGTTTGTCTGATGTCAAAGATGTGGTTAGACACAGACCATGTTGCTAGTTTTTGGCGCAGAAATGAGGCGAAGATTTTTCCTATTGTGTCCAACAGGGCAATCGGGCGATAGTTCGCAGGGTCAGCCCGATTGCCCTTTTTGTATATTGGCACAATAATCGCTTCACGCCAAGAATCTGGGATCGACGTTGATGCAGATAGTCGCAGGAACAGCATTTCAATAAACGTTGCCCACTGATCAACATTTTCCTTGAGCATCATGTTGGAAATTAGATCCGGACCTGCGGCATGTGATCTTTTTAAGGCTCGTATTGCTAACTCAATGTCCTCTTTGTTGATATTTAAATCCCATGGAGTCAGACCAAGGTCAGAGACTGTCGATGTTTCCAGGGATTGATCACTAAAGAGGTTTGAAAAGTGTTGTTCCCATTTTCCGGCATCAATTACATTTGACATCATGGAAGAGTGCCAGACATTGCCTGTATTCAGGATTACCCATATTTCACGGGAATTCTTTGTGATCAGTTCCTTCATTAGTGCTTTCGCTTGTTCTTGTTCGATGATTATTTTTTTAGATTTTAGCCAATTACGATATGTGCGACGCCGCTGGCGGATTTTTGTTTGAATCAAGATGTTGTTGCTGGTCGGGGAACTAGATTTTTTTATCGCGTGAATGTCGCGTCTCATGGCCTTTTTTTCTTGCGACAGTGTCACTGAGGATATGTGTTTGTACTTTATACCCAATTTCGAAAGGTGGGATTTAGGGGTAATAAAGTCATGTAATAAAGGAGCATAGTTCACGGAAAAAGCTGTGTCGTGCAAGAATTTTTGGCCTACTTTCTCGATCTTTGGTCCATCTATCCACAGGCGGTTTCCTCCAGCGTTGACAGAGATTGAGGATTTAAATTGGATGCAGTCCGTTTGCCATTCCAAAAAGCAGGATAAACGCAGAAGATTATGATCGCTAGATGTCATCTCAGTTACTGTCAAAGTTGTCTCCTCCTCTAGTAAGTTTCGTGAGACCCAGAAATAATCAATTATTGAATGTACATTTTGATTTGACCAGGTTGGTCGCGGTGGTTGATCACCTGGAACATTTCCATTTACCATCATACAATTGCGATTTCCACGATTTCCAAGAGAGAGACTCCAATGACGGCTTCTTGTAGACAGATCATCAACTGACAATAGTTTGTAATTTCCAGCGCTGGGATCATAGCTGAACCAGGAACAATTCAAATCACCAGCACATATTATTGTCAGATTTTTGTGAATCAAAAATGTTTTGTCGATAATTGTCGTGACGGTGTCTATGAAGGTCTTTGTGCTTATTTTGGTTGGATTCCAGTATCCATTCAGGATTAACAAATGTTTTCTCGCAGAGGTTCTTGTTTCGGTAGTTTTTAGTAATGCTCCTTGTACGAATGGATTCGGGTTGAATGAATCCACGAGACTCCACCAAGGATTGATTTTAATCAGCATCAGGAGCCCGGATGATGGGCGTCCTATAGGGCTTTTGATGGCCGGATTTAATAAGGAGACAAAGCCGTCTCTAATTGGGGGATCGATTAGCCATGTCTCTTGGAGACAGATAGCAAATACATTGTCCAGTTCAAAATCACAAGAGGTGAATAGGTGGGTGAATCCACGGGTATTCCAGGATAAGAATTCCCGTTTGCATTCAGCAGGGATGGATGATGGCTAGCGCTGAAATGCAGCGGCATGTTGATTGACACTTTTTTGCACCTCAGTGGAAGGCGGTCTTAAGTTGTGTGGAATTGATATTTCTTGACGAAGATCCGCACGTCGATGTTCATTGTTTCCTTGGAAGCTACTTCTTGGGCTTGATGGTGACGGGTTAGGCCTGAGGCATAACGGTTCGATTGAGATGTGGAACCCAAAGACGAGCAGGTCTTCTGTGGCATTCAGCAGAGTATTTCTGACTGAGGCTGAGGTTATATGTAAAAGAACTTGGTCACAACATTTCTCTGTGGCATACTCCATGATTCGAATGTCATCGGATCGAATGGTGCGGATGTTAATGCAATGTTTAATGAGGAAACAATTTATTTAAAAAAGAAAAAAGTACAAAAACAGTTTGACATTTGTGTAATGTCGGTTTTACACACTTGGTTCTTGATTAAATGCATCAAAACACAACATGGTGCTAGTACACGTAATTGCAATTGACCTACATGTCATAATTTACTCAAGAAGTATACTATCTGTAACCAGTCATTCATCCAACACAGTCGCAACTGCACACACACAGCTAATCCATGCACACATTACCTGATGTCCCAGCATTTACGCCCGCACTTCCATAACATAGCACAGGGAGTTAAGTGCTGCTTTCAGAATGTATATACAGCCTGCAGTCACAGGTTCGAATCCCGACTTTATTCAGTGCCTACTCACAAGCTTTCAACCTCGTACCCTAATCGACACCGATGGGCCTCTAGGCTAGCATCCACCAATTCACTCATGCCCCTTAACCCTCGAAATATAGGACATCACCCTGAAACGCACATACCTCTTTAACACGCGCGCGGTTTTCGGAGGCCGAGCACGTGTCCTGGGATCTACCTCGCATCACAGCTTCAGCAGCACATGTCACCGCATAGTTCTCAACGTGTAGATGCTCACTTGCATCACTACTTTAGCAAAAGCAACGTTTCTCTCCCTCAGCTAGCTCACTGACTACCCCACCCATTTCTTTTCTCAAGACCTTCCTCTTTGCTTCTGCCTTCTCTCTTCTTCTCCCCTGCTGATTTCCTGTCTGATACTGCACTGGTCACCTGGCTACCTTCTGATTTTGGGCCCAGGTCTCTGCCCACCCAGTTGCACACCCATACTGCCTCCCGGCAAGCCTAGCACTTGGGTCTGTATCTGTAACAGTTCCTCTGCCTGCACTTTTGGACACCTGCTGTCTGCACTTTCCCTTGCACCTGCCACCTGCTGGCCGCACTTCGTGTTATTGTTTTGATCCCATGTACAGCACTGCCCCCTCCCCTTTCCCCTGGCACTTTTCCCCTCCCCCCCGGCACTTGTGCGATCTCAGTGTCACTTGGCCTAGTAAGATCGTTGTCTCTGTCCTCCCTCTGTTCCCCCTTCCTTGCCTCGGGGCGCCTTGAAACACTTAGGCGCATTACAAATGCCATATCATATCATATTTTATGGGACCCAAAATGTCTAGAGGACGTGCAAATGTCAGAGGTTATTCTATATAAGACCCAATTACATAAGATAAACAATTATTACAGTTCTTTGCAGCAAGTGGAATCTAGCCTGATGCATTATATTTTTTATTTTTTATGTTTTTTTATAACACGCCTAATACCATACCTAATACCATACCTGAGTTTGGTTTCTAAGCGTGAATGCGGGATTCAAACCTCGGTTGCTCTGCGTGGTCTTGCTTCCAAGACTAGGGCGTGCCCCTGTGCTATCCTCCGTTCACCTCAAAGTTAAATAGTGTCACATGACACATGTATTGATTACACTTGCGTCACTCGTGCCAGTGTTCTGAATGGCCTGCTGTAGTACAGTAGGTATAGACCAAACATGTTTGCTAGTACCTCCCAGCTATTGAATCACTGGAGACAGCCAAGAAGGGATTCACACCAGTCAGATAATGATAATGATGCGTTATTTATATAGCGCATTAATCCAAAGCGCTTTACAGAGCAAATATTTACATACAATATCACCCAACCGAGATTGGTGGGTCTCTAGAGGGGCCTCGTAAGCTGACTGTTTTTATCCTTGTTAATCGTTGATATCTTCTCAGTGTTCACTTCTGTTAGGAAAGATTTCATAATTGTAGGTAATTTTCCTGCGATGTGGCAACCCCCAAACTTTTTGCTGTTGTTTTACACCCTGATCTAGACTTTGCCAGAGAAGCGCAGCCTTCCGCCGCACTCCTCTGGGCTTTCGCTCCATTCTTACAGGGAAACTGACATGCCCTTAAGACAGTCAGTACCGGGAGACTTTGTTTCCCTTAGTCCTTTCCTCATGTTGCAGCTTTTGAGCAACATGAAACAAGAGTGCACCGTAACTTACATTACCGTGCTCTTGGGTCTCTAGTAATTCCAATGGCCCTAGAAACTCTCGCTGGACTCCCAGGTACTTTTGAGCACAAGGCTCCACTCTTTGTAGGGCTCGGACTTCCTTCTAGTTAGGTGGCCTCTGATGTCGAACTGGGTCTAACAATTACTTGCACTGCTTGTTTTCCTCCCCATCTAGGTGGTCTGCATATTTTGTGCTTCTAATTCCTTAGACCCCTTGGTCTTGTATATATATTGTCTTGCTTGTGATGTGTTGCTTTATGGGAGTTTTATCGTGATTCTTTACTATGGTCGATGTTACAAAGGCCTTGTAATAAATGTGTCTATATTTTTAATATAACACCTGTCTGGAGTAACTTGTAAGCGTCCTTGCTTTGTGTGCTCATTGTGGGCTTTCAGTCACCCTCACCCCTCTTGAGACCTATTCTTGACCGCCGCCATCGCTACCCTGATTGGTCTGGCTTGTCCAGAGGTTACCCTGTTCCAAGAAACTAGGCTGGCCTTCTGAACCTCTGCCCCTCCAGGACAGAGTTCAGAAATCCATCTTAACAAATTGGTGTACAGCGGTGGGATACGACTGAAGGTATCCAGTGTTGCGCACGAGCGAAGGCATTTCAAGTTATTCCTAACAGGACACGTAGTGAATTGTCGTAGTATAACCTTTTCAAGGCCATAGTCCTATCTAACAGTATGGAAACAAGTACCTTGTTAACTTTAAATGCTTCTAAATCCGAAACATTGAAAAAGATGTGTGCTGAAAGAGGTGTCTCCTCGCAAGGCACAAAAATGGAAATGATCCAAAGAATCATGGCGTAGCAAGAAGCTCAGTTTAGCGCTATAGCTTCAGAAGACAATGCAGAAGGAGGTGGGGCTGCTCTCACTGGTAGAACTGACAGTTCTGCCGCTGCACTGGTCCACCGCGACCATGAGGACAGGGAGGATGAAATGTCCAATGTTTCCTCTGCCATTGCTGATGGGGAGGCCATACTTGAATTCAAGAAGCAAGAACTGCTGTTTAGGCAGAAGGAGCTTGATTTCAATATGGCCAAACTAAAATTGAACAGGCAGAAAAACAGAAAGACAGGGATCACCAGTTGGAACTGGCCAAGCTTCAAGTGGCCAATGGATCTAAGGGTCCTGGACATAGGTCTGGGGCCTCCTCTCATCCATGGTTTCCAAAAGATCTGCTCAGTGTGTATGAGGAAAAGAATGACATTATGGACTGGCTGAATACATTTGAGTATGCATGTGAAGTCAACAAGTTGACAATGCTGATAAAATTGCCTGGTTACTTAGCAGACTGCCCCATTCTGGCTGCAGTGCCATTATGGAAATGTCGAAGGCTGAGCGAGCAGATTTTGCAATGTTGAAGCAAACTCTCATTTTAAAGTTTGGAAAAACTCCTGCCCAATATTTAAAACGATGCCGAGAGTATAAGAAAAAAGAAGGTGATACTTGGGTATCTTATGTTACTGAATCCTTAAAAGACTTGACTGGCTGGGTCGAAGGTTATAAGGTTTCTACCTTTGAAGGTATGATAAGTCTTGTCATGCTGGAACATATTTTTTCATCTTCTTCCCCTGAGCTTAAGCAGCATTTGGCAGATTCAAAGGAGATAGATCCTAAGAAGCTTGCCATTGCAGCAGATTTATGGGTGTCACACCGAATGTCCCATAAGGACAAAACTCAGCCTGGCAAGCAGGAGGAAGGGAAAAAGTCCAAAGATAAGGAGGGTGGGAAAACTGATAAATCTTTTTCCCAAAAGGGCCACAAAAAGAAAAATAAGGGTAAGACACAAGAGAACTCACAGGGTAGTGGAGGTCAGCCTCCGAAACAGAACTCTGGTTATAATAAGCCTCCCTATGTAAACAGACCCAATGGATCTTGTTTTGCTTGCGGAGCAACTGACCACGTGAAGGGGGATCCGAGATGTAAGGTCAAAACTTTGGGGGTCCACTCTGCTAATCTGACCTTCTCCTCCTACGAGGAAGAAGAGATTACCGGAGCATCCTTCTCCTCAGACTCCTTCCCCAGTGGGATAGAAGCTGAGGTAGTTTTAGTTTCCCTGGATTCCTGGGAGCCTAAGTCGCAGAGGCTTATGCTAGGATTCCAGATAACACCAAGCACTACTTTAAAGACAGTGTGCTGATCAATGGAGTAGATACTCCAGCTCTTAGGGATAGTGGGTGCAGTCGAACTGTAGTGGATTTACCTTGGTAGACTTAGAGGAAATTGCCAGAGCTACTCTGATGCCCACTAAATTGGCTGACGGCCCACCTCTCATGTTCCCAGGAATACCTGTAAATCTTACTATCAATGTTACAGCAGTCAAGATTCCAGTGAGCATTCAGAGAAGCGTCCCAGGAAAGGTCTTGTTGAGAAATGATCTCCAAGCGTTAGGGCTCGTGGGAGATACTGCTGACAGACCCTGCACAAGGTCTCAAACAAGGGCAGCACTGACCAAGATCAGTGAGCTGCCCCAGCCAAAGGGGAAACCCAAGGCTAAAGGAGTCAGAAAACCAAAACGAGGGAAAGAAAATATTCCCCGACCTCACCTACCACTGCTGTGGAGGAAGTTGGTCAATCGCCCGGACCTGACGAGGATGCGGCAATGCCTGAAGTATTTGACCCCAATGACCATCCTGAGCTAAACGACTTGTTAGTAGAAGGTGGTCCTGACAGGGAAGAATTCATTAAAGGCCAACGTGAGTGCCCATCTCTGGAAGGCCTAAGGAGACAGGCCTGCTCCCAGCTTAAGGGTGAACCTCCTGGGAAGCATCAGATTTATTGGGAAGGTGGACTCCTGTATAGTGAGCCCACAGAGTCTACAGAAGGAGACCATAGGAGGTTGGTGGTTCCCCTTGCTGTAAGACCCTTCCTCCTGCAGTTGGCGCATAAAGTGCCCCTTGCTGGTCACCTTGGTATTAAGAGGACCAAGCAAAGGTTATCCATGCACTTCTAATGGCCCAAGATGGGGGTACAAGTAGAAAGTCACTGCAGGAGTTGTGCCTCCTGCCAGTTATCTGGTAAGAGTGGCTCAACAATCCCAGCTCCATTGGCACCACTCCCAGTTGTGGGAATACCATTCGAAAGGGTAGGGATCGACATTGTTGGTCCCCTTGACCCTCAAACATCCTCAGGCAATAGGTTTATCCTGGTGCTGGTCGACCATGCTACCAGATATCCTGAGGCCATCCCATTAAAAACTGTAACTGCCAAGTCAGTTGCAAAAGCGTTACTTGGCATCTTTACTAGGGTTGGCTTCCCTAAAGAAGTTGTGTCTGACTGAGGCAGCAACTTTATGTCGAAGCATATGAAGGCTATGTGGAAAGAATGTGGGGTCACCTACAAGTTCTCTTCCGCATACCACCCCCAGACCAATGGTCTGGTGGAACGGTTCAACAGAACGTTAAAGAGTATGATTGGGGCTCTGGAAGAACCCCAAAGAGGAAAATGGGATCTTTTACCATGCTTACTGTTTGCCTACCGAGAGGTACCACAGGAGGGTGTTGGCTTCAGCCCCTTAGAACTTCTGTTTGGTCACCCTGTGCGGGGACCCTTAGCCATAGTCAAGGAGGGATGGGAGATGACCATACCCCTATTACTACCAACGTAGTAGACTATGTGTTAGGGCTCAGAAAACGGATGGTACTCCTGATGGATCTGGCCAGTGACAAGATCAAGGCAGGACAAGCCCTGGTGAAACATTGGTATGACCAGAAAGCTTCCCTCATCAACTTCACACCTGGTCAGCAAGTCCTGATCATGAATCCCATAAGGCCTAGAGCTTTACAGGATAAATGGTCAGGCCCTTACACAGTGGTGGAGCTCCTGGGTGACGTCAACTATTTAGTGGACCTTGGAAGGCCTGGACAGGTTCCAAAAGTGTTCCATGTAAATAGGCTGAAGGCCTTCGTCCCAAGAGTCAAAATCGCAGCACTGCTACTGGCTTCAGATGTTGAGGAAGAGGAGTCTGAACCTCTCCCCGACCTGTTCCAAAGCAGTCCTTCAGATATCTCCTTTGAGGGTGTCCGAGTGGCCCCTCACCTGACTTCTGATCAGCAGGCTGAGGTGAAAAGTTTGTTTAGGCAATTTCCCCCCCTGTTTTCGCAGTCCCCTGGTTTGACATCTTGGTGCAAACATAACATAAACACAGGAGACAGCGTACCTACCAAAAGTAGAGGATACAGAATGTCAGACAAAGTACGGTCTTACATTAAGACAGAGGTCAACAAAATGTTATATCTTCGGGTGATTGAACCCTCTAGTAGTCCTTGGTCCAGCCCTGTGGTTTTGGTTCCAAAGGCAGGTACTTCTGAATTGAGGTTCTGCGTGGATTACAGGGCTCTGAATGCTGTCACCAAGACAGATGCACACCCTTGCCTCGAACAGATGAGCTGGTGGATACCTTGGGTGCCTCCAAGTATCTCAGCACGTTTGACCTCACTGCAGGCTATTGGCAAATAGCCCTAGCAGAACATGCCAAGGAGAAGACAGCGTTCTCAACTCCAGACAGTCTTTACCAGTTCAGGGTAATGCCGTTTGGGTTGAAGAATGCACCTGCCACTTTTCAGAGGCTTGTGAATCATGTGTTAAACGGGTTGGATGAATTCTGTCTTGCATATCTGGATGATTACCGCAACTTCATGGCAGACTATGGTACCATAGCTGCCCCTCTGACTGCTCTCACCACTCTGAAGAAACCCAAGAAGGTTACTTGGACCGACGAGTGTGAGAAGGCCTTTAATGGCTTAAAAGACTCCTTGTGCCAGGCCCCTGTCTCAGGGCCCCTGATTACCAAAGACCTTTTAGTGTGCAGACAGATGCCTCTGACACTGGGATAGGAGCTGTACTATCGCAAGTAGATGAGAAGAGTAAGGAACACCCTATTGGTTTCTTTAGTCGCCAGCTTAAGGACAGAGAGCTCAGATGGTCCACAGTAGAGAAAGAATGTTTCTCTGTTGTGTGGGCCCTACGGAAGCTGAGGCCCTACCTCTATGGGACCCACTTCACTGTGCAAACTGACCATAAGCCCTTAAAGTGGCTAATGAACATGAAGGGAGAGAATCCAAAGTTGCTTAGGTGGTCCATAAGTCTGCAAGGCTTTGACTTCACTATTGAGCATAGGCCAGGTGTCCAACATAGCAATGCTGATGGGTTGTCCAGAATGTTTAACCGACCTGAACAAGAAACTCACCCAGGGGTGGATTAGTTCCCCCTGTCCTTAGTCTGGGAGGGGCGAGTGTTAGGAAATATTTCATAATTGTAGGTAATTTTCCTTCCATGTGGCAACCCCCAAACATTTTGCTGTTGTTTTACACCCTGATCTAGACTTTGCCAGAGAAGCGCAGCCTTCCGCCGCACTCCTCTGGGCTTTCGCTCCATTCTTACGGGGAAACTGACATGCCCTTAAGACAGTCAGTACCGGGAGACTTCGTTTCCCTTAGTCCTTTCCTCATGTTGCAGCTTTTGAGCAACATGAAACAAGAGTGCACCGTAACTTACATTACCGCGCTCTTGTGTCTCTAGTCATTCCAATGGCCCTAGAAACTCTCGCTGGACTTATCATGAAATGTGCAAGTGTGTCACGGACGGGACTGGTGGCAGCTATCGTTTCTTTGTGTTTTGAACCCCTTTTTGCCATGTTAACCACGCTTCCCGCGTTTGGCCCAAATGGGTGGCCTGGCCTCCAAAATGGCCATGCCACGAGGTTCTTTGTCCTGTCCGCTGACTGTCTTGCCCCTTCACCTTCCCCCAGGTCGAGCCGACCCGGGGCAGTCCTTATTTGGTCATGCACTTTCCCGCAAAACACAATGCTTTCGCGGGCATCTGCATGCCTTGTGTGTGCCTCCAGGATGTGGGCTGGGATGTCTGTTCCCAATACACATCCTGGGTGCCAGAGAGTCTAGAGTGTCCTGAATGCTTGGGACCACCGTGATCCGTGATAGGTCCACGTATGGTGTGAGCGGATCTCCCCTTGGGCCCTCTCCGTTTTGGCGCGAAGGGAACTTTGGATAAGAGGAGGCTGAAAACCCCACTACAATGTCGATCTCCTGAGTTCTCACGAACAAAGGATAAGGAGCCAAGTATCCTGCAACTAAGAAGCTGAGTCGAGGAATCGCTGGGGACCCGCTGAAGGTTTGGCACCCTGCACTGCTGTCGTCCTGCGAGACCACTCTGCCTCTGATCGAACGAGACGGTCTGCAAAGGCGCTTCGACCCTTTAGAATAGTGCGAACAACTATTCTCGGCATCTTCACCAAATCCTGTACGTAAGCCTTCGGAAGCATCCCTGGGCCATCCAGTGGACTGACCAGCCTACACAGGAACCTTGCTCTGTCACCGCCGTCTGGCTTACTGCTAATCCCGTGTCCTCGGCACTCTCACACGATTCGTACACTTGGTGTTCCCAGGTCTGAAGTGAGACGTGTGCTTTGGGACCGGAATACACGCGGTTGCCGAGTTGCCCTGCTGTGGTAACAAACCTGTGCATGTTCGCTGCATTTGGGACACCCTCGACCCTGGCTCCTGCTGTCGCGGAATCTACACGGCGTCGAGACATCCTGCTGATTGCATCTGAACCTGCCAGCACCAAAACGGAACCGGAGAAGCCTGGGTCTGCCTGCATCGGGGACTGGTGAGTAGTCAATACCCTAACCGGTCGCCCTCCTGCAGGAGCCTGTGGCTTTCCATCGCTGTCGTAAACAGCAACCCTTTTCCGCACTCGCGCCCTGCTTCTGCCCACAAGTGGAGGCCACGCTTGGGTAGTGGGGATCTGTTCATCATCGTTTTGTTCACATCGCTGAACTGCCTGATTTCCCTGAAGAGACGCCCTTTGCCCGTTGGCACCCGCGTGTGCAGGTACTTTTGAGCACAAGGCTCCACTCTTCGTAGGGCTCGGAATTCCTTCTAGTTAGGTGGCCTCTGATATCGAACTGGGTCTAACGATTATTTGCACTGCCTGTTTTCCTCCCCATCTAGGTGGTCTGCATATTTCGTGCTTCTAATTCCTTAGACCCCTTGGTCTTGTATATATATTGTATTGCTTGTGATGTGTTGGTTTATGGGAGTTTTACCGTGATTCTTTACTTTGGTCGATGTTACAAAGGCCTTGTAATAAATGTGTCTATATTTTTAATATAACACTTGTCTGGAGTAATTTGTAAGCATCCTTGCTTTGTGTGCTCATTGCGGGCTTTCAGTCACCCTCACCCCTCTTGAGACCTATTCTTGACCGCCGCCATCGCTACCCTGATTGGTCTGGCTTGTCCAGAGGTTACCCTGTTCCAAGAAACTAGGCTGGCTTTCTGAACCTTTGCCACTCCAGGACAGAGTTCAGAAATCCATCTTAACAACTTCCTAAAGGCAAAAGATGCATTTTCAGATGTTATGTTATTTGGCATTTATATAGTGCTCTATATATCATTGGTATGCCTCAAAGCGCTGGTAGGTTGGATTGGGCATGCAACGCACCGTGGATATCAAGAGCAATGTTAACATTTGATTACTTGATTTTGAATGTTCATTGGTTGAAACTGTGCATACCAATCATATACTAAGGTTTAAAGTGATTTTGGCCAGAATGCGGATATTGAGCATATACTATTGTGTATCCGTCGCCATCAATAACCGGGAGGATTACTATGGTGAGATTCCAAGAGTGGCTTAGACAATGACAGAAGAGTTCATGCATTCTCTTAAACACTTCAAGATCCAAGGCAGAAAACACTACACTGTGGGTGAGAAAATCACCTAAAATTGTATGTAATTTGTTGGACTCCTTTTGGACTTCCTCCCTCCAAAATGTGCCCACCGTAGAGTAAAGAGGTGCTGAGGACGGGTGTCATGGGGGACACATACATGTTCCTCTGCCATTGCATGTCCTGCTATACACTGTTTCCTTAAGAAGTGCTAACCTCACTTCCAATAAATATTAGTGGGTTCAAATATCCAATTCAAAGTCAAAGGTGAAGTGGGTTCTCCAGGCACTAAGTTTGCCCGTCTATACCCCAGGGGTGCCTGGGGACCTGTATCTGCTCAACTGAAAATAAGTCTCTCATAGTAATCAAAGGGAGAGACTGATCAGCTTTCGATTGGATGAGCGGGATGCTGGTCCTGGCGCTAGCTTCTCCTCCCAATGTTAAGTATAGGGCCCAATCGTAAAGATAGGCTCAATTTTAAAGATGGGAGGGAAGTTCAGAAGCCCTCTGGTGCCTTTCTAAAGGCAATCTGAGTCCAGGGAACCTCAAAGTTGGGTAATTGTAGGTAGCTGATGACCACTGGCAGTCAACCAGGATTTTGCTTAAATTGATTTATTAGTGACTGAATTTGACATTTGAACCAGAACCGAACTTGTCTTCATGTAGCAGTAATTGATTTATTGTTATCTAACCAGAACACGCTTCTGTGATTTAAAATTGCATATTATTACTAACTGCAACAGCTTAGCCCAGAATTGGGTAGGCACACGTTAGTGTAGCAAACACTGAATTACTTCGCTTCCAGGAGTTGTAGAGCTGCCAATTCACTTATACACCGGCCGCTCGCCTTCTGACAGTAATCCTACTGAACTACAATGCCCAGCACTGGGATTTAAAATTACATCAGCGGCATGTTAGCGCCGGCGCGTTTGGGAGGCCGGTTAACGCAGGTTTGCGCAAGGTTCGCGCTTGTGAGCAGGGAACTATCGCTCTTGCACCTGCTCTTGAAACAGCAGTATTTCTACAACCGCCACTACCGACTATCTTGCAAAGTAGGCCCTCTTATATCCATTTGCTGTTTCCGCACACACTGAGTAACTGTGCTTATACACCAATATATCCACTACACCGAAAAGCTTTTATCCAATAAGACAATCAGAGATTTTAGTGAAATACCAGTCTCTTAAACCTCTGTCTCTACCTAAAAAATGGATTACAAGGAATCCATACATGAAACCCCTATCAATAATCCTGATTTAGGGGTAATATCTACAGTAAACGTTGAAAACACTAAAGTTACACCTCACAATAATCGAATTCAAAGAAAGCAGTCAGTTATACTGGATCGTTACCAATTACTTGAACTGCTCCCTAGTAGGACATTCTCTATTTGCCCAGTGACCTTGATCCACCCCAATTTGATATCAAGAAATCACTGAAAAACACGGTCCTACTCAGACAGAACTGCCTCGCAAAACCCATAGAAGACACTAGTCAGGCGTCTTGGTTCCAACATAGTCCCAACACTCCACCTGAAAACACCACAGATAAATTAGGTACTACTAGACTCTTGGCTCTAGCGAGGGAACCAACAACCTCTAATGATACCTCATATGCTCATTTACCCAATCACAAAAACCTCATCCCACAAAATCAGAAGCCAAGGTCAACATCAAGGTCCCTCCTTGTGACCAGCATATGAATATTTCTCTTTTTAATACACGCTCATTGGTCTAGCATGGGATTGAGGTTGCCCATCACCTCACCACCTGTGATCTAGATATGCTTGCAGTTACGGAGACTTGGCTCCACAAGACTGGACAGATATCAGCCTCACATTCTCTGCTGTCTGCGTATAAAATATTCAGAACAGATCATATTGGACAGCGTGGAGGAGTGGCACTCATTGCTAAAGAGCATTTTGACTGCACCCTATCAACACGCTATTGAGGGGTGTGGAAACCTTCCAAGGGGCAAAACATTACGAAAAAAGGAAATTCAGTGGAATAGCGTTCTCACGTCTAATTGCTAACATCTGGAACACCATGCCCAAAGAAGCTGTAACTGCTCAAAACCTGGCTATTCAGCAGACAATGACAACCTCGAAGGGACACCTGTCACAACAGCACCACAGACAATCAAATAGAGAGGAAATGAGTTGCGCCAAAGAACCACAAACAAGAACCTGGGTAGATACCGTCAAGCGGCAACCACAAGAGCCGTGCCATAGGCTCCAACAAACCGACTGACTTACTAATCCATCTTCCCCTTCCTGCTCCTCCAACACAACTATGATCACACCCAACATCTCTAGAGGCTAAAGCGCACCTAGAATGAACCACCCGCATAGTCCATAAAACCATCAACAACTCAATTACACACCAAGATACCGGAATATCTTACAGCTACGGCCACCCGTGACTCTGGATCCCTTAAGTACACTATCTAACCAGTGTGCACTACCAAACCCACCACAGCCCCACACAACAAACACACTGACACCAACACAAAACACAACCACACACCCAAGGCACTGAATCTTACTGATATGGCTGCAATGCACAAGGCCTCTCGCACAAAATCCCACATGAAAAACAACACTCACAGATGCCAGTTCCTCCTGGTTCTGAACCTATCCTCTCACGCTAGCCCCACTAACCTACCCATCCCCCTCTCTTGTCGAGCCAAGCGAGCGCCTGGAGACCGCCCCTGGGTGGTAGTGGTATGCAGTATAAATCAACATAACTTCTGTGTGCATTTGGACCCTCTTCCAGTTACCCACTTATGTGTGTGATTTTTGTTGTTCTTGTTTAAAGGTAAAAGAAGCTTTTCCTCAAATGAACATATCCGCCCTGAACTTCAGCACTTCGGTCCCCCCTCATATATACCAGGCCGAGAAGCTGCAGGCCAGGACTGCCTACAGTATCCGTGTTGCTTGCCAGAACGAGGTGGGCTGGTCTGAGGCGAGTGCCTGGATCCTGGCCAACACCACTGAAGGAGGTAAGAACTCTTGGAATGCAAAAACAGCCGGATCAGAGTCTAAGCTCATTAACATGCAGGACATTCCTTCAGCTTTGCCATCTCATTGTTTCTCTGGCGACTTCTTTGGACTTTGAATTCATCTCTGTAGCCTGTGAGTTAATATGAATTGTCATTTGATTCATTTTGTGTGTGTCATTTTATGGTTGTTTTGTAATGCGCCATTTTACAACATAGCTGTTTCAAGGCGTAGTTTATAGTGTACTTACTAAAATAATTTCATTTTTCATTTATGCGCCCAGAAACCAGATGTAATTCTATACTGGTTCACCTTCAGCTCAGAGTAAAAAAGAAATGGTGTATAAATGAACAACGTACACAACTGGGTGAAAACGTGGATACTTTCTTCTTATGCTTTCATTCTGATGTACGACCCCTTGATACGAGGCATCATGGGCTGTGTGCATGTTTTAACAAGAATGTATTTTTATACTGCAGACTACCTTGGATGTATTTACCCTGTAGTTCTAATTTACATATAACTAATATTGTGCTTAATTACCTGCTCTGTCCCAATAAAAGGTCCTACTGGGCAGTTCAGAATAGAACGGAACATGAAGGAGAGAGCAAAGTAAAAACAGCATAACTTTGTTCAAGGTTGGCATCTTAACTCCGGTTGTTTAGGACATAATCCCTAATATGTAAAAGTGTCACTCTCAAACGTGAACCCTAAAAAAAATACATCCTTAATAAAAACAAAGGGTTCGTTCTCATCGCTAGTTGACGTAAGAAAGGTCCTCAGGTCAATTGAGGCATCTCGCTATGTTCTTTAGGGAAGGGACTCGACCGGAAGAGTAAAGGAGAAGCTCCCCACAATGGGGAAGCTGGAGACTCGCGCAGAGATTCACCCGCGTCATTGACAGAGCGCTTGGAAAGGTAAAGGTCTAGGTTACGAAGGGGCTCTGATGCCCAGGGTAAGCGTGCAGGAGACAGGAGAGCTGGAGGAGTAGGAAGAAGAAGAGAGAGGCAAGGAAAAGCTTCAATCACCAAGGACAGGAACGATGTGGAAAAAGGGTGAGCCTCTTCCAGTGATGTCAAGACAAGGTAGCGTTCAAACTATGGCCTCAGTTGTCTTTGCAATTCAAAGGACACAGAGTTGCATAACTTTTGAAATGTGAAAGAACATCACACATACCTCTCTCCATTGTTGAAAGAGTGCTGTATATAGAAACCTTACATATGCAGGGACTGTTTGGGGGGAGCAGGTGCCTACATGACGAAGACCACCATAAAGGCCCCAAGTGACTGCAACCAAAGTTAATAAAATGCTGATATGATCGCCCCGGGAGGTACCCGCTTGCCGCACAGATCTGTGTGCAATCTGCAGTCACGTGCTTGAATCCCAGCAGGGCCAATTCAAATCTACTTCTAATGTCAATGAAGTGAGCACCATTATATTGGGGCATGTGATGAAGTTCCCTGCTTGGCCTTGGACATGGTGGTTGGGATGGCCAAGGGAGCATATGCCGCCACTTGCACTGTGGTGCTGGGTGTGGGAGCGGAGTGGGGAGGTTTCCCTGGCCAACCCCACCAGGCATGTGAAAGGAGGCAGAGGCTCACCACAGTAAACTATCAGGGGTTGTGGTTACTTCAATGAACCCCTGAACAATTTCCACAAAGAATATCTCCTGAGAAGAAATGCTGTCAAAAGCGGAGAAAGCTCCTATACCCCTTTATCCCAAACATACATAGAAGATCAGGTTGAATGGGCCACAACCACTAATAGGGAGAATGTATTTGGAAAGTGGGGAAGTCAGTAAGTCTATCTCATGAACATGAGGTGGAGAGGCACTGCAGAGAGACTGAGAGCTAGCTCGGGTGCCCTACTCTTCATGGAGCTCCTGCCAAAAGGGGGTTCCTCAATAGTGTTTGCCACAGTTACGCGCAGCGAGGCCACCTATAGTGGCAGAAGGGCGCTATACAAGACCACTTACATTACATATTTAATTCCTCAGCTCACAGAACTGAAACGCAGATGCCTGCAGAAGTGGGCACACCTAACACTATTATCGCTAGTTGGGCAATAACAATGCTCCCCACAGGTGAACTAGTTCCACCATTAGGACCTCAATTACAGATACTTCAGATCTATATAAGGGGGAAGCTGAACGCAGACGCTGTGGGAGTTTAGAGAAGGAGGCAAAGAAGTTAATTCGAAGACATTGGAAATGAAGGATTTCCCCAACTGAGAATAGATGGTTTGATGAAATATTTGAACTGGTAGATATGGAGCGAGTGATCTATAATCGCCAGAAGAAAAGGAAACTATTTGAAAATATTCTGAGCAGGTTTCTAGATATGTATTAGCTCTGTGATCCATGTTTCGAAAAAGAGGGGGCTTGTGGGAGGGTTGTTACTGTTGGCACTGCTGTAAATATTATAAATATGTAAATAAGAAAACAAAGATCACATATAAAAGTAAACTTTGGCAAAGCTAATAGTTTTGTCCTATGTAGTTGTTTATTGCGTTTTACATTTAGGGGTGGATTGAATGAGGAATGATTGTGCGGAAGGGAGGAATGGTAGTACCGGGGGCTATCAGGGTAAAGCAAGTAATGATAACACTAGGTAGGGGAGGAAGAAAAGCACTAGGCAGAGAAATAACTGCACAGAGGGGATAGGAATGGCACCATCATGGAGGAATAACAACACAAGGGTATTTTATGGCTTTTACTTTATCCAATACAAGTAATATTGCCATATGTATGTAGTCATGTATTTATGCATGTGTATGTGTATGAACATATGTACAGTGAAAGAGCAACAAGATGCACACAGATGTAGTGCTGTAATTGGAGGATTCTTATTGTTGATGCTACTGTTTGTTATCCTCATCAAATAACCACTGGTGGATGCCTTGTTGATGATCTGATGGTGAAATCAATAAAAACATGTATAAATAAAAAGAAGAGAAGGGGGCTTTCGGAGGAGGGTGGAAGAGCAGACAGAACTAAAATGGCAGGCGAAGAGTTGCAGAGAGGCGAGGAGGAGGTCAAGGAAAAAGAGGAGGGTGAGAAGAGAGGAGGAATAACATCAAAGGGAAGGAGACGAATAGGAACGTTATCGAGAGAGAGGGTATGTGTGGGAATGTAGAAGAGGAGGATGTGAAGAAATGATATGCGGAGGCTGAGGAGAGGATACAACGGGGAAAAGGGGTGAGGAGAAGAGGAATAGCATCAAGGTAGAGGAGGAGAATGAGAGGAGGGTAAGACCACCAAAGAGTGAAGAGGGAAGTGACACTAGAGGAGGATATGAAGGTGAACGTGTAGGCAAGGAGGAGACGATCAACATCATCAGTAGGAAAGAGGAAGTGATTAGAAGGAAGGACATTTATTATGACTGTTTAAAGTGCAGACCTAGCTGGAGAGCATCGGAGCGCTGTACAGAGTGTGGGTAGTCTGCATTTGGCCTGCCATCTTCTAACAGTAGGGCAGTACTGTGAGTTTCGGTCTGTGTGTCAGTTTATTTTTCCATTAGGATTAGTCCTTGTTCAGGTGTTTTTGAAAAAGCCATGTTTTGAGAGATTTTTGCAAATTTAGAGAATTGTGGGGACATTCAGAGCTGATACCAGCATCGAGTTCCAGAGGTTGGGTGCATGGAAAAAGTAGGATTGTTGGGCACATAGATAATCAGGGTCGTATTGTGGAGTGGGCCAAAGTCTTAACCCAATAAGGGTGAGTCAGGGACAGGTGGAGGATGGAAAACCTGCTGGAGCATTGAATGTGTGCAGGTGAACAACAAAGAGGAGGATAGGAAAAGGACAGGAGTAGGTCCAAAAAGTATGGGCTTGTGATGAGGTGTCCAGGAGGGAGTGGACGGTGGACAGATGAAAGGCATGTGGTGGCAAAATGCTGTAGTGGAAAACCAATAATGACTCTGACGAGACCTCCAGCTGGATCGATGCTCGGGGTTTGTGTTGAAAAGGTGAGCTCAGACCGAAAATCTGGCATCGGCATCACTGGTGACCTTAATTCCTGGACTGAGGCCATGCCAGATCTCCACACAGCTGTCAAGATACAAAAGTCTTTATCAGGAAAGCAGGGAGTACAAGAAAGGCTCCTCGCCCAGAGACTGTGGGTGACGGCAGGGTCCTAAAGACCACTTTTTAGCAGGCACTTTATGTGAGACTGTGCGTTGATTGAACCACTGAAGATATAGTATAATCCTAAATACTTTTGATACACACAAGTGAGAGTCATTTCTGTGGTTGGTGTCCTTTTTCTTGTTTCAGACTTTGAAAAGTTATGCTGATGCCCTAGATTCACAGCGGCTTATGTTGACCGCCACCCCCCCACCCCCAAAAAAACAGCTAAACGAATACGTTAGGTCCTGAAGAAGGCAACATGACTAATTTGGTTGCCGAAATGGGTCGACCACACCAGGATATCCTTTATTGATTATAGACACACGTTTTCAAAAAGAAATAATTCTTCTTAATTATTACGCTTGCACCCTGGAATTACACACTCTGATGTCGGTCAATAAAAAAGACAAAATCCCCCTTTGAATGTATCCCAGGGATTTGCTTGTTTTAAATTTGTTGACTCCAGTTGCGGGTCAAACTGGAAGAGACCTCTGTATAGGGTCTCTTATGTCTTTTTGCAGTCTCAGCAAATTATAATCCAGTTAGATACATCAAGCTAGGGTGAGAGGTTTACACCTTTCTATCCCTTTTAGATTGGCGTTGTATTACTGCACTCTAGGGGTGATAAATCATACTATACAAGTGCAGTTCTTCAGGAGGAACAGAATGAGAGACAGAGGCATCAGATATTAGAGATACAAAATATTCAATTCTCCCGTTTTTTAAAGGGGGGATTTTTTAACTCCTCTTGGATTGGTTATGGAGCCTTCTATGAGCTTTCTGTGCATTGCTGGTTGCTTGGGAACTCACAAATTGAGCGTCTGCTGCTTCTTTTAGACATAAACATGCACAGTATTTAGTAAGGCAATTTACCTTAGTTGGCCATTTACATTGTGCTCTTGGCCTGTTGAGTAGAGCAAGCTCTAACCACTACCCATAGTAATGCCGGGAGCTAGTGCATAAATGTGAATTTATTTATGGGTGTCAGGCAGCGCTTTGCTAGCCACCTAGCTCCCAAAATGGGCTGGACACCTTTGTGACTAAGGTGACGTGGGCGACTCTGCTCAGTGCGTCATTTGCACTTCACAGAAATACCCAGCTTCATGTGCATCAGAATAAACTTTTTCCTTTTCTTCAAATAATGAAAGTATCTGCCTGTCTAACCTGACCAGGCTCTGTTTGTTTTCAGTCCACGTGCTATATTAAAAGCACTTTCCAATTTCTACGCTCAAAGGTGTGGAGTTGGCCATTGCAGTTGCTTAAACACTGTGTGTGGCTTCTGTGCACAGAAGGCTCATGGGTCACAACCTCACAGGAAGTGATGTGCCTCAGCACCTTGTCATTTCCTAGCCGACCTTTATGGTTGAAGGGGATCGAGGAAGGAGTCTGCCTGTATTACGAATTGTTCCCGATCGAAGCAATTTTTAAAAATCTCATTGTGTCTTAAATATAAAGAAACAACTTTCCCAATTCCTTCCCAGAGGGATTTTCTCACAGGGGTTAGTTTTCAGTGCTTGCTCCAGCCTACCTTTAAAACCCCTTCCCTGTTGTGGGAATGCGTGCTGCGTCACACAGGTAGATTGGCAGCTCTCTCACCCTCTCTCTTCCTCTCTCTTCTCCACCAGATGGAAACCTGTTCCCTCCCAGATTGCATGCTGCGGTTACATCAGAGGACTGTTCCACTATGTACGGTGCAAGGCTAAATCCTCTCACGTGTGGGCTCTCTGAAAGCTGACCATGGCTACCCCAGAGAATATCCTAAACCCAGACAAGCTTCTATCGAGAAGCAATGAGTCTCCCCAGCCCTATTACGAGTCCATCACCTTCATCTTTGATTTGTTGATTGGGTGGACGTTTGTAACCCCCTATTCTCTGAAGTATTCTATATCTGCTCCTCCCGCAGCAGACTTACTGAACGGAAATAAACCTTCATGGGTCTTTGGGCTTACCATCCTCACAAGCCCCGCCCTAATATCCACTGCACATACATTCTGGTCTCTGCGTTTTTCCCCTCATTAACATCTCCAATGTTTGCTCCCTTCAGCACTGGCTCTTCAGACCATGGGAGCTCAGGAGATGATGGTTACACCCTTTGACCAATGCACCCTGCTCCTTCCTGCTAGAGGCACATGTCGGCATCTAGGTTCCTACCGCTCATGTCAGACTGCTATTCCACTGAGAATGTACCCAGCAATCTTAGCCCTGATACTCTTGACTGCCCTTGATGGGTCACGACAAAAAAACAACATGCCTCACCTGAATCAAATGACCTGGTCTCCAAATTAACCTCTTGAAATCAGTAGCTGAGGCAGCTTTTGGTGCCATGGGGGGGCGATAATAGGGCACCAGCGGAAGGCTGGGGGCGCACTGGGCATGCACTAATCACCAGAGAGACTACAGGGGGGAGCGGCCACACCCACCCTGGCTCCACCACTGCTTGCAATGGCCCTACACAGGGCTGCAATATGTTCTGAATCGCTTTCCTTTTATGCATGACATCAATTTTAAAAACTTCCTTTCAATGTGGGTCAGCGGAGGAAGAGTAATCACAAACAGAAAAAAAGTTGTGTTTCCTTTCTAGGTATAATTGTTACAGGTAGTAAACAAGGACTTTTCCTTTTCTTCACTTCATATTGTCCCAGTCCACACACTCCCGGAAATCGACAGATTTTCCAGGATTATCAATGGTGCATGGCACTGTATTGTGAAAATAGCAGTGCACATATCTGTCGATTTCACTTATATATAGACAGGTGCCAACATGTTGATACAGGTAGAGCTTAAGCCATGATATGGAATTCAACACTGAACCATGGTTACAGAATTCTTTTGCTCCTTGGGTGCTTCAAGTGAGTAGTTATAGTGGGGGCCTTGAGTATTGCTCGTTTGTGCTGTGTTTTAACGGTTCCATGTGTGAAAATCGCGGCAAAAATGGCTGTGGACACAAAATATTGTGACAAAAAGGCTGTTGTTTTGCGACTGCAATCCATGTAAAGGATGCAGGGGACACCACCGCAACCCCTGTACCCATTCTACCATTTAAAGGGAGCGGGGGACACCCCCGCAACTACCGCTCCCCTTAAATGGTGTAATGGATTACACCTTTAACGGGTCAAACCACAGCATTTTTGCCGCAATTTATTTTACAGGCAACATTTTTGCCGCAATGTTATCACTGGATACCGTTTTATCCTGAGACTGTTGAATAGCATGTGTTGTTTCTAACTGTGTCACTGCTCCCCAGCTCCAGATGTTGCTCCCATGAATCTTATGGTGGTTCTGAACGAGTCCCGGTCCGCGTTGGATGCCCAGTGGGAGCCTCCTCCTGTCAGCCGTAGAAATGGTGATCTGTTGGGCTACAAGCTACGTATCCTGTGGGAAAGCTCTGGACTTTCTGTAAGTATAACATCTTTCTCTGTCTTGCATATCTCTTTTCTTTAACATGCAACATTGTCTACCGAGCTTGCAACCAGCCCAAAAAAACTGGCACAGCCTAAATGAAATACAGCGACTGACTTTACCTTGTCACATAACTCGTAACTTCAACTACTCAGTACACAATGGCTTCCTTTGCCTTCACGCGTATTGTTATATTGTACTTGTCATTTGTATAGCGTCAAATTTACCATGATTATAGTTTGAATGCGCTGTTAGTGGGAACGCCCTCGGAGGATCGAAGACCAGCGTGTTGGAGGTGCTGGAGCATAATTATGATGCATTTGTGCATTTGGCCAAAAAAGGCTTATCAGGGCTGGCCAGGCTCTGCTAGAAAAAGCTTCCCATATAGTTCAGGCATGTGGATGGGTGCTGAGAAGGATAGGTGTGGCGTCAGTGCTAGTGGCTCGTTATGTGTTCAGCGTTCCCAAATTTATCATAGGACTGCACCACATTCTGTTTTCAAGTGGTGTTCTGGTGTAGTCCGGTGTAGGTAGGCAGAGAATTTATGTGAACAGTCCGGCCGGATTGTTGTTGTAGTCCTTGTTAGGGAGACATTTCAGTTTCTGTGCTAATTCCCTTTAACCTTAGAGACCCCAGCCCTTTGCTGGAATCTGGGACCATTTTGATTTTAACCTCCTGAGTGAGTGGGTCTTTTTTCCACCCACTCATCCCATTTTCCTCTAAGATTTTGTGTTCCTTAAGTTTCAATGGAGTTTGGAAAACTCCATAAGCATCTGCCTTTTCTACAGTGACACACAGCACCCTTTGTGCAGTGCAACTGATGTTTAAATACAGTTTATTGTGTGAACTACAGTTCCCAAGAATAGGAGGAAATCCTTTGTCTTACTTACATTTTTCCTTTGTGGGTCCAGCACACACCACCTTATGTGGAGTGATGGGGGCTTACATAGTATCTCCTTATCCCATTTTCCATGTAACTATTTGTTACACTAACTAACTTGAATGGCTGGTGGCAGTGGTTTCTTTTTACTACCTTTTTTGCAATGTATCTGCAGGTTGATCTCTCAGCTGCATTACAGCACCAATGGGAGATCATTTTACCAAAATGGCCCTATCTTCTTTTTTTACCATTTCTCATTTGGTAGTCCCTTCTGTGCTTTTGCTTTGTTGTTTATACCAGGTTTGAGTCCATTGTGTGTTTTGCCTTTGGTAGGCCTCAGCCCTGAAGCACTCCCAGGCTCCAGTGTGTCTGGGAAGGCAGGAAGTGAGGGAGGAGCCCGAACTTCACTGGCCTTTGTTTTTGGCCATGCCTGGCCGAAACCAGTTCCAACTGGGTGAGTGGCTTTCCTAGAGAACAATCCCCCCTGTGTGATTGACAGCTTAGTGCTGTGAATGAATGGGATTTCACAAATAAGGCAAGGGTTTTGAGACTACAGGCAGTGTCGACCACTATAACATCAAATCCAAAGAAGAAGATACAGACGGATGCCAGCAGCATCTTCAGGACCGCGAATAGTACTGTGATTATTAGCCTATGCCACACTGGGATAGTACTGTGAACAGAATTCTGCTTCGCGCCCTTAGAGAATTGTTCACATTGACTTCAATCACACATAAATGGATTGCTGATACAATCGAAAAAATCTCCCCGGAATAACTGTTACCCCCTCAGGAAATACAGAAATGGCAAAATAGTTCACCCCACTACTAAGCACCATGAAAAAGAACAAGAAGAAGCTGGAACTAGAATGGCGGAAAGAATATGAGCAAGATAAGCAAACTCAGTTCCAGAGACAAATCCAATCGTATAAGAAGGAAATTCAAAAGGCAAAGAAAAGTAATTATGACGACAGAATCACCAAAGCCACCAACACACAAAAGGAAATAATCAACATCATAAATGAAATCAGAAATCCAACATTCGACAAATCATACAAAACAGACCGACCAATCCTTATACACAACCAACCGGATCCGACAAGGAGCCAGAGCACAAACTCCAAAACTTCCCACAAATATCAGTAGAGACATTTGTCAAGCTGGTAAAACATAGCAAAATAGCAGGATTGCCCATGGATCCTTGCCTCCCAAACATCTACAACTCAATCCTCACACAAGGAACGCCATCTGAACATTACAGAAATCTCCTGAATATGTCGCTTGCTACAGGGACCATACCATGATCCTTCAAATCAGCATATATTAAACCACTTTTTAAGAACACAAGTGGCAATGTGGAAGACCTTTCCAACTACAGGCCAATTTCAAACATTCCATACCCGGCAAAACTCCTAGAAAAATACGTATACAAACTAACCCAACAACACGTAGAAAAACACCAGTTGTTAGACCAAGCACAAGTCGGCTTCAGACCTGCAAGAGTAACGGAATCGGCACGCCTATCCATCTGGGACAACCTAAAAACAAATGCCAACACCAACACAACTTCGCCCCTGATTCTGCTCGACCTCTCTGCAGCTTTTGAAACAGTAAGCCATGACACCCTGATCAAAAGATCAGAAGATATAGGTATAACAGACATGGCACTTCTCTGGATTAAATCATTCATCCTGCTCCAAAGGCAGTACCGGCTCTCCGTTCTCACCAAGAAGAGAGCCCTTATCCAAGCCCGCATCTCTGCGGCATCAAACAACTCCGCCGAACTCTTTAAAATCTGCAAGGAGCTGGCCAACCCTGTTGCAGTCTCTACCTCTCCTGTCCCCTCCAGGCCCTCTGCACTGCACTGGCCTCTCACTTCATCTCTAAAACTCAGGACATCCTGTCCTCGCTCTCCTCCTTTCACCTCCCTCCCTCCCTACCCAACCCTTCCTCTGGCCCTTCTGCGGTCACCCCTCCTCCCTCTTTCTCTGCCTTTCCACCTTTCTCTGCTGACGAGGTTTCCAGACAAGTCCGATCTATGAAAGTCTTGTCTAAACAGGTTCACCCCTGTTCCTCCAAAACTATCAAGGACCACATCGACTCCCTGGCTCCTGCCCTGGCTGACTTTTGCAACCACTCCTTCGCCTCTGGAGTCTTCCCTTCCCCCTCAAGCACTCCCTTGTGCACCCTCTTCTCAAGAAACCCTCTTCCGACCCCTCCTGCCCGGCTAACTATCGCCCTATCTCCATCACTCCCTTCCTGGACAAGCTCCTGGAGAAACTGGCCATCTCCCAGCTTAACCCCCATGCTGAATCTGTTGGTAGTCTTCATGACCATCAATCTGGCTTCAGAGCTGCCAGAAGCACGGAAACTGCTCTCCTGAACATCCGTGAAGACCTGCTCTTGAACCTCGATTCCAACACTCCGTGTGCTCTCATTCTGCTCGATCTCTCCTCTGCCTTTGACACTGTCAACCATGCCATCCTGCTCAACCGTCTCTGGGAAAACCTGGGTATCACTGGTCAGGCTTTGGCGTGGTTGACCTCTTTCCTTTCAAATCGACCCTCCCAGGTCCAACTGGGGTCCTTCCTCTCCGACATCTTTTTCTCCACCTGTGGTGTCCCCCAGGGATCTAATCTCTCTCCCTGGCTGTTCAACCAGTATCTGGCACTCCTTGCCCACCGCATCGCCGCTCTCTGCCCTAATTTCCAGTGCTATGCGGACGATACCCAACTCATCTTCAGGCTACCCTCAGCCTCCCCCTCTCCTTCCCTCATCTCTGACTGTCTGTCTGCTATCCAAGAATGGTGTGCCGCCAATGACCTCTGCCTTAATGCCAGTAAGACTGAGATCCTACTCATCGGTACTCCCACTCCCTCCTTCCCTGTAGCTCTCTGGCCTGCCTCCCTTGGCCCCCTCCCTGCTCCTACCTGCAAGGCAAAAAACCTTGGGGTCATCTTCGACTCCACACTCTCCTTCTCTCCTCATATTTCTGACGTCGCCAAGAGGTCACACTACCAGCTGCACCTCCTCAGAGGTATTCTTCCCTTCCTCTCCTTCCCCCAGAAGCTCACTGTCTCCCGAGCCCTGGTTCTCTCGAAGCTGGACTACTGTAACAGCCTCTATCTTAATCTGCCTGCCTCCACTCTCCGCCCTCTGCAACTCATCCAGAACAGAACTGCGAGACTTGTCCTTGGCCTCAAGCCCAGGGACCGTATCTCTCCAGGACTGAAATCTCTACACTGGCTCCCAGTGGCTGCGAGGATAAAGTTCAAAACCCTCTGCATTGTCCACAAGGCCTTCTGGGGCCTGGGTCCTAAATACCTTCAACTCTCTCTTCCCAAATATCTTCCTTCCCGAGCCCTTCGCTCATCCGCCTCCAATTCCCTCAGGGTTAGCCGCTTCTCGAAGCAACGAGCTGGGGGTAGATCTCTCTCCGCGGCAGGGGCCTCCCTCTGGAACAGCCTTCCTGCCTCCCTGAAACTTGAGGAGAACCATCTCCGGTTCCGGAAGCACCTCAAAACCTTCCTCTTTGCTTCTGCTTTCTCTCTCCCTCTCCCCTGCTGAACAGCTAATTTAATTCCTCACTGAAACTGCACTGATCCTGCAACTGGACCACTCTAAACGGCCTCGGCCCTGGGCCCTGCCACTCTCCACTTGCACTGATGCCCTGGAACCCCTTTGCACTGCGGGACTGTCTCTGTATCCCTACAGCCCCCCCCTCCCCCAGCACTTGTTCTGCACTTACCTCACACTTGCCACCAGCTGGCCCTATTTATTTATTTATTACGTTACGCCACTTACCATGTACTGCACTTCCCCCCTTCCCCTTGCACTTTTCCCCCTCCCCCACCCCTGCACTTGCGCGATCTGAATGACACCTGGCCTAGTAAGATCGTTGTCTGTCTCCCCTTGTCCCCCCCTCCCTGCCTCGTCGCGCCTTGAAATACATGTGTATAGGCGCGTTACAAATACCATATCATATCATATCATTCCTAGCCAACAGAACAGAAACTTTATGGATAAAACCCTTCAAATCTACTCCACCAGTTAGCGACTTGGGGAGTACCACAAGGATCCTCACTATCACCACTGTACTCCAACACCTACCAGACTCAGTTAATCAAGATTTTCAAAAAATACAACCTTACGTGCTACAACTACGCAGACGACACTCAAGTCATCTACAAAATCGAAGATACACAAGCAGATCACTCAGCTCTAGGAGAATGTCTAAAAGAAATCTGTGACCTAAAAATAAACCCAGGAAAGACAGAAATCATGATTATATCCAAAAACCAAGAGAACAATACCTACATATCCAGGCCAATGGAATTGGGAACGGCGCCCATACCACCAAAGGTAGTCAAAATCCTGGGAGTCCTAATGGACAACGCACTAACCTTAGAAACACAAGTAAACGTGATAATTAAGAAATGCTTCTTCCTCCTTCACTCAACAAAAAGAATCCTACCTTTCCTGTCCTTCACCCACAAAACACTGACAATCATCGCCCTCATCATGTTAAGAATCGACTATGCAAACAGCCTCTACCTCGGGATGCCGGAACGCCTTTTTAAGAAATTACAGTGCATCCAAAATTCAGCAGCTAGATTCCTCCTCAAACTATCTAGAAGAGATCACATCACTCCAGCGCTAAAATTTTTACATGGCTTCCAATCAAACATCGCATCACGTCCAAAACAATGTGCACAACACACAGGGCAATCAACGGACAGGGAGCAGAATTCCTGCAAAAGAAAATAATCTACAAGCCAACGAGACTCCTCAGATCAAGCAATGAAATCCGCCTGGATCCAAAACCATATGGCAGGAAAAAACTAGGGGGAACCTCTTTCTCCCACCTAGCGGCAAAAACCTGGAACAACCCCCCGAAAGGAATAAGAAATACCAAAGACCAGCAAAAAGTTTGAGAACTACTAAGAACCTAGCTCTTCCACACCTCAGAACCAGACGGAAACCACTGAAACAATCGAACATGAATTACAAAAGAACAGGCTGACAGAATCCATGACAGCACAGACAACACCTAGAACCGACTAAGGGAAACTCCGACAAGAACAAGAGAGTCAATGCTAGGTGGAATCGACCATGAGCGACAACCCTGTTAGGACAGAACCATAGCAAACAAGCCTAACACAAAAGGCACAACCACCAACCTTACTCATTCAGACAGGGCTTTGGGTAAGGGCGTAGATCACAAGTAGATTGATCCAACAGAACTAGTTTGCACCAACCACAAACTGGCATGTAGGGGCAGACCAAAAACGAAGATGGAAATGCAAAGACTAACTAACTTAACATAATGGCAGAGAGATGAGAGACAGCCATATCATGCTGAAACTAGATCACTGAAAGGAAGACAACCTTGTCTAAATCCTGAAAGACACACAATGGGAGTGTGCATTTCTCAGGACAACAAGGCTACTAACCAACCCTACAAAAACTTTTGAAAACCTGACCCCTCTCCACACACCTCTCACACCATAACTAAACACAACCACACCTCTTAAACCGCAGCAACCTGCATGCACTTCACCACAAAGCAACAACAAACACACCACACAGACCCTCACACAACAGCACACAACGGACTCTAACCATATACCACACCAAAAAGCTCAGCTAACGGTGTTATCCAAACTGAAGCTGCCAACAGTACATCACAGCTCCCTTGCTCCTCTCCAAACTTTGTCTAATTAACATGCCCTAACCTACCCCCTTTTCTTTCAGATCTGCTAGAGCGCCAGGGGACCACTCCAGTGGTGATAGTGTGCAGTACAAATATCCTTTAACATTGACATAATAAAAAGGCATTTGTTCATTAATGTGTTCTATAGCTTTGAGTGTCCAATTCACATTGAATAGTGTTGCAAATCCGTTCTGCAATCAACCTTTAAGGTGAATGAGTATGGCCAGACATGGCCCCTTGCTTTCCATTCCTAGAGACACAAGCTAACCCCACTGATGTTGCCTACTGAGGAACCATGTCTGAGATTGCTTGTGGTCTCGTCTAGAAGGGATGTGACAGTGCGTTTCGGGCTGGACTGCCACTTTATGGTGGGGGGACCAGGCCTGATTTGCCTAGTGCAGCAGCCATCTTTTGAGAATTTGACAACCACATTTAGGAATGAACCAACATGCTCCTCTTGAGCACAGAGCTAAAGGTCATCATTTTAATGTTCACAAGAGACTACCCCAAAAGCTTATGCCTAAAATTCTTTGCTTGTCTGGTTGAGTTGAACCAGCAATTTCCTTTGGGTTCTCAGGGTGGCATTTAATGTTATTTCTCAGTTCAAAATTCCCATGATGAAACCAATTTGAGATTTTAACTGACAAGGGATAGACAGTGCCCCATGTCATCATTGTCAAATGGAAAGCTCAAATTGATTTTTCTATAAGCAATGTGATTCAAGAAAATACACAAAATCAAACATGTTTATGTTTTCCGGGGAAACAGACAGGACTTTTTGCTCCTCCCCAACGGCACATCGTCGACCACGAGTAATGGACTGTTACGCGGCTGTTTCTGCATTATTAGATCTGCGGTCGCCTGCTCCGTCCTTGAGGAACTGCACGGAGAGCAAAACTGAGGTTCCCGGGTTGCTTTCTGTTCCTCTTCACAGCTGGCGCCGAAGATCTGCATGTTCCCCAAAGCCTAAGATTCCAGGATTGCAATGCCAGCAACCTGTGACCAGCAAGTAGAAAATAGCCATACAGCAATGTCATGGAACACACAGATGTCAGTCAGGTCTTATTTACCCTATTCACAGGCCTCTTGGAGTCTTAACTTTTCTGAATAGCCACAAAGAAGGGCTTATCCGATCAGCCATGCGAGTTCAGTACATTTAGCAATTAGCAGGCACTTCTCTTTGTAAAGTACAAGTGTCCCAGGCAGTACTTAGTGGTTGTATTAAATGTGTCTGTACTGCAGTGGGTTTCCTGCCTTGATCACCTCGATAACACTGTGATATATTTCGTTTTTCTTTTTAAACCACCCAGTCTGATAGTAGAGCAGGTTGGAGATTAAACCCCACAGTTGTTGTGCGAGACTGTTTTGTGTGCAATAGTCATCTATAAGCTGCTGGCCTACATGTGGAAAATGGGCTATTGGGTACCCCAGTCCAGCTGAGCTCCCGTGTAGCATAAAAAGGGTAGTAAGAAGATAAGAAGGCATGCTTCAAAAAATAAATATTGCCAGCTCAGGATCATAAATGCTAAGAGACTCTCCTCAAGTCTTGGGAGGATAGCTCAGAGGCAACGTGCTCGCCTTGGACGCAGAGCCGCACAGGTTCGATCCCGGGTCTGCTCTTAGAATGTTATAAATAACCTATCATATCATATCAAGACTTTGAGAGAAGGTTGAAATAACTAAAGGCAAAGTGTAAAAATGTGCCACTTTACAAAGAACAACATCATGCGTGCCGAGCTGTTGCTGTTGCGCCTCTGTTGCTTTTGTCAAACATCAAAAACGGAAGGTGTTGCGCCTTTCTAACTCACTGCACGGCCATGTGTATTGGCTTGAGAAGTGCTGCCGTGCATATTCTCTACTCACTGTCAACTCAGTGCTGCCTACCTGCAGTTCTGCTGGGTGTGAGTCGTGTGCGCCCAAAGCATACTGTGAAAGGTTCCCTGTCATTTCACCGTCCCCCTTTTTTCCGACAGGTGTTTTGCCACAGGGGTTTTGCCAAAAAACTCAGACATTTATTTAAGATTATTCCTGGGGGTGTTACTCCCCAATACCCCGTCATTTAATTATTTGTTTTATTTCCCTTCCCCCCAACCCTTTATTTACTCTTTCCCACAACCTCCAAAAAATGTTGATGGGAATTTTCGGCAAAACTCCTGCAGCAAAACACCTGTCGGAAAAACGGGTGTCGGCAAAAGGACACGATACCCTGTGAAACGGCCACAGAGAATATATTTACACAGTAACGTGTTGTCAAACCAGATTCAAAAGTAACAAACATGCAAGTAAAGCCATCAAGATGAAGGGCTCATGACTATAGAAAGCCCCGGACCGGTCCAAAACAGCTCAACAGATCTAGTTACTGGTCAGGAAAGGGAGACAACTCTACTGGTCGCTGAAGAATTCTACCTCTAACAAGCAACATTGGGACCATCTGCCTCCATGAGATATCGATCTTTGTCATGGTTATCAAGCGGGCAGCACCAATTGAAGACTTTGTGCCATGGGAAAATATTATGGTTAACTGTTCCAGAGCAGCCTTGACCAAGAATATGAACCCGCTAGTAGCCTCCAACCCTGAAACATAGAAAATGACAAGTTAGAGTTCTGGTCTCCACGGTCTATATGTTTTCTGAGCATTAACATATCAAATTCACCAGTCCTCAATAAAAAAATCTAGGAGTAAAAAATTCAGTAAAAAGAACACTGCCATAAAAATAGAAGAACAGGGCGCACGTTACAAGCATTGACTTGAAGAAACAGTGATAGCTACAAGCATGAGTCGATGAAACGGAAGGACCAAGAGCATTGTAGGTTCTTTCTCCAGCCATAAAGAACAGGAAGTAGTGTGGGAACCCCAGGGCTTTAAGTGGGCCGGGGCCTGCCGGGGCCGGGCCCCGGCAGTCTCCAAAAAGTGGGACTGAGCCGGGGCCCTGCCGGGGCCCCCGTCCCACCACACGCAACATTGGCGGGATGCATTATCCCGTCGCGGCAGCAGCCGCACCGGGATATGCGCCTGCCATGAAGTCAGGCGATCTGACAGAAGTGGCAGCCAGCCACAGCAATGCTGTGCCTGGCTGCCACTTCTGTAAATCATAGTAACTGCCTCTGGTGACCTCTCGCGCGAGGGGTCACCAGAGGCAGTTACTGTCCCTTTGTTTCCCCAGGTCGCCGAGGCGTCTTTAACCCTCGGCGAACCTGGGGATTCCTTGATATTTTTCGAGGTTTATGAAAGATGGCTTGAAAAGTACACAATTCAAGCCATCTTTTATAAAGCTTTGCCGACGGACAATTTTGTCCGTAGTCAAAGCTTTATAAAATATGGCTTGAATTGTGTACTTTCAAAGCCATCTTTTATAAAACCGAAATGTTTTTTTTAAAAAATGGCCTGAAAAGTAGGCAAACCGTAAGGTATGCACACACACACACATATATATGCATGTCATATATCTGTGTGCGTACCTTACTATGGTTTGTGTTCTTTGCAAGCCATCTTTTCTAAACATAGAAATACATATTTCTATGTTTAGAAAAGAGTGCTTGCAAAGAACACAAACCATAGTAAGGTACGCACACAGATATATGACATGCATATATATGTGTGTGCATACCTTACGATTTGCGTACGTTTTAGGCCACGCCCCCCACAAGCCACGCCCCCAAATGAGGGCCCCCCCTCGATTTCTTACCCCACTTAAAGCCCTGGGGAACCCCCATGTTTATATCATTTGTTATGCGCAAAACAAAGAACCAATGAAAAGTACTTTTTAAAACATTGATAGTAGGACAGTGTTGAACAGAAAAGCTAACGGGGTTGCTGTGGTGCAAGACAGGACAGTATGTTCATCTAACTCACATAACGGCTGGGTTTCATCTCGGGGGTCATTCTAATTCGCGAAATAGCTCCCGCAGTATACTGTCGCTCACAGCAGGAAGTAGCCTTGTCAGAGTGTATTTATTTCAATAGAGAGAAGTCGCCGCATGTTTCACGTATCATACATCTTGTCAGGGGTCCAAGACAATACAATATATGTCAGCGTTTTGTGCGTGGGTTGCACAGTCATCCTCGTTTCACAATCTTTCTGCCTTTTCATGATGCCTTATTGCTTTTTCAGTGTGAATGAGCGGTGACTGTTTTACACAACTTTGTAGAATACATTTCCCTCACTTATATTAGCATCTTTTCCGAGTTCTCAGTTACCTACAAGTATATCACTGCGTTATGGGGAACAGCACTCCAGGTCTTTGATACGGCCATTTTTGTGTGAGTCTGAAAAGCTTGAAGACATCCAATCAGATGAAAGTGCATGCCTCTGCATGAACATCTGTATTTCTATTTCACATTTCATTAAGGGCTTTGTTCAGTAAAGCGATAAGCGGAAAAGCCGGAAGCATATGTTTTTTTTACTCCATGCTGAGTAACATGAAAAATGAAAGTGACGCTTGTGCAATTGCTGTACCAAATGCGTTTGGAAAATGCTTGTTTTTCCATCTGCGTCTGGACAATGGAGCAGCGGTGTTGTGCCAGTGCCCTCTGGAATGCCAATATTGTGCTTTTTGATCTGTCCGTTGCTTGCTCTGGTGACTCACTGTCATGTTACTGTAAATCGGCCCGAGGAAAGAAAGCTCTGCTTCCTGCAGTGGCTTATTCTAGTCTCCTGTAAATATGTTCACTGCAGGTCCGTGAGTCACTCAGAAGTGAGTAAGTTGTGTAGAGGGCAGGAAATCACACCTGCTGTATTTTTAAAAAATGTAAGGCATCCCTCGCCTATGGATTCATACTTGTGTTGTATAGTACACCATTTTGTCATGTGCAGTTTTTAGGTTTTTACAAAACGAGTCTATTCTTGTTATTGCTATAACATGTATTAGGAACTTGTTCTTGTTAGGCCTTGCCTTTGTAATTTGATTTTTGTATACAAGGCTTTGAGGTATTTAATGGTTGTTAGTGTTCAAGATTCTTATTTTTTATTGCAGGTCTTTAGTCGTTCCTTTAATTTTTGTAGTGCATCTTGGAAGTCATATTCTGGATCTATAAAATGCTAAAAAAAAATCCATATTGTTGCTTTAAAGGTACTTGTGAATTCCAGCCCTAACTATGCATGATCTTTAGATATTCTTATTTGTGCATAGGTTCTTTTGGGTATTGTCACATACATTGACAGCGATCAAGGACGAGACAAGACAACAGAATTCAAGTGCTTTTGTAGGGGATCTTTACAGTTTAGGTCAACCTATATAGGGCTGGAGTAAAGTGCAAATGAAATGTCAGGAATAACGAAGTGGTCCAAGATTACAGGAAGTCTAAACTCAAGTGAAAGTTCAAAAACAAATTGGAAATTTAGGATGGCTTGTCCTCACTCTTGTCGTGTCTCTGGGATCCCTTCCCTGAGTCCTTGGCTAAAGTGTACACTGTAAGTCTCAAGGAATTGACAATTTAGAGTTTCAAGGTTTCCTGCATCCTTCTTCTCTGGTGTCTTTAATTCTATCTGGCTTGCCAGTGCCTGGCTCTTGAAGAACATAACGATGCACGTGATTAAGGCGACTTTTTCCATTTGATCTTTTTCTGTCTCCCCAACTTAGTTTTTCCAATCTTCTGTCAGGCTGCCCTTTCACAAGCACGAGAAGTCTACTTCTCAAGGGGGAGAACCTCAGTGAGGTCCTCTGAATCCCCTGCCAAGGGAAGCAGGGCCTTTAGTGTGGCAATTCCAAAAGGCCTGGATGAGAGCTGAGAAAGGTTAGCCGCATGTGAGGGTGGCCGTCTACTCTGACTCCCCTGTCCCTCTCAACGTGCTTGTGCCTTGGTCAAATAGGTTACTGTCTGTGGACCAACCTCCTGCTTCAAATCCAGTTCTCTATTTCTCCTTCTCAATCCTCTACCAATTCCTCCTCTAATGTCCCTAGCAATATTGTGGCTCT
The DNA here is from genome assembly GCF_040938575.1 of Ambystoma mexicanum. Taxonomy (NCBI): domain Eukaryota; kingdom Metazoa; phylum Chordata; class Amphibia; order Caudata; family Ambystomatidae; genus Ambystoma; species Ambystoma mexicanum. The sequence goes on along the minus strand of NC_090928.1, from coordinate 265,489,090 downwards.
CCACTTCTCTATTTCCATCTTCTTAGCCCTCTCCTTTCTCCATTTGTTGCCACCTCAAGACATAGTAATCTTCTGCCACCTCTCTACCCAGTGTCTTACTTCTAGCACTACTTTGGGCATTCTCCTTCTCCTGACTACCCCATTCTTCACCCTTTCGGCATGACCCGTCTTGTCACCATTGTTCTTGAGATTTCTGCTATTTGTTTCAGCTTCTTCAATTCTACTTCTCTTCCTGAATACTCTTAAATTCAAACTCTTCACCCCTTCTCACCATGCTCTTCTTGTAGTCAATATTGTCGAAACCTCTCTTGTTTCTCTCACCTTCTTCACCACTTTTGGCCCTACTCATTTCACTCACAACATTCCCACTTTCTTCATCCTTTCGGTCCCCATCTAGATTATCCATATTCACACTCGTAATCAGTGTTAATATCTATCCTGTTTTCTTCAAATCTCTGAGCCCCTACTTCCTTCCCTCTGCTTTCTTTCCAAAACACCTTTATGTACCTTCCATATTCATCAGCCCTCTGGGCACCAACCCCCTTTTCTTTACTGCCCTCCTCAACAGCCTCTCGATCTCCCCCACTTTTTTCACCCCACTGGGTACCTACTTTCTAGCTCTCTTCGCCAACACCTTTCCTACTCAGTAGCAGCTGCTGCATCTCTGTAGGATATTTCTCTTGGCACTTTCCTAGGTCTCCTGTCCAAACTCAGTGTTGTCTGATCTTCTTGACCTCTCCTCTAGCTTCTTTGGTCTTGCTCTGAGTCCAGGCCCACTTGATCTATTTTCCAGCCTTGACCAAAGGGACTCCCATCCTTCCCAGTGGCTGCACACTACTGCCTCTACCTCTTGTGCTGTCTGCCCAGCTCCATCAGCCAATACCTCCATGGTCGGACTCAACTTCTGTGAGTGTATGTGGCTTTGACCCCACCTCCAACCACTCTCTGGTGAAATAGGACTCTGGTGTGTTAGTTGGGATTGGGATTGGTGGTCTGGCTCTAACCCATGGGACTGCTTACAGCCCTGATATGGTACACAGGGCCTGGCTTCAGTAGAAGTGAAATCACTAGGGGATGTGCCACTTAAAAGGACCCTGTCCCTAGCTGGAGCCATGTGACTGTCTTCTGCCATGAGACAGGGACCTTCACCATGCCATCCCTGGACAGACCCTTCATCTGCTAATTTGAGGAGGTATCATTAGGTCACCCAAATAGAGGTCCCCAGTCCAGGACGGGGGATTTCGTCACAATATTCATAGTTTTCTGCATTTTGCAATACTTATTGTTGTAATAGTTTTTCTTAAAGGATTTCCATTTTTCCATTTTTTTGTACATCTTCTTAGAAGCTCCACATGTCTTAAGACATTTGCATTTTCTTTGCCTGTTACCTAGAAGCCACAAGGTTTTGTGCTTTTTTTGTTTTATTGAGTTTTGGAAGATTCTGATTTTTGAGTTTTGGTTTCATGAAGTCTGTTGGATTTTTCATTTTGTTTCACTGATTCTGTAAGGTTATTATTATATTACAAGGACCTGGCTTGCAGAGGTTTATCTGATGATCATGTCTATATGAGGCAGCTATTAGTTCAAGTCTTCTTTAATTGTAGGCTTATACTCGAGTTGCTAGGTTTGAGCAGCACCACATCCATTTCTGCCTGACAGAATCGTTAGATTAAAGATGAATACCCTACGCATATCCTTTTCCAGAAACTTTGCCGAAAGAACTCCAGAGAAAACCAATGCATTATGGGTATCAATTTAATTATTCTTTAGCTTTTCAGCGTTGTTACCGAAGGTGACCAACCATATGCAAAACAGGTTGGCTGCCATCCCAAAAGGGGTATCCCGCCTTTATTTTGACCTATTCACGTCTTCAGACATTTAATTCTTTCTGCCTCTTCACATCATCAAGCTTGGTTAAGGGTTACATATGGGGCTGGGATTAGGGTAAGGATCAGGGCTAGGGTAAGAGATTAGTTTAAGGTAAGATTTAAAGGTACAGGTAAGGAAAGAGGTTGGGGCGAGGCATTGTCGTAGGACGAAGGATAGGTGTAAAAATAAATAAAAGAGCATACACAAGATATCTCCCTGTAATGAAAAAGTACATTTTAGAAGAAGTGCAAGGTGGTTAGGGATGGGATCATAGTAACAGTTAGGATCAGGGTTACATTAAGGGTTCAGATTAGGGTTAGATTAAAGATTAGGGCTTGGATTATGGTTAGAGTTAGGATCAGGGTTAGGGTAAGGGTTTAGTTTAGGGTTAGATTTGAGGGTAGGGGGTAGGAAAGGTTTAGGAGTTGGGGTTTAGTATAGGGGGAAGGTTAGGGTTAGGATAAGCCTAAGGCAAGGGATATGATTATGGTTAAGTGTAAGGTTGGGGTTAAGGGTTGCATGGGGTGATGACAGCATAGAAAAGAAGGGGCTTTTCAGGGGGTCTCCCCATGTAATGACGAAGTGGATTTTAGGAGAAGAGACAGAAGAAAAGGTAAGAAGAGATAAAAGGGACAGAGTGAATGTATTACCACGTTAATGCAGAAGAAGTAAAGACATAAATCCCTCCAAAGATAGTGGTCAATCTTGAACTGCTAGGACACAGTTAACCCAGGTTATGCTTTGTCCTTCACTAGAACAGATTGGTGGGGTACACCACAAGTCCATAAAGGCTAAAGAATGTGAACCCATACCTTAGCATACACCTTCCCCCTAGGCAGACACAAGGGCCAACAAGAGGATGGAGAAATGTTCTTGGCCAAATGCATCCTAAACACTGTGGATCTCTATAGGTATAAACATCTGTTGCCTCAAAAGAGTGAGATAATAAAAGATTGCTTGGTAACTTGTTGCTCTACTAATAACGCTGCAGTCGCCGTCCACCGACTGGACATTGGGGAGGCTGATAGATGCTGAGGAAAACATATTGTAACTTCCTGTGCCGCTACATCTCATATTGTGTTTATGTGCCCCCAATCTTTTTTGCAGGAGTGGATTGTGAATGCTAGCACTTGGATCATTCCAATTAAGGAGTTTAACTCCACGTGCACCGTACAAGTTGCAGCCTACACAAAGGGAGGCGTGGGACCCTTCAGCGAAGCAGTCCAAGTGCTTATACCAGGCAACGGTAACAGTAAACAATGAATACTTATTTTTTTAGAGAGCACTGCCAATCCATTCATCATGACTCCCTGTCCTGGCTATGGGGATTGAGCAGAAGACGCAAGAAGTCAGGCATAGGGGACCTTTCACCCAGTCCTTGTACCAACCACTAAAATGTGGCACTGGCATCTTTAAACCCGCATTATGAAACTCTCTGACGAATTGTAGAGACTAAACTGCTGACATGCATTTCAAGGCTTTGTAGCGGGGGAGAAGTGGAACATTTTGTTTAGGGAATTGACATTTCTGTGAACAAATAAGGCTTTTTTTCTCTTTTTCTTAAACCATCTCACTGCATGCTTCTCAATTCCCACCATGCGCTTAACCGTTTTCTGTTTGAGCTGAGCCCACTGACAGGTTTAGTGACAGATAAATAGACAGACAGTTTGTAGGTAAGGCAGCGGGGAGGTATCACTAGGATAACTTGTTGATCCAGAGTAATTCCTACTACCATTCATCTGGTCCTTAATTTTCATTCAACAAACCCATTAATTCAGGGAGTTGTAATCTTGCAAATCATTGATTTTGTATTGATTTTGTTTAAGGATCTGATTGCAATGAATTGAGAATGGGACATCCTAGATTGTAAACATGGTGTCGCTGTGACCTGTAGTCATCACACCACTTTAGGTGTCACCAGATTAATAATGAACCTTGATGGATTTCAGAGCCTTGTTTTGGGGAATGGTTCTCATACTGTAATTCAGAGATCTGTAACATTTGGCTTTCCTTGTGCTGGACTACTCACATCAGCCCTAGCCAGCAGAATCAAGGGTGAGGGACTATGGGAATCATAGTCCAAAACATTTGGAGGGCTGCAGGTTACAGAGCTCTTCGGTAATTGGTGATGTATTTAACTAAGAATGTGCCATCCTACAAAATGATGAGGAACAAGAAAAGATGATTTTAGAGTGCAAAGCTAGCCAATCTGTTCCGTCCTCACAAACTGATACCCGTGTTTTTCCAATTGTCATTTCTGAAATGTGAACATTGCTCACATATGGGGTGAATTGCCAAATACTGTGGTTCAGCTGGCAGTTAGACACGCATTGTTTGCCAGGCATCATGATACTGGAGCAACCGCTTGCTAGGATACGCAATACATTTCCTTATTATCTTTACGTTATCTATGAGCAAATAACAGAAGTTACAGGCACCTGTGTGCCAGATTTTAAAAAGTAGCAACATACCTAATATATCATGAGCAGGAATGCAATTGTGTAAAAGAGTCCTAGAATAGGAGTTCTTATCTGACTGACACTCCAATGAATGTGCATAACAGTAATTGTGAAGATGAACGAATCATGTGTGCGCCATGAAGACGACTAAGCTCATTGAACTGAATTGTCTCCTGTTCCACCAGGTTTAATAGCTTTTGAATCTTCTTCCACCCCAGCATCGGCCCGCACCGATACCTTCTCCGTCATCCTGGGATTCTTCTGTGGCGCGGTACTGATTGTGGTGATTGTGTATGTAGCACTGTTACTCAGAAGGAGATACACAGAAACCAAATTTGGGTAAGTCCAAGAAAGGCGGGGTTACCTGCATGAGCAATGCTTTATATTTAGAATTGCGAGGGGAATTACTTGTATATTTTGCATCATTTTAAAAATCCCTTCTATAGAAGACGCAAATAGGGTTTGTCAGAGAGGTTTTGAGATGGCTGGAAAGAGAAATTAATCTCACAGACGGAATGGAGGTTATTCATTTCTCCCGCGCAGTTTTCTCAGCATGGTTTCTTTCTATATCAACCGGCACATCCCAGTTACTCCTCAACCCTCATCCCCCCTCCCAGACAATCCTTCTGTTTGCCTCTCTCTTTGGATCTCCGAATAACTGGCTCTGCCTTTCTAGACACCTGGATCTTTGTTAACACCTACTCTCAGCGCCCCACCTCACCTCTCCTTCCAACAGGAACTTCCAGGCCACAGCCTGCTACTGGAGGTCGTTCGAGCATCCATAGAAAGGTTCGGCGAGGCAGCAGCTCTGTGGCTGGGTGCAGCACTCACTACAGTATAACATTGTCTAGCGTTTCAGACACTCACAACTGGTCCTCAGTAAATACGACGTAAATGTACTTGGATGCACAAGCTGAGTTGTATACATGTAATAAATATTGGTGGTTTTGAGTCTGGGAATTAGACGTGGAAAGGAGACATCCATGCGCAGTTAGCACCCTCGGTGGATATGCTTATTTACCGATATAGATGAGTATTTTGTTCAGGTAAAATAAATATGTTTAAAATAAGTAACAGTAACCCCCCCTCCCTCAATAAGAATCCACACACAACCTCTGTGCACATTTATGCTTTACAATACTTTCTCTAGGGTCGAGTCTGCTCTATCAAGCTCTGTCCATGGGATTGGCCATGGCCACCTAACTATCCCATTGATCCGCTACCCTGCTGACATAAGATGTCATTGGTCTAGTTTATGGCTGGTGTGACTGAACAGGCTTTTCCCATTGGCATGTGGTCCTTATCAACTGTTGGGGTTTCTTTGGAATGGTCTCCTGCTAAGTGTATTACTTTGAATATGTTTTGATCACAGCTAGTGGTTGTCAAAGCCTTTGGAGACTCAATATGGTGCTTGATTCACCGGCTTCTCATACCACAAACCTACATACTTACAGCTACAGTTACATGAATTTGCCCTTAGTTTCCCAGCAGGCCAGCCCTTTCTAACTGCATGGGAATTACCTGTTTGATTAGACTCTGTTTTACCCTTGTTGGAAAGGGGGGATGATCGTCCCAGGCCCCCAAGCGGTTTTGGATGAGGCAGAGGCCTAACTGTGTGTTGTAGGGACTCAGGGAGGTTACAGGGCTGTGGGGGTTGTTCACAGGGACCACGTTTTGGGCAGGTTAGTGTATGCTTGGGTATAGATTGCAATGGGAATGAAAGCAGCCATATTTAAATCGAGGCCTAAGACTGCTCGGCAGCCAGGGCAGCAGGACCAGGCCACAGACGTGGAAATAAGTGGGTGCATGCGGGAATAGGTTGTAACACGGGCACCAGTGAGCAAGGCCAGAGCCACAGAGATTCATACGCCTTCAATTCTCTCGATCAGTAAAGATCTGAAAGCAGGGAAAGCCTTCCTCAACTGATAGGGCACGTGATTTGTGCTGGAAACCTAAAATGCGGGTGGAGAGCTTTGAAAAGGCGCTGATTTGTCTGGGATCTTGCTGGTATAGTAAGTCATAGTGACCTCGGATCGATCCTCCGCGCCCATGTCTGGGATCTTGCTGGTATAGTAAGTCATAGTGACCTCGGATCGATCCTCCGCGCCCATGTCTGGGATCTTGCTGGTATAGTAAGTCATAGTGACCTTGGATCGATCCTCCGCGCCCATGTCTGGGATCTTGCTGGTATAGTAAGTCATAGTGACCTCGGATCGATCCTCCGCGCCCATGTCTGGGATCTTGCTGGTATAGTAAGTCATAGTGACCTCGGATCGATCCTCCGCGCCCATGTCTGGGATCTTGCTGGTATAGTAAGTCATAGTGACCTTGGATCGATCCTCCGCGCCCATGTCTGGGATCTTGCTGGTATAGTAAGTCATAGTGACCTCGGATCGATCCTCCGCGCCCATGTCTGCAGTACCAGGTACACATTAGGTTAATGATAGAGAATGTATTGTTTTTCTTCACATAATTAGCAACTAACTGTAGCTTTGCGCCCGATGGCGTGCAAGAAGGAGCCCGCGCGGAAGAAGATGGACAGACAAGGCTGGGACCAATGGCCTGGAATCCCTAATGGAGCAGGCAGCCTATGTATAGGGACGCCCCAACCAGCCATTCCAATTTGTAACCTATGTAACTTATGTCGCTGATGACGCTGTGGGCCCGAGTTAACGTGTTGCTTGTGCTGATTTCACCAGAATGGCCCGTAGCAGCAGAATGCTTTGCTGGCTGATCTTTATTTTTGTGGAAATAAACCTTGCTCTCCTTGCAAGAGGTGTGCTGGGTCTTTTTCAATAGTGGGTTCTATTTTTTCTGGTGTGAGCAATGAGGGGCTTCTCTACACCCTCCTTTTCAACAATGGATGAGAATGTTGTTAATCCATTATCAAAGTCTTGTTTTTGGTTGTCGCTTCTTCCGCAAGGCAGCCTTCAACATTAGCCATATTGAACGTGTTTGATGATCGAAGGTTCTTGTTTTATTTTACTCCAAATGTTTTGGTTCCTTTTCACCTGATTTTTAATGTCAATCAGGACACCATACATGAGGTACTTTTCTTCTGCGTTCTTCCCCTCCGGAGACAAGTTGTTTTATAGTGTAGATGTGCTGAGAGGACACCATTTTATGTTGGTTGCTTCACAAATGTCTTTCCGAAATTTAGTGAGTGCAGGAGGAACACCCATTCTGTAGAAAGGTGTTTCACACTCTGTGAGAAAGATAAACAGAACATTTTGGATGAGGGGCGTAAATTAGCTCCTTTTTAGTTTGGGCTACGAGGTGGCTGCAAGCCAAAACTATCGCACTAGTAGGGAGAAATGGCATGCGAGGAGGCACACAAAGCGTGTAGGTGTTGTTTGGTTATTTGCCCACCCATTGACCGCTGATGGCCATGCTAATCCCTATGGCCATTCCCACCCAGTCTCTGCCCCTCCTCACACAAAATACCTCCTCATGGGAACTCTTTGAGCTGTTTGAAAAGTGTACAGAGGAAAACTATTTAATTTGACATACTTTGAAACAGTCTATTGATTAATGAAACAACAAGCTAAATAATTGTGAAACCTGTGTTATGGGTTTGCCCCCTATCATTAAAGGCTGGTAAGGAATTGTGCAGGTCAGACAATTATTTGGAGTCAACACAAACATTGCTTGGGCCTTTCCTGCTGTCTGCTATTGTTATTTTTTTACTAATGAAAGATATATAGGCTTGCCCCGCCCCGTTTTTCACATTGCATTGATTTTAATGATGTACATTTCAGCCCTTATGTGTTGGGTACCCTGCTTTGGAACATTATGGACCAGAAAGCAAGGATATGCCCTTGACAAATAGTTCAGAATTCCACTCTAGCTGCACAGCCACATAGGCATCACATTACACGGAAGGCGGTAAGGGTTAACGGTCACCGGTAAGGGTACAGATGACCGTTAACCCTTACCGCCTTACTACAAGGTCCCTTTTGCGGCACCCGACCTTAACGGCTGGTGTAGACCAGCCATTAAAGTTGGGACCCGCAAAGGGACCTTGGTGCTAATTACGGTACCGCAATTTGCAGTACCGTAATTAGCTCCTTCCCCATTCCCATTATGCCCTATGGGGCAAAAATAGGAATGGGGAAGGGCCATGGAGAAAGGGGGAATTACCGCCCCGCCAACCTTGGACTGGGGTGGTAATTCCCCTTTCCTCCATGGTGGTACCGGCGGCAACCTAATAGCACCATGGTTTACCGCCTACCGTGTAATGAGGCCCAATGTGTGTGCCTCAAGCTTAGAATGCGGCGTTCTACAGAATGCCTGCCTTCACCGTTTTTACGAAGATAAAAGACTGAATAAAGTGGAGATGTGGGGGAAGCATGAGGCGACAATTCTTTTGTAAGTCCTTTATCGATGAATATTGGACCCCCGGTTTGGGACATTTAAAGTATGTTTAAAGCACCATTATTTGGCGAATACTGAATTATAGCTGTGTTTTTATATGTATAGGCTGATTTGGCAGACAATTCTACCTGAAATGTGGTACACATAAAAAAAAGGCACAGGAAACAGAGACAGTCCTAATGCAGGGTGCCTTTACAGGTCACACTGATTAATAATAATAATAATAATAATAATAATAATAATATATTTCTGATATAGCGCTAAACACCCATAGGTCTCAGAGCGCTCAAATAACAGAAAATCGTATAGTCGAGCGTGAAGCAGTTGGTGAAGGGGTGATGCTGAGGTACATAGTAAGAGGACACATTGTAACAGGGCACATACATACATAATATATACAATGAGGCATGGGACCAGTATTTGCATTGGTGCAATATACATATGACCATTTGGATCATGTCCATAGAGAGAGAAGCCAGGGCGGTTGGAGGTGGAGGGAGGCGGTGGCCACAGCGGCGCTTGTTTGCGGGTTAGCAAATGGGGCTTGAGCCTGCTCTTGGATAGCTCAGTGGGTTGGATGACTTTGATGGCGGGGACACTCTATCATTGCGTGCCATGGTTCACATGTTCAGCTTGCAGGACGTAAGTAAAACGCATTTGTTGTCACCCTGAGTGCAATGGGGCTGATGGAATTGCTAGAATAGTGCACACACCATCTTGCCGTAGAAGGTGCGGTGGAGATCAAGCTTAACGGTTAGGCAGTGGCTTCATTTGTGAAAGGCCGACCACCTCGTGACGTCTGATCACCAAGCGGCGAAGCCCCAAGTAGAAGCGTAAATTGGGCTAATACATGTTGTTCTCCATAGCTAAGTTAAAGACGTGTAAAAAAAAACTGTGTTTCTGGTGCGGGCTGTATGGAAATGTATGTACATGCAGGCAGTTGCAATACATTCATTAGCCACAGCTGGCATTGATAACTATCCTGTTCATTTTCCTGAGGCTTAGCGGGTGGGTAGTGGGGTGCTGAATCTGGGGCAGCAGGCCTGATTTTATGTAGTGGGGTAAGAGCGTATTCTTGAAAATGAGGCCATGATTGTGCTTTCTTTTCGGGTAAGAATGGGTAGCTCAAGGCTTTAGTGGTCATGTTAATATAATAATAATGTAGCATTTATATAGCGCTACGAACTCTCAGGTATCTGAGCGCTACTTATTTTACCCACGGTGTGTGGTGCTCATTTATCGACCTCGGAAAGACGAAAAGCTGTTTGTGGCCCTGCCGGGATTCGAACCTGCTCTACTCGCTGTGCTATCGGTCCGGCTTGGGAAGAGTCTGTGCCTCAGAGGTTAAAATCCAGGGAACGTCAACTCAGCCCCTCATCCTACCGAGGCAGATACCATGGCGGATACATTGAGTGCTATTACAATGGATAGCATCAACAGCTATTCGCACAGCACTTAGAAGCAGGAGACATCTGGCACGAAGAGCTAAATAACAAATCTGCTATTATTATGAGGGCGGTGCAGTTTGCCTGTAAGAGTATATTTGTGCGTGTGCGTCTGCTGAGCAGTCAACAATGGCGGACCATGTGAATGTGTAGATGCATGCAAGAGGTTGCTTTTATTATTTATGTCATGTGAGTACATGGGCCAAAAAAGTAAAGTATTTCAGCCCGACTCAACCCTTCATCCTACTGCAGCTGAAAAAAGGAACATGATTACATTGAGTAATAATGTTTATAATTACAATTGGTTATTTATACAGCGCTTAGTACGCAAAGGTTTCTAAGCACGGACCCGGGCATCAAACCTGTGTTGGTCCGCATCGGCTTGCATCCAAGGCGAGCCCGTTGCCCCTGAGCACCCTCCCGGCACATAATAAGATCGACTCTCTGTACCTGGCATATTATACGGCACTGCGTCCTATGTCTCTCTAGCTTTCTCTCTCTCTCTCTCTCTCTCTCTCTCTCTCTCTCGCGCTCTCTTTCGCGCTCTCTTTCGCTCTTTCTGTCTATATGTCTTTCTTGCCTTCAATCTATGTCTAGTCTCTCTCTATGTGGGTGATAGTCATGTTGTCAAATGCACGTCTGCTAAAGACACTAAAGCCATTACTGACAGCTGCGCTACCAGCGGAAAAAAATATATCTTGGGGGCAGGGGGGCGGTGGGGGCCTGCATGTTTTTGGAAATGCAGTTATTGAAAAAGCAAACTATTTAATTGTAACTAACATTGTAAACTGGCTACTTCCAAAACTTGCCAATATTCATTTTTTAATGATAACTTGCAATATACATCCTAGTCACAATAAGAATGGTAAACTTGTCATTCTGCGCAAAACACTATCAAAACCTGGAATAGCCATATACATTATGTTCTGATGGAAGGTTATCACACCACGATGGGCCGTCTTGAAATACCTCTGTGAGAAAGGGCAAGGGGATTCATAACACCAGTGAGGATTTCAGCAGCCGTTTTGCATAAGATCAAGCACCATTTTGGGAACATAAAAATGACTGCAAATCTTAATATGTGGCCAATATCTCTCTGATGAAAGGGTTGTATGCTTGAATCACTAAGTGCATTACGCTCATTAGGGTTGGGGTTCATTTCATTTTTCACAGTGCTCACTCTAACATTAACATGTGTGTAGCATTGAACCATATATACTGATTCAGACAGTTTTCAAATTTGGCAAATAGTTGCAATGTGTGTCACTCCATTGGGGGGGCCCAGGGCTTTGCAGAAACTTTGACTGGCCTCAGGTTAAAGATGGCTGTGCATATGCTTAGTGCCCAGTACACAAGCGATGTAAGGTCATTACATACATAGGATTAATACAGCACTTACAAGTGTGAGGAATCCAGCTCTATGCAAATACACATTGTTATTACACTGCTTTGCAGAAATTGGAACATGAAAATGATAGGTTGACGCCAAGACTGAAATTACTTGTGCAGTTTCATAAGCATAAGCTTAGGGATACATTTACGTACAGTTTCCAAGTATATGCTTTTTAAACTACACAGGGATTGTAGGCCTCGGTTTCAAACTACCACTTTTATAGGCATTAAATAGGTTGCATAAATAAAGAGTTGAATGAGCATAGCAATAGGCAGGCTTTCGGCTCTCTTCCAACCAGGACCGGTGTTGGAGTAGCTATTTGGTTAGTGCAGGCTGGAGTTAGGGTATCTCCCATCTTATGTTATGCTATGTTATTTCATATTTGTATAGCGCCTACTGCCATTGGTATGGCCTTGAAGCACTGCGGTGTATGAACGTCCTTCAGAAGACCGTAGTCTGTGCAGACATGTAAAGTAAGAAGCGGTACACTGCTTGCATACATGTATTGCCAAATCGGTGTTCAGCAGAGGACGACTAGGTTTAGAGCAATTGTTTTTAGTCATGCAGCGCATATTGCCAAGGCATAAGGGAGAGTGCTGTGTCACCGGCTATGTGACAGCTAGACCAACTTTTTTGTGGGACTCAGCAGTATTCTACAGGTTGCAGGGCGAGAGAGGGCGAGGGTGAAGAAAGAAATCTGTCAATATGCAAGGCAACTGTCTACAGTTGAGGGTACTGCTGTGCATTATATGCAGGACCCCTGCCACGATAGCTAACATGCAGTCGACATGCAAATCACATGCAGAATATGTAAGCTAAGACACAGATACCACCAGCGTACTTCCTCTTGTCTATACCAACTTTTAATTTGAGTAGAAAAGACTAAGTTGGCTTCAAGCGTGGTGGTGATAATGCATAGTAACGTAAGGGAAATCGAGCTTGCCGAGCTTGTGTGCCTAAAATAGTCATATATTGATATTGTTATTGATATTTTATTTCTATCGCGCTTGTACACAAGAGTTTCCGAGCCCAGCAAGGGAGGGGAACAGGGGAGAACAAAACAGCGATCTTACTAGGCCCAGTGACATTGAGAACGCGCACGTGCATGGGAGAGGGGGAGGGGGAAAAGTGCATGCAAGGGGGGAGAAGTGGAAAGTGCGAAGCAGAGGAGAAACAGATAAATAATAAGAAATAAATAAATGCAACAAACAGTGGTAGTGCAGTCAGCAATTTGCAAGTGCTAAGTTTAAGGCAGCAGACAGGGTAGGTCTGATAAGTGCAGGAAGAAAAAGGGTGGGGCTGGATGGGCAGAGATACAGACCCCAGTGCAAGGGGTGGCCTGGAGGCAGTGCAGGAGGGTGGCATGGTGATCAGGTACCTGGGCCCGGAGGACAGAGGATGGCCAGGTGCACAGTGCCAAGAGAGAACAGATCAGCAGGGGAGAGGGGCAGCGAAAGCAGAAGAAAAGAGGAAGGTCGTGAAGTACTTCCGGAACCGGAGATGGTTCTCCTCAAGTTTTGGAGTGGCAGGGAGGCTGTTCCAGACAGAGGCCCCAGCCGAAGACAGAGATCTACCCCCAGCTCATTTCTTTGAAAAATGACTGACCCTGAGGGAGTTAGAGGGAGAGGAGCGAAGAGCTCGAGAGGGGAGGTATTTGCAGATTGATAGCTGAAGGCATTTTGGACCCAGCCCCCAGAAAGCCTTGTGGACAATGCAGAGGGTTTTGAATTCAATCCTTGCATCCACTGGGAGCCAATGGAGATATTTCAGAGCTGGAGAGATACGATCCCAGGGCTTGAGGCCAAGGACAAGTCTTGCAGTCCTGTTCTGGATTAGTTGCAGAGGGCGGAGAGTAGAGGCAGGTAGATTTAGAAAGAGGCTGTTACAATAGTCCAACCTAGAGAGAACCAAGCTTGGGATACCATGAGCTTCTGGGGGAAGGAGAGGAAAGGCAGAGTACCTCTGAGGAGGTGCAGTAGGAAGTTTGACTTTTTAGAGACCTCAGAGATGTGGGCGGAGAAGGAAAGGGTGGAGCCAAAGATGACCCCAAGGTTCTTAGCCTCGCAGGTGGGGGTCGCAGGAAGGGAGATATCCTTTAACAGTCTTTCTTTGAGCCATATATGTTGTGTGTATACTATATCTCTGAAGTGTAAAGAACTGAAATGACCTTAAATGTGATGTATCTTGCTCAGTGGTTAATACACACACCATAGACATTTCAGAGTGGTCTGTAGGTCACAGGCTCAAATCCCAGGGCACCCCCTCAATCATTGTCCTCTGCAGATTGGCATCGCAGCAACAAGTCTGTTGGCTCATAGTACTCTTTCCAGTAACTGTGAAGCACCTGTGCACTCTGGGTGGAGAATTGTGAACCATATAAACATAGTGGATATTATTAGCAACAAGCAAACAACGTGAACTTGTATGAATTCATAATGCATGCGTAAGAGTTCAGGGCTGTGGTTTCCTTTTAGCCCCTTTGAGGGTCAGCCCTCCTATCTAGTAAGGCAACATTATGACTAGGCGGCAAATTGTTATATTTTGCGCAGGACGCGCGGTTTCCTGCTTGTGTTTTGAAGACTGAATCACGACCGCCCATCTGTTATGGAAGAATGAGCTGCCAAAATAGGCCACTCTGACATCACTTCATAAGCAAAGGCCACGTGCGAGAAGGAAGTAGGGTACTTTGCCAAGAATGCAGCGCTACATTCCACACTAGTGGCTCCAACCTTGGATGACTACCGCTGGTGCTGTTTATGCTCCAGAATGTGATTGGTTCATAGAAAGTCTGCTGGAAGTGGGTTTTCTGGAGAGGTCCTTTACTCTGCATTTGCTTTCTGTAGGTATGCCTTCAGCAGTGCGGATGAGTCAGAACTGGTGGTGAATTTTACAGCAAAACAGTCATACAGCCGGAAAGCCATCGAAGTGACAAGTAAGTGCTTGTGAGATTTTGGCTTGCAGTGTTCCTTGGAGAAAGCGTTATAAGTGGACCTGAAGGAAATTAATGTATGCAGTCAATAAAGGAATTGCCTGTATTTTTCAAATTGTTTTGCAAGTTGTCCCCTGATGGATGTCTGGCAAATGGGACAATGGATTTCACTATTGCCAGACTTTAAACATGTCTGCTGGAAATCCATGAAAAACATTTTTTTAAATTGTGTTTCAGTCCAAAAAATAATTCGACGTTTCACAAAACGAAAATACAGTATATATATCATACCTCAAATAAAATAGAATAACGCAGTTAAGCAAACATTAAACCATCACTAAAAAATAAAAAAAGTAAACAGAACAAAATGCAAAGAAAAGGAGCAACATTACAAATTTAAACCAACATTCTTAGTTCCTCCTTCTCAACTATTGCAATCAAGTCATTAAAAACCTCATTACATGCACGTAAAGAGCAGTGTTGAGTTATTGCCTGTCACTGTAAAACCTTATAGGCAAATTAAATCTCTATCAAGGACGGGAGTTGGTTCCTGGTTACCAAAATTGACTACAGCTACCACAATTCCTAGAGACCAATTTAGACTAATCTGTAACACCTGAAAAGACTGCCTCCCTGAAGATTGTTAGAGACATGAAAGCGCTTGGAGGAGAACAGCAACTTGAACTGCAGCAGGTATTCAACACTGGGAACTAGAGTGCGCGCCTCACCCTCCCTCTGTTTCTCTACATAAAGGATGTAATCCGGCCAGATTCAGCTCTTTTTACAAATTCAATTGACAATAGGATTTCGTTACCCGAGGCTAACCTTTCCCAAAAGCAGTCTGTATTCAACCACCAATCGTGGCAAACAAATCTAGACAGAAAATGCCACCTCATCTTTAAAGTCCCTGTACAGCTGACAAGCAAATGCCTCAGGGATTGGGAGCTGGCATCCTCACACAAGTCACCCATTTTTAGTTTAGGTGCAAAGGTGAACGCCATCTAGTGAGGGAAAAATATTGGTATCAATTGTTTAAAGAGGGAAGGATTGGGAGGACGAAGAAAGAGATATTGGGTTTTTCGTGTCGCTTGGTTTTGGCTCGTATGTTGACTTTGTAGTATCTGTAGATCATAAATGGCACTTTAGCACCCCAATTAGCTTGACCTTTTGATGTTAGTGCCACAATTAATCTTTGCCCATTGTTGGTGCCTTGGGGCCACAATTACTTTTGGCTAATGTCAGGCGCTTAGCGCCACAATCAGGTCTGGCTCATAGATGGCACTTTAGCTTCACAACTAGTTTTGGCACAGAGGGAAGGCACCGCGTTTTGACTCATAGATGGTGTTTTTGCTGCTACAGTTATTGGCACATAGGTGACACTTTAGCAGCACAATTAGCGGTGTCTCGCAGCTGGCACTTTAACAGCACAATTAGCGGTGTCTCGCAGCTGGCACTTTAGCAACACAATTAGCGGTGTCTCACCGCTGGCACTTTAGCAGCACAATTAGCGGTGTCTCGCAGCTGGCGCTTTAGCAGCACAATTAGCTTTGGCACATAGACAGTTCTTTAGATTCATGATTGGCTCCAGCTCATAGACGATGCCTTCATGCTACAATTGGCTTTAGCTCAAATGTGGCACTTTGACGTCACAGTTAGTTTCAGGGCATACGTGGCGCTTTACTATCACAACACATTTTGGCTCATGCATGGCAGTTTAGATAAACAATTCGTCTTCCTTAAAGGTGGAGTTTTGGTGGCATAATACGTTTTGTCTCAAAGATGTCTATTTAGCTCTAGAAAGTGGTGTTGGTACATCAGCATTATAATTAGTTGTGGTTCATATATGGCGCTTTAGCACCACCATTAGTTTGTCTCCTAGGTGGTAAATCTTCACAAGTAGTTTGGGCTAGTAGATGATGTTTTAGCGCCACCTAGCGAGGGCTCATAGCTTTGGCTCATAGCTGGTGCTTTAGTGCTGCAATTAGTTGCTTGCATCATCTATTGTGGGTACATAGTTTGGCACACAGTAGCCACTTTATTCCTACCCTTAATTGTGTCTCCTTGATGATGCATTAGCACTGTGGGTAGGGGGGGTGCCACGTTTTTTTTATATGCATGTGTGGTGTTTCATGCAGCTGACGGTGCATCCTGAAAATCACCAGAGAGAAGACTGGTGCCATGGAAATGCAAGGATGCTGCACTCCTCTCCAACGGCACCACACCTTCAGCGATTCCGGCTGCTTTCCTCTCTCTGCCTTGTACATGGAAGACAGTAAATGCAGCCAAACCAGTTCCGTTCAGCAAAGCCAAAACTGCTTGTTTCCGAAACACAGTGCAGCAGTTTTTAAGAACCATGACTATGAAGGAACATCTCTGGGCTCTCCCTTCTCACTGTGTGCACGTTGCTGGCTGAGTGAGCGGATAGACAGATGGCGCAGCTGCAAGCAATCATAGGGAGGAGGTTAAGTGGTAAGGGCTGCAGCCTTCGCTGCGCCATAGGGAACCAAGCTGCACCTCACTGAGGAGGCCCAATAAGGCCAAAACATGTCTGGGGTTGCTTGTGTTTCCATGCAGAGGGGACATGGCCTAGCAGTTCGGGCTGGGCTGCTACCATTGGTGGCAGTATATGACTGTTTTGCATATGGCTGGACCCCTTTTGCAATGGCGCAGATGGGCTAAAAAACGGTGGTGTGGAAGGTTGCCCAGAGCAATGCCAGTGGTTAAGATTCATTCAAAACCTTCCACCCATCACTTTTGTGGTTATCATTTCACCGTCTCAGCAATGTAATAGCCGCTCACCTAGAAGGAAGGTTATCTCCTTCCATCTATGGATGGCCTTCCTCTCGGCAGCACATCAGCCCCATCCCTCACCCGTTATCACGTTTACCCAACAAAACATGGCCTTTTCCTTAACTGGGCTCAGGTTTTCTTCTGTGTGCCTTCAACCAAGATGGCGTCCCCGTGCAGCATTCATGGGGCCTCATTATGACCCAGGTGCTAAGTGTTTAACGGCGCCGTAAAAGGCAGCGGCGCCGTTAAACACTTTGCGCCTAATTATGAGGTCCCTTTGCGGGACCTGACCTTAACGGCTGGTTTTACCAGTAGTTAAAGTAGGGACCCGCAAAGGGACCTTGGTGCTAATTACGGTACCGCAATTTGCGGTACCGTAATTAGCGCCTTCCCCATTCCCATTGAGCCCTATTGGGCAAAAATGGGAATGGGGAAGGGCCAATGGCGGCATGGGGAATTACCGCCCCACCAACCTCGGAATGGGGTGGTAATTCCCCATTCCGCCGTGGCGGACTCCGGCATCGACCATGGTGCTAATAGCACCATGGTTTAGAGCCGGAGTCCTAATGAGGTCCATTAGCTCTCTATTTATCCTATGCCCCTCTCTCCCGTAATCCTCGGAAGATCCAGGCACTGGCAGCTGTTGCACAGAGAGGAAGATAGTATCTGTGTCGCCATGCCACTTCCTTACTGTGCTATAGGTCTCCGCAAACATTCCCTGCCGAGTGTGCTCTGGACTCTCTATGATGCCTTTACCTGAGATATCATAAGGTGGTCTACAATTGAAGCTGTCCGCCGTGAGACATATACCACAGAAATAGACAAAGGACGTAGTGCCAAGCCCACTGGAATCGTAAAAACAGGAGATGGACTAGCATGCAAAATATTTGAATCCTCACCTATAAACATAGAGTTGATCTAGAGCCACCAACCATAGAAAGAAAACGAGCTCCAACATATTGGCGTCATAGGCACACTGGGCCCTGGAAGAAGACTAGGCGTCCACCAGATATAAAAAGTACAAACACGAATATGTCTTAATCATAAAAATGTATTGCTAGAAATATGGAACCAATTTGTGTAAGACTCCAGTGCCAGCACTCACTGGTAGAAGTTGCATCATAGAAATAGATTAACTACTGTCAGCACACACAGAAAGCTTTAAGACAACATACAGAACAAACAGTGCAGCATTACCCACAGCAATAATTCATAGCAATAAAAGGTCTGTATGGTGAGTGCCAGTACAGTGCCTGCAGTACTGAGACATACATGTAGCATACCTAGGGGCTAATGTGCCATACAGATACAGGGCCATGTCCAAGAAATATATGAGCTAGTTTGACCTAGAACTGTATACATTCTTAAAACACATACTCTGTGATTGATACACGATGTGCATTATAGAGTGGCCTCCACCCATATCCCCCCCTGAATTATTAGAAGAACTTTGAGTCATCTGTGTCTGTTCATTTACAAATTGTGTAAGTACATGATCTCTTTTGCAGTAAGGAACTTGGGAATCAGTGAAGATCTGCAACAGAAGCTTCATGATGTAATGATTGACAGTGACGCGCTTACACTTGGCAAGATACTGGGAGAAGGTAAGGCATGGGATGGCAGCTTGTATTTGTATTTTATTATTTATATAGTGCTTACTCCAGAGCAGTTTACAGCATAACAGCCAGGAAACATTAAACATGGAACATAGAAGCAATAAAATATACATGATTCAAACCAGAAAAACAGCATGTGGAACAATTTGCATTTGGGAAGGAAGAGAAGAGGAGAGGAATGGGAAGGAGGAAAGGGAAAGGGGAAAGGGAGTAGAGGGAGTAGAAGGGAGGGTGGCGATCAAAGGGGAGACAGGGAGAGATAAAGGAACAGGAAGATGGAGTGGGGAGGAGAAAGAAGAGGAGGAAGGGGAGAGAAGTCAGGGAGGGGGTGAAGAAGGAGTCATTTTAAGGAGGAACGGAAGGAGGAATAGGTAGAGATGGAGCGGATAGAGAAAGTGAGGGAGTTCCAATGTAGGGGGGCAGGAGCTGGAAGGAGCGGAAACAAGAAGAGGCACAAAGAGGGGGGGGGCAGAGAGTAAAAAGTGATCAGCAGAGCGTAGAGAGCGAGAGGGGGCATAGAAAGAGAGAAGAGAGGAGAGCTAAGGAGGGGCAAGGTCATGAAGAGATTTAAAAACAAGACAAAGGAAGTGGTATTTAAGTTGGGAATGGAAGGGAAGCCAGACTAGGTTGGCAAGTGAATTGGAGATGGAATCATGGGGAGAGAGAAGACAGAGGGTAGGGACGGCAGAGTGGTAAAGGGATTCAAGGGGAGCGAGATGGGAAGGGGGGAGACCGAAAAAGAGAGAAGAACAGTAGAAAAGGCGAAAGAAATTGAAATAATTGAAAGACCTCCTTTGCGCTTTGTCGTTTAAAAATATTATCTATCAATTCAGCCAGCTACAATCTGGTACACACTTTGTAACTCACCCTTAACGGGATGTGCAGGCGCAAGTGGAAAATGAGGCTTTGAATGCTGCAATGTATGCATTCTGTTAAGATGGATTTCCAAAATGAACCCACAGGGTGGATTTTGGGAGGCCAGCCTATTATGGTTTATCCATGAAAGACACTGAACTCTAGCCAAACCCAATCAAAGGTACGTAGCAGAGCGGCAAGGCTAAGACTCAGGATGGGGGATAGAGTGGTCTAGGGCCGCAACGAGATGCACAGAGCACTCCAATTAGACAGAGAAGTAGAAAAATATGCAATGATTAATTAGGCCTATGAAAAACACACTAAGCAATGAAACCTTCAGGTACGTGTTGTTAGACAACTACTATAAAATACATATCATCATCATCAAGTTTATTTGATTTGCATAAGAAAAAGAATCCACAAAACCATTAGACAATACATACAATTATAACACCAAAAAAAACATACCATCTTAAAACCACAACAGGAACAACGAACAGGAAGGATTACGGATTACATTTATTAATCAGTATATCAAGAGAAACTCATTGTCAGGGCAATATACCAAGCCGTCGTTTCATGTGGCAGAGGGCTATTTTTAAGTACGAGAGCAACGACCATCCCACTTGAGGTGAGTTTGCCCATAACAGATAGGTTAGAGCAGGCCTATATTGTACAACTCCCAATTCCCTTAGTAGTGACATATAGATCCACCCCAATACTTTACCTTAGAGACAGTTATGTAACAGTTTAGTAGAGTTATCAGCAAAACGTTCAGTAGCCTTATGTGGTAAAGGCAGTCCGTAAGTACACAGTAAAAACACTTAGGAGCAGTCCTAGAATTGTATATCTAACTCTTAGCAAGTGCAGACCAGAGATGGAATGGGGCCTAGTGCCCTAGAGTCACCAGTTCCACAAGGTATACTGTTTAGGTAGGTTTACTATTGGATTGAGCAATGGCAGGGTTTGCGATTCAGTGTTCCAAAAGTTTAGAAAAGTTCAGGTAAGTATCTCTCTCCATCCCACCATACTAGTGATGTGAATAGACCACCACCGATCTGAGTCAGGCAATAGAGAGATAGAGAGCCTCATTACACGGAAGGCGGTAATGGTTAACGGCCACCGTTAATGGTAACGGTGACCGTTAACCATTACTGCCTTACTACGAGGTCCCTTAGCGGGTTGGTGCTTTAACGCCTGCTTTTTGCAGGCGTTAAAAACCAACCCGCTAAGGGACCTCGGAGCTAATTACGGCACCGCAAAATTGCGGTGCCGTAATTAGCGCCTTCCCCATTCCCATAGAGCCCTATGGGGCAGAAATGGGAATGGGGGAGGGCAATGGCGGAAGGGGGATTTACAGCCCCACCAACCTTGGAATGGGGCGGTAAATGCCCTTTCCGCCAAGGCTGTGCCGGTAATTTACCGGCATGGTCCAGGGTGCTAATAGCACCCTGGATCACCACCTTCCGTGTAATGAGGCCGTCAGGACTTTACACCCATGTCACTCTATGGAGGACAGGACAAACAAAACAGGTATGATAACTTACCCCCCCCCCCCGCCAGCCCACTTGGATTTTCCCAGAGACCACTTGAGGGGTTTTGAAATGTGAACCAGCTGATCACCCTTGCCATGAAAGGAAGATTACTTCTTCAGAGCAGGCAACCTCAGGAGACCTCTAGGAAAGATGGGATGCAACAGGAGTCACCACGGTCAGGTGGTGACAGGCAACCTTAAGATGGTGAACAAAACAGCAGTCCCTGCACAGCGTTTGTTGGGACTGGAAGGCTGAAATGCAGGAGCGGGTTTCTCCTAGCACAAGTTGGAGATCTTTCAAGTTCTGAGGATGCAATCGGAACGGCAACGGCTGCAGTAAGGTAGCCAAGGAGAAAGCTGGTCTTTCCACCGGGTGGTCCAAGGACACTTCTGAAAGCTCAGCAGGCGCGGTTCCTTGAGAAGGGGTTGAGACTGGTTGTTCCCATGTTTCAGGGTTCAAAGCACCAACAAGTACCTTCTTGAGATCATGACAGAGCACCAGGGCTTCACTGGGACTTGGCTGGAGGCAATGCTGGTCAGCTGCAACGGTTGTCCTCAGGTCTTCAGCGAGCTGCACTTCTCTGTGGGGGGGTCTTGGCTCCAACGATGAACTGCCAAATTGGTGCAGGAGTCCTCCTTTTATCCAAGATTTGCTCTGGAGTCGCCACCAGGTCCACCAATGGTAAGAATCTGCACCATTCAAACTAGCAGGGGCTGTCCCATTTTGGACAGACACCAGCCAA
The DNA here is from genome assembly GCF_040938575.1 of Ambystoma mexicanum. Taxonomy (NCBI): domain Eukaryota; kingdom Metazoa; phylum Chordata; class Amphibia; order Caudata; family Ambystomatidae; genus Ambystoma; species Ambystoma mexicanum. The sequence goes on along the minus strand of NC_090928.1, from coordinate 265,467,083 downwards.
AGATTCTTCCCAGCAACAGACACTCAGGGGCGCAAATGTGGACTGGGATCAGACAGTCCCAACCCCGACATCAGGTCACACACACAGACCGTCACTTTGCCCAGGAAAGATGAGGCTTTTCCTGGGAAAGAGCTGTCAGTGTTTGGCAATTCTGGATCCGAGAGGGCAGTAAGAAAGCCAAACGACAGGTAAAAATCTCCTGGCACAGCCATTTTAGAGTATGTGGTACTCTTTATGGCATTTTTATAAATGTTTCATGAATGTATAAATAAATTACGTGGTAAAATGCAAATGTTCACTTGTAAAAAGTCAAAAACACTGTAGTAAAGTATCCGCTGCCACCAGCCCAGCTGAACATATTGCATTTGTAACCACAAAGTGACAAAAAAAAGTTAGACGGTTTCAAAGTATCCGAACGGTACTTCACTTTAAGGTGATGTATGCAGCTTTAAAAATAGAAGAAATCTAAGGGAGACATATAAGCTCATGTTGCTCCAAAGAGTAATTTGGCCGCGGGGAACCCTTAAGAGGTAGTCATACATGTAAAACAAGAGGGTTCTTGGAGTCCCTCTACATGTACAAACGCGGCCCATCGACCTGTTCTTGGGTGGATGGCCCCCGGGAGAGTCTCAACCAAGTCTTTAGCTCACTGTCCCTTTCACAGAGGAGAAATATCCCTGCATATCAGTCTTTGTCCTGCCCAAGGGCAGTCCAGCACTGAAATGCTAGGCAATTCTCCTCTGAACAAGAGTACCAACAGCAACCCCAGACACATGTTTCAGCCTAGTCGGGCCTCATCAGTGAGGTGGAGCTGTGCCTCTCTAAGAACAGTGAGCAAGGGGTCCACGTCTAGATTACCCTTGTAACTTAGGGTGAAACCCAAAGTTACTTGATATGCAAAACAAGAGGGTTCTGGGAGTCCCTCTACCGGCACAAAAATGGCCCATTGACCTGCGGCGTCAGTACTGTCCCACTAACTAACTACCATCTAATGGAAGTGGGGTACACCCCTGCAACCCCTAAACCCCAAAACTCCAACTAACAGGAGCGGGATACACCCCCCGCAACCCAAGCTCTCATTAGTCCCAGTAATGGGGGGCAGGATTTTAGTATGGCACAAAGGCACTGTATTCGTTATAGGTGACATTTTTAAGTCGCAGTATTTGTACAAGCCCCTCTACAAGATGAACTTTCAAACACCTAAAATACATGCAACACATTTAGGAGAACCTGGACTAGTTGTTGATAAAGTTGCTGAGATGGTACTGTTGTGAAATGTCTGCTTCATTGTACTTATTGCAAGTAAGCTAAGCAACACTACATCATATCCACGTTTTGCTTGGGGAATATTGTATGTTCACCCACCTATGCTTCCCTTCCTTTGCAGGAGAGTTTGGCTCTGTGGTGGAAGGAGAGCTGACTGACCCGGATGGAGGCTGCCAGAAGGTGGCTGTAAAAACAATGAAGTGTAAGTGTTCTGTGAGTGTTGTGCATGATTGGACGGTGCAGAATTCTCCTAGTATGACGATATGGCAGTGGAGTCCACAGATCATATTGCCCTGCCATGAGATCAATGATCTATGCCTTCTATGGTTCACCTAAGTCAGAGGGAAGCATAGAACAACCAAAGCCCTTGACTAAATGTCAAGTGCTGGCAATCACGTAACAAGAGCAGGCTCACGACTCCTCAACTGTGCAGGAGCAGTGAATAGATGGAGGACATGGACAAGCTGAGGGCGGTGAGAGAGAATGGCAAGATGCTGGGTACTTGGTCTGGAGAGCTAAAAGCTGGTGAATGTGGTGGAGGGTGGCAGGACGGCAGGTACTGGTTTACATTTTCGAGCCTGGGAGGTTAAATCCGAGGGAAGTTAAGGGAAGAAGGAGGCCTTGTAACTATTGATGTTAGGATGCCGAAGATGGCGCCCATACAGGTTGGTACATTCCTCTCCAACCCCCACAGTGCTGGTCCATGTGCATAGTGCAGGGACGGACGAAGAGAGCTGCAATGGGCATAGACAGCATAACATTGTAGATGGGAATCCATCAACATGGAGCATGGCATTTCACCTCAGGGTTCTTAGTGACATCATAGACTGCTTGAGCTGTATTCCTGTCTATCCAATGTGACTTGGAACCTGAGAGCTATAAATCCCTGTTGGTGAAAGTTACCAGTCTACAAGTTGCCGGCCTTCCCATTGAATGTCTGCTTGGACAATAATAAGCCAATCCAATCGCCTTCTCTAGCAGTGCTGTAACAGTGTGCAAACTAAGTGTACTTGTCTAAAATGTAAAGGCAAACATTTTATTCGATCAGGTGCCAATTGTACCTGTGCAGTTTGTGATTACATCATATATATTGTATGCCCATTTCTGCATCTTTGTACTGTGGTGAAGTCCCCTGCCTGGTCATATCTACCAGTAAGGCAGCCGGTACCACCCCAAAACAGAGCATGTTGATGTGGGGTTGGGGGCTGTCTGAGGAGAATCCACTGGTCACCTTCCCTAGGTCCCCATCACATGGCAGGGGTCAGTCGCAGTGACTCACCTGAAGCCTGTCATGAGGGTCTAGACCTGCCCCAACTCACCATTCCACTAGGGCAGCTCCTCCCCTGCCCAAAACCCTGGTGAGACCTTGCAAGGTAACAATTAGGTCCTCCAATCGCCAATTGAAAGAGACTGCAGCCCGTTTTAAGCAAACCTCCAGCTCCAGTGTGGGAAAAGGTGTATTTCCATTTTAGGGAACATGCTTTCATTTGCTATAGGCTGGTAGAGGGAATTTCAAAATAGTTAGAACTTCATCCAAAACATTAAGTTAGTCATTCCAAAACTTTAAAGGGACATTTGATGAACCAGGGGGTCCTGTGGATACTATTTTGCAAGCCTACAGCTTTATGACCAGGGACCGGTGACACAAGGCAAGTGAAATGTTTTGCCCTAAACGGTGCAGCCCTCAGCAGTGGTGCTTATAATAGATTTACTAGTTGAAAGGTTGTCTCTTACTTTCTTCCTCCGCTGGAAGAGGATGTGGCTTGCCAGGTGCAACTGGACAATAAATGTGCATCTAGTTAAATGCCCTGGACTTCACTCAGTAAAAATTATGTGTTCAGATCAAAAAGCAGGTAGTGAAGTTTTATTGTCATAAAATTCAAGCCAACTTCACATCCTCTCAATGTAAATTTGCAGCATTGGATCTTCCATTGCTTCTTATGTTTATTGAATAATATTTCCAGCATTTGAAGGGTTGTCACTTGGGTGCATCCATCACTGTTTCTATGCTGCTGCTTGCAAACACTACAGACTGTTATGCAACTCCTGCAATTTAACCAATCCGACGACTGGTCAATTAAGAGCAAGAATGTCTTCAGCTGTTTTGCTTTCAGTACCTGAATGCTTTTGCCTGCAGAGCCAAATTTAAATACAGATTGTTTGAAAAACATGCAATGATGCATCATAGTTAGGGGGTCAAAGATCAAGTACACTTCTGTGATATAAATAGAAAGCCAATAGTCACATGATGTCACTTACACGACTCCTACACTTTTTGTGAGTAGCACCAGTGGACATCTGATAAGGTTAATAGGACATAGTAGGAATAGTTGGTTATTAGGAAATAGTGCCTGGTATAATGTAATGTATTATCCATCTCTCCTGCCATCTTAGATTTCTTGTTATCTGCCAGCAAAAGATGATCCCTATGCAATGTGGCCTTCATTCATTGAGCTTTTAAAGAGACCTTTTTCACCCTTTTGTTAGACTTTGAACTTTTCGTGCAGTTTTTGCACTCATTTCCAACTTACATGAAGAGTAGAGAAAATGTTTTTGTTTGAGCTCTGATAGTTTTTCCGCTCAATTGTCCTACTGCTGTCTAATGCGTATTCTATTTGTTGCATGGAAGGGTCCTGTCTAAATGCAGGACCGGCATCAGGGGCAATGGCAGCTAATGCCAAACTCCCCGAATGTATTTGCTCCACTCACAGCCAAACAGGATTACATGCAGCTGTGGAACCTGTAGGTTTCTCAGAAAGCCCTGAGATTGAAATTTCAGGAATCGGCAGCAAACATAGCGGGATTCAAACATTCTCAGTCTTGCAGATATGGAAGACGAGGCGGATATTGCATTGCATTTTTCCATCCACTTGTGTCAACATTCAGATAAATATCAAAGAGAGAGGATATCCAGACAAGAAAATTATATCTGAGCAGCCCTTTTTGAAGAATTTATTTTACAAAAGACATCTTTGGTATAATTAAAAATATATTGAATCTCCACCACTATTGTAAAGGAACTAGCCCATCCAACTGTCAGAATAACATCCGTGGGGCAAAGGAAGCCGTGTACTTTGGTGTCAAACTCATTGACATGTATAAAGGCATCCGTTAAACAGGACACCTGGGCACTGTCTGATGAACCAGATTTTAGAAGTCCTTTATTAGTTGAGTTCCCAAAAGACCAAAACACTTCGCACTACTAAATACCTTAGACCCTGATAAATGCTGTAATCCCTAAAGAATTCCTGTGGCATGGAAAGTCAGCACCAAGACCCATGGTGCAGAGAATTTGCTGATGTTATCAGGGTAACTAGACGATTCCAATTTTGAGGGAGCGTGATCTTACAGGCTTCGGTGTTAGGAGAAGTATTATGAGGAAGGAGTCTACCTGAACCTCTTTTAATAAGGAAATGTGAAATCATTGTAGTATCGTGACCATCTATGAAGCAGAGTAAATAACTTCAATATCCTCTCCCACATATGGCATGACCGCATTCTTTGGTCTTGTGCATTCTTATGGCAGAGCCTAAGTGTTTTATGCTTTGGTAGAGTCCACTACTTCTACTTCTCTCCAACTTCCTATTTCAAATGCCTTCTTGAATCTAGTGATGATAGTGTCTGACAGTATCTTGCTCTATGAACTCAAGTCCTTCTTGTGCAGCGTATATTTGTGATACCTTTTCTTCTTATAGACCCTACAAATATGGCCACAATCGGAAGATTTCCCATTTTTGAGAAAACATCTACTAGGCTTTCTCTAGGTTTTGTCTGCCTCGTTGGCAATAATAACCTCAATTAAAGCAATAATTAGAGTACGATAATATATAGAGAATCTGAACATGATTGAGAGCATCCTTGCATTTTTTTGGAGACTATGCAAGTTCATATCCAACAGGGATCTGCAACATTTGGCACTCTGGATGTTTTGGACTACAACTCCCATCAACCCAGCCCAGCATAGTTACATTTAAGGGATAATGGAAGTTGTGGTTTAAAACATCCGGGGAACAGTACATTGCTTGCCATTCTTCTACAATATGCAAAATGATAACTATTGAAACCCGTGGGTTTGATATGTTTGTTGCTGTTTCAGGTTTTAGGCTGGTATCTTCTGGCACAACACTTAGTGGGCCTTTACGGGCAAGCGATCCCACCTTCTTTCCATAGGTGCAGTCATAAGCTACTGTCAGGCATATTGATGAGGGTATGCCTTAGGAAACAAGGTGGCAAGCCCTGAAAACAATGCAGACAGAACCAGCCATTGGCAGCCCTAAGTCTAGGAGTGTAGTGCCCATATTAAAAGGTATACACGATGTAGATGAGACCTCCAACAGAGGGTTCCTTGTGCAATGCATCTTTCAAATTCTAACCCTACCCAGGTGGGCAAATTCCTCATAAAGAGGGGAAATAATCTGTGATCCAAAATCTTCTGCCGAGTGAAAAGTCTATTTTCTCCTACCTCCCGTTTCCTACTCACAGAACTCTAGTCTGAGGGGGTGTTTAAGTGTAATTGCTGAATGATAGAAGCTGAACATCCGAAATAGCTAAGAATGCTGATCAAATTTGGCCATTTGTTTCAATTTACCAAAATGACTCCCAGAACTCTCCAATGCTCTCACAGTTGCTCCTTTGGGAAATTAAACATTTCCTGCAAAATGGAGCAGTGATAAAGGTCTTTTTACGTAGGCGAGACGAGACGAGACGTTTTCGGTACACACTAGATGTGGAAGTATTAAACAAGTGGAGTATACAATAGAAGATTTCAACATAGTCATGGTTTAGATGTTAGGTTCCTATCACGATATTCAAGAACAAATGTCTTTCTCTTTAAATCACAAAGTTCACATCCCAGCAAGTAATACACTGATATAGTATTTATGTTTTACTGTGAGGAAAGTGCATTATCAATTCAAATTGTTAGATATCAGATTGACATATTCACTAACTGGGGTCATCAATCTCTCGCATGTCAAACTCTTTTTGCCTTCTTTGTATATCTTCTACCTCCGACATTCTGGCTGTCTGTAATGACGAATAAACTAAGTTGAATAAAAAAGGAGGGGTGGGTTCAACCATTTGCATTTATTGTTGGGACTGTTGTAATTGTTATTGCTGCTGTGTCCCATATGAAATGAGGAGAATGAGCCTGAGGTATAGATTGGTCCTCTGTAGGTATTGGTGCGGTGACTGTAAAGCGGGGCTTGTGGTACTTTGTCAGGCTGGCATGTAATGCCATCTTTGATAAGACCAGACATTAGTGGCTGCCTTTACCCTAGACCGTTACATGATAAGATAACATAAGTATTTGCATGAATAACGGTTCTTCTATAAGAAAGTTTACCAAATAAAAAGCCTTTAGATTGACTCAATGGCACACAACAGATTTGCCATCAAACGTATGTGCCCCCAGGATGTTTTGGACCGCAACACCTGTTATGGGAGTTATAGTCCAAAACATCTGGAGGGCCACATAATGATTAACCAATTAAAAAAATATTGATTCCAGTTGCTACCGGTGTTTGGCCATCATCAGGCGTAGACCAGGTGCGTATGGTTTCTTTCAGTAGACTAAGAGAAGAACCTAAAGTTTAGTTTGGAATTGCAGTGTAGAAGAGAGGTGTCAGAAAATAGAAAGAATGAGTGAGGGTAAAAATGGCGTTTGCCCAGTGTTTCTAGTAAACAAGCATTACCTGTAGGTCAGATGTTATTTAAAGAGGGGACTCTTGAGTTTGCAGTTGAATGGAAGATGGCCCCGATATATGATATGATATGATAAGGCATTTGTAACGCGCCTATACACAAGTGTTTCAAGGCGCAACGAGGCAGGGAGGGGGGAACAAGGGGAAGACAGACAACGATCCTACTAGGCCAGGTGTCATTCAGATCGCGCAAGTGCAGGGGTAGGGGGGAGGGAGAGGTGCATGGGGAAGGGGAGGTGCGAAGTGCAGTACAAGGTAAGTAGAATAAATAAATAAAAGGGCCAGCTAGTGGCAAGTGCAAGGTAAGTGCAGAACAAGTGCTGGGAAGGGGGGCCTGTAGGGATACAGAGACAGTCCTGCAGTGCAGGGGTTGCCTGGGAGGCAGTGCAAGTGGAGAGTGGCTGGGCCCAGGACCGAGGTCGGTGAGAGTGGCCCAGTTGCAGATTCAGTGCAGTTTCAGCAAAGAATTAGCAGGGGAGAGGGAGAGAGAAAGCAGAAGCAAAGAGGAAGGTTTTGAGGTGCTTCCGGAACCGGAGATGGTTCTCAAGTTTCAGGGGGGCAGGAAGGCTGTTCCAGAGGGAGGCCCCTGCCGCAGAGAGAGATCTACCCCCAGCTCGTTGCTTCGAGAAGCGGCTGACCCTGAGGGAGTTGGAGACGGATGAGCGAAGGGCTCGGGAAGGAAGATATTTAGGAAGCGAGAGTTGAAGGTATTTAGGCCCCAGGCCCCAGAAGGCCTTGTGGACAATGCAGAGGATTTTGAACTTTATCCTCGCAGCCACTGGGAGCCAGTGTAGAGATTTCAGTCCTGGAGAGATACGGTCCCTGGGCTTGAGGCCAAGGACAAGTCTCGCAGTTCTGTTCTGGATGAGTTGCAGAGGACAGAGTGTGGAGGCAGGCAGATTAAGATAGAGGCTGTTACAGTAGTCCAGCTTTGAGAGAACCAGGGCTCGGGAGACAGCGAGCTTCTGGGGGAAGGAGAGGAAGGGAAGAATACCTCTGAGGAGGTGCAGCTGGTAGTGTGACTTCTTAGAGACGTCAGATATATGAGGAGAGAAGGAGAGTGTGGAGTCGAAGATAACCCCGAGGTTTTTTGCCTTGCAGGTAGGAGCAGGAAGAGAGCCAAGAGAGGCCGGCCAGAGAGCTGCAGGGAAGGAGGGAGTGGGTGTGCCGATGAGCAGAATCTCAGTCTTACTGGCATTAAGGCAGAGGTCATTGGCGGCACACCATTCCTGGATAGCAGACAGACAGTCCGAGATGAGGGAGGGAGAGGAGGAGGCCGAGGGTAGCCTGAAAATGAGCTGGGTATCGTCCGCATAGCACTGAAAGTTGGGGCAGAGAGCGGCGATGCGGTGGGCAAGGAGTGCCAGATACTGGTTGAACAGCCAGGGGGAGAGATTAGATCCCTGGGGGACACCACAGGTGGAGAAAAAGATGTCAGAGAGGAAGGACCCGAGTTGGACCTGGGAGGTGAGAATGGTGTTCCAGATGGGTTAGAAATTTCCCAGACAGACCAATCTTGACCTTCTGGGATGTGGCTGTTTCAAGATCAAAGTTTCCATGACTTTCCTATATACGCACTATGTTTCCCCGGGTTTTCAAGGCTGTTCTGCTTTGTAGGTGTTTAATTGATGGGCACTTACATTTTGATAGTCTTGGCATCCAAAAGATGCATCTTAAGTGGAGTTGGAGGGTTCTATGTGATTTAATCAGAGGGATTTCATCGAATCCCATTTCACCTATGTTGCTTGTACTGCATTTTACCATGGGACGATACCCCTTCCCCACATCTCCACCCTTCTAGATACCTAAACCCACCCCCATTCTACGAATTTGCTGTAAAATGCGGTACAATACTTATGATGAAATGGGATTCAATAAAATTGCCTTGCGAAGAAGGGGCATTACTGAGTTGGAGAGAACGGGCCTCTTTATGAGTTTGGCGGTACTCGTGAAATTACTGGCACCCGGCAATGGGCAATTACTGGGGTATTCCGAACCTGGCGGACCTGGTAATTACCCATTGCCGGGTACTGGTACTCATTACTCCCCAATCCCATTTGAGCCCAATAGGGCTCAAATGGGAATGGGGAGGTCAGATGCACCGGCACCATTCATGAATGGTGTCGGTGCATCCGTCGAATTGTGCTCGCGGGTGTCGGTAGCGGGAAGAAAGGCACCTACGAGCACAACTCGTAGTTTGCCGGTCCAGTAGCAACAGTGCCGGTAGCTTACCACCACCGTTACTACCAGACCGGCAAACTTGTAATTAGGCCCAATGTATTTGAATCAGGATGAAGCAATGCGTTCAAAGCAAAAAATTGCAGCAGAATGTTGTGTGGTTTACACACCCGTGTCCAAGAGTGAAGAGTGGGAATAAATAGGAACTAGATCCAGAACACAAACATAAACAGTACTGCTAAACAGCCACGTTAACATATGTCAGTGGCTGGCATTCATCGGATAGGAATATTCAATGACTTGGCCTTAAAGAGAGAGGGTCTGATGAAATGAACTAAGGGAACAACAACTGGAAAACTTCAATTTGCTGTAAGGTATTCCTTCAAAAGCTCGGTCTTGTATAGAAGAACAATACAAGCATTAAAGCTGCACATCGATGACCCAAACAGGACTGAAGGCAAATTCTAGAATAGCTCAGGAAATCTTTAAAATCTCTTCCTCCTCTCCACCACAAACAGAGGAGGATACATAAATGTATCGTTCAAATTGGACTAGAAAGGTTTGCTACAGTAAACTTCTTCACCTTTCAAAAGTATCTTATATGAAAATATTGCATTCTGCCCACGGTCTTTGCAAGAAGTTGCATTCCATCCAAGCATCCATAATTGCTTCTTGGATCCAAGAAAGTGGACATTTAATTCTTCCATGGAACTCAATGAAAGTTAACAAAAAGCTCCACTGTTCCAAATTGAAATGGAGAAGGTTCTGCCTTTGGTGTCTTGCTAATCATAATTCAGTAAACTGTAGCCCAAAAGAATACATCTGTTTTTCATTATTCTCTGGGTAGGGTTTATCGTCAGGCTATTGCACTGTAGAGAAAGATATCTGCTCACTGTGCTTTAGTTAAAGGACATTTACACAAGTCTTTACTAAAGATTGATAACATTCAACAGCAATCCTGCCTTGCACCTAAGAGATGACTCTTGTACAGACTTATTATTATTACTAAGGTATTCATTGAGTCCAGACCTAGCTTCATGAAGCAACAGAGTGCTTTACAAGTCATAAGGGGAAGGACACAGTGAAGTAAGCAGAGATGCAAGGCAAAGGATGCTAACAATGGGGGAGGGAGAGGGTGGGCAATTCATTTGGCAAGGAATCTACAAGCAACCGGGGAGGAAATGGGGAGCAGATCACCCATTGTCAGGTTAGGTGAGAAGTGGGGTGCATGTGGACGCAGGTGTTAGGGAAGAGTTATTCCTCGAAGAAGAGAGTCTTGAGCTTCTTCCTGAAACATAGGTGCAAGGGGGCTAGTCTGCTGTTGATGGGGAGGAGGTTCCAGAATCTGGGGGTGTAGACCAAGAAGGCATGTCTTCTGGGTCTTTCCTTCATTTGCCGTCGGAGTTGAAGTCTGCACATGTCCTGACTTACGGTGGATCGTAGTCCTCTGGAGATGCTGAGCTTCTCAGTCATGTGGCTCTGGTACTTCAGAGCAACAGCCGTGCAGATGATGCGTGCTTACAGCGGGAGCGAGTGCAATTCGCCAAGGGTTAGGGTGATGTGGTCACATTTGTAGAGGCATAAGATAAATTTAGCTAAAGAATATTTAATACAGCCTTCCTTCAGGTGAATAGAACGGATAAAACAGAGTCCTTAATCAAACATGCAGCTTTGTGTGTTTGCTTTGGTTGTGATGCCAAAAGTATTCCCCCCGTAGGGGCTGACAGACGAATTGTGCTGGTTGTGTATTTCGTGGATGTTTAGAGCATATTTTTACAGTGAGATGGGGTTGCATTTAAGTGGATGAGCTGAAATTACTGGATACCCCTTCTTGATACCCTCGCACTCCACCACAACCTGTCTTTATCATCCGTTCCCTGCTCCAGTGCAGTGGTCTGCGATGGTGCCTGAAACGGTGGAAGTTTAGTCCATAATGTCGAATAGAGCCTTCTAAAGTTTGGAATTACTAAATGGGGGTATTCTGGGAGCCCCTGTTATACCCAGAGAATAATTCAAGCAAGCCAAGCATGTGAATCGCTGCATGATATCAGTGGCACACAATCCTTGCTATTAACATGTTGAATGTTTTTCTCATGGCATCATCGGTGAAACTCTAATTCTCACTTTGCATTCAGTGGCATCAACCATGAAATTGACAAACTAAAGGGAACTTTATGGAAGTGGAACAAACACGTTATGGGATCTTAAGAAGGAAAAGTCAACAACTGATAACAGACCTGTGCTCTTCCTACATCAATGAGAATTTGAGAATGAAATGACATCAGCATTTAAGACCATCATTGCATGAGCCATCAGGACCCCACTGTCCTTTGCTCAACATTGAAACTTAGCCATAGAACTTGTTTGTAATGTACCTTGGCGCCACACAGAAACCAAGAGCTTCCCACTAAGGCATACAATTTGCTAATACTACATGTACCAAGCTGAGCCCGAAGGATTTGGATTCCAATCCGTCACCTGTGTGTATTTATGTTTTTTTCATAGTATAACTATAGTTGACTAGCAACGATGGAGTGCTGTACAGAAAAAAGGGGTGTTCGAAGTTGCAGAAAAAATGGAAAGAATGCAGGTGTCAGAGGTGGCCCAGGTGGGGGTAAGGAGGCTCTGCTTCTCAGCAGTCTGATGATGTGTTTTTAAGAGCTCCAACTTCAATTCCATCGTCAAGTGTAAGAGAGAGGGGCAGCATCCCCACAGCATTGTATGAGAAGGTATGTTCTAGAATGTCTTGGGCTTCGAGTCGAGTTCTAACACACTGTGCCATTTCTTGTCTTTAATGGTGGAATTTGTGTGAGATTTGAATCCTGGCTTTGACATATCAAGTTGCTTTGACTCAAACATGGCGTTTCACTTGAGATATTAAATTAAGAGTGTCCCACCAAGTCAGGGGGCAAGGAGTGCAGATTGTATCTGTCAGTAGAAACCCGCTTTTATTCCTGCCTCTCATGCCACTCCAGCAGGCTGATTTTCTTTTGGCCGTGCCCTGGGTCACAAATTCCCAACTTGGTACCCCACCGCCCCCATACCCTAGCCTCCCACACCTCCCACCTCTCTTCCCTTGGCCCTTGTCACACACCTATCTGCCCGCCCCATCTTCTCAGTCCGTATCCTGGCTGCTCCCACACAGCCTTATGTCTATTCCTTATGCAGGGCATGCTTGTTTGTAGTTTAAAAAAAAAATCGATCCTGCACGATAGGTGCAGAAATGATTTCTTTTACAAAAACCTACAAGCACCTATAAGCACTGTGGGTGAAGTCTCACAGGTATGCACTTTGTTAATAGCGTTAATCACCCCTTAATGGTCCGAGCCCTCACTGAGGCCCCTAAATAACAGTATCATTATTAAAGGAGTAAATGGGAGGGCAAATGGGGCACTTGCCCTTGACCCCTACCCTGGAGGGGGAGTGTTGGGGCAACAAGGCTGCCTGATCTAAACAGGTCAGTTCCCATTGTTTTCCCAAACTTAAATAGCACACGTCAGGATAGTTTATGATGTGCTCCTGAGACTCTAAACATATTGCCTCTCTGTTTTTGACAAGTACATTCTGGTCCGATCAATTCATACTGTAATGCTTTCTGTGTTCACTGTGGTATACATATTTCTGTGTGTTCACTACGCACACAGCTCCTATAGCATTCTCACCTTTCTGTGGGAATTATATTGATTATGTGCTATAGCCAAAGTTGAAATGCAGAGTGATAAATGTGATTGCCACAATGGTTCAGAAGATAGCTCAGTGTGTTAAGCACTCATTGCAGACATCTGTGTACATATGCAAGATTACAATATCAAATTCCAGCAATGTCGAACCAGACTTCCCTATGTCTGAGGTTTATAAACCTGCATGTATATGTACTTTGTTTTGTGGCAAAGCAGGTGCTATTTTCAGCAATGTTCCTGCACCATGCAGCAGTTGCTATAAAAACCTAACATAGCTTCAGTATGGGAAAGGTCTAGAAATGAGTTTCTTTTGTTCAGATGATGAGTTGTAAAACCTAGGCAGCCACCTCCAATAATGAGCATAAAATGTTCGCCCGAGAGCTGATTAGGTATCCCAAGTTCAAGTCTGTAAAAGCAAAGTGTTCCTGCTTTTATCCTGGCTTTGCCAGCAGTTGATGCAGTGCTCCTGAAGGTAACTCAGTGTAGAAAGACTCGAATGCAAGGAGTACTGAAGTTTGAATGAGGATAGAAAATGCAACAGTCTTAAAACTGCGAGAATATTTTCTATGGATTGAGAATAGAATTTCTATAAATAAACTGAGAAAATTTCCCTTAATTGCACTACAGTGTGAAAATCCACTTAAACCTTTTAGCGTGGTAAATTGATTAATTGTACTGATGCAAATATTTGTTGAAATAATTAAAATATTTTTATACAAAAAATACTGCATAGGCATTGGGGGTCATTCAGACCCTGGCGGTAAGGGGTTAACGGCACCGGTAAAGGTGCTGGAGCCATCAACACCTTACCGCCTCATTACGAGTACTGGTTTTACCAGGTGGCCTTAGCCGGTCCCGCGAGCAGCCCGGCATGCTAACAGCGGGCCCGTTGTTAGTTAGCATGCTCCCCATTCCCATTGAGCCCTATGGGGGCTCGAATGGAAATGGGGATGTTCAGGGTCTGAGTTCCTTGAATGAGGAATTACCGGGCCCTCCAAGGTCGGAATGGCCCGGTAATTCCTCATTCAAGGAACCTGGACCCGGTATCCGGTAAGAGGGTAGCCATGCCGCTAATAGCAGCATGGTTACCTCCTACCTCGTAATGACCCCCATTGTCTTTGTAACAAAGTTAAAATTGTATGCTACAGAGTGTTTTATTATCTTGTGAAATAGAGATTTGGAACCAGTTAATCAAGTACAAACCTTAAACGACATAGGACCACCCAAGCAAAATGGAGTAATGTGATCCTGGAGAAATCATCAGATATCACTGACATTACTGTGCTGTCTTCTGTGAAAAGGTGTGCCTTGTCACATGCCAGTGATATGATAGGTTATTTATAACAAACTTAAAACCCAGAGGTTTCTAAGCCTCGGACCTGGGGATCGAACCTGTGTTGCTCCGTGTCGTCTTGTTTCCAAGGCAAGCATGTTGCCCCTGATTTATCCTCCCGAGACTGGAATTGATAAGCCCTTTGCTTGATATTTCTTTTTATGTAGGCCATTTGAGTGGAAGGCGTTCTAAACAGAAGAGCAGACCGCAGGCCTCTTGCAAGTATATCTTAAATTCTGCTCATTTGATACAAAAAACGTTCGTTTTTTTGTACAATTCAAAGGTTTTTCTGCACGTTTATAAATAATTTAGCCAGCCTGTCTTTTAGGTGTATTTAAAGTTTAAGAATATAAAAAAGAAACCCAGATGAAATCTTTTAAGATCACATCAGTTAGACTGCTGCTACTTATAGACTTCCTTTGATGATGGAGACAAGGAAGCTAGTAGAATCTCTCCCACTGTGTGTAATATGCCTTTACGACATTTTGTTTTAAAAAATGGTCATGTTAAGTTTTGTGGTTTGTGTACTTTCCAAGTCAATTCTATAAAGTGGGATTCTTGTAGTTCATGGTAAAAACTGGAAATGAAAGTGGTAAATTGTATAAACTTCAGAGCCTTCACAAATCGCAGCATCAGTGCTTCACCGAATTGTGATCATTACCTAAGCTGTCAAAATTACCAGTCCCTAAATCTTTAGTTTCATTTGCAGCCTATGATCTCCAAAAAAGCCTCATTCATGGTTTCAATGGCTATAATGTTGCTTCCTCGATAACAATTGCGAGCATTGATATATTGCACACCACAGCCACTTGTTTATTTTCTCTCTAGTGGCAACACTGCTTAAAAACTATGTCCCTCTTCTACTTTGTCTGCATAACAACACCTTCCTGGTAGTTTCTAATCTTCATCCACTATGTATGCCAGGGCATTTGTAGCTTTCGCCTTGCTTCCAATTGGTCTCCTGTGCCCGTGCTTGAGCACGTTTTCCATTCTGTGTGGCAGCTAATGTCCTCTGTCCATTCTGGATTATGTGCACCTTTGTCTTACTACCTCGGTGCTGCATTTATACTCTGGCCGCTACACCCTCCTTGTGGCTGCTAGTGATGAAAAGTGTTCTATTCCCATGCCAGAACACAAGTACCCTCATCGTGGACTGCTAATGTTGGCCTTGACATGGTACTTATCATTCTGATTACAGCAAGAATGAAGAACGGAAGGGCACTGAAAGGGAATACCCACGCTTATTGTGATTGCTGCCAAACATCATATAAAGCTATGTGTTGTGATCACGACCAGATATTCTGCATTCCTTAATTCCTGTGGTTCATTGGAGGGGGGGCACAGGTGTCCAGGCCCCAAGAGTGCTTAAGATGGCCCCGGTGATATACTGAGAGAAACATATCTATCGCTCCTTATTAATGACATGTCCTTTCCCCCCTACATGCTTGCAGTAGAGAACTTTTCCCAGCGAGAGATTGAAGAGTTCCTGAGCGAGGCAGCGTGCATGAAAGACTTCCATCATCCGAACGTCATCAAACTGCTAGGTATGTGAGCAGCTGCGAATGAGAGGGAAGTCCTGGGGGGGGAGAGGAGGGGCGTAAGGCACCAAGTTGAGTCCATCTGGAGTTGAGTGATGTCCCTGTTATTAATTGGACCCATCTTGCAAATTTGTGGAAATCTGTGCTGAGGTTACTCGGTTACAAATTTACAAATGAGGAGTGCTGACAGCCATGGTATGATATATGATGTGGCATTTATAACGTGCATGTACACACGTGTTTCTAGGCGCGAAACATGGTAACTCATGTTGTGGTACTGGACTCTTAGTGCCTTTAGTTGATTTTTTTTCACATGCATATGTCAGATCCATGTAATAATAATAATACATTACAATAATAATAATAATAATAATAATAATAATAATAATAATAATAATAATAATAATAATAATATCATCCATGTAATAAGATCAGGAGAATAATGTAATCTGCATTGCAAATGAAGAGGTAACATTGAAGTGATAAAACCTAATTTTGCTTTTAAGATAATGGAAGCAATACAAATGTTAAAGTTAGAAAGTAAAAAGGACAGTATGAAGTTGGCAGTAATGGGAAAAACAAGCAGTATTTGCGAACACCCACCACTTTGTTCACCCACCTGATTATCGGGTGTGGGATATTTATTATATTCAGATTTCTGGGGAATACTGTACACAGCAAATAACGCCAGAATATGAAGAGAAAGACCACAGAAAAATGTATTTCCACGTAAACTTTGGTGGTAAAGATTGGAAAACCTCCACTGAATTTTTAAAAAAATGTGTATCCTGTACTTAAAGGAAGCACAAGTGCATCCTTCACTGCAACAAGACATTTCTTCATGGGGACAGCCGAAGGGGGGTGATGCCCACCTGTGCAACCCCTTTCCCATGTAATTCTGCAAAGGGCAACAATGTACCCCTTTCCGCAGTAGTCTTATCCGCTACTGTGCGCAATCATTTCCCCTCTTCAACCAAGCATGGAAATTGATCAAACGTTAAATCCAAATTCTGCATGCGGTATTCCAGGAAATCCTCACTCGTTACCACCAACCCGGCGAATTTCTCATCGTCAGGTGGAGACCCAACATTACCGCAAGTTGTAATAACAATTACAGAATGCAGTAATGGCGGGTCAAGTCCACCAATCATATATTTAGGTCCTAAATGTATTATTATGCTTGGTTTACTTGCAAAAAAGAAAATGTTCTTTTAACATATGTATTTTCTTATCAAAGAGATGCGTTTGATTCCTTATTGGTTGACAAGTGGAGAGCCGGATCCCTCCGAAACCCCTTCTTTTGTGCATTAAAGTGTACTTCCAAAGCAGGCAAACCACCCCACCTCCCAAACCACCAAGCACTCTTCCACCCCACGCTATCCTCATCACCTACAGAAACCACATTGCTGTTGTCGAGAATTGTTGTGCTTTTCGTGATGGTTCATTTCATGGGGTCTTTATTTAATATCAAATTCAAATGAGTTTTGCTTTCTATATTTTTAGCTTTCTTTCAGGAGACTTTATTTGTATCTATTTGTTTTCAATATCCTTCATATTCGTGTTCCCATTAAAACACTGGAGTGTGTTTCGAGCGTCCTGGTTTGTGTAGCGTGATTGCTTGTCCCTTGCTGTTGAATTTCTTTTGAAGTCACAATCAAGCTTAAGGCTGCATGGTGTCAGTGATATGATAGGATAGTTTATTTATAACGCGCTTAATTCCCAGAGGATTCTAAGCGCGGTCCCAGGGATCAAACCTGTGTTGCTGCCTGTTGACTTGCTTTCAAGGCGAGCACGTTGTCTGTGAGCTATCCTGCCCTGTTATGCCATGTGTGCCTTTAGCCCATCTAGCCTTAAATGCAAGGAACATTACAGGGACGTAGTGCTGCTCTGTGCCTGTTCTGATCTCCCTTTTCAGAAAACTGTATTCCTCTCCTCTCCTCAAGGGATGTGTCTGTTGAGGCCTCTTGTCTTTGGGCGGCTTTGACACCCAACTTTGATCTCTGATGTGCAACTTATGTCACCTACAGTAAGTTGCCAGGCCTTGGACTGGAAGCCTTGTGGGGGCCCCCCATACATAGTCGTTTTGTGGTGAATCTCTCATCTTTCAATGTATCTTCTCCCTACGCTTTCTCTATTGTAAACCTGCCCGTAATAGATATCAATGTCTCCATGGTGTTTTATTTTGAGAATTCAAAATCAAGCAAAAGTAAAATGGTTGCCAGTCTATGGAGCATCGGATGTTTTTTTTTTAATGACAGATTTTTGGTTGGATATGTGGGTTGGGAATGTGAAGTATTAGGAACATGCAGGTCTTTTGATTCAGCGTCGCCAGATCAAGGCCTAATCATGAGCTAGTTTCCCTGTGAGTGAACAAAGAGCAGCGTGTGCTCGCACAGCGACTGCTGCGCATGCTGAATGCACTGCTTTGTTTAATGGATGTGTCCCAATGCCTTCTAGGTGTCTGGTGCTGGTACTTGGAATGTTAGTAGTCGTTGCTATTTCCATGTTCTTCTCTCTGAAGCAACAATCAGAATGTTACTTCCATATATTACTAGCAAGCATGACAAAATGGTGGGTTATTTAATGTGGTCTACTATAAAAGTATACTATGAGGACAGGTGCACTTTGGATTGAATTGATTTACATACCAATGGATTTTTAGCTACAGTAATTATTAAACGTATATCTCAAAATCTCATGTCATCTGCCAGAATCCTTTTGAGCCCCTTTTGTAACAGGAATAAGACCAGCCATGATTTGGAACTATAAACGGTGTTAACGTTCTCAGCTGCTTCCGGGTCATGTATGGACCCGGGCTGGTGTGCTGGAAGCTTCTTCGCCGGCACTGGAATTACTGTCCGGTCCGAGGTACCAAAAAGATCTGGGCCTGGTTTTTGTTTATTGACAACTTGGACCAAAGGTTACAGCTTTGCTCCTTTTAGGAAGGACACTGCTGGCTGTCAACCCTTCAAAGTGACCAATAGTTGGTTCTGTGCAGTGTGTGGTAACAGTAAAACCAATGGTATTTGGAAATACCACCTGTTTTACCACCCACAGAATTATGGGTTTTGAAACCCGTTGAGAAAAATACACCAGGTTGTAAGCGGGGTTTAACCTCCACTTACAATGGCGGCATTGACCCATTCAGAATTCCCAAATTTGGTAATTCCGCATAACCCAAGTGGAGTCCAATGGGACACCAAAATGGGTAATAACTCTAGCGCTAAATGACGCAGTGATTTACCGTTACCACATGGGGCAGCAACTATTACCTGTATTGAGGCACTTTGTGTATAGCCAGCCTGTGTTTTAAATAAGCCTGCAGCTTGCAATCTGTGGAAAAGCATACCACTCTTCTAAGGCACCCCATCTTGTGCTGAGCCTCTGTGACGCTGTTCTCTTCTTGTGTTTTAGGTGTGTGCCTAGAGGTGAGCTCCAGACAAACTCCTAAACCGGTGGTGGTCCTGCCCTTCATGAAGTATGGGGATCTGCACAGCTTTCTGCTCTGCTCCAGACTCCAAACGGATCCGCAGGTGAATGGCGTTCAAGTGCTCCTTAGAAAAACACGGTATTATAAAAAAGGAAGAGCTGCCAAACTGTGCCTCCAAGTCCTCCAGAGAAGGATTGGTTGGGGTGAAGGTGTCTTTCAGTGAGATCTCAGGTTTAACATGGCTCCTAGGTGGGCGCTTCTGAAGGTGCGCGCAACCTTGAGGCAGATTGGTTAGTTACTTACTTAGTTAGTTATTTAGTTAGTTAGTTAGTTAGTTAGTTAGTTAGTTAGTTAAAGGATCTTAAAGGCTCATGAGGAGCACCCTGCATGCCCTTAAAGGATTTTTATGCCATTACATCCCTCTAATTGTATGCCATTACATCCCTCTAAGCACAGACGGGAAAAACAGGGCTTAATGACATACTCTGCCTGTTTTCAGGTACAGCACACCAGTACACTATCGTAGCACGGTATGCCGTCCTTTCGCCGACACCCGTTTTTACGGCGGGTGTTTTGCCGTGGGAGTTTTTATGAAAAAAACGTATCAACATTTTTTTTTAGGGGGGCAAATAAAGTGTTGGGGGAAGGGAAACAATACAAAAATAGTACAATTAAGAGGGGTTCGGGGGGAAACCCCCCAAAAATAATCTTAAAAAATGTCGGTGAGTTTTTTCGTAAAAACTCCTGGGGCAAAACACCCGTCGTAAAAACGGGTGTCGTCGAAATGACATGGAACCATATCTCATTTTAAATGACACAATTGCATCGTGTGACGCATATTTTACAGTTGTCATGGTCATTTGTCACATATATTGCATATATATGATATATATGGTATGTATGTGATGCCAGCACATATATCACCCTACAGCCTCAGGATGCTACCACAAAGGCAAGATGCAAGGACAAGACCAAATGGATTCCTTGTATTTGGGCATCAGTAGCATGATCCTTTGAGAACACATGGCAGCATGGAAACACGGCACAGCTGTAGCTTTCATTTTGCCCCATGACCCCTCAACTACAACCAGGGATGCAGCATGCTATTGCTAGGATGGAGTGTCCCCCACCCTCAGCCAAGGCGGCACACAGACTTAAGTTCATCACTTTTACACGCCATTAAAAAAGATGTTGAGTGGAAAATGAGGCCCCCACAGAAAGAGGGTGACAAGGCAAAGATTAAGTTAATAGCCCTGTTTCACATTATGATGACAGTAGGTTCAGTCAGAACAAGTCAGCCGAAAGGTTGTCACCCTCACACAGAGCAAGGGCCCCATCATGTACCGCCCTCTGAAGTGGGGTCACAGCTATCACAATAACTGCTCGCATACATGACCCAGGCATTGTGCGATAAAAGCTTGTCTTCCCTTTATGCCGGGGGTAACATCTGTGGAATTATATCTCATACTTAGCCCACGCCCTCTAGCTGTAATAGGCTGTGCAGCATTGTCAGCATATCATACCAAATAAAGTCCATGGTATATGTTTGCAGAAACATTGATTGCATTTCTAATGGATTCTTTTCTCCCACGGGTTCCTCATCTATGATATCCTAACCAGTGAGCAGCAGTTCTTTGGAAATGTTTATGCCACCAGGGGGTGCAGCGCAGCTCCGTCCGTCGCCTCTACATGCCCTGCGCCGAACATGATGTCGGGGCCAGTACATATTGAGGTGCATGCCCTGTGACCTCAGTTCCTTTTTTCTGCGCACTCTGTTCACTTCAGAAACATGCTTGTCGAGTTTTCAAAAAAAATGTCTTTGATGCCATGTCCAACCCTGCAAGGCCTCAGGTTTCAATGCATGCATGAATTGTGGCTGGCAGATGTCATTATCGGATCCACACCGGATTTGCCTTTATTGATTGGACGAGGAGCATGGCACCTGAAGCCCCTGCGGAAACAAGAGGCAAAGGTCTTCTTCACCTATGTCCACAAGGGATGGGTGAAGTCGCGCTGTCTCGTTTGAGGTCGCATGGCACGGAATGATGATCTGAGGGGAGGTTGCCCCCGTGCAAGGAAAGAGAGAAGGAAAAGAAGAAGAAGCATCGCTCCAGAGAATCTCCAGAGAAAGCGGCTCAGGCGCCCTTTCTGACTCAGTCCTCCATGAGAACAGTTTCGCCTTAATATGCTTGACATCTTTGCAAAGGCGATGGCGGCTTCAGCGCCGTTGGCTCCGGCGATGCTGTCAATAGCGTTGGCACCAGAGGGTCGCACCACTTCTTCTGGAACGGCAGGGTACCCGCTGGAGATCAGTCCTGCACGCCTACAGGTTCGTGCCCAGATCCAAAGAGGGCCAAACTTCTCCAGCGCCATTAGGCGCCACCTTCAGGCATTCAGGTCATGGTTTCAACTTCGTCTTCGACGTCAGCGGCGCAGATCAGCACCACGGGTGTCGGGCCCCTCTGGAGTATGCTCCTCTTCCTTTGAAACCCTTTATGTCTAAGATGTATGACATCTACAACAAGGAGGGGGACCAGGTGCCCTTTTTTCGTGGAACCTTTGGTCTCCAGGAAAGACAGTGACTTTCCGGAGGAGTTCTATGAGGAAGGTGAAAACATTTAGGGGCCAGCGGTCTGGACACCAACCCTGAACTGGAAATTCTTCTAGCCCCCACTACTGGTAAGACTCAGGCATCTTTTCAGAAACTAAGGTGGTTGATACCCCAAGATTCAATTCACATTGGCAGACATCCTGGAGGAAGGCCCCAAAAGGGAAACGCTACCATCGTTCAGTGCAGCAATGTAGCAGTTGAGACCCCAATGCTACAGGTGTAGGAGAGGCCGACCTCCACACCTGCCATTGGCAGTGAGTTGGCTAGGAAGCATCGTCCTGCCCCCTCAGATCTGGTCTTCTTGTCGACGCATGCCTGCGCTGAGAGCTTAGTGGTACAGGTCGTGTCTATGAACCTGAAGTCATCCACTTTTCCTTCTGAGAGAGTAGGAGGATGGACGCCTGGAGGAAAAAGTATTTGCACCTGGCGGCCTTGCCCTTTGTGCAATTAACGCCTCTTGTACCCTGGTAAAGTTCTCTTCCGGTCTTTAGTCTGCAGTGACCAATGTGGCTGATCAAATCTCTGAGGGGGAGATGAGGAAAGGCTTCCTGTCTATGGTCAATGATGGCAGGGAAGCCTCTCATCAGATTTTGCACTCGAGACTAGACACAGCTGATTTTGTCGGCAGATGTATTGCCACAGGTACGGTGGTAAGGTGTCACTCCTGGATGAGGACGTCGGGTTTAGCACATGATATCTAGGCCAAGCTTTTGGACATGCCTTTTAATGGGCAGAACCTCTTTGGGGCTAAAGCTGATGACACCCTCCAGAAGTTCCCATCATCAAAGGTTAAAGTGAAGTGCTTGGGTTTGGCTGTACACCAATCCTCCGCGCCTTCTGAGAGGGATCAGGGGTTTTGTGCCACAGCCTCCTATGTTCCATGAAGTCGAGGCCAGGCAGCTCTGTGTAAACTGCAAAGCAGGCAATTCCCAAGGGGAGGGGTAGAGGTGTCCCCAAAGGGGGAGTGGCAGCCGCCACTGTCCCCACAGAGCCACAAGGTGCAAAACCTCTTATTTTCTGCCACAAATCCCCTGTGGGCCCGGGGTGGGGGGGACGCTCCTTGTTGAGACATGCAATGTCCCCTGGACCATGGCCATCACACCAACTCCTTGTACTAGAACCCCATCCTGTTGGAAGAGGCCCGTCCGCTTCTCTCAAAGAGCGCAATAGGATGTTTTCCTTGCTCAGAATTAGGCACAAGTTGATTTTCCACCTACTTTCTGGTGCCTAAAAAGGACAGGCATTTGCGTTCAAATACTGGATCTGCGGCTGCTGATTCTGTTCCTTTGAAAAGACAAAGTCAATATGTTTTCTCTTGCCCAGATCCTGAAAGCCCTCGATCTGCAGGACCGGCTGGTATCCCTGGACCTTCAGGATGCCTACTTCCATGTGCCCATTCATCTAAAGCACAGGAAGTACTTGAGGTTTGTGATGGGCCAGCATCACTACCTGTTCGAAGTCCTGCCGTTCAGTCTTTCTTCAGATCCCAGGGTTTTCACCATGCTAGCAGTGGTGGCGACTTGCTAAAGGAGTGAGGGCATTCATGAATTTCACAGCAGATGCCTTCAACAGACAGGCTTCGGCCTTTCATGAGTGAGTGGGCGCGTTGTAGGAGATCTTTTCCTTTTGGGGAGCTCCTCAAGTAGATCTCTTCACTTCTTGTGTGAACAGGAAGTGAGAGTTGTGCTGCCACAGCAAATTTCCTCATCAGGGATCTCTGGGGGACACCCTGACAGTTGAATGGGCATTCAACCTGCTTTCTGCATTCCTGCCAATCCCTGTCATTCCACTGGTTCTAGGGAGATTACACCTATTCGGAAACCAAGTTTATCCTGATCGCTCTGGACTGTGCCCGGAGGATGTTGTATCCAGAGTAGATGGGCATGTCCATCTGCCCTCCTTGGCACCATTCGAGGAGAGTCGACTTGCTCTCCCAGTCGGAGGGGCAAGTACTCCACCCAAACCTCAGCAGCCTGAACCATTATACCTGGGTAATAAGAGGCTGAGGTACAAGGAGTGTGACTTGTACGATAATGCCCTTGATGTGCTCCTCTTAACTCGGAGCCACACAACAAAGTCTATTTATACCTGCAAGTAGCATACATTTTTGGCTCGGTGCTCGGAGAGATTTTGACCCTTTTTCCTATCCGTTATCCCCAGTTTTGGATTTTTTGCTGTCCTTGGCCCGCGCTGGCCTGCAGATAGGCACTGCTATTTTAGTGTTAAAGAGGTCCCCAGAACAGGGCTTCTTCTTCGCAATCCCCACTGTTATGCAGTCATAGCCGGGTTTTCTGTAACCAGTTTCCTCCACACCAGTATGTGGTTCCGACGTGGCATTTAAATTTGGTTTGAACATTCCTTATTGGAGCTACTTTTGAGCGTCCCCATTCCTGTTCTATTAGGTTGCTTACCCTTAAGGTTATTTTCCTGGCTGCCGTCACTTCTGCGAGGTGGGTGAGTGAGATCCAGGTGTTATCTGTTAAAACTCCGTATTTGGTTGTCTCCAAAGAGAAGGTAACATTGAGAGTGAGACTCTCTTTTCTTCCAAAAGTGGTCTAGAATTTCCATCTTTCAAAAGATCCATCTTCCTGTATTTTCTCCTCCAATTCATCCTTCGCAGGCAGAGGAACGATTCCATTAGCTGGACCCAGTGCGGGCCCTCAGCTACTACGTCTCTCAGACAAGAGAGGCCCGGAAAGCTGAGCAGCTATTCATTGGTTACAATGGGGCATGTGCAGGGAGGCTGCAACCAAACGGACCCTGTCAAGGTGGAAAGGATTTGCCTGGGCTTTCAAAGCCTTTTCTACCAGAGGAGTGGCTGCTACCTCTGCCCTCCAGAGGGGAGACCTTGTCATGGACACCTACCAGGTGGTAACGTGGGAGTCTCTGCACATGTTTGCTAAACATTATTGCTTTGATTCAGGCCACAATGCCCATTTTGGTAGGGCAGTCCTCCAGAGTTTTTGTCTAGGTGGTGTCCTTGCTCTCCTTCAGATAGTCGTACTCAGTGGCGGCTGGTGAGTTTGAAACCTGGGGGGGCGTACATTTCCAGCGCGCGAGCCCACCACACCTAGAAGGGGCGCAGGGGGGTTTGTCCCCCCGCAAAACTTTTTGAAAAATGCCAATTTACTGTCCAAAAAACCCACCGAAATATGACAAAAAGCATTAGGTTTTCCATACTAATGGTGGTACATTACTGGTATGTGTGCAAGTGTGACAGTGTATTTTACAGCAGCTTGTATTGAGAATAGCTGGTACTATGGTGTATGCATAACGAAATTCATTATATAGCCAGTAATGATGGAAACATATATGTTTGTCATGATGTGACTTATGTGGCAATAAGGAAAGTTTCAAGAAGCTCTCCCAGCCGAGCCGAGCCAGGAAGGCCTCCGGTGGAGGAGGGAAGGTGTGTCACGCATGTATGCAATTATTCTGGCATAGGTGCAGCGTGCCGAATAACCTTGTCAAAGCAATCCCGATGGTGTAAATTGCCTTGTGGTAATGGGGGCTGCTGGTGGGTAACACTAGGTGCACAGTGCCTGCTCGTAATGCAGTGCAGTGAAAAGAAGTGCAATATTATTCAGCAGCTAAAAAGAGCACAGCACTAAAACTGAAAACAGCGTCTAGCACTACCATCAAATGGCAGGAGCAAATAGCACTACCAGCAACCCCTAGAAGTGCACACTACTGCAACCAAGCACCAACCAGCATCCAGAACTGCCATCAGCCCCATGAAATACACTGCACAGCAATCTAGCAGCATCAAACATCACTATCCTCAAGCCAAGTGACCAGCATTGCCATTGTGCTCCAGCAGCACCACAGAGCCCACTGCCATAGTTCATAATTAAGCACACCCGTGGGGCACCGCCGGGGGCCCAGCATAAGCAAAATGCATACAATGGTCCCTGAGCAATAAAATGACCAGCCACAGGTCGGTGCCACTGCCACCCCTGCACAGGCGCACACAAGTACCCAAGGAGACTGAAGCTCAGGCCAGCATAAGCAAAATGCATACCTGAGTAGCCACGGGTGCAGTGCCACCCCAGAAAAAGAGTCCATTAATGTATTAATAATACATTTGCCAGCCCAGCTGGCTCACTGGCGGAGATGCTGCATTTTATGTTTAGGCGCTAACAGTACATTGCGCAGCACTGCAGTCCAAGGCACATCGAGAATTAATCGGCCATGCAAGAAAGTTTTTAAAAAATCATATTATGTACCAGAATTTTCGGCCATAAACCCTCAAAATCAATGATACATGACAGGACCAGCCAATAGTATGTGCCGCATTCACAGGTAGAAATATTTCATACATTTGATCCAATTGAATTGATTGCAGTTCTGTGCTCGGGTCGTTCATGCACTTGGCACTATTTGCAAAGTGATTCATTTGATATTTTGAGGTTCTGCTTCCTGGTGGAATCGGCGCTATTCGAGCACTCACCAAGCCAGTTCCAGGTGCCACGACTCGGGAGAGGACTGCGGGCCAGGGAGTCAGTCGTCGTTGTCGACTATGCAGATTTTGGGGGTAACGGCCTGGAACTGGCTCGGTGAGCACTCGTTTACTTTGTTACGGTAACGCAGTAAACAAGCACTCAAGCCAGTTCCAGGCACCACGAGGAGAGGACTGTGGGCCAGGGACCACCGGACAGGTGCAGAGTAGTGGGGGCAGCGGGGCTGGCAGCGAGGCTTATCTGCTGCGAGGTGGGAGGGCTAGTAGAGACTAGGGGCGAAGTGGCTCAATCAAGCAAAGCGGGTGGGCGAGATAATACACCACCACCGGACCCCCATTGCAGACTTGCAGTGTATGCTTCTCCCTTGTATAAGCTTGTAGGCCTGAACCTACAAGCTTACAAGCTTAAGCATACACTGCAAGTTGCAACTCTGCGGCCCACACAAGTACACGACCAGCATTGTGCGGGCAGCAGCGCATATTCAGGCAGGCAGGATTCTCGCAGTTACTATTAAATTAACTTACCTTTGCGAATCAATCTGGACTGGACTCCGTCAGGAGGAGGGCAGGCAGCAGGCGAGCAGAGACAGCACGTCCGGTGACCAGTCTCGTCTGTGGATGGGCCTGGTCCCTGGCTGGAAGAAGTCCACATCGACCAGCAACAGGGCTCGGAGAGAAACAACTAGAACGGAAGGCGAGGCACCGTGTGCCCATGACCCGACTCCACCCACCACACACCAAACGGATTGTCATTGGCTGGCAAACAGCCAATGAGAATCCATCCATAATCTGTTGTTGCTATGCGTGCTCCATAGCCCACAAGGAGGAGAGGACACTCTACGCTGTTTGCGTAGAATGCCAAGAGTGCAGGGCCACCCCTCCAGCGCCCTGCCAGCTTCTTGAATGGGCGAATGGTTACGTAGAGTGCGTGGAGCTACAAGCTCCACGCACTCTACATTGCCGAAAAGCTACTAAATCGGGACGCGCCCCGCCGCAGTAGCAGGCCTGGTGGGCCCGTACAGCAGCCCAGGCTGCAAGGCTGCAGAGCGGCATATTAATAAATAAATAATTAATCTGCCACTTTGCACAGGTTTTAAATGTGTAAGTTAACTTTAAGAAGAGAAAGAGAGACTCTCTTCTCTTCTTCTTCTTCTCTCTGTGGTGGGGGGGCGGCGCCCCCCCGCCCAATGTAAGCAGCCGCCACTGGTCGTACTGCTTTGCAAAACGATCACAGATGAGTAATGCGTGAGTGGAAAAAATCCATTAGAGGAACAAATTACTTACCTCTTGGTAATGTTCCTTCGGATGGAAATTCCTCCCACCGATTCCTAATCGCCCTCCTTACCTGCCCCTCTTGGCGGATATCCAGTACACCAATGGTTCTGCGGTCCCTCAGTGTCGGAGTGCTAGGGGAAAAGGGGGGGGCTGAGGTCACGGGATGCAGCGCCTCAATATATACTAGCCCCAACGTGATGTGCCATTCCAGGCATGTAGAGGCATCAGACGGAGCCGACGCAGAGCTGTGCTACGCCCCCTGGTGGCAGAAACATTTCTGAAGAACAGCTGTACTGTGGATAGATGAGGAAACCATTGGTGGAAAATCCATCAGAAAGAATATTATTTAGAGGTAAGTAATGTGTTCTTCTGAATGTATACATATATACCTGGTGCACAACCTTTATATTTATTATGTTGAGTATGAGTATGAGTAGGATATGTTATTTATAACGCACTTAATACCCAGAGGTTTCTAAGCGCCGACCCGGGGATCGAGCCTGTGTTGCTCTGTGTCGTCTTGCTTTCAAAGCGAGCACGTTGCCGCTGACCTAATCTCCTTAAGCCAGATATTTAACATGCCAGATATTTAACATTGCCACTTCTTCTAATGAATAAACTCTTCCCACAGATTCCTCATCTTTTGAAACAGTAGCATGCCCAGTCTGGATCAGGAAATCATAAAACAGCCACTAAGGAGCACAGGTGCAGCACTGTGTGCCCCAATAATGCAACTCAGGTCAGAGATGCTTCTATGAGACCATAACTCTCTCTGCTTTGCCAACATCCTTTCATATACCGTCCGTTAATATAGCTCTCTAGAAAAAAAACCTTGGGAATCAAGCATTGTACATATGGCAAGCAGCAGATGTCGGTACCAGAGCCACACAGGCCCTAGGTTTGATGTGTGGGTGTTGAACATGATGCCAATGACTGTGGTTCATACCAGAAGATGCAGATGAAAGCTGTACTAGATGAGGTCACAAAGGATACATCAAGGTCCATAAAGTAAGAGGTTGGAGAGCCACTCTCTGCCACACCAACTCCTGCACAAGGTGTACACTCTGCAGTGCCGTGTCTCAGTGCTGATTTTGGTTGTGAAACCAGCACACAAGGTGAAGAAGCCAAGGGGTCAAAGTCAAGAAGCATGTTGTCTTCTACACACCACCATTTATTGGACTGGAATAGGCAGTGTCATCCAGCCCAGCCCCTGAGCACCTTGTGTTGCTCAGATGAGGAACTGATTGCAGTGCTGAAGAAAATATCAATTAAGGTAACTTTCCTATCCAAGTCTTCCTCCCTTTTTGACCTGGAGGCTTTCAGACAGTTGATGCTGGCTATTTTCCACAAGAACACTCTGGCACCCATTGTAGAAGCTTCCGCTGCACCGACACTTCATAGCAGTGGGTGGCCAGGTACCCCACAACACACGTCAGCATGATCATCCTTTGGGCTACCATTACTACTGGTACTGTGCTTGGTTCACCTCCAGTGATAAGGAACTGATTTCTAGCGTAGAGGCACATTTTATGTCTCCATTCCCGAAATCCAAATCTCATGCTGGCCCACTGGTTGTCACTCATGCAGGGGTGGTGCCCGGCACTGGGCAGCAGAGGTAAATCATCTCCATTGACAGTGGTCTTTGCTGATGATTACAGAGAGAGACATTTTCAAAGCCCTAGTGTTGAAAAGTAAAGTGCAAAATCAAGGTATTAGCCCTTTACACCTTACTTTTCCTCCATGTTATTTTGCAAGCATTTTGAAGGCAGAGTTTATATATCCACTGCACATTCCTCCTCCGCCATCAAAGGGCACATGCTTTTACGCCTACATGAGATTTCCATGCAGGCATAAACGTAATGGATTCCTATTGAATCTCAATGTTTTTTGCATCTGGTACAGACATTGTAATGGCCATCTGTAAAGCATAATTTTCAGACAGCATTTATGTTTTTTTGCAAAATGGAGATAAAAAAGAGCAAATGCAATTTAGCCTGTTTTTTCTCTTTCATTTTGTACTTTGTTTCGTTAAAGTTGAAAATTGCATGCAGACGATCAAACATCATAGGCCTCATTACGAGGTCGGCGGGAATCCGCCGGTCCTACCGGCGGGTTGCTGCCGACCTCATAACACCATTTCCGCCACCTGATATCCCGTTGCCACCGGGATTTTACAAGTCCCGTCGGCCCGGGATGTCAGGCGGCAGGAACTTTAAGTCTCTATTGGACTCCACGGGAATGGGGACATGGGAGCACCGGCAGCGTTTCTAATGGTGCTGGTGCTTCTGTGGAAACCAGGCCTGTAGGGGCCACTGCTCCAGGCAGGTCAGACCTCCCAGGAGCACGGCCCCTGCAGGCATACTCGTAGTCTGGCGGTCCAGAAAGTGTGCCAGTACGTTGCTACCGGCACCCTTATTTCCGGACCACCAGACCTGTAATGGGGCCCCATGTCAGTACTAATGCTGGTGGTCTCCTCCATGTAATTTTCACATTTTAAAGAATGGCCCCTACGGCAGGAGGTATTATTGTTACTTGATGAATATATCCTTTGGCGCTTGCAAGACAGACTGTGAAATGGAGGACTTGACCTTAGGCTCTCAGGAGGCTTGTGGTTTAGATACCTACCCAAAGGATTTCCATGATCTAGTCGATGGTCCCTCAGAAGAGGGGCCCTTTTTTTATATTGTCATGCACAAAGTCTCATATTTCTTGGCTGTTTGCCACCATAGCTACCAAACGTAACATCTTAGCCACCGTATACCAGAAGGTTGCAAGAAACAAAAGGCCTGCTCTTGGGAATATTGCTTTCCTGGTGAGACACCCCAATCCTGAGGGCCTGGGGTCCGAGCCTTGAGAGTGAGGTTTAATCCCTATTTCTTCACTAATACGTCTCTTGACGGGGAATCCAAGAAGTTGATCTCCTTAGGAAGGAAGATGGTTCTTCTGGAATCCAAACCCTTTGTATTGCCAGTGATGCTGCCTGCACTTTGAAGCATTACTCCAACACCTTTAGGGATCTTTTTGGTGATTCGGCCCAGTATATGACTGAAAATTCCAGGAAATCCTGTCTGAATTAATGCCTGATGACAGAAAAAGGTACTACGCATATCCTGAAACCTGGCATTGACATAGTTAATTGTCTAGGCAATATAATGGGCACTGGGTGGTAATTTAGCACCATTCAGTGTTGCGCAAGTCTGTTTATTGTATGGATGTTCAGAATAAGCTAGCTGACATCTGTTTTGGGAGAAGTCTGAGGACTCTCTGGAGAACTTCTAGAGCTACAGAAAAGTCTTGGGAGGCTATTCACTCCGGCTCTGCAAGATATGTGCTTTTTAATGCATTTCTTGTTTCCAAGACAATATTTGATGTGTGCTTGACATCAACATCTGCCCCTGGAGCAGCTTTGTTTGAGGTGAACTAGCAACATCATTCATCATCTGTCGTGCAGTTTGTCCCTGCTAACCAGATTTCCATATGCAGATGTTAAGGTTCCTCCGCTTTTGGGTCTTCTGCATCTTTCTAGTGCCAAAGGCAAAGCTGTGTATGCATTCCATGTACTGGGCCCTGCGACTGCCGTAGTCCCTCTTTTGGAGAGATGTGGATGACCTGATTACTGTTTTCACCAATGTTTGAGTTGTGCTTTGGTGGCCCTATTCTGCCAATCTACTCTGCAGTGAGTCATTTGTCAGTCATGGACGCTGCTTGCTCTGGTGATGGAAGCTTTGCTGTCTGACTGGTGAACCCATCTAATCACCCTCTCAATCAGTGGCCATTGCGATAATCAGAATATGACCCACCACATAAATGTCTTGGAAATAAGAGATCTGAGGGCTATTCAATTCTAGCTTGTCGCTTTCCCCCTGAACATCCTGAGCATCTATGGGAAGTTCCTGAACATCTTTCTGGATAATTCCACGATGAGGCTTTACTCCCAACAAAAGAGTAGTGTGGGCTCTATCACTCTTTCCATTGAGACCATGTCCAACTGCTGTTAGGCCTTGAGAGAGTTGGTCTCATCTGTCATGTAAAGAGAATGTCCTTGTGGATGCTCTGAGCAGCTATGCATGAATAGGAAGTGAATCAGGAGGGGATAGAGTCTTTCCTTGCAACTTTGGATGATCCTCAAGTCGATCTGTTAATTTCCATTCAGAACAACTATTGGTTGTCCAGGATATTTCCCCTCAGGACATTCTCTGTGGTATGCTCTTGCTGTGGGTTGTCACTTGAAATGTGTGGCCATGTTTACCCTGATTTCTATTATCCTGCAATGGTTTAGACAATACAGGTTGACCAAGGCCATTGTATCCCCAGATTTGAGGAGAAGGAAATCTAAGTTAGAGCTCCTGGATCTGTCAATTTTCTCGCAGTGGAGGCTTCCTCTAAGGAAGGATAATCTGCCCTCAGGTGGAGGAGGGGTTAGATTATTCACTGAAACGTGGTTGGCCTGGATTTTTATGCCTCAGTATTGAGAAGCTAAAGTTTCAGGATTGGGACGTCTCAGAGGATGCTCTTGATTTGATACTGACAGCCCATAGTACCTTCACTAAAATGATTGAGAACTGTAGGTGGAAAAGTTGTTCCAGTTAGTTCCATTTAAAGATCAGTGACACATTGATATGTCTCACGGCTTTTGATTTGGGCACAATGGCCTTAATACAAGCATTGCTAAGGTTTTTATCATCACTGTACCCATAATCAGGTGGGCGCCTGAGGAGGGTTCTAATTTTGTAATTCCAACTGTCCTGCAGTTTCTGTAGGGTTTGGTTAATTTTTTCCATCTGAAGGCCTTTCTTTGTCTGTCTTGGGACTTGAACTTTGTGATGGAGTTATCTTTTGAGCACATGCATTCTAATACCCCAGTTATCCTCACAATAAAGACAATCTTCCTTACAGCTAATAGTTCTGCACACTGTATGTGTGAACTGCAGGTGCTCAGTGTGGAGCCTCCTTTTTCTAGTGATTTTAAAGGAGAAAATAACTCTTGAGAGTGTGATCCTCCTTATTTTCCTGCTCTGTGACCCTATAAAGAGCCCTTGAGCTTTTGCTTTTTTCCTGAGTGGTTTCTCCACTTTTCCTTAAGGAACCCTAATCTGAGACCTCATCAAAGATGCAAATTATGTTTATGTACCTATTTGTACTAGCGGTCAAGTCCTAAAAAAATTGGGGGGACTCATTAAGATACCAATTGAATATGGCATCACTTGAATTTAGCATATCAAGGTGCCCTCTGAAAAAAGTGGGGGGACTTCGTCCACTTGCGTGTACCCTCGACTTGAGGCCTGATTTGAACACCTATGCCTCTCAGGGTTAGAGTCCATCATATACCCTGTTTTGTCTTGTGAAAGTACTCTCACATGACTGGCTGGGAGTACTCAACTCGTTGGTGGTAGATTACCTAATTGTTCTTCTGGTATAAGCAGTATCCAGGGGTTAGCTAAAGAGTAGACTGTTAAAGTAATTTACACTGTACTGAGGCAAGGCCGGTTGCTTTTCTGTGTGAGCGAATGTGTAATACATGATGCCATGCAGCTGTTTTTCTCATTGAACCTGACTGTTGTCAGATAGGCAAGGAAGCCAGCCATGCATTGACAAAATTGATGATAAGGATGTAACTTTTAGGAATAGCTTTATTGCTGAGACTGCTTAGAATCTTTCCAGGATGAAACCAATGTAAAATGGTATCCCTGGCTTTGAATGGGAATATATCCCAAATCAAGGCCTAGGATCCAGACAACAACCATTTTATGTGCTAGCCTCCAAGGAATTGTGTTGTCACTAAAGGTTTGGGTCACTGCATCACCGTGATTAGAGACTGATTCCCCTTCAGCCTCCAAATCACCATAAAGAAAGAGAGATGAAGAAGATACCTTGACTGGAGAAGGACTGTTTGGAAGCTGTGCCTGATTTACAGCCCATCCAAAACAGACCTGGCAGTGACGCTCTACAAATGTCAGTTGATACCAGAGCATCTAGTCAGGACAAAGACCCTGAATTAGTGCCTACCTACTATGTCTTGCTGGGAGCCACTAAATATCCTGCTCTAATGGCTCGCTGCCCTCTTAGATCCGATTTGTGACCCTACATGGAAACTGAGACAATGAAACAAGCGACAACCTGCAGCCAGACATATAAACACATCTCAGATGTGTAGGCACTTCGATTTCAAGCTTGATACAAATG
Organism: Ambystoma mexicanum; assembly: GCF_040938575.1. Classification (NCBI taxonomy): domain Eukaryota; kingdom Metazoa; phylum Chordata; class Amphibia; order Caudata; family Ambystomatidae; genus Ambystoma; species Ambystoma mexicanum. Next base: position 265,433,428 of record NC_090928.1, on the reverse strand, counting down.
ATGTTAAAGAGAAGAACTATACTTCTGCTTATCCACTGTCATAGATCAACTTCGGAATAAAGTTCCCTATTTTCTTTGAAACATACTGGTCTCAACGCTCTATCAATAACAGACTCCTTTTCTGCCTTCAACCTTCTTCAGTTGCCCTTCAGCTTCCTGCGGTGTCTGTGGACTGTAGTGAATTGTCAGGAGCGAGAAGTGGTTGGGAATGGCCATAGGACGGTGGTCAATAGGTGGTGTAAGGGATAAAGAGTAAGACTCGGACACAGTGGTATGTTAAGTGTTAATTATAGACTTTTATTTATCATAAAACAAAAAGGCGGTTTGAGAAATCCTATCTATCCCTAATCCTAAAAGGGGTTTCCCTGCCTCACCAAAAGTAAGGACCGTCTATGTTAGGTGTTAAACCAAAAAGCATCCTCTGTCCTGTGTCCAAAAACTCTAAACTGACCCTTACATGCTAAACTCAGTATAATGTGCAACTAAGGGACTTCTGTAAGCTATACACTTAGATATTTCTTTAAAAGTTCCAAACATTAAGTTTGAAGATGCAGAAAAGAAAAGGAATACAGTTCCACCAGGAAAAAGGGTCCTCCTTCCCTCTCTATTTCTTCTGGTCTTCCACTGTCCATCCGGTACTTCCAGAAAGAGTCAATAATGTTCCACTGCTTCACAGCAGGATGACTCTTCCCCTGCATTTCTCCTTTCATACAATGTTTTACTTCACTGTTTCAAGGGGGACAACTCCCCCCTTGATTCTCCCTTAAGCACACAGTTCTTTTGAATGTTTCAACCTCTCACTCTCTGGATCTGTTATCCTTAAACGGGTATGGTTCTTCCCGTTTCCATTGATTGTCACTGTTCTTCAATTTCAAGGAGAGGTTTTGACCCTTAAGCTTTCTCAATCCTTTTCCTGTCCCTGGTGTACTCTCCTGCCATCGTACTTGCAGCTCTATTCCTTTTCTCATTCTCTGGGTCTCAGTTAACTTTCAAAGAGGTATGGTTCTTCCCTTTTTTGTTTTGATGGCCACTGTTGTATAATTTCGAGGAGGGGTCTTGACCCCTGGGCTTTCCCAATCTTTTTTCCAACCCTGGTGTACTCTCCAGCCTGGGTATTCGAAACCTTGTTACATATTCTTAAAAGGGTTAAGATTCTTCTCTTTTTTTTATTGGTTATCACTATTCCACAATTTCAGGACAGGTTTTTTACCCCTGATTTTCTCACTTCTCTTCGTGCCCCTGGTTTACTCTCCTGCCAGTGTATTGCACTTATGTGCGGGTCCCAGACATGCAAACTGCCTGTTTTACTTTCCTGCCAAGGCTTTTTTTATTCTCTCATGGGTGTGAATCCCAGACTCACTGTTTGCCTGGTTCACTATCCTGCCAGGTCGTTCCCGTTCTCCATTCACTCTCTCTTGAATTCAGGAAATAATGCTTTTCAAGCACTGGGCCACTGACCCTTCCTTGACAATGTTCATATTCGTATGAACTATTCAAATGCCTTTAATTAGGCTCTCTCGCGCTGTAAATGGCACGCAGCATTCGCCGTGAAGCACTTTGGTGTCCCATTCGCTCTCACTGGGCTTACCAGTTTTCACTGGCGGCTTTGGCGTTCCTCGTGTCTCACCATCTTCTTTGCTCTCGGCCCGCTGACTGGAAGTGCGTCCAATTAGCCACTTGTTTCCCGCTTTGCCTTCCTCTGCTTTTGGCAGTTCCAGCTGCCTGTGGCAATAATGCAGCGACTTCTCTCGGCTCGATTTCTCTGCATGCCTTTCTCGTCGGCCTCTGCGCTGCGTCCTGCATTCTGCTCACCTTTGGTGTCCCAACCACCGTCAGAACTATTTGGATTAAGCAGCCGTCTCCATCCCTCTCTCTCATTCTTTACAGCTGTGTCAGTTTTAAATATCCCAGCATTTTTTAGCATTTTCCAAAGACTAGAACACAGTGTTGGCTTACCGCTTCTGGTCATCCTCATTACTCCATCCCTCTTCCTCATCTCAGTACTATATAGGAGGGTGGTAAATAATGTTCTTGGCCATGAAAACCCAGGAATTCTCTATCCACTTCCCAATAAGCCATACAGGACTGTTGCAAAGGCACATGGGTGTCATATAAAAATTACATCTGAAGGATAATTCGGATTCAGTATTTTTCTATATCCCTGGAGTTTTTTTTATATTCTTTTTATTAACATTTTGAACATTAGACATACAGCCAAAACAACATGAGATGATACCCTCTCCTCTCCCCTTCCCCTCCTCCAATCCAACTTAATCAAAGACCCAACATCATGTTATGTTATTCAGTCAACTGGTGGTCTACTAAGGTTACGCACTGCTGTAGATCTCCATCCCTTATGTGAGTACTACTGTTTGTCATTGCATTCTTACGGGTAGCAGAGTAGTGTCCTTGCTCTGAAATACAGGATAACTGCAGAGCGGGCCTATTGATTAAAAGGCCACATAGCCTCGTCCAGACACATCAATATCAATCCGAACACAGTCCTCCGTTTTCATTGGTCTGAGTTTTGGTTACTAGGAGGACCTTCATCTGGTGTTGATGAATCGTCCTTGGCGTGTTCAGATTGTCCCAGTAGGTAAAGCGTGGATGTGCTCCACATCTGTCTATCCCCCCATCGAGTACCTTGCATATTACCCCATCTAGTCTCCATATCTTTGCAATATAAGATGTCCGAGGACCATTGACTAATCTCCGGGTATACCCTCCTTCCCTAAACCAACGCCACCCTCAGTTCGGCCAAGAGCACAAGAAGACCCACCAGCTTTCTCAAACTTTTAGGTATCATTTTAGTGTAGCCCATCAAGCCCAGCATAGGGTCAGGTACTATTGTGTGCCCGGTGAGTCTTCGAGCACCTCGAAAACCTGTCCCCAGAATGTGTGGATCTGTTCGCATTCCCAGGCGATATGGAGGAACCGTGCTGCTTCGTCTCCACATCTAATACATTCCCCAGAGGATTGTGGAAAGTAATTCTGCAACTGGCGGGGTATAATAGTATTGATGTAGATATTTAAACTGAATCAGCTTACACCTGGTATTTATCACCCCTTTGCTGATCATCTCACAGCAGTAGCCCCACTCTGCCCTTGAGATCTACCTTCCCAGGGTCCTCTCCCATACCTCCCTCAGTGAGGCGACTGCTGCAGGCCTATAAAGTAAAGCTGTAGCATACAATACGGATGTCGCCTTACGTCCCAGATCCCCTTGCACCGCACCATCCAGCACCTCTGTATCCCTGGAGTTAGTCCTCCCCTACGTGGTCGTCAGAGTCAGTTAGCTTCTGCCTTTCCCTGGCCACATAAGAGAAGCTTCCCTCCCGGGAATCAGTGACAATGCTGCTAGATTCGTCACAGTGGGTAAAAAGCAAAACACCACCCACAGTATTGTTCCCCCGGATACTAGCAACCCATTTCCATCCCATATTTCCTCCTATGCCAATAGTTTTGGCTTATTGGTGACACTAAAGCGCCATCTAATAGCTAAAACTAAAAACACAACTAATAGTCCATGTGCCCCAAGAAACCGCTTTATAATATTAAGGCTAGCTTAACGGACACTTAATTTTTAAACCATTTACCATTTATTCTGGAAAAAATAATCTTTAACAGCACTTTAAAAGATCATCAATTCACTGGGGCCGCATGCTTCAATTTGCTTAGAGAAAATGTCTATTTCTAGTTAATTAATGTATTTTCCCATCAATATCTCCATGAATTTGTATTATATTGTAAATTGTATCTGCTTATATATATTTTGTTTGTTTTTTAAATGTATTTGTACTTACTTTCCTGCTCCCCTTAACTGTCTATAGTCACTATTCCAAGTCGTCAAAACTGGCCTGTCAAAAGGGAATTTGTCATTTTTTTGTTTTAGTCAACCAGACTCAACACGCTAGAAAATAGCCATAACATCTTTATGGGGAGGGTACAGTGATCAGCTTTCAGGTTTCCTTTGCGTAGAATAGCACTGGTTGTCTTATTTATTCCACCTTTTGAAATCAACCCCTGGCCCCACAATGCTCTACTTCACTGACCCTGATTGTCTGCTCTCTTTGCAGAACGTTTCTTTGCAGACCCTGATCAAGTTCATGATCGACATTGCTCTGGGGATGGAGTACCTCAGTAATCGCAACTTTCTCCACAGAGATTTGGCGGCGCGAAATTGCATGTGAGTTTTCAGTTTTTTTTTTTTATAGCATTTGATCTCTAGCTTGCCTTTCTGAGTCTTGTACTCCACTAAATCACCCAGTGGGTCTCCGAGCGCCTCAGGTACCGCAGCTGTTGTGGCAGAGGAAAAGAAAAGTCATGACGTTGAAGAAGCAGGGTTGAATGTGCATATCTTCATGCCGGCAATGCAAGCCGGGAAGGTCAGGCAGAAGGTGTTGTGCACTGTGGAGTAGATTCCATAACAGCGCGGCAAATGCAAAGCTTGGACAGATTAACCAGAGAGTAGCAAGCACTTCGTGGTGCTATGTGGTGCTTTCCTCATTAAGAGCAAAGCAGTGGCATTACGGTTTTAAATGATTTGTGTTGAGCACATAACAAGTGTCTACAGTTTTGACTAACGATGCTTTCAGCATCCAGGCCTTGTTGGTTTCGGGTCAGTATCAGTGGGATCTCTCATTACACTCTGATGGTTGACGCCCAAAATATTTAACCTTAAGAAAAACACATTGGGCCTCATTACGACCCTGGCGGTAAGGGGTTAACGCCAGCGTTAGCTGCGCCGACCCCTTACCGCCAACTACGAGGTCCCTTAGCGCCATGGCGCTTTTAACACCTGCTTTTAGCAGGTGTTAAAATCCATGGCGCTAAGGGACCATGGAGTTAATTACGCCACCGTAATTTACGGTGGCGTAATTAACGCCTTCCCCACTCCCATTATGCCCTATGGGGCAAAAATGGGAATGGGGAAGGGTAAATGGGGATTGGGGACTTACCGCCCCGCCGACCTCGGAATGGGGCGGTAAGTCCGCCAACCACCATGGCGTAAACGTAGTTTACGCCATGGTGGTAAAGTCACGGCCCAGGCGGTAACTTACCGCCTGGGTCGTAATGAGGCCCATTACAATTATGGGCTCAACCACTAGATGTCAGCATAATGCACAGGAGTCTATAACAGGTGACAAGCTTACTGGTAAGTAACTGGTTTCTTACCAAAAGTACTGTCGCTGCGCTGTACTCCATAGAAGGGTACACATGTTCGTGTACTATTCGCAATAGTATAATCTATATACCTTACCATGACCCCATATGCAACCTGATGTCCCCTCCCCGCAACATGAGGAGTAGCTTTGCCTGACTGTATCTATGTACCTTACAATGACCCCCATATGCAACCTGATGTAGCTCCCAGCAACTTGAGGAGTAGCTTTGCCAGACTGTATGTATGTACCTTACTATGACCCCCATATGCAACCTGATGTAGCTCCCCGCAACATGAGGAATAACTTTGCCAGACTGTATCTATGAACTTTACCATGAACCTATATGTAACCTGATCTTGCTCCCCGTAACATGAGGAGTAGCTTTGCCAGACTGTTTGTATGTACCTTACTGTGATCCGATATGCAACCTGATGTAGCTCCCCGTAGCATGAGGAGTAGCTTTGCCAGACTGTTTGTATGTACCTTACTGTGATCCCATATGCAACCTGATGTAGCTCCACGCAACATGAGGAGTAGCTTTGCCAGACTGTTTGTATGTACCTTACTATGACCCCCATATGCAACCTGATGTAGCTCCACGCAACATGAGGAGTAGCTTTGCCAGACTGTTTGTATGTACCTTACTATGACCCCCATATGCAACCTGATGTAGCTCCCCGCAACATAAGTAGCTTTTTTTGTTATTTTTTTTGTGCATGTTTTAATTGCATTGCATCTTTTCCAGCACATTTTATTAAAAGGAAAAGAAAACCATTAATTTGCCAAATCCTTATTGAATGTTACTCCGTTTCTACAGTCCTCAATTTTGTCCTTCAATTTAAAGCAAACGTAACGTTGACTTCATCGCTAAATTGCAAGGTTTTTGAAGCATTGGGCCACAGAAATCACCAGTGATGTTCGCTCGCCACACATCTTCCGGGACCACCAATCCTCTTCCTCATAAATCGGAAGGTCCGTAAAATGATGGCCCAAGTGCGTGGTCCTTAATTTTGCCAAACCCGGGCAAGATAGTAGCAAGTGTCTTGCTGTTTCGACTTGGCCCGTGGCTGCACAATAGCGACATTTGTTTGTCAATGGGCCTCATTACACGGTAGGCGGTAAGGGTTTACCTGTACCGGTAAGGGCACCGGTACCGGTAAACCCTTACCGCCTCACTACGAGGTCCCTTTGCGGGACCCGACCTTAACGGCTGGTTTTACCAGCCGTTAAGGAACGGGCCTGCTAAGGGACCTTGGTGCTAATTACGGTACCGCAATTTGCGGTACCGTAATTAGCGCCTTCCCCATTCCCATTGAGCCCTATGGGGGCAAAAATGGGAATAGGGAAGTGCCTTGGTGAATGGGGAATTACCGCCCCCGCTCACCTTCGAGTAGGGCGGTAATTCCGCCATCCACCAAGGCGGACACGGTAAAATACCGGCAGCAACCATGGCGCTAATAGCGCCATGGTTACCGCCTACCATGCAATGAGGCCCAATGACTTTCCCCTAATTGCTCTGATTTCATTGGTCGGGAGCAAATTCAAACGTACCCTCAGGAAGGTGTCTCTAAGGGACTTATCCAGGAATTTAGTCACGTATCCTGGCAGCTGGTTTAATTTCTTTGTATTTATTGGTTTGTTACTTGTTAACTTATTCTTTGATGCAGTTTCAAGTGTCTCCAATGCCATGTTTCCAATTGTTTCTTCACTCTAATTGGATTGTGTCTTCAGTGCAATCAACATAGATGAGTAGCTTGACCAGACTGTATCTATGCACTTTTCCACTTTTGATGCACAGACTGCACACAGATCTTGTAAGTGAGTTAATTAACCCACTCGAGGTGGCTCTTTTTCTGGAGGAATCAAACTTGGTTCCCTGAAGGGTTCTTTACTTCAGATTCTTTCAAAATCCCAAGTTATACGAGAAAGTAACATAGGTTGCCTGCCATGCATATTGTGTGGTGACTGCTGGTATTTATTTGGCTCAACATCTGTGGCAGAGACTTACAACTTATCATAGCACAAGGTGTTATCCAGGTCTTCACCAGATGAATGCGCTTTTCAATCAACTCCTGTGTTATGGAGGGGTTATAAATCATCGCTTGATTGACAGATTTTATCTGAAAGATGAGCTCTCAATAAAGGTCACTATCGATTACAAATGGTCATTATCCAAATTAGCTCATGTATCTAGTTGAGGTATGTTCAGGTTCACTGACAGTCATATTGATAATCTTAAAGATAATTTTTAATGAAACCTTTTTACGTGTGGCTGATTGGCCACAGAGCCACCAATGTACTAACTGTTTCCATGCACAAGGAGACGGATGAGCCAATCGCTTGAATGATTTACTGTGTACCCTACGGCATGGAAAGTAGTGAACTGGAAAATGATACACACAGCATGGAATGATGTCGGTGCATCCTCCCGGAGGCACGGGGGGAGCACAGATGTTATGCCCACCTTCCACCGGAAGCAGCGCGAGAGGGGAATGGTGCCTCTTCTTTCCTGCAGTTTCCACAAAATAAGTCAACGCATGTTTTTAAAAAAAAGATATATATATTTATTACATTATATATCATCCATTACAAATGTCACATCATGGCATAAGAAATTTGGCACATTATAGTCTGAATTGAAAGGATAGATCAACATTTAACCGAACAAAAAACACAAAACATAACACCAGCTTGTCTTATTCACCAAATGTGCATTGTCTACTCTACTGTCCCTCCCTCTTAGGCATCCCATCTTCGTCTATCAACAGTCTCAGGGAACCTTGTGAACCCGCCAGTCCAATTATTCTGTCTTCTATTAATCATGTAGAAGGAACCTCCCAGTTCTCCTTCGTCGTCACTCTCTTCAGGGGTGTCTATCATCCGAGGGATGAACTAAGGCCTGTATCAAAGCATTCCAAGCTGTTATGTTGTCATTGGCCTCCTGTGATCCCTTTTTGATAGCCCGATATCACACTATAGTTTCATCCATACACCAACTCTACATATCCTCCCACCACAGTACGAAGTTCAGCCAATCTACTTTCTTCCATGCCATGGCAATCCTACTTTTCGCTAATATACAGGCAGTGTCTACCAATGTTGTCCCATGCTTGCTTTTCTTCTGGCGAGGGTATCCTCCTGAGATCATTGTAATGTTGCTATGCCCACCCCTTCCAATTTTGTCTTTATAAGTTCCCAAAAACCCTGTACCATTGAGCATAGCCAAAACATATGCATACATTTTGCTGGCTCAATACCACTCCAGAGGCAGGTCGGGCACAACTGCTTGTTAAACTTAGCCACCCTTTCAGGGGTCATATACGTCCTGTTAGGACTTGCAATTTTGTCAGTCAGTGCCTCGCTATTTTCTAAACCCGTCTCACACATAGTAGAGCTTTGTCGCACACCTCATTTTCTATCTCAGCGCCCAGGTCCCGGTCCCATGCCTGGTTAGCCCTGAGCATGTCTTCACTCATGCCTTCCAATAGTCGCCCATATGGGTATTACACACACATATTGTTTACGAAAAATCAATGGTTGAAATGATCCGATTTCGGCTGTACCAAAATTATAAGCAGCCGAAAATGCCGAACATTTCAACCATTCAGTTTTCATTATATACGAACGAGGGAAGCAGGGGTTGCGGGGGTGTCCCCTGCACCCTTGTTCACTATAATGGAATCAGGGTTGGCGGGGGACCCCCCACATCTAAAACAACAAGGTTTTCACCAAAAAAAAAGAAAAGGACCCTGCAGCGCTGGTTCCCATCCACTGCAGGGAGTCGGCAGCACATTGTCCCTCCGAAAGGAAATTAGGGGAGGCGGGGTCTAGAAAGGCCATTTAGCTGTGGGGTTCTTATTTCAAATACGTACATTACAATTTGACATTTTCATCTTCGAAATGTTCAAATTCGAAATAATCCCGTACATCCACCCATATGTACTTGACGCCATGCACCAGCCACCTTCCATCTCATATAACAAGACTAGTATTCCCTCGCTTTTCGTTTCCTCTGGCAATTCAGCCCACAGCTTGCTAGCAAGTTGCCATACAATATACAGCAGGAATTGTCCTTAATGTAAACCATATTCGCTCATAGCTTCTGGGAACCCCATCAGTGTCCCCTCCCGGAAGACATCTCCCCACATGACCAGTCCCATTGTTTCCCATGCCAGCACGGCCTGGAGTGCCCCTCTGTCCTTACAGAGAACTACCGATAGTGCAATATGTGGAGAGTATGGGTCATGGATTTTAAGCATGCTCAATGTCCTATCCCACATTTTCCTACCCAACACCAAGAGTGAGGGTTGGCAAGGCAAACAGCCTTCTGAAATCCATAGTTTTTCCTCCATCATAACAAGCCTACTAGCCACCTGAATCAGCTCTGTGTCTTGTGTAACCTCATCTGACAGCCACCCGGCCAGATATTGGACTTGGGCTGCAACAAAATAAAGATGAAGCCAAGGAAATTGCACCCCGCCTTTTTCATATCGCATGCAAAGAGTAGTCATCGCAATCTAGTGTCTGCCTGTGCCCCAAAGGAACCCCTTAATCTCAGAATCTAACCTTTTATAGAAGGGTTTAGGTACATTGAAAAGCACTTAAACAAAATTGTATGAAAGGCGGAGCAAAATAACCTTCTTAGTGAATGCTAGCCATTCCATTATGGACAGTGAAAGTTTCCTCCAAAATCCCATAGTCCGCCTGACCCCCTCCACCGCAGCGGTGGTATTGCGTCTATGAGACTTTCCAATATCGTGGCTAACATTAATTCCAAAGTATTTAAAGGGAGTAGTCACCCATTCAATACCCAAGGCGGGTAATTCCTCCCTCTGCTTTATTGCCAGGGATGCCGGAGGGAAAAGGCATGATTTGCCCCGATTTACCCTAATGCCCGACAGTCTGGCAAACACTTCCATAATAAGCGCAAAGTTGTGCACTGGCTCCTGAACTTACAGCAGCATATCATCCGCGTATAGGGAAATTCAATGTCTCCTCCTGTCCACAGTATACCAGCCTCATCAAATGTCTTTCTCAGATAAACCACAAGGGGTTCCAACACTAAAATAAATAGCATTAATGTCAGTAGGCACCCCTGTCTCTTTCCCCACTGAAAACTCCACAAACCTGATAAATAGTGGCTCGTGTTGACCCTTGCTCTGGAATCTATATATATCAATCGTACCCAACATCACCCCAAACTCACGCAGTAAACCAGTCCCAGTGCACAGAGTCAAAGCCTTTCACTGTGTCTCTGATGCCACCACATGCGATGAATCGTGGGCCTAGGTTCTATCTATAACGTAATGTAGTTGTCTCAAATTAAGGAAGGTATTCCTACGTGGTAAAAAACCCTCCTGGTCCCGGTGTATGAAAGAGCTAATAACCAATAGTAATCTTCCAGCCAGGAGAGCAGTGAGGACTTTCACGTCTTGATTTAAGATTGACAGTGGTCTATATGACGCACAAAACTGTTGTGGTTTACCTGACTGGAGGATCGGGACAATCAATGACTCCCGCATATTTGTGGGTAGGTAGCCACTCTCGTATTCTGCCTGAAAAACGTTCAGTAGCTTAGGCACCAGCACATCCCCATATGTTTTGTACCAGTCAGCTGGCAGACCATCACACCCCAGCAGTTTCCCGGCCTTCAGGGTTGTGAACACCGCCCATACCTCTCCTTCTATCAGGGGAGTACCCAACATTTCCGCCTGCTCGGGTGACAACTTAGGTAGTGGAATCCCAGATAATGTATATCCCTTTTCTTCGCGGTCCTGCTTCCCAGTGCTCTCATATAGCTTATTGTAGTATCTGCTGATGGTCTTGTTGATCTCCCACACTCATCTCCAATTTCCTTAGTTACATGTCTTGGGGATTCCCGTTGACATAAGCATGCCAGCAATTTACCCAACCTGTCCCCCCCTCCTGTTGTCTCAGAATGTACACTCCAAAATCAACTTTTCAAAGCCGTTCCCATGTGCCCCTGCATTGTTGCCTGAGAGAAACCAATTCACTTCCCCTGTATCATCCTGGACAGGCAAGACATACATTTTTTGAATATTCTGTTCGACAACTTCAAGCTCTTTTAACAAGCCCTTCCTAATTCATCCAGCCTTAGCTATGTCTTCACCCCCTCATTACCACCTTCAGCGCTTCCCATAGTGTGCTCAGTCCTCCTCTGCGCTCCCCTCGTTGATTTCAAAATATCCTATAATTTTATCCTACATGTGCATGCTAAACTGTTCGTCCAGCAGGGATTCTGCTCGCATGAGCCATGTGGGTATAGGAGGAGTGCCCCCCCCACTTCAGACTCCATACCACGACCATCGGGAATGGTCGCAAATGGTTCTACCCAAATATTCCACGTCAACAAACACGCTCACATGTTCAATGACAGAGAACATGTAATCAATGCGTGCGTGAATCCTGTGATGAGCCGACGAGTAGGAGTATCTCCTAATGTCGGCATAATATAGCCTGCAGTGTTTTAGCTGGTGCAGGTGGCACCGCATATTGATCGTGGGACCTGTGCAGCTTGGGGTCAAGTGTGCAATTTAAATCGCCCCCGTCTATAACATTTCGCATATAAGCCAATTTACCTATCATTGACTGCAAAAAGCCAGCCGTCGCAAGATTAGGGGTGTATGTATTCACAATATACCTCCCTATGATCCATGAATCCATGCACTCCCACCATCCTGCCCTCCTTATCTGAGTGATCTTTAATCAATTTAAAAAGAACAGAACCAGCCTCCCATATGAGGACCCCCCCACGGCGTACGATGAGTAGCTAGAGCATAACCCCCACCCATTTCTCAGCGACAACATGCTGAATCTCCTCAGTCAAATGAGTTTCTTGTAGTAGGGCTATCTCCACCCATTTTCTATGGAGGTATGAACCTACCGGATTCCGTTTAAGATAGCTATTTAACTCCCGAACATTCCATGTCACAACCTTCAACATATTCACTGTCCCGTCATCAAATGATATGCTCCCGCCTCCTGGTTGGTCACCCTTGGAGCTAGTAATAAAGTCCCCTTGCCCGTGATACCTCCTCAGTGCCAACATAGCACATTCATCCCCAGTATAATTTCTGCAGCCCTTTTTGACAAGCATAAACAACAATAAAACTGTAACCCAAAATGAAACATATCACTCAACACACCACCATTCGAGCGAGCCTGCCTTCCATGCCCGTTCCCGGACTGGGACCCAAGCAGGTCAGCAAGTACCCAAACTATGAGTAACCCGCTAAGTAAAGCACACGTTTGAGGGTACAAAACACAAATGGGACCCAGTACGGGCCACTAGACGTGAACCATAGGCCCACAACATTTTTCACACATAGGAGTTCAGGTTACAATTCGTTCTTCTACAGTTACGTCAACTAAATCTCACTTATTCTTAGCCTCCAACATTTTCTAACTGTTCCTTCTCCTGTAGCTCGCCCTAGTGTGCGGTGGTGCGCCGCATGTCTAGGTTGAGGGGATAGCGCGAGAGACTGACCCCAAAATCTTTTCTGGGCACAGATTCAGAGAAACGCCACTGTGCCTATGTTTCACAATAAAAAGCCTGGGGTTTACCGGGATGTGAGCACAGCAGGAGTTTAGAATACATTTATTTCTGCCTACATATGGGCTATGTTCTAAAAGACAACAAATATTTTTGATTCAACTTTAAAAACAACTGGTTTCTGGGTGTCTGGGTGATTAGCTAAGCTTCCCTTGCGTAGATGGTCAACCGTGTTCAGTGGGATTCCACTGCTTGTCTTCCACTTTCGTCAGGACCCAATATAAATCACTGTTCTTAATATCTATGGTTGTTGCATCTCAATCTCCCTTCCGCATCCTTGACCCTAAATTCCAGGGCCTTGCTCTTCTCCCTGAGCTCTTCTACCTGTTTTTGCTGCGTCTCTGTAGCGTTAACATTTTCAGAGAGTGTGGTTTCTGCAGTGGAACATCCTGACATAGCAAATTCATGTCTATCTTGACCTCGTCAATTTTCGATTCCACAGAGGTTCGCAGTGCCACAATTGCTTCCAGTAACTTATCTCCAGCACATTCCTGCACACCCTTTGGCCCAGCGTCAGCCTGATCCATTGATCCACTAGAAGCCACATGTGTGTCTCTTTTACATGAGAAGGAATCCATCATGGTTTGCTTGTGGCCCGCCTTGGGCTAATGTTGTGGCTTATGGGCGTACCTGCTGCAGTCAGAGACTGTACGATGCACTAATCTTCTGGGATCCCCACGCGTCCAGGCTCCGCCAGCCCCTGCCCCGCTGTGTTCAGGGGGTGTGCCCCCGCACCTCAATGGCAGCAAGGGAGAAGGCAAGGACCTGCGTGGGTCGTGGACTCCAGGGATCCCTCTACCCAGTCCCAGCATTCAGGGGATTGTGGGCAGGTGCTGAACCACGAGGCCATGGCCAGAGTCCTCGAGGTGTCCATCTGGCCCCTGCCGCCCAGAGCCTCTGCAATCCTTCAAGTGCTCCGGGCCGCAGAGGTCCCACTGCAATGTTTAAGAAGCAACTGAACTCTGCCTCCAGGCTGTAATACTGCCATCAGGTGCTTACTGTGGTGATGATAAGGCACCTCAAATCCCGTCTTCTCTGGGGTCGAGCAACGCAGGCAGTCCCGTGCCACCTAGGCTTGCTGCTCCACACACCAGCCATTGGCACGTCTGGCTCGTAGGACGGGGCCGAGACGATTCAGGCTAGTCCATTCAGACCCTCCACAGCTTTCTTCCAACAGAGCGAGGGCTCCCAGTCAGTTCCCCAAGCCCCCGCCAATGTCACTGCAGTTGCACCGCTCTTCTGGCCAAGTGGGCTGCCAATCTCTCAGCCTACATAGTTCTTTGCATCCTTCACAGCCCAAGGCATAACCTCTCTGCATTCACGGCAGCCATCTTGGTGAAGCCTCTATATTCGCCCGCTGTCCCACTTCTCCTGGATCCAGAGTCCTTCAGGCTCAATCAACAGGCTGCAGTCCCCCCAGATCATTATGCGGCTCCGTAGCCATCCGCAAGAAGGATGACACCCGGGAGCTCAGGTCGCCTGCGGTCTCATGCCATGACAGTTGGCCACGCCGCCACCAAGTCAATGCTTGGTTTATTAGTCGTACTAACAATTAGAAAAAATAGCTATACCAAATACTGATGAAAAATAAACAAAATGCCTAATTACTTAGAAAACATGAATGCTTAATCAAAGACATGGATAAGATTTGTACAAATATACTCAAAAGTGAAAATTAACAACCGCCGACGTCACCAAAACCAACATGGCGACCTAGATTTAGGAAATAAGGTATATTCAGGCTGGAGGTGCATTTTGGTTGCTGAGGACAAGGACTTGCAGCTCTGAACAGGGTCATAGGTAAGTGGCTGGAGTGTTGTCATAATGCTCGTGTTGGAACAGACGTGTTAGTGGTTCATGCTGCATCAGATAACAAGCATCTGTTTGTCAGCAAATCTAGGTATCTCAAATGACTGCTAATGATGTTATACAGAGCTTGTGCATGGCTTGTCCCTACCATAGGCAAAGGGGAACGCTGCCAAGCCTCTCGTCTGACATGTTGTTAAACTTGGTTGCTTGTAAAGATTATCTGGTACTCCTGGCTGGCGGCATGCTAGGTCTCCACCTAGTCTTGGCTAGTCAGACATCCGGCAGCAGTAACAGTAAATACAGTCGCTGGGATCCAAATTAGCTAGGGCCTTCTGGGTAATTGGAGAGCGATGTTAATAAGGGCAGATACTGTCTCACCTTATTGACCTGTTGAATCAGGGATAAGGAACGTCTTACTAGATTGTATATAAGCAGTGTTGTGTTGGGAGTAGAGTTTTTCGGTGTGAAATGTACCCCAAAATGATATCAGTTGAGAGACGCTGTTGTGGCATCCAGAACTGTATGTGGGGTGGCCACTTGAAGAACTGTGGCGCTCTTCTTCCATCAAATGAAACATACTCAGATTCTCCAATCAGGGTGTGATGGACAGTCAGGAGCGTTGCTAGGTCTGGAAAAGATCCGGGGCTATGCAAATTCTGGGGCTGTCAGGACTGGGGGCTAGCTAGTCTTTTTGGTTGTAACCCCTGACCTTCTATAGCCCCACCCCTAGCCCATAGCAACCCCTCTGGATGCACTTAATGGAAGGTCAAATGAGAATGTCAGTGATGTGTTGAGAGAACAGCGGATCCATGCAAGATATTGGGCCTCATTACGACGCTGGCGCTAAGTGGTTAACGGCGCTGTAAAAGGCTGCGGCGCTGTTAACCACTTAGTGCCTTACTACGAGGTCCCTTTGCGGGACCCGACCTGAACGGCTGGTCAATTTGCAGTACCGTAATTGCCGCCTTCCCCATTCCCATTGAGCCCTATGGGGCAAAAATGGGAATGGGGAAGGGCCATGGGGAAATGGGGAAATACCGCCCCGCCAACCTTGGACCAACCATGGCGGACTCGTTATAACACTGGCACCAACCATGGTGCTAATAGCACCATGGTTTAACGCCGGTGTTGTAATCAGGGCCAATGTGTCAAAAACGCTGGTTTTGGCTGTAGTACTCCAGGCCTTTGCACAATGGTCTGCAGTTACTTAAATGTGTCTGTAGAATGCATGAGAATGCCTTGAGTGGCGTTTCAGTATTAGCATAGAACAGATTTTGAAAGAGCAGCTCTTAAAGAGCTTTGGAGGGGTTTATGTTGCCACAGTGGCATAGAAAGGGTGAGGCCCACCACATTGCCCCAGGGCCTAACTTGCTGCTGTGGCCACAGGTCTGCTGTGTACAGCTGATGAGGGTGTTTATTCGATAATGATTTGTTATTTATATAGCACTTCCGCCTAAGCGCTGTACATAGAACATATTTACATACATCATCGTCATCCCAACCGAAGCTGGTACTTGCATGATTGATGCACATGATCGGTGTTAAACTTTTTTGTGGAACTTCGAATGTTTCGAAAGTTATACATAATAACACGCTGATGACTGCATCAAACTCTGATTGCAAGCATGTGACTTTATTAAACAGTCTGTTGTAGAGTGCATCTAAGTCTTAAAAGTACTACAACCCATTGGACAGAGTCTCAAGTTGCACCAACGTCGGGTCTGAAATAATGAACCATTCTTGGCTACTAGGATAAAATAGCACTGCATCCTGCTACTTATAGTCCTATATTTATAAGCTGTACAGGAATGCCACGTGACATATGCTAGCAATGGCCAGACTTGCAGAACATGGTTTGACAACTCTGTTCCATCATCCTTGTTTGTAGCACTAGCTATTGAATGTTCACACAGCAGTTACTTGGCATGCAGATTACGTTGCGTGGTAGAAGAGAAACCATGTGCTTATGTCTCTATATAGGCATACATCTATGGGACCTATGTGGCACAAGCCCAGCAAGCTACAGTGGCGTGCACAACAGGGGGGAGAATACAAAAATAGAAAAAAGCCGGGAACTAAGGGAGAGGAGGCATGTCCATTACTCTTGACTCCCTCACTTTTCTCCTCCATGGTTCAAGCAGGTGCTGGTGGGGTTTGGCTGGACTCCTTTGATGGTGACCCATTTACTCGACACAGCAAAGGTCCTGCTCTGGCTTCTTCCAATGATGCACTCAAAGTAAAACGGAAACGATTTTACAGTCTCAATTCTCTCGGCTATGGCATTGATTTCCATGACCACTTCCCTTCTGAAACATTGATTTTGAGGCACTGGGTTTAGAGGAATCCCAAGCCCACTGTGCTATCTGGGTGTAGAACCCCCAAAAGTGTCTGGCCACCTTCCATTAAAACTCTCTCCATTAGGGTGATGGAAGTGTTTAAGGCGTCTGCCGTGAATATGAGAACCCTCAATCCCACGTAAAACACATTTTGTTTTTCCATTTATTCCCAACTGGTTCCAAAAAGGGGAGTTTAGTGACTTCCGGTATTGTTCCGTGAATGAGTAAAACAAACTTGTTGCTTATGTTTAAACACCGTGGGTTCGACACAGTCACTGTGCGCTATTGACCACTCTGTATTAAAATGAGAGCACAAGAGAAATTGTTGGTCGGCAGCGAGCACACTGTTCCCACAAACCACCCACTAGGGTTTGTAAAAGGTAAACAATGGATTGGAGATCTGGGAAGGTGAATCGCGCTCAGACTACTAATAATTGTAGAACTAAATAATGCTGTGAGTAAGTATAACTATGACGGATCAGTCCATAATCAAATAGAGATTTCACTACAGGAAATAAAATGTCTATTTTTCTTAGCTCAACAACTATTAGCAGTCTGAGCGCGATTCACCTTCCCAGATTTCCAATCCACTGTTGCTTATGTTGCCTCGCTGGACGTAGTGAAGGAATGTGCAAAGTGTTGGGTATCCGTATAAATAATGAAATACAAAAAAAAAAAACGAGGAAGAAATGACTGCTTTTTTAGCCTATTTATTTCGACATTTTGGTTGTTTTTAGTAAAATATAGGTATGGGGCAAGGGTATTAGGAAAGGAAGAGGGATGGGTGTGCAGGCTAACCTTGCATTATTAGAAAAAAAAGAAATTCAGTCATTTCTACTTTAGATTTTTTAAATTCGGTCATTTCATGGTAAACCGTGCTCTGGGCCATTGCACTGCTTCATAGCCTCCGGATCGTGGAACAGGCAGGGAGAAAAGGCAGCGGCAGTCCTAGAACAGGCAGCAAATGGGATGCTGCGATTGTACATGGAGGGGGGAGGGGTGCTAGTCCAGCAGAAATCCTGGAGAGCTATGGGGCAAGAGCAATGGCAGCAGGGGATCTAAACCTCTGAATTCTGGGAGTCTATCACAGAACCTAGTGACGGTCTGGCGGCTGAGGTTGGGATTGCGCCTGTGAGCAACCAGATACCTGTGTTTTTAACAAAAAATGTAATAAAAACATTTTTAACGAACCAAAAATACCGAAAAATACAGAATTTATTTTGTGAAGAAAATGTGCCCCCCTAAGCACCCTATTTCCCCAAGTTTATAACCCCACCCTAACGCCCTCCTCACCCGTTTTAATCGTTCACTTTATAATTTGGTCCCATGGCTTTAATTCATCAGGAGTCTTGAAGGACTATGGGCTTTCGGAGTACTAGGTTAACCCAGAAGGTTTAAGAAAGATGCTGCGGTAGATGTAGCGAAAAGGAAATTCTGGAACAAGAAGCAGGAGAAATAGCAGAAGGATGTGGATAGAAGCCTTTACTTTGGCAATATTTCTCTCTGAGAGGGTAAGTGGGCTGGTACCATACCTTTCATAGATACCAACCGGAGGACCATGTCCCTGCTTACTATAGCTCAGCTAGGGCAGCTAATGTTATTGGACTGGTTAGGGCAGTGGATGATCATGGAAGACCCCACTGCATTGCCTGTGCCACTATGAGAGGGACAAAGTGGAAACTGTGTTTATTTTTTTTTGCCCCAGTTACACAAGTCTGTGAAATTCCAGGCTTAATCCAATACCCCTAGATGCGGAGTGACTGACATTTCTGCCTTCCACTTCAGTCTGTGTTGTGGTTTACATAATGTCTCAATTTTTGAGCAGACCATGGAACCAAAGAGAGCTTCCAAAGCAGAGGAAATGATGTTCTTTAATGTTGTAGAGTATGTATTGCTTTTAGAAAGTATTCTGGTAGGGCAAAAGAAGGAGACAGACCAATGGATGCCATGTTCAACAAGATTTATTATGAAATGATAAAGAAAACACCTAACATACCTTAACCTAAGGGCTTCCCTACCTAACACAACTAAACCGGGTGCTTGTCGTCAGTTGTGAAGTCTGTAACTAAAAGTCTGTCCTCCATCCAAAAACTAACCTATCCTCACCCTACCAATTATTTTAAATAACAGAAAATACCAGGAGAATGACTCCCTTCCCCTGGGTTGCTTTTTCAGCATACTTCTAGCAGTTCTCACAGTTCTCCCTAATAGGAAAGCTTCAGGTAGTCCCTTACACTACCTGTAGCAAGTCTTCTAGTTCTTGAAAAGGGCTCCTCCAAGCCCTTATATTTGAATACATTTTCTTCCTCTGAGTTTTCTCTGAATAATGATCTCTCCTTTCTATATTCTTCTTCTCACTAAACCACACTGGTTGAGTCCTTATTAAACCTTCACTCCTCTTATCAGTTTTTGTAGGATTCTTACTCTTCTCACAAGTTTGTCGTTCACTGAGTATGATTACTCGTCTTTCAAGTTTGCCAGTCACTGGGACGAATATGATTAGTCCTGCTCTGTTTATAGGTTTGCCCTTCGCTAGGACGAGCATGATTACTCTTGCTGCAATTCTCACTCTTCTGATAAAGTTCCCACTCACTGAGACGAGTATGATTACTCCACTTTTTATGTTCAGTTTCAAAACATTCGTAGACATTACTCGCCAGTTTTCCCGGGTCTCTAGCTCTCCCCTTTACCTGGAGTAATGGGGTTGCACCACAGGTTCAGCGTTCTTCCTTGCTTCAATTTCACTGCTCTTCAGGATGGCTTTTCCACTTTCTTCCGATTTCTCTAGAGACACGCTCTGGTTTCTGAACGTATCAACTCCATCAGGGTTCTTCTTTCCCTCTTCCTGTTGGCCACTATCTCTCGTACTTATTTCCTTCCTGGGATATGCTTCAGTCTGACAGACCGCTCATGGTCTGCAGTCGGCGTGCTTTATCCGCGGACTGTTGAAGTTGGGGCTCTCTGTCAGCCCTGGTCGAAGGACCCTCCTGAGACTAACTGCATCTGGACACACCTTCTGTCAGTTGCTTGCTCCGTAGTGCTCCTTGTGCACTGCTTGTCTCATTCGGTTTGCCGCCAAGCAAACCAGCGTTCTTGTTGAGTCACTGCCATCCCTAAGTCAGCTGTTTTGAATCTCCCAGGATTCTCTTCCTGATTCTCCAGATCCTCACACTTTTATCATGCCATGTGAGGGCTTTCCCAGCTTCCCACCATAGTCCTTCCTTTGTGTTGGACTTGTGTTCTTTATAACAGTGTATGGTTTCTTCGTCTGAGTGGTTAACAGACAGTCATTCTTCATTACTCCAGAACTCTTACCCTTCACAGTGCCATGAGGATTTCTGTCTTCAGTAATTACATAACATTAGCATATGTATGAGGAGTCTTGGTGTCCATCACTTGATATAACTCTATACGGTGTTTGAGGATAATACAAAGGGAGTTCCTAATTGTAAATGATGTCCTTATCCCTAAGAGGGGAGTCCATCCCTGTGAGGTCCTGTTTACCACCGCACCTAGGGGGAATGTTGCGTAGCGGGCTCACCTCACTAGCCTCAGAGGAAGGGGCTCCCATTTTAGGGAAAGTGACTGAATCCCTTGACTATTCACAGTATCTTATTCAATAAAATGTATTTAATTTATTGGAAGATTGTTTTGTAATATCCTTGTACACTAGCTGATATATCCGTCATTGCCCGGGATTTAATTTCCTTATAGGTACAATTTGTTAGGAATCCCTTAAGGTAGCTTTACCCTTTTCGGAAAGGCTCCATAAGAAAGGTAAAAAGAAAAATTCACTGAATTTTTTTCGATTATTATTTAAAAAAAAAATTCTTATAAAGACTACAAAACAGTTTATTGTCCTTCATAAAAACGAATTCTGAAACCTATAACTGTACATCGGGACAACATTGAGTTCCTGGGCAGCATGATGGGTGGTACGATGCTGCCAGTGCCAACAACTATGGACCTAAAGTTCAATATTACTAAAGTACATGTTCATTGTAAGGCTTGTTTATAAAGAAAATGTGTTTTCCCTTCCCGGTGAACACTGTCGCTTCAATTATGTTGGGCAGTAATTTTTTACGCATAGCCTTCTGCCATCACACAGCCTAGGTGGGTCGAGATTGCAACGGAGCGTGCTGGGTGGCCCATCTTTCAGTCAGAGGTGATGTGGTGGGATTCCTGGGATCTCGAGTCAGTTGAGGAATTCTGTTGGATCTTTTACGCCTTTGTCAGCATCCACCACCTTATTGATTGAGTTGTACTCAGTAACTGTGCCTGGAAGCATATCCTGAATCTGATTATTAATTTAATTGACAGAATAGTTTTTTTAGCAGCATGGATGGCTCGTTCACACAGCCACCCGTGATTTTTGCCATTTGCCGATATGTCTGTATACTTTATGTATCATTTTTGGAAACGATGGAAACGTTTCGCAAAAATCCTCTGGAAAAGTAATTTCACCTGGTGCAGAAACAATTTGTTAACATCTGGGATGCTACCTGCCTCCACTTTGCCTCTCAGGTCCATTTGCCTCCCATACGCCAACGCGAGCCACAAACCCACCAACACATTTCTACTTATAAACATGTTTTTTTCTCATAAGGCTATAACTGTTCAATAAGGTGTACTTGACTGACACACTTTTTATTTACTTTTGAATGTACACACCAAGTGCTGTAGAGTCGGGGCTGTTGTAGTCTCCTTGTATGTATTGAAAGGTTTAAGCTAATTTCTTTATGGTTATAGTAGCAAATACATAACAGGTATTCTAAGTGTATGCTCCTAAAAATGGATGTCTCACAATTGTCCCACTCTTATACATCTTTAGGCTTATCACTCTCCCTCTTGAATATGTAGACTCACGTATGCAGCATTCCTACTGAGACCCTCCCCTTCCGTACCTGTTTCAAATGGTGTTGTACGTTTGATTTGGCCATTATCCTAGTAGACATAATAGAGGGAACAAATGTCAGGTTGCAGGCTAATAGCCGGGTATAAGTGTAACTCGTTCTCCACGTGTACACACCGCAACATTTCCTATGCCAAGAGATTGAATTATCAATCCAATTGCTAACGGCAAATGCGCATTTAAGGCCAGTTTCTGTTAAGTAACTATTGTTTGTTTTTGTTTGTTTGTTTATTTGGTATAGCGCTGCCAAACCCGAAGGTAGCTGGGCGCGAACATTACACGTATACTTATAGCTTAGTTACAAATAAATAGCAAAAACAATAGGTAGTACAGTTTGTGGATAGTGGTCACATAAATGCATAGAAATAATGAAAGGAAACAACATGAGGTAACAAGTACCGTGCAGACAAAGTGTTCATAGAGGAGCAGGTAGTAGAGCTCCAGTTGGGAGGAGGCAGGGTGGTTAAGGAGTGGTAGAGGAGTCATTAGTCCAGATCCATGTTAGGGTTTTTCGCCTGAAACTGAAGTAGGGTTGGTCAGATCTCAGATCAAGGGGAAGTGTGTTCCAGGTTTGGGCAGCTACGACTGGGAAGCTGGCGCCGTCGGCTGTAGCCTGTTTGAATCTGGGCATTACGAGGTTGTTGATATTAGCAGATCTTGTGGGACGGGCAGAGATTCTTCTGGTGATTCTTTCAGTCAGATAGGGTGGAGCTATGTTGTTAAGGCATTTGGACGTGAGGGAGAGTGTTTTCAGGAGAATCCTGTCAATAATCTTAAGCCAGCGGACATCTCTTCTGAAACTGGAAATGTGCATTCTGGTAGGGATGTTTAGAGCTGCTCTAAGAGCATTATTTTGGAGCTTTTGTAGTTTGACAGTGATATATTTATTGGAGCCTGCATAGAGGGCATTGCAATAATCCAATTTGGATAATATAAGGGCATTGGCCAGAGTGATGCAGCTTGCTTCGGAGAGAAACGGTCTACATGCTTGGATCAGTTTACAAGTGTAAGCTGTGGAGGATGCTAAAGAGTTAACTTGATTTTTGAGGGAGAGTGACACGTCAAGGTAGAAACATAGTGTTTTGACTACTGGCATCACTTTGATGATATTGTTGTCAATATTGAAGGAAGCATAGTTAGGGTCGAGTTTTTTTGTAGCTGTGTCTGAACCTAGGATGAGGAGCTCCGTTTTGTCGTCATTCAGGCAGAGGCCATGGGAGGCCATCCATGCCTGAATGAGGAGGTATATCTTATTTACCAAGGCCGTGTCTTTGAGGAAGTTGCCCGAGAGGGGAATGAGGATCTGGCTGTCGTCTGCATAGTTAGTGTAGGTGACAGCCAGTCTGTCCAACTTGTCTAATAAGGGCTTGATAAAAATGTTATACATGGTGGGAGACACACATGATCCCTGTGGCACCCCGCAGGAGACTTGTATAGGATCAGCAGCAGCAGAAGGGGAGAAGACTCTCATTGTCCGGTTGGCTAGGAAGGACTGGATCCAGGTAATGGCATCACTTGAGAAATGTGCGGCCGAACTGAGGTGGTTGCATAAGACTGCATGGTCCACCAGGTTGAAGGCCGCAGATAGGTCAAGGAGGAGTAGCAGAGCCGTTTTCCCATTGTCCTTCAACACGTCAATTTGGGTCTTAAGGTCAATTAATGCAGTTTCCGTGCCATGGAGAGGGCGGTAACCAGACTGGCGTGAGCCGAGCAAGTAATTAGCTTCTAAGTAGTCCTGAATTTGTAAGTAGGCTACTCTGTCAATGATGTTGAGTAAAAAGGGGACCGTAGTGATGGGTCTGTAATTAGTAGGAATAGAGGGGTCCAAGATCTGTTTTTTGAGCAGTGGGAGTACCCAAGATTCTTTGAGGTTATCAGGGACAAGGTTCTGCTTGAAGGATGCATTGATAAGCTTAGAGATGAGGGAGCTAAATCTCTAGCGGCATCTTTTATAATTTGGGCTGGGCAGATATCGCCTTTGCAATTGGAGGGTTTTAGTGACAGTATGATTTTTTTGGTCTCAATGATGGAGATTCTCTTCAAGCAAAATGGTAGGATGGGGCTAGGTGTAGTGGCAATATGGGATGGTTGCTGTTTAGCGGTGATTAGGGTTTCTTTCTTGTTAGCTATTTTAGTTTGAAGGGAGGAGATTTTGTTTGAAAGAGCATTTTGTATGCTAGTACACAAGGGTTTGTCCTTAGTTGTTTTGTCGACCTGGGGTATAGGTGATTCCATTTCCCGAAGAATGGAGAATAGTTCCTTAGTATCTGATTTAGCCTTAGATATTCTGTCATTAAAGGTGTTTTTTTTGCACTAATTATTTCGTTCTTGTAGTGTTTAGATAGATTAGTGAGTTTGTCCTTATTCTCATTAGTTGGCGAGTGACGCCATATTGACTGAAGCTTTCTTTTTTGCAGTCTGCGCTCTTTAAGTTGTGGTGTGAACCAAGTGTTGATATGTGTTTTCTGTTTGCCTTTCCTGAGTTTGACCGGTGCCGTGGCATCCAGAGCCTTGGTCAAAGCCTCGTTGAAGACCTCTACTAGAATGGTAGGATCTGAGTTGCTATCTGTATTATTAATGGCAGGGAGGAGCAGTGGGAGTATTTTGTCCACTGAGATGTCTTGTTTGCTTCTTGTTGGGTGCGGCAGTGCCATGATCATGGTGTTGTGAGGGGTGAGGTCTAGCGTGGCATTAAAGGTTATTAAGAAGTGATCGGACCAGAATTGCAGGATAGTATTGGTGATGTTGATGTTGCAGTTTAGGTCAGCAATCCAAACCAAAGTGCGTCCTTTGGAATGGGTGGGAGCCATGACTTTTTGTGATAGTCCATGATCCACCAGAAGGGCAGCAATAGATTGGGCGTGTTTGTCATTAATGTCACTGAATCCCAAATTGAAATTTCCCAGTAGGAGGATTTGTGCTTGGTTTTTAGTGTTGTTGGTTAGGAGACCAGTTATGTCATCCTCGAAGGAGCCTATGGGTCCTGGTGGTCTGTATACCAAATGGATGGTGAGTGTATGGTTCTTGGAGAGGGGGAGTTTTGCTGTGAGTAGCTCCCAAGATTGGCAGGCTGGGGCTGTGGCTAGCCTGAGGGACAAATTGGTTTTGGAGATGATGGCTAATCCCCCACCTCTGGTGTTCTATCTATCTGCTCTGATAATTTGTTAGCCCTCTGGTACAGCTAGCATGAGGGCAGGTCCTGCAGCCTCATGTAGCCATGTTTCAGTGATGGCTAGAAAGTCTAGGTTTTTGTTCACTAGAGTGTCGGCAATATCGGATGCATGGGCTATCAGCGACCTGGCGTTGATGTGGCACCCTGATAAGGGGAAGGCCCAGTGCTTTAAGTGGGCCGGGGCCTACCGGGGCCGGGCCCCGGCAGTCTCCAAAAAGTGGGGCTGAGCCGGGGCCCTGCCGGGGCCCCGTCCCACCGCCCGCAACATTGGCAGGATGCATTATCCCGTCGCGGCCGCAGCCGCGACGGGATAATGCATGCGCCTGCCATGAAGTCAGGCGATCTGACAGAAGTGGCAGCCAGCCACAGCGATGCTGTGACTGGCTGCCACTTCTGCCAGTCATAGTAACTGCATCTGGTGACCCCTCGCGCGAGAGGTCACCAGAGGCAGTTACTGTTCCTTTGTTTCCCCAGGTCGCCGAGGCGTCTTTAACCCTCGGCGAACCTGGGGATTCCTCGACATATTTCGAGGTTTATAAAAGATGGCTTTGAAAGTACACATTTCAAGCCATCTTTTATAAAGCTTTGTGGACGGACAATTTTGTCCGTAGTCAAAGCTTTATAAAAGATGGCTTGAATTGTGTACTTGCAAAGCCATCTTTTATAAACCCGAAAACATGGCCTGAAAACTAGGCAAACCGTAAGGTACGCAAACAAATATATATACATGTTATATATCTGTGGGCGTACCTTACAATGGTTTGTGTACTTTGCAGGCCATCTTTTTTAAACATAGAAATATGTAACATATGTAACATATTTCTATGTTCAGAAAAGATGGCCTGCAAAGTACACAAACCATAGTAAGGTATGCACACAGATATATAACATGTATATATATTTGTGTGCAGACCTTACGATTTGCGTGCTTTTTAGGCCACGCCCCTCCCAGAAGCCACGCCCCCAAATGAGGGCCCCCTCTCGATTTCTTACCCCACTTAAAGCCCTGGGAAGGCCCTTTTGATATTGGTAGGGAATGGGAGGGTTGTTATAGGTAGTTGGTTTGTGCGGGGATTATTAGTCATGATGTCTCGGTGTGCACATGCAAGATTAGTAGATATTTTGTGTTGTGCACATTTAGAGGAGAGATCTGAGGGAGAGGCTATGTTGCAGGTCTGATACCTACTGGTATAGGTAGTTTTAATATCATAGAGACGGGACAATCTAGATCTCAGTCTCTGATTTCTGTCCTTGGCAGGGTATGATGTCAGTGAGGACATGGCCATTGTAATGATGAGGCCTGCGATCAGTAGGACGGTCAGTAACCTTAGGTTTTTGCTCATGGTCATAAGTAAGGTTGGGCGAGTCAGATAGGGTGAATTCTTGGTACTAGTGGGAATGGTTTCTGGATGGTTATCCAGGTGCCAGTAATGCGAGGCAATGGACTAATCTCCTTAAGTGTATTCTGTTACCAATTGCAAAAATGGTAGAGAGTGGAGTAGAGAGGACAATCAGAAACAGATTACTAGAGTGGGCTATCAGGCAAATTATGGAAATAGTAGGTAGAGTAAAAAACACACATTCAGTAAGGAATAGTCTTGATGATACAACAACAGATGGGGTAGGTCGGTGGGCAGTTAATACTGGTGGTGCTGGGAGTTGCAGATTACTACAGGTGTTAAATGCATGGAAATGGAAGTGTCTTAGAGACGCAATCAATAGAAGATAATGTTGAAAATGCAGGGGGTGAGCACATACAATATCCACTAGTAATAGTGCCAATGGCAAGTTGGAGGTCACATTGGCGTGAGGCGGGTCAGTAATTAGAGTGCATATTCGAGCAGGAACAACTGGCCTTGTAACATTTAAAAGGTTCACAGGCACTTGGGGGTGCGTAGGCTATGCAACGGAAGGCATTCAAGTTGGAAGCAAAGATACTCGCGGCACAATCGGGCTTGTATCACTTAAATAGACAAGATAAACAAGAAAAAATGTTTGTATGCATTCAGGAGCGGGCAATACATGGGTGACAATCAGTGTTTGAAAAGCGGCAGCTGGTGCGTTGTAGCAGGCTTACGATAGCACATATACGAGTGCGATTTTAAGTCACAAGCGGAATCAAAATGTTGTGCAACAACTTGGGCGGGATGGTGCGGTCACGTAAGGTGGCGATAAGCAGTTTATGAGATGCATATTTTCATACATACATTGGAACTAATGAGAGATTATTACCTGGGACCCTGGTGTTATTGGCCCACTGGCCAAGGGAAAAGCCCAAACTAATCGCAGGTCCTTTAACACAGACGGTGGTGGTGCCGTAACCGGCAGAGTCGATCCACTTCCCTGGTAGTAACACCATTAGTACCACGATGATAAGATACAGATTTTTAAAAGAAAAATAAATTAAACTTCGTGATTTTCTGTAAAGTCTCTCATGTAAGCGGGCGTCTGCTTTCAGTGCTGATTACATTGACATAACCAACATTGAAAAGGGACTTCACTTTACAGCGCGCAGCTTTGTGGATAACTAAGGTAAGTTTCATTTTGTGCGCATTTTAAAAAGCCTGTAGCATCCGGGTCTTGTCGTTCAGGTGCTGATATATGTGTGCGTGGTTCAGGGGGTGAAAGGCCACACTTTAGGGGTAGGTGTGGCTATAAGGGGAGACGGGCCAAGGGATTGGTGTTGCCGTGGGACTTGGTTACACACAGACAAGCAGACTACGGGAGCATGCGGGCTCGTGTTGATGAATACAGCCCGTATTCTCTTGAGTCTGATTGGCTGTGTGTACCCAACAGTGTGCTAATGTTTGCTTTATACATTTATATCCAGTTTTGGTCATTTGCATGAGATGCATAGCACTGACACCTTAAGGAGTTTTTCAGTTGTAAAGTGCTGTTACATATACAGTGATGCATACGTGCAACACTATTTTTTCACCAGTACACTTATGTACGCTGACCCAAGGCTGCTCCCTCTAACCCATACACAAACAAATACCCAATACAAATTAACTCCAAGACGGACACAAAAGCAGACAGGAAAAGGCTGGTTTCCCGTTGCCATGGAGCATGGAAAAGAATTGGCAAGCCTTCAAAGTTTCAGTTGCTGAGAAGCTGAGGGACATTTAACTGAAAAGCGAAGTGGTATTTTGAGGTGCAGGGCGAGCGGGTGCTAAGGGGATTTTGACAGCTGGGAGTGACTTCCTAATGTCAGTTTCAATTTTATCTCTCCCTCATTTCTATTGTGTTTGAAACAGAAGTTATTTATTTTCTCATGTCGCGTCCTGTGGCTTTTAGCATAATCGGTTTCTGAATATCTGAAATCAGCTATTTTACTCATTGTCAGCAAGTGCCCCAAATTAACTATATTTGTCTTTTTGAAAAATAGGCTGAAAATATGAATCCAATCAAACCCCTGTGCAGTTAGCTTTAAAGCCCTCTGCTAAAGCAGGCTGCGGGCAGGAAGTTGACATGGTCCTGGCGCTTGGCTCCATTACCTCCACATCCCTCTTCCAAGTCCCAGTACTTAAGTATGAGGCACCTTGCCTCTCTCCAGGAATCCTTCTGCAACATGGCCCCCCTGGCTCTGCCAGGAAAGGATAAGCGGCCCAGGATCCTGCCATAAGCAGACATTTTTAAAAACTGTATTGGCGTTGGCACCCGGGCACTAAATGCCCTAAAGGTAGGAGATGAGCTGGACGGGAGAAAATGATAAACATAGAAGGAGTTCCTGTGGAGAGGCAAGGTGCCTCATATGTAAGTACTGGGATGAGGTAGAGTAGGACTAGGAGTAATGATGATTAACTCTAAGTAATACAGGCATCCTAATCGGTAATAACTTAGTGATTGCATATAGCAGAGCAAGAGGGACAGCGTTAGAAGGAAGTTCCTAGACTCTACCCCTAAGTTTAGGGCACAGGAAGATCAGTCTACACCTTAGTTGCTGGCCTTCTCTGTGTATTCCAGGCATTCCCAGGAGTAGACATATCAGAGCAGTCAAGGCCGCACTCTCAAGAGGGGATCAGGGTGAAGAAGAGGGCAACATTACATACATCAGCACACAATAAGGGATTGTCCACACGGTTTATATATGGGCCGGCAGGATAGCTCAGAGGCAGCCTGTTTGTCTTGAAAGCAAGACACTGCAAAGCAACACAGGTTCAACTCCCAGCCAGGTGCTTAGAGACTAGTCTCTGGTATTAAGTATGTTATAAAAGATTAATTGTATTAATTAAAATATCCTCATTATCTTTAGCAGAAATGGACATGCAGTGTGTTACAGACGAGTAGCCTGTCCAGATAAAGTCTTCCAGGGCAGTGACTTACCCAGTAATCACAAAATGTTCAGGGAACAGCTCAGGAATCGAGTTGCAAGGTTTTTGGATACGGTTTTAAGACTTGGTGAACACCCATTGTAGCCCATGGGGTAAATCCGAAATGAAAGCTTGCCATTATCGTGAAAAGATGCTGTAAACTGTAGGTAGAGTCATCACAAGTCAGCTTGCACCGAGTGCCTTTTCATAGGCCCAATTTCTTTAAGGGCAAAAAACTCCAGCTGCAAGGTTTGGAGCTGCCAAAGTCACAGTCCAGTGGTCAATTGTGTGCAGAGAGCAGCCAGCAAGCAAGGACTGCGCCACAAGGACCCTGGATAACGTGTCTGGATGCACAAAGTAGAACCTGATGCTGAGGAGCCGTGCAGCTATTTGACATTGCAGCCTCGTAAAAAAAAAAACAGTGCAAGCGACAGCCGTATCTGATCCAACACGATCTGCTGATTCATGGCCAGCTGCAAGTCTTTGACACTACCAAGGCCGGAGAGTCCGTGACCAAGACCCAAGGTAAGCTGGTTATGTGGCTAGCAATTTCTACTCAGATGAGACTGAGTCCCGCGGTGGAGTGACTGGGCTGTACCTGCCAAGGCAAGGGAAGAATGCACAGGCGTGGTTCCCTCTGGTCCTGGAGTGAGGTCTGGCCAGATTGTGCAGTGCAGAAGCAGAAGCTGCATCTTCCTCGTGTATGTCCTTCATCATCCAGCTGCTTTGAAATGAGTCTGGGCATTTAACAAGGCATGGTGCAGCTACCCCTATCCGTAGACAGATCTTTGGGGCAGGAAGCGCATCCAGCCTCCAACTGGCCACACTGCACCATGCAAACGTTTTGGTGCCACCCAATCTGGAGTGGTGGCTATATTCTAATCTTCCTAGACTTCTTCCTGAGGAAACACACCGGATGTGGATTCAGAAGTTAATCCCAGGCACCCATTCATACATCCATCCAGAACTTTTTTACGGCTGCATTAAGTTCCCATCCTGGAGTCTCGGGAAGAGCATGACCATCTTCCCCACACCCTTGTTTCCATGGTTAGCAGGTAATCCGAGTTGTTGTAATGTAGAGTCTCACTTAAATCCTAAACCCAATTTCTGATTTTAATGGAGACTTGCAGGGAACAAACCAAAAGTGTACAGTGCTCTTAAAAACACAAAGGAGCTTCCAACATTAACACAAGGAGCCGAGCAGATACCCTGGCCTGTTATACTTCGGGACTCCCAGGTACACATACACTGAGTTACATCACCAGTGAGACCCTAGATGGTTGCTCACTTGGAAAAAAGAGGTTACTGATGGTGAGGGAAAAAAGAGAAACAAACAGGGCACTCATTGTGAGTCAGAGTTTGACTTTCATCCTAACCACAGAATCCTCTTTACAGATGCCAATTAAATGTCCCCCCTGAGAATATTTGAACGAGACAGGCCAGTATCTAACATATGGAATAAAGGTCTAACTCATATCAACAAGGTCAATATATATTCTTTTAGGGAAGACAAAGGGGAGGATGTAGACACAGGAGAATATTTGCACGGGATTCCCAGACACCTCTGAAAATGCAGTGATAAATGTTACTTTGACATTTTAAGAAAGGTATTATGACGATCGAATGTTGCTATTGAACTAAGGGATTCTTTTCCTGCAGCCAGCCCGATTTACAAACTGTACCTAGTTGGCATATTTATAAGGACAGACTTTGTCGTCTACTACTACCTACTACTGTCAGTAGAGAGCCCCCACCAGCACCATTCTAGATGCTATGAAACTTTCGTTGTTATTATTATTTACGTTGTTAAAATTCTCCCTCCTGATGAATGTTCCATACTAATGCCCTGAGGAACAGAAACATGTCGAGACAATTCTCTGGACTGTAAACAGAGTTTAAATTTATGACACATTTATTCTAACAAAGTTGGGTACTATACTAATTGTTTTATAAGTACCCGTTGTGTTTGTTCTTTCTGAAACACTGTTTTAACTGGCTATTCAAGCTTGCCACGTATTCCTTGTTGTTGTTTTATATATCGGATGTTAAAGTATTGTACTGTGGACCACTCTATTTAATTGTATGTTTTAACCATTATGATTCAGCATTATTAAAATTTGATATTCACCTTTTAACCTCGACTGGTCCTCCTTTCAAATCACTTTGAGTATTTATGTTTTGTATCTCTAGCATCTGTACTGTAGCTTTGTCTTCTTATATACTGAGTACTATCCTCCCGGATATAGACATAGGGCCTCATTCCGAGTACGGCGCTAACCAATGGCGCTATTAACGCCTTGGTTGACGCCGTACCCGGACCGGCAGCGCCTTGGTGGATGGCGGAATCACCGCCCCATTCCAAGGTTGGCGGGGCGGTAATTCCCCATTCACCAAGGCTCTTTCCCATTCCCGAATGAGCCCCCATAGGGCTCAATGGGAATGGGGAAGATGCAAATAACGGTGACCGTTCATTACGGTCACCGTTATTGGCTTGGAGGCCCCTTTGCGCCCTCGACTTTAACACCTGCTCAAAGCAGGCGTTAAGGGCGAGGGCGCAGAGGGAACTCGGAGTATGGCGGTAAGGGATTACCGCCACCGGTCTCGTTACCAGTGGCCGCTATCCCTTACCGCCATACTCGGAATGAGGCCCATAGTATACACTGCTAACTCTTTTTAGTCAGTAGTATACCGGGTTTCCTCCTTTTATAAGTAGCATGGTATAAATCAACATAACATAACAATCCTGGGTATAAAGACAGACTCCATCCATCTGATAGCAAATCTCAAATGTTAAAGTTAAAGGTATTTGTACCGCGCACCGTCACCAACAGGATTGGTCCCCAGGCGCTCACATGAGAAAGGATTATACAATTTCAGAGAACATTTCTGATCAAAGTTTGTATCAATGTTTCATAAACATCCAACAGTAGAATTGCCCACCTCCTTTAAAGTTCGGGAGTCGGCGTAACAATGGCTGCTTTATAGGTTAAATGCAAGAAGGGCTGCAATGTACTACATTAAAAAGACCCCAGTTTGGCCTTTGGCCATCCACAAAGGGGCAATCTATTACAAAATCAGGTATTGCAAGATGCCTCGCATAGTGTATTGAACAATATTACCAGCAAGTTTGTGAAAAGGTGATTCTGAGAGCCCATTACATACTTAAGAAAACTGCAAAAATCGTTTGTGTAGCAAATAATCCTTGTAAAGCAATATGAATATTTGCAAAAATGGAGTCCAATGCACAAATTTACAGGTGCTACTGTGTTTGCTACCACATCATCCACCACAGTAGGACTACTCATACTGCTTGGAAGTCTATGGACGCCATGAGAGTTGATCACAGATGTCTGCTGCCAAAATACATATATCTACAGCTGTAACAATCGCGTTGCAGCTTGATCTATCAAAATCCACCGTTATTAAAGCTGCTGGGCATTTGTGTCCATGATGCTTTAAAATGCATTATATTCTTAACAAGGCAAGAGCATTCAAAAGAGTACCAGAGAAATACATTAAAAGGCTACAGTATGTACTTATGGGGACAATATTTTAAGATGCACTGTAAAGACACACTATCTGTCATCCAAACAAGGAGAATTCTGCAATGAAATTTCCATGCATTTAACAGCCCATGTTTTTAAGAAGTTTTGATAAGGTTCAGTGTACTCTAGTTCTTGTACAAAAGCCATTGTATTATTTGGATGACCTTTGGACCAAAAGACAAGGTATAAAAGGTAGTAATAA
The DNA here is from genome assembly GCF_040938575.1 of Ambystoma mexicanum. Classification (NCBI taxonomy): domain Eukaryota; kingdom Metazoa; phylum Chordata; class Amphibia; order Caudata; family Ambystomatidae; genus Ambystoma; species Ambystoma mexicanum. The sequence goes on along the minus strand of NC_090928.1, from coordinate 265,400,401 downwards.
AAGCAGTGTATGAACAACACTGTTTACCTTTTGCAGCCCACACCTCCTTTCAGCTCTGTTTCTTTTTCCTCGCTATCTGTCCATTTGAACTGTTCCCTGCGACTGTAAAATGTTTTTTTGCTAATAGATTCTATACTATGTTACATTAGAATTTTTTTATGCCGTGCCTTATTCCTACCATAGTGTCCTCAAAGCACCCGGGCTTGACTGGAAGTTGATGTAGCTTGAGGAGATAAGGAACATGAGTGGTGAAGCAGTGGGTGTGCCGGAGTATACACTAGAACAAACAGGAGGTCCAAATGGAGGTGGGGCAGGTCAAAGGAAGACGGATGGTGTTTATGATACCTTGGGTGCCCTTCGATCCAGCCAAAGTAGATCATAGGTCAGGATTGCATTAGTTAGTATGGTAGTTGAACAGAAGGGAATACTTTTGTGAATGCCGTCCCAGAGTGATTCATAGATATTTCTGAAAGCAGTGTGTGTCTATCCGATGGTGGACTTGAGATATACTCAAGTGGAGCCTTAAAGCTTGTCTGCTTTTATTGTCCCGAAGTATGTTTAATTTCTCCCACAAAACAACCTCCATAGTAGTCCTTCTGATTCTGTGGGAAAGGCAAATGTGGACATAAACAGGTTAGGTAGAGAGGAATGTGCCAGATGTTTGTCATTCTGTACGTAAAAGTCTGGCACAGTTTTGCGTGACATTTTCTGGTGGTGTCAGTAGGTCTTTGGCTCAGGGGTTACCCGCTTTAAGGCCTTTCTCAACACCTGGGTGCTATTGTTAGTGTATGTGTGCGCACGTGTGTGCGTATGTGTGTGTGTTGAAACAATACACAAGGAAAAACATGAGCAAACACCCTTCTTCTTACTACATAGACTCCAAACAGCCATGAACAGCCAGGTTCTATAAAACAGAAAGCTGGGAGAAACTATGGGCATTCTTAAATGAGGGAGGGCATTGAATTGTGGCTCATCGGGGACCAATGCCTTGCAACGGCTGCTTTGAAGTTCTTGGGTCTGCTAGGTGCTTTATCTGGATGATTATTGTGATGTGGAAAATGGGATTCCTCTTGGACAAGGACGAGGCTGCAGTGTTTTGCGATGCAGTTGCACAGGAGACGCTGCTCGTCGATAGGTAATACGTTGCACCTACGTCCAAGCATCCAAACCTTTAAGGACGAAGGGTTGGACCCTCTGTGGCAAAGCCCTCACAGGACAACGCTGCAGTGTTGTGCGACTGCAGGTGCACAGGAGATGCTGCTCATCGATACGTTATACGTTGCACCTACGTCCACGCATCCAAACCTTTAAGCACCGAGGATCAGACCATCTGTGGCAAAGCCCTTGCAGGACAAGGCCGCAGTGTTGTGCAACACAGGTGCAGAGAAGATGATGGTCCTCGGTATATAATAATATGTTGCGCCTACGTCTTCAAATCCAAACCTTTAAGAACCGAGGACCGGACCCTCTGCGACAAAGCCTTTGCAGGACAAGGCAGCAGTGTTCTGCGACGTAGGTGTTTGGCAGCGAAGGGGTAGCATCGCAGAGTGAGAGCATGCAGCGCAGCTGTCGACCAGCAGCGACTAAAAGGTAAGAAAGGTGCGGGAAGGGGGAGGTGCCACTACTGCTCTCTACTAAACTACCCAGCCTTTGAGAATACTACCACCTAACTGTCTGACTTAACATACTCTGTCTCTGCACTACCTGTAGGCTCTCGCCACTAGCAGTTAACCGCACACTTTGTTTTCTGTCCTTTCTCTAGGTCCCCTCAATCTGTGTTTACTGCTGCACTGTGTACTCTGTCTCATTAGGATTTCTCCCACTCTCTAGGTTCCCATCCACTGTTACTGTTGTACTGTGCACCATGTTCTATTAGGCTTTCTCCCACGCTCTAGGTCTCTACCCCGCTGGGGGTAGTGTTGTACTGCTGTGTGTCACCTGCACGCTCCGCCTGTTGTGTTCACTTATGTGACCTCCCCTCTGTGCAGCCTGCGTTGCACAGCGCTGGGCTGTGCATCTCTCCTTCTCTCTCTCGCTCCCTCCTCCTCCTACTTTCCTCCTCGTACCCTCTAAGGTGCTCTCTGTTTCTCCCATCTTCTGTGGCTGCTACTCTATCTCCTATCCTATCCCTCTCACTAAGTCTGGAAGGAGGAAGTTGAAGAAGGACATCCTGGTCTCCAAACCAGGCCTCCCTATGTCTGAACCTTACACCAGTGCTTCCTCCAGAAAGACTCTCACCGACATCCTCTTTGTCGTCCGCTCACCAGACCTATGGACCCCTCATATGGTCTTGGCTCTCTCTCCTATCTCTCCCTCTCGTATTAATGGTGGCACCCGGTGGGAGGTCCTCTTGGCCTCCCTCCACTCCTCCAAGACCATCATTGATGTCTATCTGAATGGCACCGTTTGGTCCAGGGCCCTCTGCCCAACCTCCTCCTTTTCGATAGGTGTCTCCCACATCTTATCAACTTCCTTCCTTCTCCTTCTCCTGCTACTCCTACTAGCACCTCTTTGGCTCCTTTACCACCTCCTTCCTCTGCCGCCTCTCTGGCACCTTCCTCCTCCTCTCTGGCTCCTCTGCCACCTCCTGCTGCTGCCTCTGCTTACTCACCGGCCCCTCTACCACTTCCGCTGGGTGTACCTCAAGCCTGTACATCACCCTGTAAGTCTTTCAGATGTGGCAACCTGCTCCATGTCGATACTCTCACATCTTGCTCTGCTGTTAAACACTCCTCTGAGATATGCCACCTCCTTGAAGAACTTGACCTGGATGTCCTCACCCTCACCGAGATATGTTTCATGGCCAGCTCTGTCACAGGTTTTGACACTCTCCTCCCTGATGGCTACAAGATCCTCTCCGAGCCTAGAACCAACCGACCTGAAGGTGGAGTAGCTCTGATCTTTCCGGAAGGGGTCCCTGCTTCTGTCATTCCTACGTAGGCCGACTCCTCCTTTGAATGCCTGGTGTGGGGGCTCTGTATCTCTCCTGGCCACCATCTACAGGCCACCTGGCCAGGTTGCCCTCTTCCTCTCAGAGTGGCTGACTTATCCTCTTCTCTCCTTGCCTCTACCTCTCAACTTCTACTCAGAGACCTCAACACCCACCTGGATGCTTCTTGTTAGGAAAGATTTCGTAATTGTGGGTAATTTTCCTTTCATGTGGCAACCCCTAAACTTTTTGCTGTTGTTTTCACCATGATCTAGACTTTGCCAGAGAAGTGCAGCCTTCTGCCGCACTCCTCTGGGCTTTCGCTCCATTCTTACGGGGAAACTGACATGCCCTTAAGACAGTCAGTAACGGGAAACGCTGTTTTCCGTAGTTTCTTTTATCATGTTGCGGCTTTCGTGCAACATGACACAAGAGGGCACTGTAAGCTAAGTTACTGCTCTCTTGGGTCTCTAGCCTTCTACAGGCCCTAGATACTCTTTTTGGATTGTAACTGATCGGTGCAAGTGAATCATGGACGGGAATGGTGGCAGCGATCGTTTCTTGTGTTTTTAGCTCCTTTTGGCATTTTAAGCGCGTTTCTCGCGCTTAGCCCAAAATGGTGCCCTGGCTCCCAAAATGGCCAGACCACGAGGCTCCTTTGTCCTGTCCGCTGACCATCTTGCTCCCTTCACCTTCCCCAGGTCGAGCCGACCCGGGGCCTTCCTTATTTGGGCATGTACTTTCCTGCGAAACACGGATGCTTTCGCGGGCTTCTACAGGCCTTGTGTGTGCCTCCAGGATGTGGGCTGGGATGTCTGGTCCCAATACACATCCTGGGTGCCAGAGAGTCTAGGGTGGTGTGAATGCCTGGGACCACCGTGGTCCGTGATAGGTCCACGTATGGTGTGAGTGTTGATGAGCGGATCTCCCATTGGGTCCCCTCCGTTTTGGCACGAAGGGAACCGTGGATAAAAGGGGGCTGGAAACACCACTACCATGTCGATCTCCTGAGTTCTCACGAACGAAGGAATACAGGAGCCAAGTATCCTGCAACCAAGAGGATGAACCGAGGAATCGCTGGTGACCCGCTGAAGGACTGCTCCTCTGCACTGCTGTCGCCTTGTGAAACCCTTTTTACCTCTGATCGAACCAGAAGGCCTGTACTGGTACTTCGACCCTTGGAATAGCGGGGACAGCTATTCTCGGCATCTTCACCATCTCCTGCACCTAAGCCTTCGGAAGTGTCTCTGGGCCATCCAGCAGACTGACCAGCCTACACAGGAGTCTTGCTCTGTAACCGCCGCCAGGTTGTGTTGTATTTCTAGTCCTGGTCACTCTCACACGATTCGTACACTTGGCGTTCCCAGGTCTGAAGTGAGTAGTGTACATTTGACTGAGATACACACGGCCGCTCCGTTGCCCTGCTGTGGTAACAAACTTTGCGGGTTCACTTCGTTTGGGACATCTTTAACTCAACTCTGCTACTGCAGAATCTAGACGACGACGAGACGTCCCTTGCTCTCCTGAACCTGCCAGCGACTGAAACTGACGCGGAGAAGCCTGGGTCTGCTTGCATCGGGGACCGGTGAGTAGCATAGCTAGGAACTGGTGGCCCTCCTGCAGGAGCCCATAGCTTTTCCCCGCTGTGTCAAAACAGCACGCCTTTCCGTACTCGCGCTCTGCTTCTGCCCACAGTGGAGGCTGCGCTTGAGTTGCGGAACTCTGTTCTTCTTCATTTGTGCACTAAACTGAACTGCCTGATTCCCTCGAAGAGACTCCCCCTTTTGCCCATTGGCACCAGCGTGTGCAGGTACTTTTGAGCACAAGGCTCCACTCTTCGTAGGGCTCGGACTTCCTTTTAGTTAGGTGCCTCTGAAGGCGGACTGGGTCTAAGCATTATTTCGCACTGCCTGTTTTCCTTCCCTTTTAGGTGGACTACACATTTTGTGCATCTAACACTTGAGACTTGTTTGTATCTGTATATATATTGTATTGGTATGGTATGTGTTGGTTTACTAGAGTTGTATTGTGATTTCTCGCTACGGTCATTGTTTTAAAGGCCTTGGAATAAATGTGTATATATTTTTAATATAACACCTGTTTGGAGTAGTTTGTAAGTGTCCTTGCTTTGAGTGCTCATTGCGGGCTTTCAGTCACCCTCACCCCTCTTGAGACCTAGTCTTGACCACCGCGATCGCTACCCTGATTGGTCTGGCTTGTCCAGAGGTTACCCTGTTCCAAGTAATTAGGTTGGCCTTCTGAACTTCTGCGCCGCCAGGACAGAGTTCAGAAATCCGTCTTAACACTTCTAATCCCTCATCTGGGCTCTTCCGTAACCTATGCAACACTCTCTCTCTCTCCATTCTACCCTCTGGTCCGACACACTTTGGATGTGCTCCTCTCTTCAGACATCCCCCTCTCTATCCCTCTCACCACTCCTCTCTCTTGGACTGACCACTTTCTGCTTTCCTCTCAACTGAAACTCTCTGTCCCTCAGACAAAGCCCACCCCAGCACTGCCACCTACCATCTCGGTCATTCAGCCCATGAAACATGTGTCCGTGTATACCTTGCCTCTACATTCTCTGCTCCTCCTACTCCTGCGGCTGACTCACACTCTGACTCAGCACTCTCTAACCTGCATCTTTCTATCTCCAACACTCTGGGCATCCTTTCCCCTGTCATAAGAATCCGTCTGAAGCCTACCTCCAAGTGAAACTCTCGGTATGTCTCCAACCTCGCCACCCTGAAACGCAAGTGCAGGGTGGCTAAGAGGATGTGCAGGGCTTCGGGCGCATCCTCTGACAAACTGGACTGCCGCCTGCTCCAAAGGCAATACAGACTCTCTGTCCTGTCCAAGAAGAGAGTCCACATCCAAGCCTGTGTCTCTGCGGCCTCTAACAACATGGCCAAACTCTTGAAAATCTGCAAGTAGCTGGCCAATCGTGCTTTAGGCTCCACCTCTTCTGTTCCCTCTCAGGCCCTCTGCATGACTCTGGCTTCTCACTTCACCACTAAAACTCAGGACATCCTGTCCTTGCTCTCCTCTTTCTCTCCCTCTACCTCTGCTGGCCCTCCTGGCCACCTCTGACTCTCCACCTCCTTTCTCCTCTTTCTCTATGACAACACCTGACAACGTTTCTAGAAAAGTCCAATCTATGAAAGTGTTGTCCCAACAGGTGCACCCCTGCTCCTCCAGAACCATCAAGGACCACATTGACACCCTCGCTCCAGCCTTGGACGATTTCTGTATTCACTCTTTTGCCACTGGATCTTTCCCCTCTCCCATCAAGTACTCCCTTGTGCACCCCCTCCTTAAAAAGCCTTCTGCCTATCCTACCTGTCCTGCAAACTATCGCCTGATCTCTAGCACTACTTTCTTGGGCAACTTCCTGGAATAGCTGGCCATCTCTCAGCTTACTCTCCACACTCAATCTGTTGGTTGTCTCCATGACCATCAATCTGGCTTCAGAGCAACCAGAGGCACGGAAACTGCTCTCCTGGACACCCATGAAGATCTGCTCTCTAATCTTGACTACAGCCTTCCTTCTGTCCTCATCTTTGACCTTTCCTATGCTTTTAACACGGTCAATCGCACCATCCTGAACAATCGACTTTGTGAGAACCTGGGCATCACAGATCAGGCCTTAGTGGTTGACCTCCTTCCTTCTTGGCTGACCCTCCCAGGTCCAACTTGGGTCCTTTCTCTCCACGACCTCTGTCTCCACATGTATTCCCCAGGGCTCTATCCTCACACCCTGGCTCTTCAATGTCTACTTGGCCCCTTTGACCCACCTGATCTCTACCTTCTACTTTCAGTATTATGCAGATGACACTCAGCTCTCGTTCAGGCTCCCCTTAGCCGCCTTTTCACTCTCGCTCATTCCTGTCTATCCGGATTCAGGATTTGTGCGCCTCCAACAATCTCTGCCTTAATGCCAGTAAGATAGAGATCCGTCTCATTGGAAGCCCTGCTCCAGCTTTCCCTCTCTCAGCCTCCCTCCTTGGGCCCTCTTCCTTCGCCTTCCTGTGAGGCAAAAAACCTTGGTGTCATCTTCGACTCCACTCTTTCCTTCTCTCCTCACATCACAGACCTTGCCAAGAAGGCCCACTACCAGCTGCACCTCCTCAGGGGTATTCTTCCTTTTCTCACTTTCCCCCAAAGCTCACTTTCTCTAGAGACCTGGTTCTCTCCAGGCTGCACTACTGCAACAGCCTCTTTCTCAATATGTCTTCTCTACTCTCTGCCCTTTGCAGCTAATCCAGAACAGGACTGCAAGACTTTTCCTTTGCCTCAAGCCCAGGGACCGTATATCTCCAGCCCTGAAATCTCTCCACTGGCTTCTGATGGCTGCAAGGATCAAGTTCAAGACCCTCTGCATCGTCCACAAGGCTTGCTTGGGCTGGGCCCGCACTACATCCAACTCCCTCTTCCTAAATACCTTCCATGCCTCAGCTACCTCCAACTCTCTGAGAGTCACACGCTTCACTAGGCAGACAGTGGGTGTATATCTCTCTCCTCTGCAGGTGCCTCCCTATGGAATGGCCTCCCTGCCCCTCTCAGACTTGAGCCGGACCACCTGAAGTTCTGGAAGCAGCTCAATACCTTCCCTTTCTCCTCTGCTTTCTCTCCCTCCCTTGCTTTCCTACCTGTCTGCTGCACCGACTAATTGCTTGGCTACCCTCTGAGTCTTACTGGATGCCAGGCTCCTCCATGATCAGTCTCCCCTTCACTGCCTTCAGGCCTACCCAACATTTAGGGGCTGTAACTGTAACCTCCACAGTCCCCTGCCTCCTTGCACTTACCCAGTGCCGTGCTGCCCTGGATGCACTTACTCTGAGCAAATGCTGGCCTGATTTGACTTCCCCCTCCCTCTTCCTGGCACTTCTCCCTCTCCCTTTCCCCTGCACTTGGTGTTGTCACACTTGCACGATCTGAATGACACAAGACCTAGTAAGATCATTTGTATTGTCCTCCCTCTGTCTCCCCTCCCTTGTCTAGACACGCCTAGCAACACTTGTGTACAGGCGTGTTATAAATGACATATCATATTACATCTTGGGATGGGGCTTGGATCCCCTGTGAGTTAATCTGCATAATACAGCCTTCTCTACCCTTCTCGACCAGGGCTGCAGTTTCCTTATCCCATTGAAAGAGGACAGCAGAAGGTGATCCTGGGTCGGAAAGCAGTGCAGAGTCTGCTTACCCAGCTTATTTGCAAGTCCACTATTGGTGCTATATTCGTTTTTATGAACTGAGTGCAATTTATGTTAAATGTTTGTTTATTTGTGTGGTTTGTGCAGTGCATCCTGTCACCTTTGTCTGCATCCAAGCCTTATGGGCCTTGTGTTTTTTTAAAAAAAATTTTTTAAATTATATAGTTTATTACAAACCTTTCATTTAGGACAACATTACAAAAGAAATTTTCCTAAAAACATTCATCAATAAGATAAATTAATTTCATTTAGGTCCGTTTTTGTTTCCATTTAAAAAGCCTTTACACGCTTTCTTTAATAATTTTCGATGGACTGCTCCATTACGTTACTCCAAAATTGAATAATCCTGAAGACTAGGGCTTTGTTATTTCCCTGAAGAATCTGTGCCAATATTTCAATTGCATCATAAGATATTCCTGCTTGTGGGAGCATGTCTCTAAACAAATTTCTTTTTTCAGTGAATGGCGTGCATTCCATTATAATGTGGTATAATGACTCCACGATTTCTGGTTGCTGACAGAATCGACAGTATTTCAGTGCTGTTGGCAACTGCTTTGTGTTGACCAGAACTTCCCGCGTAAGCAGCAAATTAAGGCGCAGATGCAGAAAAGTATCTCGAATATGTTGTGCTGGAAAGATATTTAGATATTGCAGAAGTTGATTCATAGCTCTTGTATCTATCTCGCAATTCAATGCAAGCTGATATTGCACCTTGAGTTGCATCGTTCTAATCCAGTCATTCTGTTGATGACGAAGTTTAAGCATCTCCATCTGTATATCTGCATTGTGCAACATTATCATAGCAGCCTTTTTCCATTCATTTAAAACTCTGTCATTTACGGAAGCATGTATGGAGCGCAACATCTCTATTGCTGGGATGTGATCATCTATCACAGTCTTTCTAAAAAGGTCTAGATGTTTCCAGGTTACTATGGACTCCAATGATTGAATGGCTATCTCATATTGAATACTCAGCATAGGGTAGGCCGCTGGCAAAGCTAGTATTTTACGCCAGAAGATCCCTTGTATCTGCTGCCATATTTTCCGATCTAAGTTTAGCATGGTTTCACTGCCATATGCTAAAATGGCAACTACCTTCTGTCTATAATAGGTGATTACTGGCTTCATCGATGTATCAAATTTATTGTGTAGCAGTAGTTCTTGTTGTGCCAACAAAAGAGCCTTGGACTTTAAATGAACCGCCCAGTCTTTTTCAACCTATGATTGATTAAGCCATATTCTGAGATATTTAACAATTTTTACCTGTTCCAATTTTTTCCCCTCAAGGAAAATTGGCAGGAGTTTATGTTTGGTACTGGCTTGATATGTCAGGGTCATTATTTTTGATTTCTTTGTGTTAATCACCAAATCATTAGTTTTCATATAGTCTTCCAGATTTCTTCGGGATTTCTGAAGCCCCATTTGTGTTTTGTCTAGTATCACTAGATCGTCAGCATACATGATATAAGGCAATGGGATTGTATTCACTTTTGGAGGATTGGCTGTCGTAAAGCATTGATTCTCTGCTATACCCGAAGTATATATATTAAATAGGGTTGCCACAAGGGGACAACCCTGTTTCAATCCATTCCAGGTCCGAATCCGAGTAGATAATGCGCCATCCTTAGACAATATTATTTTAATAGTTGTATTTGTGTACAATTCTTTTATAGCTTCTAACATCGAAGGCTAGTTGCAAATGAATGAATATTGCATAAATAGGTATTTTCTTATTTATCGATTCAAGTTTTAGGATATTCAGTAGAATCAAATTAATATTAGTACCAATGTGCTTCACAAAGCATGTTTGCCTTGGATCTTGCCTTTAATTTATTTGTGCCCAATCTGTTAGTCTCTGCAGCAATAGTGATGCGAAGACCTTTCCGAGAGGGTCTAACAAGGCTATAGGGTGGTAATTAGCCAATGTTTTCCTGTCGCCATGCTTAAAAATTGGTATAAGTGTGGCAGTTTTCCATGTCAATGGAATCATATTGCACTCTGATATGATTGCAAAAATCTGGCTACATAAATTCGCCCAGACTTCTGGGTTTCGTTTAAGAAGGGCATTACATAGACCATCAGGTCCAGGGGCCATGATGCATTCAAGTTTTTGATGTGTGTCCATATTTCTTCAAGGTCCCAATTGATGGTCCATTTCAATTTATCTTCGCCAAGGAGTTTATTCAAGATTTCATTTCTTTTCTTATAAAGCTCAGAAAAATAAGCTATCCACCCTTCTTCTGGAACATCGGGGATAAGGCAATACTGTTCCGGACATTTTCGGATTCAATAGATTCCATAAGTCTTTCGAATTTTTATTTTTCATCGCTTTTAAGATGTTCTCAGCATCATATTGACTTATCATCTTTGTTGTTTGTACCCAGTTTCTGTACGGCTGTTTTGCTTTTTTCACAAGTTTGAATTGCTCTTCTCGTCCCAGTTTTGCTACTATTTTGAGTTTCTTATGGAGATCCCTTTTTCCCCGCAATTTGGTTATTATAAATGTGCGTATGAGTCAGTCTAAGATTTCTTATCTGATGTTTAGAATGTTTAAAAGGGATCAGCAGCCATTCATACTCCAATTTCTCTATTCCTTTAAGGGAAGAGTTATAGAACGTTTCTGTTAGACCTTCGAGTTGACCATCGTTAATGCAAAGTCTGTTCATGCCGGTATTTAGCTCAAGGTAAGGAAGAGTACATTTTTCCTGAGGAGGTAGATTGGAAGTCCTGGTCACAGTGATTTTATGGTGATCACTGTTTACTGAATGGATATTACCTGTCTTGATAATTGTATCCTTTATTCCGTGGGAAATATAGATATAGTCAAGGAAAGCAATTGATGTGCCTTTTGTCGATGTCGGTTTGGGCATACCATCATCAATTATAGACCATTCAAGGAGGGTCATTGTTCTTTTAGACAATTCTTTCATCCACCATTGGACTCTGGCAGGTAATTTCTCATAAGGGATTATAAGCCTGTTAGGATCGAACAGGTGGATGTTTAAATTTACCACAAACAATATATTCAATTTCAGTAAATTTTTCGCTCGCAGTATCCAAGGCTGAAAAAACAGTATCCATGAAAGTCTCAACATTAATAGCTACTGGGTTCCAATAAAAATTCATAACACCGATTATTTTTGTTCTCCATATTGTACTTGTTGTTCATCATCTCCCACATGTTGTGTCTCAGTATGATATTCTAGAATAGTAAATTGTGTCCAAGGATTAGGATTAGTTGTTTCCAATACTTCAAGCCTTGCATCCATTTTAATCAGTGTTAGCAGTCCAGCAGAAGGGCGCCCTTTGGAACAATGGATTACTGGATTCATATAAGTCAAGTAGCCATCACATAATGGTTGTTTGTAAATCCACGTCTCCTGGAGGCAAATTATCTTATATTTGACTAAATCATTATTTTCCCTTTGGAACATATGTACTGATCCTCTTGAATCCCATGAGCAAAGACTAAGCGAAGCATTCTCATTTATATGTAATTGTTATGGTTGTCTCTTCTCTTGGGATCTGATTGGTGCTTTCCACGTCTCAAGGTCTCTCCATATAAAATGTTTGGTCGCATTCTGGGTTTCCCTCTTTCTTAGAGTGTCACTTCTACTACTATGGTGATGGGTCCGTCTCTTTCCCGGAAACTCTGTTACAGTTTTATTCATTTGCTGTAAATAAGATTTAGATTCTACGGGTGTATTATTTGTTTCTTGCTTCAAACATTTGAGCTTACAAGTCTTACTGGGAGTTTTGTCTTTAATTCTTGAACAGCAAAATCCCAGTTTATAGAAGTGGTGTTCTTTTTCCATCACCTTTTACATGATTTGCTGGGAATTAAATTGTATCCATACTCTATCCATAATTGTGTCATGGATAAATTCTACCAGCTTAATGTCATCTGACACAATGGATCAGAGTTGTGGTATTGCATATATGAGGCGAATGAAGTTTGTTCTATTTAAAATGTATCTAAAATCAATCCATCATTCATTCATTCGATTCTCTCAATTTTTATTATATTCCTTGATTCATTGCACCGTGGATCGATAAATGTTGGTAGTTTTAATCCGGTATCTCGTAGTTCTGGTGTTTTCATTCTGTGCAGGTATTCAACCGGATGTTCATTATCAGATGTTAAATCTATCGCAGTCAACAGTTCTCCATTAGTACATCAAAGTCGATATCAGAAATGTCTTTGCATGAGAGTTCCACTATTTAAGTATGAAAAGTATAGCCTTCTTCGTATTTGTCCAAAATAGTCAGTGATCCATCTTCTTCAATTAAACTTTCTTTGTGCAATGAGTATTGTTCTGCATCCACGTGAACAGATAAGTTCATCGATGTTTCATGTTGGAGCCATTATTCTGTTACATGACCGCTGGATGGTTCTTTATCCATTAGACTGTGATCTTTCATAGATGATTGAATTTCTTTTTTTTTGTGTCAAGATTGTTTCCACCCTTTTGTTGGTGTTTCACTATTGTCAAAACTGGTATTATTAGATTTCTCAGGAAAGCCCTAGAGCCATTTTTCGCTGTTTTCATTTTTTTTATCGAATCTTGTCTCGGTTTTGAATGTTTATTATTGATCTTCCTTAAGGTGCTAGATTCACCTTGTTTATTCCGTACAAGAATCGAAAAATGTTTGGTTCCTTGGGCCGACACAGAGTTTTTAAGGGGCTTATTTAGATGGATGTTTTGCTTTGTTTTATTTGTCGAATTGGACCTCAGCGAAGAGTTTCGAGCTGGCGAATGATTCCGCGGGGTAAGCTTTGTTGAGGTTCCTTGATTTACAGTTGCTAAATGTACATCATCAGTGGTCAATTTCTCGTCAGTGTCTTTAGAAGATTTTATTGGTTGCTGAGAGGCGCTTTGAGTCGTTCTTATTTTATGGTTTTGATGTTGTAAAATTAGACCTTCACTCAAGTTACTTGTTCTGTCTTTTTGAGAATGGATAGAAGCAAACATCTCTATCATCGCAGATGTCATCTGCGCGGTTACTCCTGGCTATATCAAATAATCTGGATTGCCATTGATTTGTTGCCTTTGCCTCTATATTCAATCGGCTTTGGATTTTATTTACAGACACCTCTAGGTGTATTTGTTTAGAGTGAATTAATGCCAACAAAGTAGCCTGGTATTTCATTGTATCTGTCATAGATTCCTGTAATTTAAGAAAAGGAACAAGGCCATGGCTTGATGCTGCCATCAACAGGTTCTGTAAATCCAGGATTGTTGTTGGTATTACATCTGGATGTAGTCCTCTCGATGGTGCACATTGGCATTTGTTTGATAAAATATCCTCTTGGATGTTTCTCGCCACCTCTTGTGGATTCCATATATCTGGGATGTCAGTTTCCAATTTACATGGTTGGCTTTCAAGACCTGTCAAATTTCGTGTCAAGGCTGTTTGTGGAGTTATATTTGGTATTGGGTGGATTGGTTCCTTTTTTCATGATTACTCACTAGTAATTCAATCTTAGTAATGTCGAGAGACAAACGCGCCAAACAAGATTTGTCTCTCGGCGGCATTAATGGCGAGGTGGGAGCAGTCTTGATTCCTTGCTCATATTTTTTTTCCCACATTTGCTTCGGCAGAATTGCTCTATTTTTCCGAGACAGAGGTGTTGTATCGAAGGGAACACATTAAAACTGTCTACGCTAATACACTTTCGCATTTTGTTCCATTTTCACATGGCCTTGCGAGGCTTCATTAGTTCTAATGTCCTTATTAGACTCTGCGTTTGCCGATGCAGAGTATATTTTATGCATAGCTTCAACTGACAATAGCAGTTGCTGTCGACTTTCTTCGCCATTTCGTTTTTCCGTCACCAACTCCATAGCCTCTTGCACAGGCAGTTTAGACAGAGGCAACCGCTGAGTCATATAAAGACTATGGGCCTCATTACACGGTAGGCGGTAGGGACATACCGTTACCGGTAAGGGATTACCGGTATCGGTAAATCCCCTCCCCAATCACGAACCGGACATACCGCTATTAGCGGCACCGCAAAGTACGGTGGCACTATTAGCGGCAAGTCCGTGAGCGCGCGGCCCCTCAGACCGGAAATAGCGGCATAGCGCTAATATCACGGCATCACGAGCCATGCGTACATGGCAATACCGGCATGTAGTAGACCCAAAGAACCCTTACCGGCAAGGCGCTAATACCGGCATCGCGAACCACACGTTAAAAGAGCACAGCAGAGTTCCCACCTGCCACAGGTGGACAAAATCAGCACAGGTGGAGGCAATGGAGATTGGCAGCACAAAAGAGCACACCACACCCCTCCCCACACCCATTCCCACACCAAGATGGATGCAATACTAGCAGCATTACATGGGCTAGAGGACATGATAGCTGTGCAGCAGCTACAACAACAGGCAGCACAGAGGAGACGCAGGAGGAGGAGGAGGAGGGCAAGACAGGCGCAGCAAGCACCACCAGTGCACCTAGTGATACCACAGAGGCAGCCACCAATACCCAGGATCAGAGCCAGTCCAGTCAACCTAACCCCTGAGCAGATACACACCCTGTACCGTCTGGACTGGGATACCATCACCACCATAGTAGACATGATATACAACGACATTGTGAGTCTTATTGACATCCGTACTGCCATCCCCCCTCTACTGAAGGTAGTAACAGTGCTCCACTTCTTGGCCACAGGCACCTACCAGCATACGGTAGGTCAGATGCATGGCATATCACAACCAGTATTCTCACGCACACTGAACCAGGTGCTCGATGCCCTCCTGCAGCACACAAGTCAACACATATACATGCCACGGACTGCCCAGGAGATCTCCAACACCAAAGTTGGCTTCCATTCACTGGCAGGCATCCCAAGTTGCATCGGGGCCATCGACTGTACCCATGTAGAACTGCTGGTCCCACATGCCAATGAGGTAGTGTACCGTAACAGAAAGCAATACCACTCCATCAACGTCCAAATGGTATGTGACTCCAATAAGATCATCACACATTGCTGTGCCCGATATCCCGGTTCAACCCATGATGCAATGGTCCTGCGGAACTCGACAATACCACGATACATGGAGCGACATGCTGGACAACGTTCGTGGCTACTTGGTGAGTAGCAGGCCGACCACATGTCAGTGTGATGTGGATTGTGAGTGGGGGGGGTGATGCATACTCCAACTGTGCGTGAATGGGGGGGGGGGAGATGCATACTCCAACTGGGCGTGAACTTGTGTCATGAGAAGAATGGACATACATATTTGCATCACTGTACAGTGAGGCAGCCCACAATGGACCAGAGACAAAACCACATGCCGGAAGTGAGTGCCACGGCAAACATATCAATCCATTACGCCAAACAGGCCATTCCAAACAACATGCACACCGCACAACACACCATTCCCCCATTACACAAATCAGCAACATGCATATCAAAATCACAACTGAAATGTACGCTGAACAACATCAGAAATGGTCCGCGCACATGAGTGCATACAAATGGATCCCCTGTAGCCATTGTGGTGAGGCACACCCGTACCCCACCACTGAATTGCCATCAAACAGCATGGGGACATCAACTAAGGAATGGCAGTGTACTAGCAGTGTGGCACTAACGTTGCCAGGGCCAGGAAACACAAATCACTTAAACTCTGGCGGGACATGGCAATCCCTGCTGTATGCATGCATGGTGCATGTCCACTTGCAAGGACCACCTCACCTTCCCACATTGCAGTTACCCTGATTGCCATGCGTGCTTGGATCAGTGGATGTCGTTGAATATGCAATGTTTGTTTGTGTGATATGTGCACGCTCCACATCATGTAGACACTTACACATACCCATTGTTGCACCCATGCAGGTGATGCAGGTTATCCCCTGAAGAGGTGGCTCCTTACCCCTGTGCGGAACCCACAGAACAGGCACGAAGAGGACTACAATCATGCACACACCCGTACCCGCGTGGTGATCGAGCAGACATTCGGCCTATTGAAGGAACGCTTCCGGTGCCTCAGCAGGTCGGGCGGGGCACTCCTGTACGGGCATGAGAAGGTGGCCAAGATCACCATGGCATGTGTCATGCTTCACAATATGTGTATCAGACGGAATGTGCCAATGCCCCCTGACATAGAACTGCGACCACCGTCTGAGGATGATGACGGGGATGAGGATGGAGGAGAGGGGGCTGCAGGTCATGCAGGTGGCGATGCCCATGAGGGACGTGCTGTGCGGCAGCACCTGATAGACCATTGTTTCTGATGCACATGGATTAGGAGGGTGCAATTGGTGTTCAGCTCAGGGCACGGGGTGTATGGAGGACATAATCACAGTGCACCCTTCAACAATAAAGCACACATACACAATTATCAATGTCCAGTCATGTGATTATCCATGCCATTACGTGTGTATTGAGCATTATGACATTCAAACGTGCATGTACCCTCCACCCCAACAACACTCACCCCCTCCCCCCACAACTCCCCCAAACACCCTCACCCCCCTCCCCCCACAACTCCACCGAACACCCTCACCCCCCTCCCCCCACAACTCCACCGAACACCCTCACCCCCCTCCCCCCACAACTCCCCCAAACACCCTCACCCCCCTCCCCCCACAACTCCACCGAACACCCTCCCCCCCTCCCCCCCTCCCCCCACAACTCCACCGAACACCCTCACCCCCCTCCCCCCACAACTCCACCGAACACCCTCACCCCCCTCCCCCCACAACTCCACCGAACACCCTCACCCCCCTCCCCCCACAACTCCACCGAACACCCTCACCCCCCTCCCCCCACAACTCCACCGAACATGGTGTGCACATCAGTGCTGCATTAGTTCCCAAGTGTCAACAGGGACAGGCTGGCCCTACTTCCCTCCTCCACTACCACCATTGGGGGGTTGTGAGTCTGACCGCCGCAAGGACCGGCTGGACCTGCGCAGGATGGTTGTCTGGTCGGAGCTAGTAGACGAGGGCGTGGCTGGTTGATCTGCTCCCTGTGAGTGACGCATGCTCTCCATCGCCTCAGCAATGCGCGTTAGGACCTGCCTCACAGCGGCCATCTCGTCACATAGGCGCGTCGTGTTGCTGTCCATGGCAGCTTTCATGTCCCTTGACAACACCCGGATCTCCTCCCTGGTCGAGGCAGCCTCGCTCACTTGCCGGGCAACCAGGGCATTGAGCTCCTCCTGGCGCTGGCGTATCAGGCTCATGGTGTCGTCTGCGGCCCTGCCCCTGTTACTCCTCGGCGCAGCTTGCTGCATGTGGCCGACATCAGGTGAGCTCGCCACGGGACTGAATGACCCATCCATTGCATCTCCGGCATGCACCTCATGGATGCTGCCATTGGATGTGTTGCATGGGCTGTGGAGTGGGGACAGCTGGGGGCTGGGTGTACGCTGCCCTTCCGGTGTCGGACATGGGTCGTCCACATCACTCATAGGTGCCGTGGCTGCTGCTTCCCCAACGGAGCTATTGGCTGCGGACGGCGTGCCTTCTGGCACTGGCTCCTGAGTGGTGGGGGTGGGTGGTGGGGGTGCTGCCACAGTGTCGGATGGCATTTCGACCCTTGGTGTGGTCGTTGCGTGGGTGGCTTTTGAACGCTGGGCCACTCCAGATATCCCAGTGCCCCTCGATGTACTGGGCCTGGTGCCTGCATCCTTTCCCTTGGCCTGCTTTTTGGGTGGTGGGGCCTGCGTTGCAGAGTCCAGCTCCTCACTGTCAGATTGTGACCCTGTGGGGGAGCAAGACAGGGATAACATCAGTGATGGGTCAACGTGCATCATGCATATGTTGTTGTTGCTGCAGTTCTTTGGATTTGGACATCTACTTTGGGCCTGCAGGTTGTTGGCCAGATGGGTGGGTCATCCGGACATGTGTCAGGGTGACACGTGTGTGAGGTGCTGCATGCATGTGGTTGTGTGGGGATGTGCAGGGCATATATGCAGGGTTGTGTACATGTGTGTGTGATGACCCCATCCATTAGCTGATTCCCAATTCACATTTGGGGGAGGGACTCATGCTTGGCATTGCTGTGTCTTGCGTGGTCACTCACCTCCGTCTGACGTTGTTGCCACACCACACTCCATTCGGCCCACTCCCTCGATGGATTCTATGCCAATGGTGCTGGCACATGTCTCCTCCCACTCCTGCATCTTCATCGGGGATCCACCTCCACCTCCTGTGCCCATGGCCAGATTCCTGTTGGCCGATAAAATGCTGCGTACACGGAGGCGCAGATCATCCCACCGCTTGCGCACGTCCTTTACGGTGCGGGGGGTGGAGCCCACCGCACTGACTTTCTGCGCCACCTCAGCCCAGATTTCCTTTTTTCTCAGGAGTGCCGGGCGCCGCATGTCGCTAGCGAACACTACGTCTGCATTTGCAGCCAGGGTGTCTGCCAGCATTTTCAATTCCTCGTTTGAGAAGCGTTCTTTGCGCTGGCGCGCATCGGCTTTCTTTAGGGCCTTGGGCATTGTTTGTTCTTCTGGGATGTGGTTTTGCCAGTCGTGGTGTTGCTGCAGGTCCTGAGTGCAGGGGATGGCAATGGATTGTGTTTTTAAAGATGGCCGCCGGGCTCTTTCCCGTTCCGGTGCGATGACGCTATTTCCGGTTCCGGTGTTTTACGGTGACCGCTAATAGCAGTGACCGCTAACAGCGGTGACCGCTAATAGCGTGCAGCATGAGGGCGGAGGTGCTATCAGCACTTTGGTCGGAGCCGGTAAGGTGCTTTTCCGCCATGGCGGTAGGGTCATTTACCGGCATGGCCCTATGCGCGTGTCCGCTAACTCGTAATGGAACGCTATTAGCGGTCTCCTGCGATGGCGGACACGCTAATAGCGCCATGACGGTAAATCACATTTTTTAGCGCCTACCGTGTAATGAGGCCCAATGATTCTCGTCTCCTCATACAAGAGTTACATCCTGCTCCTCATCCCCATGAAAGTGTCATGATGCCTACCCCCGGGCATCCGGATCGAGTCCATCAGCCCCGGGAGCAGGCATCCAGATACTCATTAAAACCCCAACAGCCCTGGCTGGGGGCTGTTTGGATTCAGTCCTGGCGCCTTAGGCGCCAGGCTCATCATAGAAATCAGTCCTGGCTCCATAGTCGTCAGGCTCATAGACTTTACTTACCTTATGCAGACCATGCTGCAATTGAGTCCAAGCCAACGTGAGGCCTGGATGGGACTATTTTATTACAGGGACTATTTTTTTACTCGGGTGTGGTTCTGGGGAACTTCTTACATGGGACTACTTTGCAGGCTATTTAAACCACACCCGAACAGCAGCTCATGCTTCGTGTTATTCTGCATCCAGCAGCGTAACGCTCACAGTGTCTGCAAGTCAGCTTTCAGTCTTCTGCTACGCCCGCCTCGAATCCGGAGCTCCTAGACAAAAGGAAAAGAAAGGAGAAGAGGTTAGATCACAGACATTATTTGATTCCTTACCTGATTCCGGACCCACCACATCTCCGAGCCTGGAAAGGACATTATTTCAGCACGCGTCGCTTCGCCAGCAGCGGCGCCGCGATTTACTCACCAGTCCACCGCATCTTTCAACTCGGCGCTGCCTCCATCATTTTCTTCGTCGAAACCCAGCACCTGGGGGGAAAACAAAAGGAATAACAAGGTGAGCTGAGAAAACCGACAAAGACAATCTCTTTGCCACCATAGGCTTACCTGCTTTACCACCGGAGGTATTATCCTTTAATTCGCTGCATCTTTCTATGCCGCACCTATAAAGGCAGAGAAAACAGCAAGTTAAACTCATGCAACTTTTACCGGACAGTGTTTGGTAATACAGACTCTTACCTGAACGCCATCAGCTGCCTCCAGGCAATATTCTTTTGGACCCAGCTGCAACCTAACGAGGGCATGGAACAAGAGTGAACATCGGACATATTGAACACTTTGAACTTTATAGACACTGGAGTCAATATTCCTCCGGAACTCCTCCACTACCTTCAAACCAGTGAAGTAACTGGTATCTACGCGCCCCTGCATGCCATGCAGGATAGAGAGCTCATCATTTAAAAACATAAGGTGAGGTTACCAAGAGGGGATATCGGAGGTGATACGTGGGGAGAACGAGAACAGTTGGGGGGGGCATCACTAAAGTCCACGGGTGGCTAAATCCCTTTCTCCACTTGCAGGAGAATACTTCTACGAGTCCAGCAGACAAGATTAGGGGGGCCAGTCCAGACTGTCATCTCTTCACTACGCATCACGTTGGTGGAGACCGCAGCTGTCCGGGTCCGATCGACGCCCCTGTGGGAACCAGGTGAGCGTAACAGAAAGGCATCTTCGGCTATTACATCGCTTAAGGTAAGGATCTGTTCACTCAACTGCAGTGAAGCTGACGGATGTTGTTTCCTCGATATCAGTGTTAGACTCTGCTTGCATAGGTAGGACAGCGGCTCCAACAAGGAGTGTATGCCACAAATGGGCAAGATGTCTCAAATGAAGCAGAGGGCGGGGTAACACAGAGGGCGACACAGGGTATGCCGCAGCCTCCACTCTGCCTCCCAAAGACTCCACAAGACTCAGCTGACTCCGCGGGTCAGTTGTGTTTTTGATTGTAAAGCTCTTCCTTTCCGCAGCAAAGTGATGACTGACTGCAGGATTCAAAGGCCCAAAGAGCACCACGAAAAATCACAAATAGCTCACCTTCTCCTCGGCTTCTCCACAAGACTCAGCTGATTCCTTGTGGGCCTTGTACAAAGCAACGTTACATTGTGAAATGACAAAACAAAAATCACAACCTAAAATGACATAACCAGTTAGTATAACAAAACCATCCTTATTTCCAAGCAAAATGAAAGGGGGCAAGTTGAACGGAATACATATATAAACAAATAATTCTAAACGAAAAGGAGTAAAGCACAATACAATTTTGTTTCAGGATCAAAATTGGGAAGGGAGAATTAAAAAAGGAAAAATGCAAGGAAGATACAGGCTTGGGGATGCTTTGCGGAATGAGGCGTATGTCCTACAGAGGTGTGTGGGGGAAATAGAAACCCCATTAAAGCTAAAGGAAAGTGCCCATTTACAAACGCAATTTCATGTTAGCATAGCCAGAAAAGATGCAACATTGTGCAACATGTTGCAGCAGCTTAACATGATATAGCATGGCATAACATAACATAGTGTAGCATGCCAGACCTAGGAAATCCCCCATTTCCAAGCCATACAGAGCATAGCAAAGATAGCACACGTAGGAAAATCATGGCACAGCATAGCATACCAGACAAATTATAATGTAACCCAGCATTACAGCACCACAAGGGTAGCACGTCCCACATATGATCTTACAATGGGTGCAAGGAGGATGAGTTATAGTGGGCAAGGGGTAAGCAAAGAATGAGACGGGGGAATATAACAGGATTAGAAACCCGCAAGAACCAGGCACATTTTGTAGCAAGCCCACCTGCACACCCTGTCCCCACACAGCACGAAGCACCCATGATCCACTCCACACACCCAAAAGCCCTGCTCCAGACGCAGCCCTTCCAGTTTTGCAGTCGGCTTCTCTGCTTCTGCTATGAAAATGGAGAGCAGTAGCCGAGAACAGGCCCAGGAATAAAAAAAGGATGAATACTCCGCCCTTGATAACTTTGCTACATTCTGCCCTGAGACACATTGCTCTTCCCTTGCATCCAGAGATGGTATGTCCTGCCTAGTGGAAAACATTTCTGGGGCCGTTTTCAATTCTCATGTAAGAGCAGGCTGGTAACTGCATTATGTCTGATCCTTTAAAACAAATGGTGCTTCCCAGAATCTGTATTTTTTGTTTGTTTTGGGTTCTGCATAATGCTAACACGTTGCCTTACATTTGTTTCCGAGCACTTGGAGACACTGCACCATGCTGCAAGGCCTAGAATAACTGAGCCGTTCAGAAAGCTGCATCAAGCGGAAGAGGCATCAGTGCACCGCAGGCACTGTGCCTGGCTCGGCCACATGGTCCTGAGAGGCACCCCGACAAAGCCTGATACCCTACATTTCCTTTCTGTGGACCAACTACCTGGGTGGACGCGAGGACCATTTTAAGTCATGTAATAGAATGCAATGTAATGTAATAGGCATTTATAGTGTGCCGTTATGACTGTAAGGGTCCCTGGTGGAAAAGAAAAGGGGCAGGCGGAGGAGGAGGGAAAAGTGGGCATTGTCAAATGCCTGGTCACAGTGAATCCGGGTTCGTGGTGCTTCGCTTCCGGTTCTTCCCTTGCCCTCCAGAGTTCCAACCAGTGGCAAGTTTAGGATAGGGTCTGACCCCCGAATCCCCCTCTGGGATGGAAGAGATAGAACAAGAACCCAGGGGCCAACTCCTCACACCACGAGGCATCTATTCCTGGATTACCATGGCAAAGGGACAGCGCAAGGCGTTGCCTGGGAAAGCTGGTGACAGCTGTGCAAATTGATGAAGATGTTGCACCAGAAGGCAGTCAAGGATGGAAGGAGGAGACCATCTAAAGGCCTGATGAACAATGACTGGAGACAGTGGCAGGCAGTCGCCAAGACATCAGCGGCTGGAAAGAGCAATAACAGGCTGCACAGAGAAAGAGGGAAAGAGACAGGTAAGGGGCAGGCAGGGAACAGCAGCAGTGCAAGAATAAGGAGAAAGCAGGGCAAACATACGGAACGTATTAAGACGCACCCATGTCAGGGAAAGCTGAATTTAAATTGCCTGCTGCTCCTGCAACGTGATAATTGCAGCAGGCGTCATTGCCTAGCAACGCAGGATGCCTTGCGCTGAGTAAAGACGCAAGGAGGCAATGTCTGGCCCTCCGTGCTTGTACGCCGTGGTCCGTATAGCGATGCCAATTTACGGTGTCCTACCGTGATGCCTGCCTCTGGCTCGGGGACCATGCATTGATCCACAACCTACAGCCTGCCGGCCAATCCATCCATTCTGCAGCCGCCAGTGTCAGTGGGCAGCCGCGGGCCACGAAGGTAATGGGCCCGTTGCGCAACAGGCATAGGTAAAAACAAAGGTCCGATTTTATGGAGATTCTAGTAGAGGTAGGGGAGATAGGTTAGTTCTCCAGCATGGGGTCTGGCATGGATTCACATGCTCATGAATATTCCCCGTCGTCAGGCTGGGAATCCTCGGTAAAGAAAAAACCAGTATCAGTTTCGTTTCTGATCTGTCTTTCGTAGCAGTAACCAATCACTGATCTCTGCGTCATACTGACCACAGCCAATGACTGCCCTCTACCTAAGCCCCGCCTCTGGCAGCCATCTTCAGATTTTTACCGCACGTTCAAGTGTTGGGATCCTCGTGCTATTGCTCTCGAGCGTTAGTGCTATTTTTTCATGTTTTTTCTCAAAAACTTCGATTTTTTTCGGTCAAAAAGAGCCTCAAGCTCCACCGATTCTTCATCCGATCAACGGGGACCCGTGTCGGATTCGTCTACGCCCCTCAAGGGTGAAGATTTCGTCGAGCTACGCTTTTGGAGGACTTCAGAAGTTTCTCAGGCCCATCTCGGACATGGCCCAGGAGAAGGGAAGCTCGACGCCGGGAAAGCTGTTCAGGGTCTGCCCTGGATGCCAGCTTCAGAATGTCTTTAAGGAGGACGAACACTCCTTTTGTCTTTACTGCCTACATGAGGACAAGACGCACGTGGAGAAGGACTGTGCGTTTTGCGGCAATATGTCGGAGCGGACCATGAAGGACCGCCATCAACGTCTCGCCAACTGGCTGGAAGGGAAGAGCCCGTCAGGCGAGAAGAAGAGGAAGAAATCCGGCGACGGGGGTCCAACACAAGGCCAAGCACCGCGAGTCCGCTGGCACCGGGAGCGCCGAACGGTCGGGCTCTACGGGCGCCAGGCAGGGCGCATCCTCCCCGGCACCATCAACCACGAGCCAACGCTCTGGTTCGGGTAAGAGGAAGGCCGAGCACCCGGCGAAGCTCCTGGAGAGGCCCCGGTCGAGCTCGAAGGCCCCATCGGAGGGAGAGCGAGGCAGTGCCCCCCCCAAGGAGAAGGCGGTGAGCGCACCTAAGGTGGTGAAAGCCTTAATCCATCCGGCCAAGGCCTCTATCGAGACAGTCGCGGCGGCCCTGGCTCAGCCTGTGGAGGCTACACCAGTGGCGGCGACCTCGGGGCTCAGAGTCTCCCTGCCACCACGGAGGGAGTCCTCTTTTATGCCCATCGACAGGACCCCCGTGAAACCTCCGACGGAGAAGAAAAAGGGGGGGCAGGAGGTCGTCGTGGATTCGGCCTCAACCTCTGAGGAAGAGCTGATCGAGGTCTTAAGCCACGGCGTTGGCGTGGAAGAAGACAAGCCCGACGGGAGGGATCCCGACGTAGGAGACGACGATATCGTCGAGGGTGCCGACGGGGCCCCTGACCGCCCGTCGGACTCCCCTCAACCAGCGCCGCAAGACAACTCGGCGGCCATTTTGTTGGCTATACAGTCCTTATGCTCGGAGATAAGGACGAGACTGCCGTTACCACCAGCGGAGGAACCGCTCCCGACGGGGGACCCGGAGCCAGGCCCTTCTGGGAGCCCTCCCCCTAAGAGAAGAAGGATTCACCCTCCACCTCCTTTTCAGCCATCGCGCCCTGTTCAGCCCTCCTCCCCGTCCACGACTCGTGGGGATGATACGGGGACTGACACGGCCGCGACGGGTACGGACGACAAGGTTTACGACGAGGATCTGCCGTCGTCACCTCCCACCCGGGCTTCCCCGCCCGACGAGATTGGATCGTTTCACTCCATGATCGCCAGGGCATCCGAGCTCTTCCAGCTCTGCCCGGAGGAGAAGAAGAAGGAAGGTTTCCTTTATCAACGGCGCAAGGCCAAGAGGAAGACGGTCCTCTCCGTGCCTCTACTGGACGATATTTGGGATGAGGGCCTCGCCCTCCTCAAGAACCCATCCACGACGCTGGCTAGAAGGGATCGGTACGAGAAGAAGTACCGGGTCCCGGACGCGGCCCCCTTGTGCCTCCGGGCACAGCCGACCCCGGACTCCGTCGTCTCCGCGGCGGCCAGGAAGAAAGCGGGGGGGGGGTGCGGCCTCCACGTCGACTTCCCCGCCGGACGGCGAGGGAAAGAAATTGGATACGATGGGACGCAGGGTCATCTCGTCTGCAGCGACGACGATTAAGGCGGCCAACGCCTTGGCTATCGTAGCCCGCTACGACAGGGAGCTGTGGTACAAACTGGCCCCCCTGCTGGACTTCCTTCTGGACGACAAGAGGGCGGATGCCCTAGAGATCTTGCAGGAAGGTGAGGTGGCGTCGGACCACGCCATTACGATTGCGACGGACATCGCCGACACTGGATTTCGCCAGTTGGGCAACGGCGTGTGCCTTAGGCGACGTGGATGGCTCAAGGCTACTGACTTCCGTCAAGACGTGCAGACCAGAGTCTTGGACATGCCGTTCGATGGAAACAACCTGTTTGGGAAAACAGTGGACGATTCCCTTCAAGCCATCAAAGCAGACACGGAGACGGCCCGGGCTCTTGGGGTTCTCCAGCAACGGCGGCCGCCCTTTCGGAGCGACGGAGGCAAGGGTGCCTCCAAAGGTTCCGCGGCGGATTTTCCACCTACCGTCAAGCGGCCCGTTCGTCGTCGCAGGAAGCTTACAGGGGACGAGGCAAGTCAGGCGGACCCCGCCGTCGTCGCCAAGGAGGTCAAGGCGGCAAAGCCTCGTTGAAGCAGGACTGAACCGGCCGTGGGGTCGGGCCCCCACCGAAGCACCCCGGTGGGAGGCCGGCTGGCGAGCTTCGTCAGCGTGTGGGAGTCCAACTCCACCGACCGTTGGGTGCTGGACGCCCTAGCCCAGGGTCACGCGCTCGAGTTTCCAAGAAGGTGCCCGCGCGTCCCCCCTGTGGCCAGTAAAGAACTTCACGTCCCTCAACTTCTCTTGGAGGTAAAGGCGATGCTCAGGAAGGGCGCCATCGAGCTCGTCCCAAAGAGGCTTCGGGGCTCCGGAGTTTACTCAAGATACTTTCTCGTGAAGAAGAAGGCGGGAGGATGGCGTCCCATCCTGGACCTACGACGACTGAACAAATTCATCAAGGCACAGAAGTTCCGGATGGTCACCCTCCAACACGTCCTGGGTCAGCTGGAGGAGGGCGATTTCCTCTCGTCGTTGGATTTGGAGGATGCCTACTTCCATATTCCCATCCTAAAGGGACACCAAAAGTTTCTCAGGTTCGTGGTCCAAGGGCGTCACTATCAGTTCAGAGCCCTTCCCTTCGGACTAAGGTCGGCACCCAGGGTGTTCACCAAGTGCCTCGCACCGGTGGCGGCGCAGCTGCGCCGAGAGGGGATCCACGTCTACCCCTACCTGGACGACTGGCTCATCCGAGCCAAGACGAGGGAGCTCGCCGTGGAGCACAGGGCAAGGACCGTCCAACTTCTCACGGACCTGGGATTCTCCGTAAACTACGCCAAGTCCCACCTGGTGCCCGCGCAAGACGCACTGTTTCTGGGAGCAAAGCTCGACACAGTGTCGCTTCTGGCCTCCCCGTCGGAGGAAAGGACGAGGGCCATTCTGGGCAAGGTGCAGCGGATGCTGGTTGCGGACACGGCCAGAGTGAAGTCCATCAAGTCCCTCCTCGGAATGATGTCTTCTTGCATTTACCTCATCCCCCTGTGCAGGCTCCGGATGCGCCCGTTGCAGGAGTTCCTGGACGCGCGCTGGATCCAGACGACGGGCAGCTTCGAGGAGAGGATCACACTCGACGAGAGTTTCCGACGAGCGATCCGGTGGTGGGACACCCACGCGCATCTGACGGCGGGCATGGACTTCCAGACCCCCGGCCACCAGGAGACAGTGACCACGGATGCCTCCCTGGAAGGATGGGGAGCGCACACCGAAAATCTGCACGCGAGAGGCCTTTGGCTCCCGACGGAGAAGTCCCTCCATATCAACATCCTGGAGCTCCGTGCAGTGTTTTGGGCCCTTAGGTCCTTCCTTCCGTCCCTCAAGGGCAAGGTGGTGAGGATCTTCACCGACAACACCACCACCATGTTCTACATCAGGAAACAGGGCGGAAGCAGGTCCCCAGCCCTGTCCAGGGAGGCGCAGGATCTGTGGCATTGGGCCGTCGCCCAAGGAATGTTTCTGGTGCCGTTTCATCTGGCAGGGATAAAAAACACCATCGCCGACTCACTCAGCAGGGAGCTGCGCTCGTGCCACGAGTGGGAACTACGACAGGATCTAGTGGACCACCTCTTCCGACGGTGGGGCACACCCCAGATCGATCTGTTCGCGACGGCGACGAACTCCAAGTGCCGGAGGTTCGCCAGCAGGTTTCCCCAGCCGAGGAGCATGGGCGATGCTTTCTCGTTCCCCTGGGAGGGCCTGTTTCTTTACGCGTTCCCTCCATTGCCATTGCTGATCCGGCTCATCAACCAGCTCAAGAGGTCACGGTGCAGGATGATCCTCGTCGCACCTGCGTGGCCGAGGCAGATATGGTTCCCGGACCTTCTGGACTTGTCAGCGTCCCCGTCAATCAAGCTGCCAGTGGACGCGGATCTTCTCTCCAGGGAAGGAGGCGCCATCCTCCATCACGACCCGAAGTCGCTGAACTTGCAGGCCTGGCTCCTGCAGCGTTAGAGTTTGGAGGATACGACATACCGGCCGACTGCAGAGAGGTTCTTGCAAAGGCCAGGGCGTCCTCAACTCTTAAATGCTACGGACACAAATGGAAGAGGTTCTCTGTCTGGTGCCACGCACAGAAGATTAACCCTCTACGGATTACGGCCCCCCAAGTACTGCTGTACCTACTGACGCTGGCCAAAGCTGGACTGGCGCACGCGTCCATCAAGATTCATCTTGCTGCAATCTCCCGATACACCAGAACCATTGGGGTGGACCTTTTTGTGGTCTCATCGTCTGGTGAAAGAGTTCATGAAGGGACTGTTCAGATCGTTCCCGCCGGTGAAGGCTCCGGCCCCGGCGTGGGAGCTCAACGTGGTGCTGACCAAGCTCATGGGACCTCCATTCGAGCCTCTGCACTCGGCTCCGTTGAAGTTCTTGTCGTGGAAAACAGCGTTTCTTGTGGCCATCACCTCCGCACGACGGGTGGGAGAGATCCAGGCCCTTTCCTGCAAGGCCCCGTACTTGACTTTTCACGACACGAGGGTAGTGCTCAGGACGCACCCCTCCTTCATGCCCAAGGTGCCGTCGGACTTCCACCTCAACAAACCCTTGGTGTTGCCTGTTTTCTTCCCGTTGCCTTAGTCGCCGGCTGAAAGGACTTTGCACTCGCTGGATGTGGCTAGAGCGCTGAAGTTCTACGTGGACCGCACGAAGTGTTTTCGGAAGACGTCACAACTCGTTGTGAATTTTGGACCTGTCAATCAGGGGAAAGCTCTCTCGAAGGCTTCCATTTCCAGATGGCTCTCCGGCTGTATCATGTACTGTCATCGGTTGGCAAACCGACCGCTGCCTGGCCGTCCGAGAGCCCATTCCACCAGAGCGATCGCAGCTACCACGGCGTTCCTATCTGGTGTGCCCTTGCTGGACATCTGCAGGGCTGCTACGTGGAGGTTGACGCACACCTTCACGAAATTCTACTGCGTCGATCGGGATTCCAGGGAGGAGTCCAGGGTCGGCCAAGCAGTGCTGCGCAACCTGTTCGCCTAAGGTGAGCCTGGTGAGGAGGTAAGATTTGCTTAATGTTGAATTTGATGTAATGCTTAATGTTGAGCCTTTGCCACCTCCCGTGGTTGTGCATGTGTGTACTGCTATGTATTCTTTATTCATGAGCATGTGAATCCATGCCAGACCCCATGCTGGAGAAGGAACAAGTTACTTACCTGTAACTGTTGTTCTCCAGCATGGGTCTGGCATGGATTCACATGCGAACCCTCCCGCCTATCCCTCTGCGGCTCTTCACTTGGTCATACTGCCACTTCACGTGCTACCAAATCTGAAGATGGCTGCCAGAGGCGGGGCTTAGGTAGAGGGCAGTCATAGGCTGTGGTCAGTATGACGCAGAGATCAGTGATTGGTTACTACTACGAAAGGCAGATCAGAAACGAAACTGATACTGGTTTTTTCTTTACCGAGGATTCCCAGCCTGACGACGGGGAATATTCATGAGCATGTGAATCCATGCCAGACCCATGCTGGAGAACAACAGTTACAGGTAAGTAACTTGTTCCATACATGCACACTCGGCACAGATGGCTCATTAGAGAAGTACAGAAAAAATAGGAAAGCTCTGGAAAGCATAGAAAAGTTGTCGTAAGGACAGTTTAATGTAAGCTAGTAGATAGTTATGTTGCGTTGAAAGGATTTTGTAAGGACTTTTATGTTGTAAATACCATTCCCCATATAACCATCTAATGTATGCCTGTAACTCCTACTTCTGTCCAGCTTTTCATTGGTTTCCAATAGGTTGATGCTTAAGAAATGCCAAAAATAAAATACAAATTAATCAGTTAAAGATTTACATAGAAAATCTTCATCATGCATATGGACACATTAAAAAGCTATGCAACAAACACTGAAACACTACAGTAAAGATGGTATTGATGTTTGGAACAATGTTGGCTTCAAGTCATAAGGAGTAACCTGAGACAGGCTGGTAGTGCACACCCTCAATTTTCACTTTTATTTTAAAGCTAAGGTGTAATTGATGAACCTAACCACAAGATGGAAGTTATGTATGCAATGTTTGAATGCAAAACAGTTACCAACCTGCAGATCTGTTGGTACTCATTACTAGCATTGACAATAGACTCTTAGAGAGTGCTTTGCTACATCTAAAGCTTGAACCCACCACAAAGACACTGGTTCTGTGGTCCTCACGCATTCCCGAAATTGCAATAGCTGTATTTTTGGCACCTATAAAATAAGGCGTAGTGCAAGGGCGAGTGGTGTGCAGAGAAAAGAGGAAGTGAGACAGGTGCATGGGGGGACAGTGGTGCAGGTGGCAGTGTGGTCCAGAAAGAGAACATAGTATCGCAGGGGTAGATGGGTAGCAACCGAGAAGATGCATGGGTAGGTGGTGGCACAGGTAAGAGTGGGGTGCAAGGAAAACTAAACATAGAGGGGAGGGTCAGGAGAGGGGCAAGGAAGGTTAGTGGTGCTGGGGAGGCAGTGTGGTGCTGTGAGAGCAGGATGTTAGGTGGGAGGTGTAGACATGGGAAGGTGTGTGTGTGTGTGTGAATGTGAGCGTGTGTGTGTGTTTAGGGACCCAGGTGGACAGATAAAGAGTGATGTAAGGGAGGGGAGGTGGATGGCAAAGAAAGAGACAAGGGACAGGTGCACATGAAGGTAGGTGAAAGAAAAAGAGGGTTGTGCACAATGTGAAAAACCAGAGGGTGTTTCACTGCCTAGACTGCGGGGATCCCTTACTCAGGTGGCCAGGGCACAACCATCACCTTTGGACCCAAACCCTGGGGGTGGACAAGTGCAAGAGGATCACCTGGGTGAGGGGTCCTCTGGGAGTAGGGAAGGGACGCCCTATGGCGGGACATGGTATCCCCCCTTTCCAAATACCCCTGTCCCATCCTATTTTATAGGATATTCTAAATTCCTAGCTCCCCCCCTTTCCTACACAAACACTGAGCAGAGGAAGAGGAGGTCTGCCCCATGCAATACATTGGACATGTCCCATTAATAAGATCAGGCAGGGTCAGGCACTTGATCTTAATTACATACACCTGGTACCTATTTGCTCTCAGACACACTCAGAGCAAGGCGATGCGCGAGAAGGAGCAGTTCTTCCAGGGCAACAGTGAAACAGGCGGAGCAGAGCGACAGGCCGAGGGAGGGAACCAGCGTATGGAGAAACCTTGGACACTCCGGCGAGAGATTGTTACCTCCGAAGGGCCTTGAAGGTTGCGCAAGGAAGCCCTGCAAAAGAGGTTGTGATATGATCCTTGACTTCAGGATCAAAGCTGCGAAAGACACAAAGTAAATTAAGACAGTCGGTGAGTTGAGGAAAGCAGTGAAGGTCCGGTCTGTGTTAAATGAAACTTGACGGCAACAGTATCCGACGCATGATGGTTGAGCGTGTGCCGATAAGACACGAGAGAAAACAAAGCATTGTAAAGAACTGCAAATTAAAGATACAAAGTAACAGAGTGGTCTGGCAAAAGAAGATTGCCCAATTGAAAGTCTCTGTGAAATTTCTTATGCCGTAGAAGCGGCGGAAAGAGAAAGAAACTGAGATGCAAGAACTAAACTGTTACATTTGATCCTGGCCGAGGAAAACCTGGATGTGAGAGATGCCTTTGAACTGTTAGGTTTGATCCCGGGAGAGGGAAACCTGGATGTGAGAGATATCTTTGAACCTTGAAATAAGTACTGTGTTCAAAACTACATTTACCAAGAGGCCTTGGTGTAGGAGAGAAAAAGTGATGCTTGATGAAAGTAGGTCGAAGTGGTCATACAGAGGTAAGAGCCGAAGCCTTGCAGTTTTGAAAGTCTTCAACAGCGGAAGGAAAGTGAAAAGAGGCTTAAGTCTGACAGAGGTAAGCCTATAAAGGTGTGATTGAAGCTGGGGGAAGGGAACCCCCACAAATTGTGATTGAAAGGTTTGAACTCGGCGGAGGGAAACCTGCACTGAATTGTGGTAACCAGAAGGAAACAAACTTTTGTTGAACTGTATTACAAGTTAAAAGGTGACCTGGGCTGGAGTGAGAGAAAACCTAGAGGTCCAGCAGATAAACTAGTGACTTTTTGTGGAAGGCCAAGTGGGCCCAGGTCCACAAAATTAACTGCATCCTTGTGTCCCAAGACAGAGTGTGTTGCAAGGTCCAAGTGTGCCACCTTAGCCCGTGCTACAAAACGTGGGAAAGGGAGTTTACTCAGCCATACTGACATTTATTTTGAACACTGATTTCCCTTTTTTGCATTACACATTCCCTTTACACATTTATTGTATTAGAAAGAGGGCAGGCATTAGGTGTCTAAGTATAGGCCATTTTATTTTGACCAAGGACTGGCTAGGACTGCAATTTCTTTTTGTTTGATGGTCGACTATACTTCCATCTTAGTTATGGGGCAAGATAGGAGATTTCCAACCCCTTTTAAACCATCGAAGGTTTTGAAACTTGCAGCTCTTGTGTCAATATCTACTTGTGATACCATGCCTCCCTCACAACAGAGAGAGCTGCAGGGGAGAAGCAAGTGCAGAGGAGAGAGAAAGGAAGTTTGAAAAGGAAGGAGGTGTGCACTCAACAAATATCATTTTGAAACAGGTATGTTTCACAGAAGACATGCAAGCTAACCATATTATCAGTACTGATCAATGACCATCTGAGGCGCCCACACTCCCACTGGACGAAACACTGTTTCCCTAATTGGCTTGTAGGATCTATGAAGGTTTATGCATGTGGTTATGTCCTCTGAAGCCTTAATATGCAATGTCCTGGTGACTAAATACAACGTGAACACTACTCTGGTCAAAAAGAACTGGAGCGAACAAACACTTAATGCATTCAGATAAGAAAAACAGGAAGAACTTTTCAGACTTCAAAATCCAAACACCTCACTTCCCCTGACTTCCTCCTGCCCCGACTGATAGCTGCCTGCCTCAGATGGATTACGGTTTCTTCCCAGTTAAGTCTGCGCTAGAGGAATCCCATAAATATATACCATACAGGCACAGGAAACATTGTGGTGTTGCAAAGTAATTTAACTTATTGAATGACTGTGCGTTTTTTAAATCAACCTGGGATCAGAAAATGTATTTAGCTGAAATCCAGGGATTAATGATAAGATGTTAGTTCCTAACATCTCCATTGGGGCAGGTGCCTATGGAAGTAGTGGAGGGAGCCTAGGAAGGACTGCTTTACAGTGAACGAGGGTTGCAGGGGTGTCCCCCGCAGCCAATCCCGAACAAAGTTTTTAAAAAAAGAAAGAACAAGGAAAGGACCCTGTGGCATCAGTTCCCGATCACGGAAGTGAAAGGGAACAAGCGTCGCAGGGACACAGCGA
Source organism: Ambystoma mexicanum (assembly GCF_040938575.1). Taxonomy (NCBI): domain Eukaryota; kingdom Metazoa; phylum Chordata; class Amphibia; order Caudata; family Ambystomatidae; genus Ambystoma; species Ambystoma mexicanum. Next base: position 265,367,357 of record NC_090928.1, on the reverse strand, counting down.
GTCGGCTGCACACAGCGAAGTGTGCCGCCGCAAGGTAAGTAGGGGTGGGGTGGGTGGGGTTGGAAGCCTGTGACTGCAATGTTCAGGGGAGAAAAGAGCAAAGGTTTTCGGAAAAGTACATTTCGGTCTTTTCTCCCTCGATCATTTCAGCCACGGGCTTCCAACCCCAATTCGGTAAATCCAGAATGGAGAGGGATCTGGAAGTTATTAGTGCCCAGGTAGGAACAGATCCTATTAAAGATGAGTCATTCAAAGATTGTAGATAGCGGGGGGGACAGATACAGGCCAATAGCTGACCGTATTGTTGGAGCCTCCCACATGAAACAACGTGAGAAATCAGATTTTTCTTCTGCAGTTAATGGTTAAAACACGGTAAGTATTACTTATGACCTATAGATGTGGGAGAGGTGGTAACCACTCAAGTGGGGTGTTTTGGGGACTGCCACAAAAGAATTCCATTTGAGGCCCACAATGCTGGCGAGGGATGGATTCAGTGTCACTCTCACGTGCACAATACAAGCGCAGTCCAGGGGGCACAGAATGCACCATGCACTCAGAGCTTTGGGCCCTGGTGTACAGGACCAAAGACCCTGGGACTCCAACCCACAGAGTTGACTGGATTGCAAATGGCTCAAAGATCACAGTCACACTGGTAGGTTGCAGGCCCCCCCTCAACAGTTCAGCAAGGACATAAAGGCATCAGGATAGCGCAAGGACAGCAGGCAAGGAGGTTCCAGCAGTCATAGCTAGAGGTCTCAGCAAGACTTCTCCAGCAGGCAGCAGACAGCACTCCAAACCCGAGGCATAGTAGCACTTATGTTCTTATGCTATGACTGGGCCTGTTCATCGTCTCCCACCAGACAAGCACTACGTCCTCAGACCAGGAATTGTTTATCTCCATTTTAACTGGAAACGAATGCCTAGGACTACACACCGAGTCCTAGAAGCACTTATGTTCTTACGCCATGACAGGACTTGATCATTGTCTTCCTGCAGGTGTGCACTGACTTCTCAGTCTAGAAGATGTCTATCTTTGCTCATCTTTACTTATCCATAAATTAATGCGAGAACTACAAACCCAGGGCCTAGTAGCACTTAAGTTCAAATGATATGATTGGGCCTGATCTTGTCGTCCACCAGGTATGCAATGTGCTCTCTGATCAGGTGATGCTTACCCTGATCTATCTGGGAATGGATGCCCTGAACCCCTTAACCAGGACAGAGTATCACCTATGTTCTGGAGCTTCGATTGGGCTTGCTCTTTGTCTCTTGCGGACATACACTACACTCTCCTATCAGATAAGACTTCTAGCACACTCAGCTCTCGCAATGGACCATGATGCTATGTTAATTTCCCAATTCATACCATAAATTTGGACGGGAATACCCACCCCTTCTGAAAAATGGGATCCCATTGGATCCCATTAGCACGTATGACCTAAACATTAGAAATGGAGTGACGATATCCCTTCAAGGGACTACGCTGTAAAATCATCTGAGGAATCTGGCAAGGCAGGATCCCTCAAATGACAACGAGGTGCTGTCACCTGTTAATCCTGTTAATCAATGCTGTAAACACACGCTAGACCAAGAACACACCGCTGCATGCAAAAATATCAGTCAGACACAGCACCTTCAGGTTCATTGAGTATCGGTCATCACATCTAGGATGTACTCGTAAATCCGATAGAACAGAACTGGATATATCTGCACACTGAAAATGTGTTGTCCATTAAGCAACTGCAGACTCTACAAGACACTTGGGATGACCTCAGACTTGCAATCGCTTAGCTCAGTAAAGGTTGGAATCGAGCAACTCAATACCGATGACACCATCAATCGGGGAAAGACACGCTCAAGCTTGGTAAACAGAACAAACTGCACACTAGACCGAGAATGTCTCTCTGAGAACTAAAGCTCTGAACCTTTAAAATAAGGAGATCCGGTCACCACAGGCTCTGAAAGGTAATCAGAAATTGAGGACTCCCTCCACTTTACACAGATACTCACCCATACCAGTATGCTAATTCTCTCCTCTGCACCAACAAACAATAGAATGCAGCTATACCCCTCGATTAATTAGTCCTAGCTGCACACATACTTACACACCTCCATGGACACCTCAACAGTCTTTAGAACGCAGTTATGCCCCAGGGGAAATCAGCCTAGCTGCACACATAATCTCATTCCCAAGCTCAGCCTCCACCAGAATGCAGCTAACGAAGTCAATTGAACTTGCTGCACACATTCTACTGATATGCCACAACCACTGCACCACTTCAACTCGCCTAGCTATAGAATGCAGCTACACACCACTTAAACCACCATGGTTGCACCCATGCTGAGTGCACACAAGCACTTTCCACTACCATACTCCCTGCACTGACCTGGACTATGGCCCCCGTGACGTTCATCCCACAGCGCTTTGAAATCATACCAATGGTAAAAAAAAAGGCACTATACAAATGCACAATAACATAACAAAGAGGCTTGCACAACTTGGAAAAGTAGGGCACATCAATCTTAAGAGTCATCATAGCAGCAGATCTTTCAGGAAAGTAAAAACGGATCTGGGAAATGGCCTATGTCTCCCTTTGATACACACATTCACACAGGAGCTGGCTAAGCCAGCCTACGACTCTACAGCAGTCAAACGTTTGGAGGCCAGCGAATCAGGGGTGGACAGAACAACTACCAAACACACAGACACTTTCACGCAGGATGTTGATTGGGGTCTCTAAGCGACCCTAAGCAAGTTTACACTGGCCTAAACCCAAACTGAGGATGCCTTTGTGGGCTCAGGGTGAGCCCACATGAGCAAAACAGCCATTTTGGCTGTGCACCATTGAAAGCTAAAACAAACAAAGGCCACACAACAAAGTGCCCAGTGGTATAACTTAGAAAAATACATCAATACCCCAGTGGATATCATACAGGTACATTGGGGTAGAGATGGAGTAAAAATAACTGCAGCTGTTCAAGTTGGTGGGTGGGGAGATGTTCCTGAAGTTCATGTCTCCCATGAGTGTTACTGGGGCTTTGATGTGAGCAGAGCCCAGGAGGAGGTCCCGATCAGGGAACAAGGTGTTGAGAGAGCCTGGGAACAGGTACATTTGGAGGATGATCAGTGATCTTTGCGCAAGGTGTTGACTTGCAGTGAATTCAAAGGAGAGGGATAGAAAGTAGAAGGGTGAAGAGGGGTAGGTTGATGGGCCGTGATGATGATATGGCAAGCGACACCATCTCTTTCAGAAGAGTGGGAGGAGTGTGGAAAGGTAGCAAAGTCATTTTATAAGACTATAGTGGAGTTAAGCGGAGTGATTCAAAGGCCAGTAATGCCCATATCTGCCACAACGGGGTTTATCCGACTCAAAGTGATCAGTGATGAAGGGGAGTTTCTTACAGATACAAGTGCATTCTGGAGCCTCCGCGTTAGTTGAGTGGCTGAGGGTTGGAGGAACGAATTATTACTGGAGGAGAGGTGAGGATGTTAGATAAGATTAGAGAAGGTAAATAATCCTGGGGGCAAAGGGCAGCAACACAATAAGAGGAGGCGGAGAATGGAGAAGCAGAGATGAAGAGAGGAGGCAAGAGAGAGAGAGCGAGAGAGATAGAGTCCCCAAGAGTGGTAGATAGGTAAGGAAACAATAGGTACCAGCAGTAGGAGTGTGAGGGATGCACTAGAACCGGAGGAAATTGAGATAGGGCAGGAGGGTACGTTCGTTCTAGATTAGATTTAAGAACTAGGGCAGACAGGCAGACCCTATGACCTACCAAGCCCACACAGTGCTTATGCCCTTAGACCAATCACTCTGTAACTGGGAACACGGGTGTCGAGACATCTAGCTTGGTGTTAAATGGGGCCACGTGTTGCACTTGGCTCCATCAACGCTTTTCCTCTCCCTCTGGTCAAAGGAAATAGGAAGCCTGGGCCGAAGGTCGCTTAATTTGCGGTTCGAGCTCGCAGGCACCACTGTTGCGGCTCATCTTGCAGGGTTGAGGTTCTCCAGTGCCGATACCTTGATCCTTCCTGCATTTCTCTTTAAGGCTTCCAGCGGTAGGGTTATGTGTTGTGTTTGACCCACCTCAAGGCCTCACCTGATATGATAGGTTATTTAAAAACTACCCAGAGGTTTCTAAGCGCGGACCCAGGGATCGAACCTGTGGTGCTCTGTGTCGTCTTGCTTCCAAGGCGATTAGTACAGTACAGAATAGTACTCTGCCATTGGGCACTAACACAAGTTCATCCTTGTTTTGGAACAACCTCTCTCTTTCCTCATGTACAAAGGTGCTAAGCGAATGATAACTAGATGGATTTTGGCCCGGGAGGATAGCCAGGGGCAACGTGTTTGTCTTGGAAACAGGGCAGGGGTTTAAATCCAAGTGCCACGCTTACACAATGGTCTCCAATATTAAGTGTGTAATAAAATATTCATTAAATTAAATGTTTACTATCAATGACAGGATTTCTATGATGGGTTGCTTCAACTGTGCTCTAAGGTCCTTGGACTACATAGCGTACATCAACAAACTGTAAAAGCAGGGTTTGTTTACCCAATGTTCTTTTTTAGTTTTGGCTATTTGGTGGTGTTAAAGCTGCAACTATTACTTTGGAGTAAAGTTAGACGGGCGATGCACACAGCTTGTGGCTGTTGATTGGTTATTTACCTACCCATTGACTGCACATGACATGTTAATCCATATGGCCATGTCCATCTGCTGCCCGTCCCTCCCCACCCAAAACCCAGCATCCTGAGATATCTCTGAGACAGCTTTATCAAGCAGTAACATCAAACTGTGTGCTGTATATGGCCTGCAGGTGTTAATTGTAAGCAGTATTCTGAGTTAATGGCTTTATTGCAGTTGTAACTGTGCTCCTTGTGTTATACAATTATCTTAAATAAGTGTGCCCGTGTCATCTTAATTTATAAGCAAATTGTGTATCCTCACATCTTTACAGAACATGTTCTTGTACTGAAGTTCTTTTAACAATTATGTTAAAAAGAAGCCTGGGCAAATCCAACAGTTGTGTCTGGTGTATAAGCATTAGATAGGCATTGGCCAGGCCGTGCGATGTTATGCCCATGTACTCGCACCGTATTCCAACTGCTGCCATCTCATGGCCAGGTAGTACCATGATGAAAGTTCTGAAAAATGCCTATCACATGCCTATGCAAAACCCAAAACTCTAAACTTTGACAATCCTTGCTTCCTTCCGTGGCAGTCTGGCATTGCACCTGGTGACTACTCCTGCTCTTGCAACGAACCTGTATAATTTCCCCTAAAATCCGTCCTATTTATTTCAAAATTGCAGGTTACGGGATGACATGAAGGTCTGTGTAGCAGACTTCGGGTTGTCCAAGAAGATTTACAGTGGGGACTATTACCGGCAGGGGCGCATCGCCAAGATGCCGGTGAAGTGGATTGCCATCGAAAGCTTGGCAGATCGGATCTACACCATCAAAAGTGATGTGGTAGGTAACTGGAAAGTGGGCCATCTGGGCGAGTCCAGTGTAATGGTGGTGGGCATGCCCTCCATCTGTTGTAAAGCACAGGGGCACTCATGCACAGGAAATCCTTGTGTCATACTTATAGGCGGTGTAACGTTAAATTACATCAGTGAAGAGGAACCAGTGAAATTAAACAATAAAATGGTTTTTATACACGTCTCTCTGCTAGTTACTCATTATGTGGCACGCCACATTTTTTTTGATCTGCAACTCCCAGGAACCCTACCCAGCATAGTCAATGGTGAAGGATCATGTGAGTTGTAGTCAAGAACATCTGGAGAGCTGCATAAGTATTGTTGGCCCTTTCACTCAACATTGGTGCCTATGTGTCTATATCTTTTTCAAGCTTTATTTAAAAATAATTACAAGTTGCATTCCTGATGCTGCTGTTCACAGGCCATTCATGGAACCTACCTTGGGAAATTACAGGGGTTGGTTTAATTGGATATGTGGGGTAAAGAGAGTGCACACATAATAGGATTGTACAGCTGGGTAAGCTCTCGTGTTACTGTACCCTGTGTGCGCTGGTTCAACCTCAGAGCGGAGCTGCATCTATCAAGACTGCCTCACACATCCCATTGGACACCTAGTTGCAGACCTTTTCTATGATATAATATAATATGATATGTCATTTATAACGCGCCTGTACACAAGTGTTTCTAGGCGTGGTAAGACAAGGGAGGGGGAAACAGGGGGAGGACAAGACATTCAGATCGTGGAAGTGCGACAATGCAAAGTGCAGGGGGAAGGCAAGGGGTGGGATCCAGGGAGGGGGAGGGACAAGTGACAATCAGGGCATCATTGCTCTGAGTAAGTGCATCCAGGGTGGCACAGCTCTGTAAATTCAAGTAGACAGCGGACTGTACAGGTTACAGTTGCAGCCCTAAGTGCACAGTAGAGTGTGGGGGAGACTGGTCATGGAGGAGCCTGGTACCCAGTGAGACTGAGGGTAGCCAGCAACCAGTCAGCTCAGCAGACAGGTAGGTCAGCAGGGGAGGGAGAGAGAGAAAGCAGAGGAGAAAAGGAAGGTCTTGAGCTGCTCCCGGACCTTCAGGTGGTCCAGCTGAAGCCTGAGAGGGGCATGGAGGCCATTCCAGAGGGAGGTACCTGTAGAGGAGAGAGATCTACCCCCCACTCACTGCCTGGAGAAGCGTCTGACCCTCAGAGAGTTGGAGGTGGCTGAACGAAGGACTCGGTTAGGATAGGTATTGTGGAAGAGAGAGTTGGATGTAGTGCGTATGTAGTACACACATTGATCCCTATATGTATACAATGTGCTGGGTGGCGGTGAGGCAGAAATCTGCCCCTAAGACACATACATACTAAGATTCAGAACTTTTTTCTTTTCCCTTGAATTATTACTTTCTCTGTGCTGTAAAGATGTAGTACACCTGTTTCCTAGAGCTGTGGGAAATATGTTGCTATATTATTTTAACATAGTTAAAATGAACCAAAGCGGGGTTTATTTTCCGCAAGACATGTTTGCTTGTATTTATGGTACATTATTAAATTTACCCCTTTATAGCACGGATCTGCATACTAATAATATAATTAATGTGAAGAAAGAGACTGATTTTAGGGTAGCCTCTGCATATATGTATTCTGTGTTCATCCATGTAGGATAATCTTGCTACTTTCTGCAATCCAGGGCTTATAGCTGCTGGTGATGTATTGTGACACAAGGACCCTTGGCAGATCTATGCCTCATTTATCTCTCTTTTTTTGGTTGCAGTGGGCCTTTGGAGTGACAATGTGGGAGATTATAACTCGAGGGATGACGCCGTACCCCGGAGTACAAAACCATGAAATCTATGACTACCTCTTCCAGGGGCACCGGCTGAAACAGCCCAGTGATTGTCTGGATGAGCTGTGAGTATGACAGGTGCTGCCCTCCTGAGTGTGGAGTCTCAGTTCATTCCAACACACACCGGTCAAATACCATTATGATTCTTAATTTCATTCCAGAAGTCCAATGTGTTTGTGAGCTTATTCCATTGACACCTCAGCCTGAAAAACAGGATAGTGTTCAAAAAGCCAGTGAACACAGGAACATGGCACTGTTTGCAAATGATATGTTATGGTAATTGGCTTTTACACTGGGCAAATCACCACTGTGAGAGCCGAGACCTTGCCGGAAGAGCAAACTGTGACCCCACCAAGGGTATAAGCCAGACCGTGGTCTGTTGGATGAACAAGAACCAGGGGAAAGGTAAGTGGGAAATGGTAAAGGGGGGGAAGTCAGAACAAATACTGACAGACTTAAGTCACAACAAAAATGAGAGCTAATATAGGGTTGAGCAATGGGGATTGCTGGGATGCATGAATGGTAGTATGGGTTTAGTCCAAAAGGTTATGAAGAGAGTCGAGAATTGTCCATGTTGGACAATTTGGTTATCTTGCAAGTTAGCAGTGCAATGTGTTCAATTTATGGATGTGTGATGGTCGTGAGATGTGTTCAAGAGTTCCTGTGAGTTCTGGGGGGTTTAAAACCATGTTTTCATAGTGGGTTCCCTTATGAGGAGGTCTTGGGAGACCTGGTAATGCCAAGCCCACAGACGGAAGTGTCATACCCTAGAGTTGGCTGTGTACTGAATCAATGCTACGGGACACAAAAAGGGCAAAAAAACACAAAAAGGGCAATAAGACAAAGCATCTTTCCACATCGAGCCACACTAGGATAGCATCGCAGTGTAGGGGAGAGGCAGAGTACGAACTACAGTATAGAATGTACTGACCAGTCTTGAACTAAAAGGGGGCAACAAGGCATTAAAAGGAGCATTGCCCTTATCGTGCAGTGTTCTGGCTAAATGCAATGGTTGATCACCTAAGAGAATCATGTGAACCATATATCGGCCTGCCAAATAAAGTGGCACGGCACTGTGGGAGGTTAAATGCGCCACGCTATTCCAGGTGACGGCATCAGGGCCATCAGCAGAGATCTGGCAGGGTACCCCATTCGTCCACAAGCTTGCCCAATTGTTGGACCATCTCTAATTCTAGTATAGTGTGAAATTAGTTAATCAAAGAGACTACTTGTACGGCCTAATGAGAGAGAATACAAATCTGCCAGGACCACACACCATGGCCAGCCCAATAAGGGTCTAGGTGTCTTTCAATTGTGAGCACACTTCATGGAAGCGCACACCCCACACCGCTAGGTATCTCTCCCCCCCCAAAACCTTCCCAGCACGAATTACACTTTCCACTTGGGCAAAAGGTTCACAGCCTCAACTCAATACAGTAGAAAAAGCACACAAACCACCAAAGAGCCAACTTCTGCATGTCCTAATTCACGGTCAAGCCCAGATAACACATAAAGAGCAACATTTCCCCAGTGGAATCACTGTGCTGTGCAGAACATCCACGTGGCTTAAAACTATCCATCCAGAGTTGGCATCTCACAAGCATACTCTGTACAGAAAAGGCGCACACCGGAACTATGATATATGCGGTTTCATGTGGCTAAGAGCTCTCCAAGCATGCAAATGCACCTGAAATCGCACTAATTTAAGTCTAGATATCTGGGAAGCGCATCCAGAAACCGCAGGGAGCATCATGCAAAAGGGAAGCACCTGGCGACCCTGCAGCACACACCGCCCAGCTAACATGCAAAGGGAGCGATGAGGAACAAGCACAGACCAACACGAAACTCAAGCAACAGAAGTCAAAACAGCAGCTAGTAAACGGAGACCCTGAAACTGTGCAGCCAGGAGAGAAGCAGTGTGGGAGAGACGGAGGAAATTAGAGAGGAATTCAGGCCAATGTAGAGACTGGAAGTTAAACCAGATGGAAAAACAAAACTTAACCCTGCACTGTTCGCTAAGGGACAGCCCCCTCCAGCAATGATCAGGAACCGAAACGAAAGGCGAAGAGATATATGAAAGGAGAACAGACCCCTCATCCGAAAAGCACCTTCGGTACAAAATGCCAAGCAATGTGCGCGAGACAAAGGACGAAGAAGCTGCCCCGGCCCAAAGGCATAGCTCTCAACCTTTTGCAACTGCTTGGAGGGTGAGAGCCTGGGTTGGACACAGGAAGTGACATCACAGGAAGGTGTGCAGCAACACTAAATTGTAGTAAGGTACCGTGGGCAAAGCGTTTGTTACTCTCACCTTTGAAAGGTGCTTTATCACTTCTCCAAAGAAAGGAATTCACTGTGTAAGAGGGCGCTGAAGCCGTGGACACAGGGCATTTTTGCAATGGTGATGGAAATTGTAAGGTTATGCAGGAAGCACTTGGGATCTATGGAATAATCAGGTTGTCTATGGCAACAAAGCAAAAGAGGACTGTGGCAGGTGTTGCATAGTGCCTTGTCGCATGGTAAGCTTAAAGGAGAAAGACATTCCTTAAGACTTATGCAAAAGAATATCTGTTACACTGCCTTTAAGCATGTGAAATGGTATCCCAAGGCTGGCATGAGGAAAACTATGGAAAGGTCTCAGAACTCGCCCAATAGAGAAAGTTTGCAGCGAAGTTCCTGCCAGAAGCCTTACAAAGAGAAAGGCTTAACTGCTCACTGCCAGCCCACAGTGTCCAGGCAGCAATGCAGTGTGAGACAGGTCAAGTCCACGAAGCACTCTGGCAGCACAACGGTCACAGAGGCAAACGCTTGCAGGATACATGCTTGCTTGAATGGCCTCTTTTGAAGGCTGAAGATGTTCTCATGGCGCTGGCTCATTTAGTGTGCCTGCACAGTAATGCACCAGAGTCTTGCGGCTCTAGGTGAAACAGGAGTTCGTCTCGCAAGGTGGGGGAAGCGGGCAAAACAAAGGAGCGGGCAGGTGTGTGGATACTTTTGGTGGAGGACACCCACCAAAAGCAGGTGAACTGAGAGCTATGCCAAAGGCCAGATAATGCCAGGCCATGGATGCCACAACAATGGCAAAACACTGTCCCAATCCAGAGTAGTTATGCAAATACACACAGGATGGCATGAATACAACTTAGACAGTTAGGCAGATGTTATCCTGAAGTTAAAGCTAGGGATCCTAGTGTCATGGATTTCCCCCTTTCTCACCTGAGTTCGATCCTTGCAGGAATTCTTGGAAGGAGCCTTCTTGCGTACGGATCGGGTTTTGTACAAGCCCGCGCAAGCCTCTCCTGGTTCCAACGTGCGTTCAGCGTTCAGCATCCAGGGGTACTCGGAGTCTCCGGGAAGTCGGGGAAACAAGGGAGGTGTACTCAGAGGCAATACCGAGATCCGGGAATCAAGGCAGAGTAAGGAGGGAGGAAGGGAAGAGGGGGAAATCGAGGGTCTGGGAACCAGGAAACAAGAAATTAGTTACAGTGAACTACGGAGCACACGTCTAGCCACTGCAAGCGGTAGCGTTGAGACGCGTGGGGCCGCGGGGGCGTGGTCTCTTTGTAGAATGAGCTACGTCTGACCTGGAGGCTGGTGGAGAGTGTACCACGTTAGACGGCCATGTTCGAAGTACCAAGGAGTGCAAGCCCCGTTGACAGAGACCAGGAAGTCCAAAAGGGACGCGTTCTATGGATCATGACACCTAGTCTTGGAGTAACCTGTAAGCATTAATTTTATACTGTAAAACAATCATTGTAAAAACGCTGTGGTGCACGAATCAAGTAACCCATGCCTCCCCACACACAAAGGAACCCCTATATCGGAGGGCCTCACTCAGAAAACACAAACGAACACAAGCAAAACAAGTCAAAATACCAAACACCCAATCTTGGGCAGAGGAGACCAGAGAGACGAACACAGAAACAGGGGCCCGCTGTAGAGACATCCAAGTACCCAATCCCTCAGCCAGGAGGACGGAAAGTATCTAGGAGACAGCCTTACTCACTGTACAATGCCCAAACATGTAAGGCACACTTCAAGCAAGAAAAAAAACAATGGCACCGGATACAATCGCAGTGCCACGACAATGGCGACCACTGCAAAGTAAACATCGATCTGCTGAAAAAAGCACAAACCTGCTGAGAGCCCGCATCCCATCCAGTCTGCCCCCACAAAATAGCCAAATCCCTCACAGTAGGGGAAATCGCAAGCCAAAGCCATGGGAGGTACCTAACCCTGTGAAACGAAGGCATGCATCCCGCGAGTGAGCACCCAGAGGACACCGTCTGGCTGTGAGCGCGGCTCTTCTGGTGGGTAGATGCTAACTATCAGGGTTGTTGCTAAGTCTGGAAAAGATCAGGAGCTAAGCTAATGTTGGGACTGGCGGGATTTGGGGCTAGCTATAGCCTTTTGGTTGTAGTCCCTGAGCTTCTATCTGGGGCTACAACCAAAAGACCCAGGAATATAGCCCTCTCAGACCCCCCCCAGCAACGCCTCTGCTAACTATAATGGGCTAAAGAAAGATGAGGGCCTCTTGACTTCCAAACCCGGTCCGCCCACTGAGAGTGAGAAAGTGAAACATGGACTATCGAAAGTGGGAAAATGCCAAAATGTTTCACTGCATCATATTGGTCGTGATATAAGTAAAACCGTTATAAGCACAAATATAAAATAAGCAAATAAACACCACAGAGCTAAAGAACAGGTTTTCTAGCACGTCTCCACTAAATCCTATTATGAAAAAATGAGAATAGAGTCTGGATGACAATTAATTACTTTAGATTAGAGCTGGATATTCTTACCTGTCTCTGGAGCTTCTGAACTGCCTTTCTTACCTGGTGGCCATCTTAAAGAAAAAAAAAAAGATGTCTCTAGATGGCCGACATGCTTCTCTAATGAGGTGGTGTGGCATAGTTCTCTGCCTGTGGATGGAAAGATCACGGGTGCCAGGTGCCGTCACCTGCCGTGCCGGTCGAGAGGAGCTACACAGGGAATCCTCTGGATCATCCTACTTGCCCTAGGACTAAAGTAGTGGGCTGTCACTGGTAGTGTACCCTAAAATCCCATTTGAGAGAGTGGCATGTACCTCCCAAGAGGCAATATATCAATGGTCCTTTACAGCATTGTCCTCCTAGTAGGTGGTCTTGAGTGAAGAAGTTTCCTGAAAATCTTACACAGACCTATGATTACTGCAGGAGCATGCCGGTAGCATCTGGATCACGGCATCCGCAGTCACTGATAGTTTGGGGAGGAGAGCACAAAGGTGGCCCATTGTGTGGCATGTGGATCCTGCGCATGATGTGCAGAATAGGAGCCAAGCCTGTAATCGTCTCGGCGGGTGCCAATGCATACCGTGGTGAAGACTCAATAAAATTCAATACAGGAGACCCAGTGCTTCAATCCTATGTTGGCTACACTAAGCACAGACAGGTGTCTCCACTCCTGAATAGAACGGCACACTTGGAGGGGCTAGTGCCCTGTAAGAGGAGCGGGCATTTTGACAGGGATATGGGTGGCAGGAGTTGGCGAGCGAGTTGCTGAAGTTACTGTAGACAGAGAGAGGAGACACTTCAGGCAGAGCAGAATAAGGTGGAGGAGTGAACATGTGGTGAAGTGGCTGAAGGGAAAAGGTGGGAGGAAAGAGGAGATGGTATTACAAATGAGGTAACCAGGGACACCATGAAGTAATTTGGGAAGAGACAAAGAGAAGTGGAGGAGGTTGTGTGGAGACAGGTAGTTGGAGCGAGTATAAGGGAGGAAAGAGGGGATATGTTCATATTCGTGAATTGGAGGAACATCCAAAAGGAGGCAGCAAAGCGGCTTGTGGAGGTTGTTGGAAGAAACATTGAAGTACTAATTGGAGCTGGTATTCAGGTGGGAGGTGAAGTGGAGCTGGTGAAGGTTGAAGATGGTTGTAACTGGAAAAGTCATTAAAGAGAAGCAGGAGGCATCCATGAGGGGTGGAGGTACGAGGATCTGAAAGCTGTTGAGGTGGTAAAGAGAAGATGACAGGAGGTTCAGGAAAGGATCCCCTAAGCACGAGATTGTTACAGTTAGTCAAGGAAGAAAGTGAGAATGAGTCTGTGGGGATTAAGGCAAGACCTCTTAGAAGAGCAGGTGATGAGAGGACCCAGGTAAAGCCTTTGCCTGAGCTAAGGTTGCAGGCTTCTAGGTGAAACTTCTTCGGTTTTACCAGTCACTATCCTGCTCCACCTTCCACCCTTCTAGGCACCTAGAATGTAAGCACACATGGGCATCGACTGGCCACCAAGAAGGGTCTCCCCAAAATCAAGGACGAGAAACAGGGGACGTAAACTTAAAACTCCCAGAACTGTGAGTGACTGTGAGTTGATCGTTCACACTAGGGAGGGAGCCATATTGTGATTGACATGTTTAGTCTCTAGTTAACCCCAGGAGAAGCTATCAAGTTGTTTTTGAAGTGCTACATTGCATTTTTCTAGTTTTGCTTAATCCTGCAAGTAGTCCTAACATATCTTGTTTGAAATATACTTTTTGGTGTCTGTCTATTGTTGATCATACATGGCTTTGTGACAGTGGGGACAATTGATTTGAGGGCGCTGATGAGGGGTGGGACGTGTGAGTGTGTATTTCACTCACCTGCCTTAAGTGCTCTTGGCCAAGAACACTGCTGTCCAGTGTCATGCTGGCCATGATTAACACTACAATTAGGAATTGAGGCCTGTGAGACATAAGCCAAATTCTCAAGGGAAATAAGTCCCTCAGACAACTGAGCCCATGGGTTCCTTCATGGCCACCTCCAGCCGATGCATGTCTAAAGCCAGGAGTTTCTCGCATACAAGACCACACACATTTTAAATCACTGCTGGAGGTTAGGTAAGATTGATCCTTGACCCAGTCTGCTACCATAGTCATTAAAGGGGATCTCCACCAATGAAAGCGTTGGTCCTCTGGGCAAAACATACTTTATATCCTTTGATACTTGGAGAGGCAGTGGCAACTCCTAAGCAGAGTCCTGGCATAGCCTAAGCCTCAAGAGGCACCATTAGGTCTTTGCCATGTCACTTCTCTAGAGTACCAATAGTCCTATGAACTCTGTTGCCTCTAACGCAGATCCAGAAAATCTTGGAGATAGATCAGGTTCTAAACAAACCCTTCAGATATCTTCTTGTTCTTTTGGCCAGAAAAATGGCAAAACGTAGGAAGGGAAGTGTAAAGACTGGTAGGGGGTGTCTGTACTTCTGCTCTCTATATGGTAGAGGAGAGGCACAAAAGACCCCAGCCAAGATTCTCTATAAGGTAGCAATGGACGAGCAATCAAGGCCTAGCTTCTCAGGAGGTGATGCAGGCTGGTTCTTAAGTACAGTGTAGTCCCCGAACCCCCACAAAGGAATGTCCACACACTGTATTACTGAAAACACAGTCTTTATATAATATTCAAGGGTATGTACACGATCACAATAACAGACTTTGTACTCGGAAGTCAATAATGATAAATATATACAATTCTAAAGTGGTACCACCAATGTTACCAAATCTCATTGAAGTGCATCAACTGTACGGTTAAAATGTCACACAGATTAATAACGAGGAAACCAGCAATAAAGATAGGAAGGAACGCAAGATGGTTGAAACAGTAGGCAGAATACAGACCCCTACCACGAGGCACAGTTCTGTGTGGAGATCCCCCCACCTGGGCAACCTGTAAATAAAGATATATAGCACAAGCCCAGTCCATATGTTCAATTGTCTCACTTCTTCCTATTAAGGTTTTACCCCCCCGAATGTACCTGGTGGAGTAGAGTTCTCCGACGATGCGTCGACCGATCCTTCTTGAGTGACTCCCTTTCAGGCAGGAGTCACAGATCGTCGAGAGGTGTCGAGGAACTCGGCGTTCGGTGTCGGGGAATCGACGGCCCTTCTTGAGTGCCCTCCCTTTAAGGCGGGAGTCACGGGTCGTCGAACGTCCGACGGTGAACCGCGTGAACTACGGCAGGGAAGTGGCAGCTTCGTTCCTAGCAGTGCTCGTCAACAACGGAGCGTTGGCGTCCTGCAAGGAAGAGGCGTGCGGGGCACCTCGGTGACGATAGTTCTGGACTGCAAAGAGATGATGAAGAACTGTGGCCCAGCAAGGGCGTCGAGTCGTCTGCGTCTCTGTGGTCTTTAGGTGGCGGGAAACCCACCGGTGGATACTCCTCGGCGCGTCGACAGTCGGGCCTTCACCAGCGGGAGACAAGCGGATGACGATGCAGGCGAGAGCGTCCGATGATCAATGGAAGTTCTTAGGCAAACGGGAGCACGGCGGCTCTGGTCGGCGACGGCGGTCGTCGACAGTGGCACACAACAGTCCGAGTGCTTCTCCTTGGAGTTCCGCAGAAGTCCCCGTATCGGGTCGGCAGCCTGTCGAAGGTCTGTCTGCCAGGGAGCGTTGGCAAAGATCAGCTGTGCACGATGGTCCCTCGTAGCTCGGGAAGAGGTCGCCTTAACAGGTCCTCTCTGGGTCAGTCCTTGGAGGCACAGCAGCTTTAAGATTGTGAAGAAGAGCCACAGCACTTCTTCTCTTCCACCAGGGCTTTAAAGTCAAGCGTCAGTTACTCCAGTTACTCGTCGTAGTGGACTTCAGCTTCTGAACACGATTCCTAGCAGTGAGAGGTCCCCAGATATACTGTTGATCTCCCATTCATTCCGAGCCATTCAACACCCCAAGCTGCATTCATACCTTTTTCGGGCAGGGCTGTCTCAGTCATTGTGTCAACCACCAGATACTAGGCATCCACAACACAGAATGCATATTCGTCACACACTCTATTCACCCAGGTCCCACCCACAGGAGGTACCCACAACATACATCACCGGGAAGGCTCCAGACAGTCTGGCCGGCCTTCACAACAACACCATGGGCCTCATTACACGGATGGCGGTAAGGATTTACCGGTACCGGTAAAATACCGGTACCGGTAAATCCTTACCGCCTTACTACGAGGTCCCTTTGCGGGTTGGGGGATCTAACGCCTGCTTTTTGCAGGCATTAAAAACCAACCCGAAAAGGGACCCAGGGAGCTAATTACGGTACCGCAATTTGCGGTACCGTAATTAGCGCCTTCCCCATTCCCATTATGCCCTATGGGGCAAAAATGGGAATGGGGAAGGGCAATGGTGGAAGGGGGAATTACCACCCCGCCAACCTTGGAATGGGGCGGTAATTCCCCTTTCCGCCAAGGCGCTGCCGGTATTTTACCGGCA
The DNA here is from genome assembly GCF_040938575.1 of Ambystoma mexicanum. Taxonomy (NCBI): domain Eukaryota; kingdom Metazoa; phylum Chordata; class Amphibia; order Caudata; family Ambystomatidae; genus Ambystoma; species Ambystoma mexicanum. Next base: position 265,350,824 of record NC_090928.1, on the reverse strand, counting down.
TGAACCATGGCGCTAATAGCGCCATGGTTCTCCGCCATCCGTGTAATGAGGCCCCATATAGTGCACTTCCACCCAACAGCCAGTCAGGGGGAAGGGACAGAGTCAGGGATTCCCAGGACTTTGGGAAAACAAGGTAATGGGAAATAGAAAGCAAGAGGCCACCGGGGCCATCTTGCTTTCCATCAGGAATCAACTGATTCCAACGGCAGGGCTGGGGTATCCAAAAATGGAGGATACTCTGCGCACCTGTCGAATTCAGCATGGAGCTGCCACCAGCCCATACCCTGCTCTGCGGGCCACCCACAGGTGCCCAAAAACATACACTAGGTGCACAGGGTTGTACCCCCACCCATGGGTGCCATAAGGGTATCCCACGGGTCCGTTCACCAAACCTAAAGAAAGAGTGCTACACCGCCAGGAGTCCCATATGAACTCCTGCGCGGAAAACACGACAGAACACACGATAAAAAGCAGTAAAGGACAAGGATACGGAGGCCCTGTCCCTCCGATGCATTTCTAGCATCACAGGAAGTTATCCAATAAAGCTTTAATCTTTCTTACTGGCACCATTCTTAGTGCCTACTGCCCACCTCTGCCTCAACCTGATTTAAATCCGTTCCCCCTCATCTACGCACAGAAACAGAAGGACTGAAGGGTACAAGTTACATACTTTGTTGTGTTGGGACCTTTTTGAATAGGTGTCTTCTAATACTGGCATCAGTACAAATTCCTCTTTTGACCACAGCAAGCTCATCCCAATCTTTTGACTCACCCATACCAAATTTGGTGGTGAACTAGTTTAGCGGCGCAGGTTCGATTGAGTTATTTTAATAATATTTGACATTATAGAAGTTAGCATCCAAGAAACATAGGAATTTTACAGAAAGTACCACCAGCGTATGTTCTGTGTTCTCCTGTAAAGATTCAAGTGCGCAGTCAAGTGTAAGTTTACAATTTGCAGATGTTGGTCTACCAGTCGTGATGGCGACCACAACAACAGTTTATCTGACTCTGGAAATTCCATGGCACATGGTGTATGATGCCTGCCATACACCTAGCGAAAGGCAATCGCTTTCACCACTATGCCACGCCTTCTTTCCTAACCATAAAGAGACTCCTACAGACTTGTTGGCAATCTCATGTGCAGCCTCTGTGACAACAGATTCCACATGTGCTTGATCCCTAAGTAACGAGGGAACCTCTGCTGAAAACACCTAGAAGGGTCTGAACAGGATAAAGTCAAAGCTCCTCATGATCCAGCTATTCATACTCTGTTGGCCAAATGAAACCTTAATATTTACTTATAAGATTTTGGTTTGTGAGCTTGCCTTGATTTACTAAATGATAAGTTAACAGCCTTCCTTAACAAGCATACCTCCACTGGCCCCCCACTTTTCTTCTGCACTTATCAGATATACCCTATCTGTCTAATCATGCACTTGCTGGCTGCACTACCACTTTTCATTGCCTGTATTTATTTATTTCACTTATTATATTTTCTGCTCTCTCCTCTGTTCCGCACTTTCCATTTCTCCCCCTTCCTTGCACTTTCACCCTTTTCCCTTTTCCATGCACTTGCGCGTTCTTAATGTCACTGGGCCTAGTAAGATCGTTGTTTTTGTTCTCCGTTGTTCCCCTCCCTTTGCTTGGTCGCGCTCTCAAACACCTGTGTATGAGCGCGATATAAATAAAATATCATATCATATCATATTGCCAGTGAGCTGGTTCCATCTATCATCAGACAAATGTCTGCTGAGACAGACTGAAGTATGCTTGATCTGGTACTAAGACATGAATGACCCAAGAATCTCTTCCTTTGTTATGTGTGCTCACCTAATATTACTCACACCATGATACCACAATAAAGTATGTTATAAAAGTTGTTTACAAACCACCATATAAAAAAGGTCCAATAAAATAAAACTGATGATTTAGTTTAATGCGTATACCGTAACAAACAAGAGTAAACAGACTAGAAAAGCCAAAGCATTTTGGATAACTGTCCGTCATCAGGGCAAAGTCTATATTCTCACATAACACAAATCTGAACCTTTTATCAGAGTACCTCCCATATTTAATCTTCAGAAGAGTTTCATGTAGGTAAAGAACTGTAAAAACCCAACCAGTGCCAAACTTGACTGTCTGAACTCTTCTAGATCTAGATAAAACCTGGTTCTATGTATTGGATCCATCAAAGATTGATGTGGTCAAAATGCAGTCTTACCTGGGCTCTTATCAAAACTAAGACATTCACACCTGCAAGTACGCTGAACTGTGCTAAGTTCAGTAGGTTCAGTAGGTGAATGCTAACATTCAAACCCATCAGTATTTAAAGACACATACTGTAACCGAATATTTGTAGAACTCTCAAATCTTAAGTACAACACACCCAAAGATGAAAATGTCTTTATTATGGCCAGACCGCCTACACAGTCTACCGGTTACATGGGTTACATGTGATTTTAATGAATCACAAAACAAAGAATTTATTAAAAAAATATCAATTTTTTTGTTATTATTTTTGGGGGGTTCCTTCGACCACAAAACCCCTGTTTTTTTATTTATGAATACTTTTCCCCCACCCCCAAAACTACTATTCCCATTCCCAACTCCATATATATATAGGTTTTAACAAATTTGTTATTTATTTTAGACGTTTTGGGTTCGTTCAAAATTCAATTCATTATTTTGAATTCGACAAAATAACTGCACACCGGTCAACATTTCTTACATTTGTCAAAGAAAAATGGAAAGGTCATGCTTCTTTTTTTCTACTGACCACAGATAAGAATACAAAGGCATGGAATTCACAGGGAAGGAGGGGAGACCTGGCTCTCCACAATAAATTATTGTGCCTTGGTACCTTTAGTACTTAGAATGTCTTTGATTGTCTGCTATGTGATGGTGTTGATTTGAAAGACGGGTGGCAGGGGTCATGTACTTAGCTCCATCCTTTGCCATTAGTCCCCTTCACACAACACTTTTTCCTGTATTTATAGGAAGGTCTGTGAAACTAGCCCCTTGTATCCTAAAATGGAGGGTTGCTGGGTTTAATGCTACAGACCCAGCACCAGATTCAGCACAATAGTAACAGTTTTCTCCCTATTACACCAGTTCTCTCCCATTATCTTTGGGGATATATCATCTAATAAAGAAGGGTTTGGCTCCGTACAAAGAAGAGGAATGCGCCAGGCCTCAATCAGGCATGCAACAAAGGGCCGTCTCCCCAAACTGGGACTGATTCATCATGTGAATACCTGGCACATGGAAGGAATGATTGAGTTGCCAATATAGCCACCTTGCAAATTCTCCTAACTTGAGTCTTGCTTTTGGAAAGGGCTGTCTCACCAAATTGGGTATGATTGCTGGGTAAAGCATAACATGAGTACTAGTTATTGAAGGAATGTTGAGTTTCCCATTTAGACCTTGCCATGAGTCTTGGCTTTTGAAAGCCGCAGGTAATATTTCAGCCCTGTTTCAGTGACCATGAAAACCATGCAGGATGGAATTCCCCCTTGGTACGTTAACATTAGCTAATGCAGGAAATTATATTTATAGCCAAACATTTCTTAGAATAATTTCTCTCTGTTGATGGCTTGTTAGGGATTCCATTTGGAAATGAACAAAGCAGTTACATCTGGTACAATAATGGGCATACATATTGGTATTGGGATTAAATAGACAAGATCATATCACACCAGTAGTAGAGTTCCTCCACTGGATAATGGAGAACAAATAATATCTTTCAAACTACTACAAGAGAACCAAGGAGTCTACTTGTCAATCCATCCTAAATACTGAACACTAAATACACTTAAATCAGACTGTCTGAGGACTTGTGGGCATGAGCAGAGTTTAGCAGCACCTCTAACCTCTGCCATTGAGGACACTTAACGAGAGCTGTGGGAAGTGGTGAGGCACACAGGAGTGCTTCGGGAAGAACCTGTTGTATTATCTAAACGAGCAGCCACATCCTAAAATGGCTTCTGGTTCCGGAGGAGCAGACAGTAGGGCTGATCCAAATAAGCAGCTAAGTTTGCAGGTGTTCTTATGATGCCTCAGAGCACTTGGAAGTTCTGCACATGATCGGATGTGCCTGGGCCACTCTTTGAGAGCCCGCCTATACTCCATAGCCCATGGAAGGAAAGATCTGGAAGAATCTTCTGCCGCCTCACTTCCCATACCGATCAGCAATCAAATACGCTCTTGGGAATTGTGGTGCGGCAGCAAAGGAAACCTTGGCATCAGAGATGCTATCAATATACTAGTTGGGGACGCTGGCCCCTCATCCCTGTAGTCTTGGTGCAAATTGGACCTGATGTCCTGGGCTTCGGGGCAGGGTTTATAGGGGACTAAGACGCGTTGCTGGCTGCTGCTGGGTGATGCTCAGCCCTCTCATGTTCTCCCTCTCCAGCTCATAGGTTGCCTTTGACAGCTATGGGCTCTGGTGACCTGGACTTCTAGAAAAGTGGAGGAGGAATCCAACCACCATTTACCCTGTGTCGTAAAGCAGATCACAGAGAGCTGCACAGGCAGCAAGCGAAAAAGTTCCCTGATCGTACAAATCAGCATTACTGTGAGAACGTCCAATTCCCAGGAATATTAGCAAGCAGGGAATCTTTGAAACAGGCCCCAGGCAGTTTCTTTGGCTGCATATGGCATCCTTGTTTGTTTGTAGCCCAGGCTGCCTACAGGTATTGTCAACAGGCACATTGGCCCCACTGGCCCTCGCAAGGCTTTGATCATAAAGCAAGCAGATGTGACGGGGATAAGCAAAGCTTGAAGCACAGACAGAACACCATATACTCCATTGGATGTTAAAACACCTGTTTCTGCACAAAGGGACCTGAACAGAACAGTGAACACCATGTGTAGCTCTGGCTTTGGCCCTTCAGGAGAGGACCCACCCAAATCTTAGCAATCATTGTGTTTCTCCCGGGCATCGGATCCCTCTTAATCTGAATCTCTAAGTACTACCAAGTCATATTTGCACTCCTTTATTCAAGTTCTCAAACAGGACATTGCATCACTACACTCTGACCTTTCCTCAAATGTAGGCAATGTATCTAGAAACATCCATTCCTCAGAGCACAAGATGAAGGAAGCAGAATCAAGTCATAGGGAATTGATAAACGATCAAGCAGTGCTTGATACCAGAGTACTGGATCTGAAAGATAGATGAATCCCTTTGGCAGACAGGCAAGATAAGGTGGAAAATGGTTCAGGAGGAGAAATGTCAGGATGCACGGAATCCCTCTCACAGTGAACTGCTGCATGACATCCCACAAGACCCTAGGCATCCTTCAATTCAGTTTGCGCTAACTCACAGAGTTTATTCTGGTTTCAGCAACAAAAAGGTTTAGTCCCTCATATTTTGACTCAGGTCAATTTTGCAAGGTAAATGAACAGATACTCATTGATGCATCCAAAGAAGGCCCAATCTCCTTTTGGGACTCTACCTTTCACTTTATCCAGGACCTCTCTATACGTACCCCAGTCAAGAGGCGAGAGATGCAGACAATTACTGAGTAACTTGTCAAAAGGCACATTTCATACCATAAGGGCCCTCCCTTTAAATGGGTGTTCCTTCTTGATAATAGATCCTACTCCCTGACCACTAACAAGACCGCATTTTGCTTGACTAGGTATAAGCCAGGACGGCCCGTTAAGGCAAACAAAACTATCCCCTACCATGACATTTTTTACAAGATGGTATAGTGTTCCTAAAGGGGGAAGCTAGGCACAAGTCAACGTGAAAGGAGGATGGAGCATAGGAAGGAGATCACTCAGGACACTGTGGATGGGTGATTGACATTTATGGCAGCATATGTCCTCTTGTTCTTTACGTAAATTGGATCTCCCATCTAATTAGTATGTATATCTTGAAGGAGATTTTGGAGCCCTGATTTTGAAGCTTATGGTATCTGAAGCATTTGATACGGGGATTTCCTTAAGGATACCCCTTAAACCCCATAAGGGTGGGAGATAGAAGCTTTTTGTTAGAACAAAGTTTCATGTTACATTTGTTAGCATATGCAAATATGATATGTTTTTTTATTGTTGATTAATAGGGTTTACTCAGCACATAACTACAATGGTTATCATAGATGTGTCTTGATCTTCCAGCGGTGGTGCCTGAGCAAAGCAAACCTAAGTATGTAAGTGTTAGAGGTTCTCTTGCTATGACTCAATTTTAGGGCCATTCATTTGCCCGCAAAACATTTGATGGTCTGGTCCTCGTTGCAAAGGGTGAACGCAGATATCATCCTCTTGCAGGAGATGCATCCTTCTAGAGGAGATGAGCATAGACTTTTCATAAATATTTATCCCTAAGCTTATTTTCATCACATTTTTCAAAGTGGAGTGGGGTGGCTATTTTGCTCTGAACATGTTGTTTCCCATCTGGCACAATGAGACCATGAGAGACAAGGAGGCGAGACTGATAGCAATCAAAGGCACCATTGGCAATGTCTTGGACGCCAACTTTCTATCTATGCTCTCAACAAAGATCTGATGTCTTTCTTCGCAAATGTTTTTCCAAAACTTAACACATTTATTAACAGTGAGCTCACATTCAGAGGGGATTTTAATACAATCTTATATGGTTTCACTGATCGTTTGAACCAATCCTACACTCATTCTAGGCCTGGCTCCACAGCACTAGCCCACCATATGGTATTCTTGGCCCATTCGGATTCCTGGAGGCAACTTCACACCAGTGATCATAATCACACTTTTTTCCACACCATACATCTGCTATTCTGGGATAGACTTATTCCTCGTTTCACAAGCTGTTTCAGAATTTACTAAAAAGCCAGATTTTACCCACCGCCATATCAGATTACGCTCCAGTTTCACTGGTCTTCAATATGTGGGGTCAGGCCCGGAGACATGGATTCAGATCGAGACTGGCCAATAATATACTAAGAGATCCTGTTTTACAGGAGTCTATATTTAAAGCCACAGATACATATTTTACTATCAAAGATAACAGTGAGGTGGGGAGCCGCGAAATCTGGGATGCTTGCAAGGCTGTAACATCGGAGGATATTGAACCTCCCATCGGCCCTTACATAAGCTTAACAGAAACAAATAGTAGATTTGACCACATATAAACAAAAAATCACTGCATTCCAACAAGTACTTTGCTGCCTTACAGACTCCAGAGGTAGCTGCATCTATTGCATTCTGATCAGGCCTAAAGATACTTTGACAAAAACAACAAAGCTGACAAGCTTCTTGCCTATAAATTGAGAGCTAAGAAGGGGGCAGATGTTTGTCAGGTTCATTAGGAATAGCGAAGGCAGGGTTCATTTTAAGGGCCAAGGTAAGACTATTGAGGTCCATTCCTTTTGCTCTAACCTACATAAGGAGGAGCCACTTGACGTCTCACAAGTACACGTCTACTTAACTGCTTTAAACCTGTTTCATATCTCAGTAAATGCTTGGAAAGATGGAAAAAAAAATTCAGAGGAAGTGGAAGCATCAATTTATTCCTTAACCCGCGAAGGCTCCATGCCTTGATGACTTCACGGCCTTAGGGGGTCATTATGGGTTTGCCGGTACAGGAAAAGTGCCAGTGAAATTGCTGTTATTTCTGGCACCGGAATTACCGTTGCTGGAAATACCAGCAATCACCTCCATGGAGTCCTATACGAAACCATGGAATGGGGATTTACCACCCTTTACACCACCTGTAATATCCGGGTAATACCAGGATATCAGGTGGCAGAAACAGTAGGACAGTTTCCTGTTATCCCACCGGAATTACCGACGAGATATCCGGAAACTTGTAATGACGGCTTTAGTCTATCAGACTTTCAAACATGTACATCTGGAGCCTTTAGCCTTCCATATTTCAGAGCTTCTTGGATTCGGGTAAGGCAAGCCTGTTCATGGCCAGTGTCCATCCAATATCACTGTTAAAGGTCAACAAAGGCATACTAGAATGCTCCTCTTATCAACCTATTGTGCTTTTAACAGTTTTGCAAACATTCTGGCCATGCGCCTCAACCAGATTTGACCTAAACTTATTCAGCCACATCAGATGGGCTTCATAAACGACAGTCAAACCTTTGATAATGTGAGGCATATTTTGGATGTTGTGGCGTGGGCACGAAGAAAACCAGAAGCCTTATTGATGTCCCTTTTAGACCTGGACGATGAGAAGTGTTTTGATGGCCATGGAATTGATCTCACTTGCCACCTGGATGAATAAGGAGATCAGAAGTGAAGTGAACGCTCTGCTTCTAATGGGAAGGATGCATCCTTTCAAACTTTAAGCGGCCGCCCATTCAGTCGGGCACTGCCACTTACAAACTGCTGCTGCCTTCTTCACATGCTTTCGCTCAGGTGTGATCCTAGCATTATTCCAGACACCCATTCACACAACCAGTCATATATAAATGTGGTTACTGCAGTCCTCGCTCTCTCACATAGGCAGCAGGCATGACCTTTGCTACAGCAGAATTACATTTTTGAGGGTTCTGTGGTCTCATTTTATGAGACCTCACCTCTTTTTGCTTTTTCCCTCTTTGGGTTTTTGGTTTTCTGATTTATTTTAGTGGTCAGAGAGACTACTACTTGACTCCAACTGATCACTATTCCTCTTTTGTAGTAAATGGTCATGTGGTAACACGTATGGCTTCTATGACAAAGGTACATTCTAAGTCTCCCATTTTGGCCCTAGAATGATTTTATCAGCCTACTTTGCTTTGAGAGCATATAGTAGTGGCAGCTACTATTTCGTTTTGACCTCACCGGCAGAGCAAGCCGATTTACTAAAGGAGTTGCCAAATGCACCTTTATGCTAGCCATTGGGGTACATATGTTTTTTTAAGAATTACTTTTTATTTGTATGTGGAAACTACTAAACAGTGCTAAAATGGTTGTTGTACACACCTAAGCTCTTTGTGAGCCCATCGTGATGCCCTCAGTAGGGGTTTGATCATCTAGTCTATCCTGGCTCTGGGCAGGCCACTACACATCCTGTGAGAGTGGGCCTGGGTTTTTAGAGGCCAATGTGATTGGTTGGCTGTCAAAATCTTTGTTTTAAACTCCCCAGTGTGCTTGGTGGCCTGCCTTAGGACACCTCCTGTAATTGTGGATGCATATAGGGGAAGTCTTGTTACTACACTCAATTCTGAACGATTTATGGAAGGTGAGCAGGTTTTCTTACCTGTGTGTCCCCCTGGAGTCAGCTGCATTCATCTTTGTACCTATTGGGAGGAACTGGCAATTAACGTTTTTTTCACAATGACCTCAGGTCAGTCTACAGAAGGACCCCATTCCGAGTATGGCAGAGCAAGAAAAAGTGGCGGTAATGGAATTGCCACCATGTTTCCCGCTCCACCATACACCAAGTTTGGCCCTGGAGTGGATGATTTACCCCAGCATCATTTTGGAGCTAAGTACTCCCACTTTCTGCCGAAAAATCAGCAAATTCAGTGGAATTTTCGTGGCAGTAATTCCTCCGAAATTCCCTATGGAGTCCTATGGACTTCAAATTAATGAGCGCTAACACTGCCACCACCACTTGTAATCCAGCTGTAAATCCACAGACTGAGTGGCGGTAACGGTAATTCTGTTGGGTGATATTCTGGTGGATTTACCGCCGGAAAACCACCCAACTCGTAATGAGGCACAATTGTCCTGTTGTTTCCTTTGGGGCCCTTTCTACAACACAAGAACCCTACATGTGGCACTGCAGGGTACTTACCCAAATTTATCTAGGGTCCCCATAATGCTCCTGGACATCTACACCAAGCCCTGGACTTTTACCGACCTCCCTATATTTAGTAGGGATTTCTAAATCTATGTATTACACTCCTGCCTCAGGATATACAATGTATCACTGTTTGTTGCTACTGTTTGCCTCCTTGGGTGTGATATGCCCCTCTAAAATATATCCTGGACTTGAGTAGTCTCCCTGGCTCTGTTGGACATTGTGTAACCCTATTTAATAACTCTAAGTTATATCACTTTGTTTTGTGCATAAATATGTTTAATACTGTTGCTTAGAGTGCAGTAGGGAACCTGTTGTGGTAGGTCAGAATCAGGAGACAGACAAGGATACATGATTTCTAAAACTCTAAGACCTACTCTATACAGAAACAAGAGAAAAGGAGTGCTTGTCAGGATGTCTAAACATAAGTGGAAGTGCTTGGTCTGGAATTCTATTTCCTAACCTAGTTTCTTTCCCTACCTCTAAAAATGAAACGCAAAAACAACCAAGACATACTTTTGGGGACAACCCCAATGAAAGGGATGGCTGCTGATTTATGATACCCCCGCCCCTTTGTCTCTTTATCATAGGCCCTTGCCTATGTTCACAGTTCCTGTTCATATAGTTAATGTAGTGCTGGAGTGGGGTCCCGGGACTTTGGCCCAGTCTCTCTGCTCCAGATTTGTGAGTCTCACCGTATTTTTCTCTTTGGGGAGACTTTCATTTTTCTTCCCCCCCCCCCCCAGTTTGGAGCTTGCTCAGTCTCTTCCTCCTCTCTCTGGGGTTTGCTCCTTCTCATTCCCCAATCTGGGGTTCATTCCTCTTTTCCCCACTATGGAGCTCTCCTCCTTCTCACTATCCACTTTGGGGTTTCTTCTTCCTTACCCCACTCTAGGGCTCTCCACCTTCTCACTCCCAACTCTGGGGTTCCTTTTTTGTGCCCCCACACTCTGGTACTTGTGCCATTCTCCCTCCTCCCGCTGGGCTTTCTCAGTTCTCTCCCCACTCCAGAGATGGTCTCGGTTCTCTCTCCTTGCTCAGGGGCTTTTCCGTTCTCTCCCCACTCCTGGGTGTGTCTATTTCTCTCTCCACACTCTGGGGCTTTTCCATTCTCTCCACACTGCGGGTTTCTTTTTGTCTTCCTTCACACACTGGGACTCTTATCTCTCTTTCTCACCTTACTGCCTGCTTCCCATTCCTCTGGAGCCCCTGCCACACACTGGGACTCTTCTCTCTCTTTCTCACCTTACTGCCTGCTTCCCATTCCTCTGGAGCCACTGCCACACACTGGGACTCTTCTCCCTCTTTCTCACCTTGCTGCCTGCTTCCCATTCCTCTGGAGATACGGCCTACCTGCTTGTGATAAACGGTGTTCCTAAGGAGAGTTGTGTTGTCTGCCCGGTGTCCCTCTCGTCGCGCAGCCGCTTACACGACTCGCCAACTAGACTCTGCGTCGGCCAGCGGTGACTCTTCTTTTCCACCCACTCGGTGTGAAGATCTGTAGGTGCCTTCTCCTCTGGACTTTGTGTCAGCCCATTGAGGTACTCCACTCACATTGCTGCGCAGGACGGTTACGGTTATAAGTCCACAGGGGCCTTGTTGTACTCGCTTAGTTTACACCATGGACCGTGTTGCGGCATCTTGTGTTCTCTCCCTTACCGGTCACACCCTCTGTGTGCTGCAGCACAGTTGAACTCTGCTGGCTTCGCGGAGACCCTGTCCTGATTGGTTCTTCCAATGATGTGCCTCCAGGAGGCTGGACCTTTGTGCCTCTCATCTGTCTTCCATGAGGACTGGATAAGGTCTCAGTCAGAAGCCAAGTTAGCCATTGTTAATGGTTTTATGGGGTTATCACACATCTTAGCTCCTAAATGCCCCATAAAGGTGTTAGTGTCAGTGGTGGAGGGATGGTGGCTTGAGTCCCTCTTTGGGGTTTTCCTGTCCCCTAAAGGGGTCGGTCACTGCCAGAGGGATCCCACTTTCCCTGTCCCCTAACGGATGTTAAGCATAGCGGGCTCACCTCTCTAGTCCCAAAGGGGGTGGCTCCCCCTTAGGGAAGAGGTGACAATCGCCTTGGATTCATCACACTGTACTTAAATTCTGTGTAGCATCCTTGGATCCTGAATTTGTGAATAATAGCTGTATTATTGTCTAGGGGTATTCTAGTAACTTACCTCGTGAAGTCTATATATAAGGTGTCTGTCATCATGTATGGGGCTTACACTTTAGGGTCATGAGTAAGTTAGGTCTTCTCTGGCCATTTACTCTTTTTATAATTACACAATGCTCTATTGTTATGTTTCACCGGAGCACCTATTTTTACCTGATATTATGTGTGACCTTCCAATAAAAGTGTATATTTTTGAGCATACCAATGTGGTGTGTTCGTTTGTGGTGAATATTGGGAATCGCCTTACCTCCCTGCTAGCCTTCCTCCTCCCGAAGTTAAGCCTGACTGCTCTGCTACCCTTACCATTGTCTGGTCTTTCATTTTGAGTGACACAGGATAGATTTTAGACCCTATACTGGATTTCATGCAAAGGTTCATGGAAAGGGCACCCCCTTGGTACAGCAGGCTGGGCTTCTCTAAAGATATACATATACACTGTAGAATGCTACCAGCCAGTGGAGCCCACTGCCAGCTGTGTGAAGTTACTCATATATGAACAGGGTGCTTTAGCAACACCAAACCCTGAGAGGCTGTGGTCCCTGATGAGAGAATAGCTCTCCTCAGAGAAGGCACTGTTTTAGACTTTCAACCACACAAGCCAAAGCAAAGTATTTAGTTATCAAAATACAAGTCGACCCCTCATTGCCTTTGCTTCTCTGCAGTCCATGGGTAATGATCTAGCCTTGGGTAAGGTATTCGGAAATGGGGATGATTTCCCACCATCATGTTACTTTTCGCTGCCACTAAGGCTATCTTTTTAAGAAATGTAACTATTTTCAGGGTCAGGGTATAATCATCACCCTGTCCATATCAACCAACCTCAGAACTTCCCCTGTTAGAGGATATCCTGCTTTCCTGCCTGGATACCAGAAGTACACTATGGGGGTCATTACGAGGTTGGAGGTAGCCATGGAGGTACGACTATTAGCGCCATGGCTACCCCCTTACCGCATACCGGGTCCGGGTTCCCTGAATGGGGAATTACTGGGCCATTCCAACCTTGGAGGACCCGGTATTTCCCCATTCAGGGAGCACATCCCCATTGCCATTCGAGCCCCCATAGGGCTCAAATGGGGAGGGAGCTAACAACGGGCCTGTTAATAACGGGCCCGTTATTAGCATGCTGGTCCTTTAGCGGCTCCCACTAAGGGTGCCTGGTAAAACCAGCCGCCCTTAGCGAGACCCGCTAAAGGACCTCGGAATGTGGTAGTAAGGGGTTAACGGCACCGTCACCTTTACCGGCGCCTTTAACCCCTTACCACCAACCTTGTAATGACCCCCCTATATCTAAGGCTCCTTTGAGGAACATCAGAAAAATACAGATGTTAAAAGAAAATGTAATTGTCAAAATCCATCACACTTTGCTGAAATCGAAACGCCCAGAATCGTGTTTTTGACACTGTACAGATCCCAGTGGGAGGAAGGCCTCAGTGTTCCAAACCTATTCTGGTACTATTGGGATTCACAAACAGGTGATTCTAAATGAATGGCTAAATGTCCTTCACAAAGGACATTCACTACAAATCAAAACAGAAATGATAGGGGGATCTGTACTTCTTGATGTACTGACTGTATAGTAAACTAACCCTGTAAGGTCTGTCTTGCAACATTAGCAGAGATCCAGGTGTATCAGTCGACCTTGCACCATCTGTGATGGGCAAGTAGTTTACAAACAGATCACTCCTCTCTTCAGGTTTGCTCCTAAAGGAAGTGGCATAGCTTGTGGGATTCCATATAAAGCATCTTCTAGGGATGTTGGAATGGGGAGACAAACTCACGTAAGGCAAAATGAAGTCAATCAGAGAGGTAAGTGCTCCACAGGCACACATTCTGCCAATTCTTATAGCTTCAACATGCACTAATTGGTTACTTGAAGGATCCAGTGAACGTCTCTGATGCTTCTTCTCACAAAGCCCTGGGTACTTGGGGCTAAAGACTAACCAAAAAAAGCCACTCCAAATGAATAATATACGGTTATACTCACTGGGGTCTCCGGACACATTTATGACACACTGGGACCCAGATGTGGGGACCCTGCAAGAAGAGGAATGGGGAGAAGTCCTTCGATTCCCGCAGGTTGTGTCAACTAATTCCAGGCTCAGACTAGTCCAATACAATATCTCCTTCCCATCTACCAAACTAGGGAAAGGCTATGTAAGATGGGCTGGGTGGTTACTCTAAATTACCATACAAGTTGGGGAGAAAAGGCTATATTTTTGCATAGCACCTGGAGCTGCCCAAGGCTGCCACTCTTTTCAGAGGCTACTGGGCACACACTTTTGGCTGCACTGGGGTGGACGTTGGACCTCAAGAGGTTATTGCTGAGGCTCCTTGACGAACGTTAAACTATCTGTAGTGACAAAGCCTAGCCTGCTTTGGGGCTAGCAGCAGCATGGCATGACATTTCTGCCATTTAGAAAGAGGTGTCCCTAGCATTGGTAGTGGAGTGAATAGAGCGATGGCCCAATGTATGATGCTGGAAAAGGTGGTCTGTACAAGTAGGAGTTGCCAGCAAATATATGACAAAATTCAGGGTCCCTGGAGTCTGTACTTTAACATAGATGACCATGGTCAACACGCAGTGTGGTGAAAGCAGAGGATCTGTGGTGACTTCCCTCCTGCTCATCAGAGGCACCTGATTACCTCTAAGGGCATTAACGAAATTGAATATAAGTTGTGCCAAAAGATTCTCCATACACCGCAACTGACATCATTGGGGGGTCATTATGAGTTCGGAGGTAGCCATGGCGCTATCAGCGCCATGGCTGCCTCCAAACCCGGGTCCGGTCTGGCGGAATGGGGACTTAACGGGACATTCCAACCTAGGCGGACCCGGTAAGTCCCCATTCCAAATGCGATTCCCCATTCCCACTTGAGCCCCCATAGGGCTCAATGGGAATGGGGAAGGTGCTAATAACGGGCAAGCAAATTGCGGGCCCGTTATTAGCTCCAAGGTCCCGCAAATTGCAGACCTGTTATTAGCTCCAAGGTCCCTTAACGGGTCCCATAAAGAACGACTGGTTGGACCAGCTGTTCCAGGTGGGACACGCTAAGGGAACTCGGAATAGGGCGTTAAGGGTTTAATGGCACCAGTCTCCTTACCGGTGACCGTTAACCCTTACCACCCACTGGTAATGACCCCCATTGTCTAATTATTTATGTTTTACGTATTTACTTTTTATTCTTTTTGAAGGCTTTCCCCCATATTGATCATCAATTTCACAAAAAGGCAACAAAAATATCTATTTTAAAAGAAATGCATCAAATTCAACTGCCACTAAAAGCCCTTCACGGACTGCTAGTATTAGCATGCATTACTTTCAACGTGCCATGTTTTTTGCATAATGGAACCTGCCCCCTGACTCCTCCTGTCTCAGAGGTTAGTGTCAGCAAGAGCATTCGGATCCAGTTCTGTGAAATCCCTGGCACAAAGTACTGGAGGAAGAGGTATTGCGTTACTGGACCTAGATTATGACACGCCCTCCTTAAATCATTAAAAAATGCAGCAGGCCATATGAGGAAAGAATCCACACCTTTTTCCAGAGACCCTACAGCTATGAGCCAAAGAGGAGTACTGATGCAGGTCCCACAAGGATTCCTTTTCACTAGTGTCACTGGATGAAAGAGAAAAACAATATACAAAAAAAACATGATGAAAAAGCAAATAAGTTAATCAAAAGCAATAAAAAATAGACTGGCACTTTAAAAGGCACTTAAATAAGAGTCAATCAAAAGATGAGCAATAACGAAACATGGATATTTTTCTAGAAACTGTGTCTGCTCATTTGCATACATTTTGAGACCCTTTTCTACAGGCAAGTCTGAAGTTGAATAAGAGTCACAGAAGTCACACTTAAAGCAATAAAGGTTAAGACTATAGCCCTCATTACAACTATGCCGATGCGGAAACAACGGTGGCGGTAAGTTTACCGCCACCGTTGTTTCCGGACCGGCAAAGTACAAGTCTGCGGCCTGGGCCCGTTCCGCCCGACAGGTCTGCCGTGTCGGGCAGAACGGCACCATGCCGCAGACGTTCATGGAAGCACCAGCACCGCTATTAACGGTGCCGGTGCTTCCATGATCCCCATTCCCATTGAATCCTGGACTCAAATGGGAATGGGGATTAACAATTGCCGCCGCCTGACTTACCGGACCGCCTGGGCTTTAATGCCCCGGTTTTTCCAGCAAGTCAGGCGGCGGCAATTCATTATGGGTCCGGCGGCTACCTGACGTTTCCATTCCGGCACAGTTTCCGCCGGACTCGTAATGTTATTCTGAGCATATGCTTGGATTTATGGATGCAAACATGTAGTCTTTTATATTGATCCATTACTTATATGGCACTTTCGCCAAAGCACTTGGCATAAAACCCTCTGACATCAAGTTATTATTACCCGGCACTCATATTTAATACTCATTTGTGGACCTGGGAAGAATGAAAGGTTGAGCAGACCTTGCTATGATTCAAACATGTGACCTGCAGAACACAAGTAGATCCCAACACCTATCCCACTGAGCTATCCCACCAACTATTTCTCCTTATGTGGGCAAACCGTACCATTTGGAAATGCACTGGCATTTCTTATTAGCATAACACTTATTGTTACAATACTTACAACGTGATAATAGCAGTTTTATATTTTGTTTTAAAAGGTTAGGAGATGGTGGTGGGTATATATACTAATACATTTCCTTTTTAACTGCACAGTTCATTGAACAGAACACTGGTTGCAATTGGATAGCTCAGCAAGTTAAATGTGGCAGCCTGCACTTTCTAAGTACATAATTCGGAAGGGCTGAATCAGCGCCTTCATCCCTCTGAGGTTGATGTATTAAACACAATTACATTTTGTACTAATAACTCCTTTTCTTAGAGTGCTTAGAAGCAGGAGGAGTCAAAAGTCAATGGGCCTCATTACGACCCAGGCGGTAAGGGGTTTACGCCAGCGTTAACAGCGCCGACCCTTACCGCCTGATTACGATGTCCCTTAGCGCCATGGTGATTTTAACGCCTGCTTTTTGCAGGCGTTGAAATCCATGGCGCTAAGGGACCATGGAGTTAATTACGCCACCGTAATTTACGGTGGCGTAATTAACGCCTTCCCCACTCCCATTATGCCCTATGGGGTAAGAATGGGAATGGGGAAGGGTAAAATGGGGATTGGGGACTTACCGCCCCGCCAAGGTCGGAATGGGGCGGTAAGTCCGCCAACCACCATGGCGGAGTTGGCACCTTAGCGCCATGGGCCATGGTGCTTATAGCGCCATGGTCCTCCGCCAAGGTCGTAATGAGGCCCAATATGATATTATACCAACTATTCTACCTGAATCTAGGCCGTAGTGGCGTCAAAGCGTGGAGTATTTTTACGCAAAATGACCGCCCCAGAAACATAAAACTATCAAGTTGGCCCTAATTAAGAAGATCTGGATCTGGGGAATCAGGTCTGCCTGGCCTATGTAGACGAACACAACTCTACAGCTGTACCTTTGCAAATAGAGCACATTGGAGAAAGCCAAAACACTATGCAATCAGGAAGGCTTCTGGCAAGGAGTGTTGTGAGGTGGACGTCATGCTGCAGCTTACATTAGAAGCCATGTGCACACATTCCATATGACTCGAGTGTCCAGGAGAGGCTCAAGGCTCATTGCCATAGATTCCAGTGGAAGATAACCTATGCTGGGCAACCCTGAGATGTTCTTTGTGAGATTTTCCGTGTGTTCAATCTCCAGATTTACCCACAAATCTTTTTGATGGTAAGTGCAATGGTCCACCAGCAAGGTTTAGAGCCGCTGCATCCAGGGGGTCTTATCAACACATACATACGCTCCACAAGTAAAGTCAAAGGGAAGGTTTTCTCAACGTCTATTAGCGATGCCACTGGTGCAATTAAGAAATAGCAAGGGGGGCCTCACCTAATCTTTTGCCCCGGTGCTCCCCAAATCCTGTGACAGCCGTGATGGAGTATGGGGAGCACGGTCCTCCGACTGTGGGAAGCCATCGCTATGAAGTGGGATGGAAGAATACCAAGCTGTCCCAACACCAACACCCTACCCTGCATCTCTCCCTAGGCATTCCAGAGAAAGACTGTGAGAATGCTAGCTGTACTTATGTGCCCATCTAGTGCGCTCGCTTCATCTCGCCTTGTGCGCTCTTGCTCTCTCTCTTTCTTCTCGCCATAACACAGTCTCTCTCTCCAGCTCACACACTGTCTCTCTCTCTCTCTCTCTCTCTGGGTGAGAGTTTCATTGGTGGGTGCACTGTCTCTGCTCTTTCTCTCGGTCAATGCATTCTGGTACACTCTCACTTTCTCTGTGCAGTCTGCTCCTCTATGTACATGCAGTCTCTCTCGCTCTCTCTATCCATCTCTCACACTTCTATCTCTGCCACAGCGCATGCCGCTTCTCTTTCTCCCCTTCCTCTGTGTGTCTCTCTCTACTTCTCCCTCTGTGTGTGTGCGTCTTCTCTCTCTCTCTCTCTCTCTCTCTGTCTCTCTCTATTTGGAGCCAAGGGTTGTCCCCCTCGTTGAATTTTAGAAGAGGAAAAGCTTGTGGGGAAGCCAGGTTACCACATACATCCTAAGAGTACTATATATAGGATGACTGGATGTCCTAAACCCAACCGTCGCCGCTTACAGGTAAAAGGAAAGACATCCATGATCATCCGCATTGCCTTTGGCTGAGCGTGGAAGCACACAGTAGACGGCCAGCTTGATGGAAACCATGCTGTGTTTGGCACTCCTCCTTGCCGTGCTGTCCTTTTATAAAACAGAGAAGAGTGGAATTGAGCACCACACGCTCTTGTAATCGGTTCCGCCCCTGCCCGCTCCCCTGCAAGAGCAGGGATTGGTGGAACTGAGCAGTGCAGTGGCTGTGTGACCGATCTGGTGCCACATGTGCCCTCACTCCTACAGCTGTCACAGGAGAGTGCGGTGGAGCAGACAGGGCAGTGACTCACAATGTGTCCTCCCAGCAGGGGCCCACTGGTTTTAGGGCGCAAGAGAGGCAGAGGAGACAGCTGGTCAGAGGTTATGCATCTTGAAAGCACTTGTCCTCTGCTATTATGTCACTGGTGTGCACAACTGCTGTGAGCTTTCACTGAATGGAAGCTCCTAGACTTAATACTGTGTCGCTGTTTGTTGAATGTGTTCCTACATGTCTTGCTCAAAACATCAATCTGATCTTTCATTGCAGGTATGAACTCATGTATCTGTGCTGGAGGGCTGACCCCGTGGACCGTCCAACATTCACAGACTTGAAGGTTTCCCTTGAAAAATTGCTCCAAAGTCTGCCTGAGGTGGCAAACAAAGACGATGTCATCTATATGAATACGAGCATGCCGGAGGACCACAATGAGCTGGTGGAGGACCCACAGTTCACTGAGATTGACATGAGCTTTGATACCGACGACATTATGGAGTCCTGTGCTCCGTGGCCAAACCCAACCATGATCTCGGTAGATGTCCACCGGAGTAATCAGGGCGACGGGAGGTATATCTTGGAAGGGTTTGGTGGGAAGGAGCCCAGTGGGTCCGAGCAGGTCAGCACTCCTCTGCTGCAGAACACAGTCGTACGGAACGGCGTGGCATGGTCCGAGGCCAGTACACTGCCAGTAGGCAGCACATTGGCAGAAGAATTCCTGTATGCAGATGACTGTACAGAGGAGTCTGAAATAATGCTGTGAAAACCGTATATTTGACAATCACAGGGCCACATAGCCTCGCAACTCAGGGCATTCTGGGTGGGCCTTTGCTCTCCAGAAAAACTGCCTTAAACCCTCTATGAACATATGTAGCAGTGTTTATTTATGGAAAGCTGTGTGTATCACTGCCTAAAGTAGGACACCCTCTGTTTGCCTTACCTGATGTCTTTGCCCCTATGCCATGGGGTAGTGGGCGGGTCAAAGCTATGCTATATTTTGTGAAGAACCATATTGGAAACAGAAACCAACAGTTAGCCTATGAAGATTTTATGCCACTCACCCCACATTCTGAGGCACTCAACTGTGGGTACCATGAACTCTGCTGAGAGAAAATGGCCTCTGTGTTACCTTTGCTGGAAACCATCTTCACGGTAGCAGGAAACATCTGCCAAACGTTTTATTGATCTCTTATGGAGTGAATGTATGTTTTTCCAATTGGTTTGTAGTACTCTTATGCAGGGTACTATGACCTAGGCCTCGGGGTGATGTAAGCACGCACATACCTACTAAAGAGTAGTTGGCCTCCTTAGAACAACTGTTTCCTGACACCACCTGTTGCCCCGAGTTACTCAAAGTGAAATGTACTGTCATTAGTTGAGAAATTCAAGCTAATATGAAAGGTTATTGAGTTAGGGTCCCAACATGGGTGCCGCTCACAGTGCAAAAACCATTTGGAAACCTCGGCTTGCCCAACTCCATGCCTCGAGGGCTGGGCTGGATCCATGCCAGGTTTTCAGGATAACCATCATTAGTATTCATGAGATAAATTTGCATACAGTGATTCTAAATGTATGCACATTTGTCCTCATGAATATTAATGAGGGATATCCTGAAAACCCATCAGGATTCCGGCCCTGGTGGCCTGGAGTTGGGCAACCCTCAGAAGGTTTCTGAAAGCCTGCTCGGTCTATAATCATTCCATTGAAAATTTCAGGTTCTAGCAAAGGCACTCAGTGGAGGGCATCAGTTTCCCTTAGCTGTGAGTTGGAAATTAATGCAATGTACTGGAAGAGCAGCAGGGGGGCATATGGTATCTCATTGTTAGTGTTGGCCAGCATTTTGCAGCTAGGGATATTGAACCAATGGAAGCCTGTGGCAATCACACAGGTTTTGGGCTCCTGCTGTGTGCACTGCTCCTAGGCTGACTTTGGGCTAGGGTTTATGAAGTTCTACTTGGGTTAATGAGTGGTCTTCATGACACTCCCTGATATTTTGTTCCAAAAGCTATGGTGATGTGAGTAAAAGTGAAATGTAAAGATTGTCGTTTTCTGTACGGTAAGTAGGCTCTCCTAGCTCTAAAGTAATTATCAAAGCAATTGCAGATAATGGCTTGTGTGATACTTGGCATGAAGGTTATGCAACATTTTTAAATGAGTTCCTTTGTATTCCTTTGTGCAGCGTGAATTTTGAGAAATGGGAAATCTTATTAGAAATAATCTTCAAGCACAGTCCTGATAATTTCACAAAAACCCATCAGTATTATTATTTTATTTAGTTTTCGAGTCACAACCAAATTTAGACAGATCATTGTATTGCCGACTTTAAGGGGAACTTCTCAAAGGTCTGCAGTTTCATATTTTTATAGTTTTGGTCCTCCTCGCCATACTTTTGTAAGATTGTACGTGTGCAGTATGTCATGTGTTTAGCCCGGCGCTATGCTCTCTCCTTAAAAAGGCTTCTTTGGCCCTATTTCCCTGCCACTGCACCTCTCCTAATCATGCAGGCTTCGCAGGGTCATATGCTCTGTTCTGTGACCCCTACACTTGCGCAGCTTTAGTATGTCGCAAAAGCTGGGCTCCGAAACTGGGGCAATTGAGTGATATAAACACACTGCCCTCCAGTCTGTGTTTTACTATTTCCGGTCAATTGGAGATGGTTTTGAGCAAAATCATTATATCCACTCATCCACATCAGGCCTTGTTGCCGTCCTCCCACTGTGCGGCAGTGTGTGCTGGCAGCAGCACAAGCATACGCCACTGCTCCTCCAGAAAAAAAGAGCACTGCTGCTGCACTTAGTCCGCAGCACGGTCCAAAAACATTATCTGACCCGTGGTGTGGCGACTTTCTTGGTGGGTCAGCGCATGCGCACCCACTGATGAAAACTGCATGTCAAATTATCACCTCCAAGTTAGCCTCTGGCTGCAGAGATGGAGACTAAATGCCTCAGAGACTTGGATCTAAACCTCACAAAACGCCAACTACAAAGACCATACAAATAGCTTCTATCTTTTTAGAAACCTATTGGCAATTACAAAAGAGTCTCTGTGTAAAATCTTTTTGAATTAACAGTGAATCAGCAATTCTATCTCTGGTCCCTCGATGGATATTCGGGCCCTATCTCCCTATGAAGGCCTATCTTTTATGGTGTTGCCCCCCAATCATTCCACAGGGGGGGGCAAACCTGACAAGTGCAAGGGAGCAAGGGTTCTAGATTCTGGCAAGGACGGGGTTCGATGCATTATTTTTGTGGGAATTGGCTTCATACTTTGCCTTGATCTAAAAGGGAGACTCAATCATGGAGCATCAAATATGGCAAGGAATGCGGAGCATTAATGCCAGGGAGGGTAGTATTCCTCCATGACACCGGGAATCAGCCAATGGAGCAAAGGAGATGTGCCAGAGCCAATCTAGCAAAAACTCAATTAGCATCAGTCGCGTCCTGGCGTGAGGTGCACATTCAAGTGTGTGCAGTGCAACAAAAGTGAAGGCAGAGTCGCATAATTCATTGCCACTTCCGGGTTCAGAAGTTACGCCTTGGTCCAGTGATTCGCGACTGCTTTGTTATGCATGGGGACAACTCTAGTCAAAATGGAAGGCATGTCTTAGGCATTGACTAAGCAAGCCAACTGTTTCCAAAATACCTTATTTAAGCATTTAGTAAGCCCTGCCCAGGCAGGTGTAGAGCATGAACAATGTAAGTTAGCTAAATAAACAGTGAACGTTTTCTGGATTAGTCAATGCTCAGAGGATAAAGTAACTGCTCTTTGGAAGAGGAATGCTTATCACTGCTTGGGAACTGTTATTTAAATATTCCGACTGCTTGATAACTGTTCGAGAAATGTTAAGCAAGCATGTCTCTTTGCCCGGGGAAGCTAAACGATTCCTACTTTCTATATACTAAAGCATTAGGTGCAGGTTGCTGCTTTGGGCAGCGTTTTCACCTTGCAGGTGATTCTCATTGCCGGTCTATGCTATTGGCCGGTGTATCTGACAGGTGTCCAGGCAATGCAGTCTCTTTCCTGCTGGTTACATGTCTTTATACCATAGTCATTTATAACGAGCGCCCATATATCAAAGCTTTTATATTGAAAACGTTTATAGTGAATGCACTTTTTGTTTGGGAGGAGGGGGAGTTTAGAGGTGGAAAACACATCCCGACGATTTCCCAAAAATATTTAACCCTTTACCCCACCCTAAATACATTCACTATAAAGGTTTTCAATATAAAATATTCGATATATGGGCATTCTATATAAAAGATTCGATATAAACACGGTATACCTTTCCTGCTCTACTACTGAATGTGGGATTCCAGTACATAAGACCGTTCTGATGAAATTCCCATATCGGGGAGCGCATGTGGTCAGCCATCTACAGTGTCGTCTGGAAAAGCCTTACCCTAAGGATGACATCTTCTGTAAGGGGCCATTTACTGGACACAGAGGGCCATCATCAAAGCATCTCAATCTTTGACTACTGTCAAGAGGAGTATCAAAACTTGTACTCTTTCATTCAGCTGATTAACAGCCCTGTTTGCCGGTCCGTCCTTCGCTGATGCTCACTCTTGTTCTTTCTTGCTGCGCTCTGAGGCCCTCAGCCATGTAGCACCCTATCCAAAAACAAAAATAATCACATCCTTCATTTGCTATAGGAAGGCCCTCGTGTGCATGTGAAAGCAAGTTGTCTCCTGAATATATGAGCAGAGAAACCCTGTGGTACAGAAGAGTACATGCAGCGCTATCCATGTTACCCAAGGTCACACCAAATCGCTGGCCCCAAGCCGTCTCTGCATCTTGCATACCTTACATACTCCGACTTTAATGTTTCAAAACCCCAGCCCTGTGTTTCTCTAATATCAGCATGCTCCTGTGCCCTTGTACACCTATTTCTGCAATACTTAGCGTGTCCTTTACCAAAGCACTATTCGAGCGAGGATTGAGAATGTATGGGCTATTTTCTTCTGCCCACCATGCAAACATTTCATTGACGTGTAAGACAGAGTCCCTTGTCGGGCTGAGTGCGTTGTTGTAGATGCCGCCTGCCCCCCACTTAGGCATTCCTCAGTCATAAATGTCACATAGAAGCGTCCTCTGTTCTCTCTGTGTGTCCAGCTGACGCAATGCCATTCAACGCGCTCCCGTTCCTTTGCTTGGATGCGATCACAGGGATATCCGTATCCACGTGTTCTGCCGTGTGCTGGGTTAGTGTTTCGCACGGCCAAACTCTGTCTGTATATCCATTCTACAGTGTCCAGACCTTTCCCCCTTGGTGGCTTTAGATAATCGCTCGGGCTGCTGATTTGGAAAGGTTCATGCAATGTCCAGGCTGACTGAGGGATGATCTCCAAGCTATTTTCGAATGTCGGAGCACCATGCATTGTGAACGGGTCACATGTTGCTTCTAATAGGCATTTGTTAACAGTAAACTTTGGGGCCCACCACTAGAGCAACAGTGACTTCTGGAAGTTTATTTCTGTGCATCTTACACAGTGATTTGCCATTTGAGTTCTGATTTGACACAAAACACCGCGGAAAAGACATAGCCACACTAACTAGGCTCTAGGGCCTTACTACGGTCTCCCTCCCAAAATCCCCAGGAAATAATGCAACCGCCTTCTGGGGCCACCGAGTGTTCCTAAGTCTGGAAAAGATCTGGGGCTACGCCAATGTTGGGACTCTGGGCTAGCTAGCCGTTTGCTGGTAGCCACTGAGCTTCTAGCCGCAGCTAGAAACAAAAGACCCGAGGCAATAGCCCCTCCACCCCCTCCCCCTAGCGACGCCCCTGGGGCAGCTCATTCCTGCAGGAAGTCTGATGCTGATCTGCACCACACAGATGCAGATCAGAAACATCCACTGTCCAGCGGCAAAAGACGATGCGCTCAGGATGGAGAACTGTAAAAAAAGGCATTCCTTGGCTCCCTCCTCAAGGGTTTCTGCAAGACCACCGGTAATCCTCAGTCTCTGCTTAGCAGCAGATCAGAGCATGGCAAAGAGAAAAGGAAAGGCACATTTCTCCCGTTTAATTTCTCATGTACTCTGGGAGATACTGGCCTTTGCCGCAGCATGACCTCCGCTCCCCAATAAAGACATCGAAAGGCCAAAATATGCCATCACAAGTCGGTTTCTTAGGGCTTGGAGCTGCTCCATTGTTGGGGTGGCCCAGGATCGGCCCAGAGAGACTGCACAATCATGACCGCTCCGCCGTCAGCATTATCATCAGTGCTTAATGTGTGGGGGTGTTTGCCAGGGCTCAGCCCTGGCACTTATTTCTTAGCCCCGGCACTTATTCTCTCAGATTCAGATTGATTATGAAGTAGTGATAACCAGAGCATCCATCAACCCGAATGAACAGGTGCAAGCTGTAGTTCAACCCCCAATGTGTCAACACTGTGGGGCACAGCTGTGGGTGGTGGCAGCAATTGTGGGGAACTTGCCGCCCACAGTATTCGGGCCCTGGCACTTACTATCTTACAAATTAAGCAGCGACTCATTACTGTCTAGTCGGCCAGGGTATGTCAGCCTTGTCTCCCCATGCCAAGAAGATGCTGCAGCCATGGGGAGCCCCTGCGCACCGGAACTGTCACACACAAGAATCGGCAGATGTGGGGGGGAACATCAGAAAGCCTTGTTTCTGCCAAGGGAGAATGAGTGTGATGGTGTTTGGGAGGGTAAGGCCAGGCAAGGCCAGGCTGTCAGAGATCTGAGCCTAAACAGGGTGAAGCGCCTGGTGATCGAAGAGAAGCTGTTGAACCCGTAGTGCAGTGGTATATTCTTCCCACCAATGTAACACTCAGTTGTATATAAAAACAGTCTGAGCGGTCAATTGGTTGAAAGATGTTTGAAGAATGAACAGGACCCTCTGGAACTCCTGATGACTGCAAGTTTCTTCCCGATGACTGGGAATTCCACAAGATAGACTGAACACTCAGTGATTGTCAGTAGGGTGAGGTACTGTACTTAATAGAGAAAGGAACTATATAAGACAAGGAAAGGCAAAGAACCAAATAACGGAAAATGAGCAGGAAATAAGGACTCTTACTTGTATATCCGTGAGACGGGAAGCAACGATGAAGGTAGGATGATAACGATCTCCCAGGATCCAAGAAGAGTGAGCCCAGTCTCACGGAGTGGAAGGAATCCTCAGTCCGGTGCAAGACCTATTCCCGCCGGCACGCGTACGCCTAGAGTGAATAATCCCAGAAGTGCTACAGGCAGTCTCTAGTCCAGCACTCGTCTCCTATTCCCGCCGGCACGCGTACGCCTAGAGTGAATAGTCCCAGACGTGCTACAGGCAGTCTCTAGTCCAGCACGCGTAACCTATTCCCGCCGGCACGCGTACGCCTAGGATGAAGGATCCAAAAGTTCCGGGTCAGAATCAGGTAATCAGACAAAACAAAGCATGAGACAAGAATCGAAGCCAAAAGGAAATCCGGGTCGTAGCAGGGGTTCGTAGCTGAAGTTCGAAGCAGAAGTACCGAGGGCAAGACAAGAGCAAAATCCAAAAAACAGGCCAGAGGTCGAGAAGAGACAAGATCAAAATAGCAAGCGCCACTGTAGTATTCCAAAGAAAACAATCAGAAGCACCGAAACAGCGGACTGGCCGGACTTAAGATTGCGTGACCACAACGCGGGAGTCACGTGACCGGGAAACCGGAGCAACACGTGACTGCAGACGTAGTAGTGGCCATCGTCGCCATGGCAACCCCCAATGCCTTCGAAACAAGCCTTTAGAGGAATAGAAGCGCTTATTGCTGTCCCTAGCTATATTGACTACCGTAAGCCTGTCAGGTAAGCGGGAACGTGTAGTAGGAATCGGTGTTCTGACAGTATCCTCCCCCAAAGGTCCCCCGAGACCTTGAGATGCGAGAAACCGGGACAACAGCACGGGTGCATGGATGTTGGACTCAGGTTCCCAAGTGCGATCCTCCGGACCGTAACCCTTCCAGTCCACCAAAAACAAACGCACACCACGTGATAGTTTAGTATCCAAAATAGCATTAACCTCATACTCCTCCACCCCTTGTACCAACAGGGGGGGGGGACGGATAGGTAACCTCACCCGCTCAGAACACGGTTTGACCAAAGACACGTGGAAAACGGGATGTATTCTCCAAGTAGGAGGCAATTCCAACTTGACCACAAGAGGATTAATCACCTCCTTAACAACATAAGGACCCACAAAGCAAGGTAACAGGGTTTTACGACCTGGAATACTGAGATTCTTGGTAGAAAGCCAAACACGCATACCTGTGGTATACTGCGGTGCTGGCTGGCGATGGCGATCGGCATACTTTTTTGCCTGTTCCTGCGCATGTATTAAGTGTTCCATAACGTTCTTACGCAACGATGTCAGATCTCTAAGGCAGGATTGGACAGCTGGACAATCCGAGGATATACAAAAATCCAAGGGTAGAGAGCGTGGGTGTTGTCCATACATGGCATAGAAAGGAGAAACCCCCGTAGAAGAATGCGCAGAATTATTATAAGCGAACTCTGCCATAGGCAAAACGGAGAGCCAGGTTTCTTGGTGTTGTAGGATAAGACATCTCAAGTATTGTTCCATGGTGTCATTGAGTCGCTCGGTTTGGCCATCGGTTTGTGGATGGTAGGCCGTAGAATACCTGTCGTCAATACCCATGGACTGTGTAAGATGTTTCCAAAAACGAGAGGTAAACTGAGAACCCCTGTCAGTTATTATGATCTCAGGAAGACCAAAGAAGCGGAAGACATTGCGTAAAAACAGGTCCGCCAGAGTAGTAGCGGACGGAAGACCCCGACAAGGCACAAAAAGGGCCAACTTAGTAAAACTGTCGACTACCACCCAAATAGTATCAAAACCACCAATCAAGGGTAGTTCCACTACAAAGTCCATGGAAAGCATGGCCCAGGGTTTAGCAGGTACTGGCAGGGGTTGTAGAAGACCCATTGGTTTGGCTGGAACGGTTTTACATTGAGCGCAAACCGCGCAATTAGCGATGTACAGCACAATGTCTTTTGACATGAAAGGCCACCAGCACCAGCGCTTGAGTAATTCCAATGTCTTACGATGACCAGGGTGTGCGGCCAACATGGAGTCATGACACCAAGACATGGCAATCCTGCGGGTATGCGAGTCAGGTATATAGATTTTGCCTTGGACGTATGGCAAGGACTGAATAATATCCAGATTAAGATCCTCCAATTCAGGATGTTTTTCTGAGACCCAATGTTGAATGGCTGTCTTCAGGGATGGTTGCAAAGTGCATCCACACACGACCTGGTTGGGCAAGAGTAGTCGACCCTCCTGTGGCCGATGCACTGGGTCTTCAAATAGTCTTGACAGGGCATCTGCCTTGGAGTGCAACGTCCCCGGACGGTAGGTCAATACAAAGTTGTACATTGAGAAGAACTCATGCCAACGTGCATGACGCGCTGTCGTGCATTTCAATGATTGAAGGGCCAGTAGGTTTCTGTGATCAGTGAACACTTGAATCGGAGTCTCTGCTCCCAAGAGATGATGTCTCCAAACTGTAAAAGCCTCCCGGACAGATAGCAGCTCACGTTCGGTGATGGTGTAGTTTACCTCATACGGAGTAAGCTTGCGTGAATGATACGCGACAGGATGGAGGATCCCTGTGTCAGGACAAAACTGGGAGAGAACTGCCCCTACTGCCACGTCAGAAGCATCGGCCTCTACAACAAACGGTTGTTTGATATTGGGATGTTGAAGCACCGGAGCTGAAGTAAAGGCTTCCTTGAGAGTCTCAAACGCATTCTGTGCTTCGGGATTCCACTGAAACGGATGCTTATTGCTTGTTAAAGCAGTAAGTGGAGCCACAATGCTAGAGAAGTGCCTGATGAACCGCCGATAAAAGTTTGCGAACCCCAAAAAAGACTGCAAAGCTTTTAGTGTACCTGGGACGGGCCATTCCAATACAGCCTTGACCTTGGTTTGGCTCATCTGAACACCCAGGTTAGTAATGTCATAGCCCAGGAACTCAACTGAAGTAGTATGAAAAATGCACTTCTCTAGTTTTG
The DNA here is from genome assembly GCF_040938575.1 of Ambystoma mexicanum. Classification (NCBI taxonomy): domain Eukaryota; kingdom Metazoa; phylum Chordata; class Amphibia; order Caudata; family Ambystomatidae; genus Ambystoma; species Ambystoma mexicanum. The sequence continues at coordinate 265,321,995 of NC_090928.1, read as the reverse complement.
CGTATAGTTTATTCTTACGCAGACGTTGTAGTACTTCAGTAACATGTTGAAGGTGTAGTTCAAGAGAAGGGGAATAAATCAAGATATCGTCTAAATAGACGATCACAAACCGATCAATCATGTCCTGAAAAACATCATTAATGAAATGTTGAAATGTGGCAGGGGCATTACATAGCCCAAACGGCATGACCAAATATTCAAAGAGGCCGTGTCTGGTTTTGAATGCCGTCTTCCATTCGTCCCCCTCTCTTATCCTTACTAGATTATAGGCACCCCTGAGGTCCAATTTGGTGTATATCACTGAAGAGCCTAGCTGATCCAAAAGTACTGAAATCAGTGGTATGGGATATTGATTCCGTATTGTGACTGCATTCAGGTCCCGATAATCTATACATGGTCTCAGGTCCCCCTCTTTTTTTGGGACAAAGAACAGGGGAGATGCAGCAGGAGAACGGGAGGGGCGAATAAAACCAGAAGCCAAAGCCTTGTCCAGATACTCCTTTAAAACTGCATCTTCCTTTAAAGTAAGAGAGTAGATCCTCCCAGAGGGGATCCTAGCTCCCTCCTTAAGGTCTATGGGACAGTCATAAATACGATGAGGCGGTAACTTTTCTGCCTCACCTTTGTCAAAGACATCTGCGAAAGACTTGTATTCCGGGGGTAAAACAGTATTGACAATGCCACCTATCATTGAAACAGATTCCAATAAGGCTTGACAGGGGTTGTTCTTCTCTTGAGTCGTTGGGCCACAATGTCCTGAACAATACGTTGAGGAAAACGAGACAGACCCAGCAACCCAATCTACCAAGGGATTATGGAGCCGAAGCCAAGGTAGACCCAGAATTAGTCGAAATTGAGGTGCAGTAATGACATCGAATGAAATGACTTCGCTATGACAACCATCTATGAGTAAATCCAGGGGGACTGTCGACTCCGTTACCAACCCTGAGAGTAGTGTGGTACCATCAACTGCGTTGACCACCTCAGGTTGTTCCTTTGGTACCAGGGGAATGTTCCAGTCTTTCACATACTGGAGATCAACATAATTTCCAGTAGCCCCAGAATACAAAACCGCTTCAGAGGACCAGGTTTCGCCGTCCGGAGAAGCAACAACTAACTTAATAGTGAAAGGAACCGAGAATTTGGAGCCCGGAAGATCAATGCTCGACATAGGGGCTCCCTCTATTGTCGGGCTTTGGAGTTTCCCGACTTCGCAGGTTTCTTGGGACATTGATTCAAAAAATGACCAGAAGAACCACAATAAAAACATAACTTGTTCCTTTTACGCTTCTCTCTTTCTTCGCTAGATAATGGTCCTCTTATCGCCCCTATTTGCATGGGTTCCCCATTGCCTGAAGCCGAACTTGTCAGACTAACAGGGACCGGAGGCAAAATCCTCTTTTCCCCCTTCCTTTCCGCTTTACGGGCATCGATCTGAAGAACTAGATCCAAAAAGTCAGGAAAGGAGACGGGGACCACAGGTACCGTAGCAATGACATCCTTGAGGGAATCCGACAAACCCTTATAAAATAAGGCTGCCTTCTTCTCGTCTGGCCAGTTGGTTTCAGCAACCAATTGGTTAAACTTAGCCAGATAAGTCAATAGAGTAGAATCGCCCTGCTGTAGATTCAATAACTCCAAATCAGTTGCCTGAGATTTGTATCGGGTGTCAAAAACTCTGGTAAGCGCCTCTATGAGAGCGTCACAGTCGAATAACATATGACTACCTTGCTCCAAGAGAGGATTCGCCCAGACGGCAGCAGTACCCCCTAGGTTAGACAATATAAAAGCGGCCTTAGTAGTTGCATCGGGAAATGATGTTGGTCTACAAAGAAAATGCAGTCTGCATTGATTGATGAACGTTCTGAAGGTTTTTGGATCGCCCAAGAAACGTTCAGGAGGAGCCAACGGGAATTGTGTCATAACTACCGGAACCGGGTCTGCCCTGGCCTGAGCACTGGCCGTACTAGACCCGGAAGCCACTGCGACTGATGGAGGTTCAATGGCGCTAGCCCTTAATCCCGCTTGAATATCATCAATACGGCGATGAGTAACATCATGGGCAGTTTGCATGTCAGCACGTAAATCAGCCACTAATTGAACCAAGGTAGCCAAAGGATCATTGGCTGTGTCCATTTTAAGGCTTCTGATTCTGTCAGAGATCTGAGCCTAAACAGGGTGAAGCGCCTGGTGATCGAAGAGAAGCTGTTGAACCCGTAGTGCAGTGGTATATTCTTCCCACCAATGTAACACTCAGTTGTATATAAAAACAGTCTGAGCGGTCAATTGGTTGAAAGATGTTTGAAGAATGAACAGGACCCTCTGGAACTCCTGATGACTGCAAGTTTCTTCCCGATGACTGGGAATTCCACAAGATAGACTGAACACTCAGTGATTGTCAGTAGGGTGAGGTACTGTACTTAATAGAGAAAGGAACTATATAAGACAAGGAAAGGCAAAGAACCAAATAACGGAAAATGAGCAGGAAATAAGGACTCTTACTTGTATATCCGTGAGACGGGAAGCAACGATGAAGGTAGGATGATAACGATCTCCCAGGATCCAAGAAGAGTGAGCCCAGTCTCACGGAGTGGAAGGAATCCTCAGTCCGGTGCAAGACCTATTCCCGCCGGCACGCGTACGCCTAGAGTGAATAATCCCAGAAGTGCTACAGGCAGTCTCTAGTCCAGCACTCGTCTCCTATTCCCGCCGGCACGCGTATGCCTAGAGTGAATAGTCCCAGACGTGCTACAGGCAGTCTCTAGTCCAGCACGCGTAACCTATTCCCGCCGGCACGCGTACGCCTAGGATGAAGGATCCAAAAGTTCCGGGTCAGAATCAGGTAATCAGACAAAACAAAGCATGAGACAAGAATCGAAGCCAAAAGGAAATCCGGGTCGTAGCAGGGGTTCGTAGCTGAAGTTCGAAGCAGAAGTACCGAGGGCAAGACAAGAGCAAAATCCAAAAAACAGGCCAGAGGTCGAGAAGAGACAAGATCAAAATAGCAAGCGCCACTGTAGTATTCCAAAGAAAACAATCAGAAGCACCGAAACAGCGGACTGGCCGGACTTAAGATTGCGTGACCACAATGCGGGAGTCACGTGACCGGGAAACCGGAGCAACACGTGACTGCAGACGTAGTAGTGGCCATCGTCGCCATGGCAACCCCCAATGCCTTCGAAACAAGCCTTTAGAGGAATAGAAGCGCTTATTGCTGTCCCTAGCTATATTGACTACCGTAAGCCTGTCAGGTAAGCGGGAACGTGTAGTAGGAATCGGTGTTCTGACACAGGCTCCCTGTTTTCTTAGTTTTACGTCCCACAGAATATATTTGCTAAGCATGCACACCTATCCCCAGTGGCCCTCACCACTGCCTGCACCAGTCTACTTCCTGTGTTTCTCCTTAGTTGCCATATTATTGTCAATGCTTTGGCGCTGCTCGCCGGTGATTACAAGGCAAACGGGTGGAGCATGAAAGTGAATCAGGCTCATAGTTTCCCGATTAATACTATTTAGGAAAAGACAGCCTGCGATACATATTTCATGTCATGTGGCGGTGTTTTACAGTTATTGTCAAGCGCCATAAAAGAGCGGCAAAGCACCTGTTGTTCTGGCACATTTCGCAGAATAGCAAAGCACTTCAGACAGGGCCCACATAGCTGATTATTTGGTTCCATGTAATAATGTCCCCGCAAAAAATGTCTCCCGACAGAAAAGTCCCCGTTTTTTGCGTAGACATTATTAAATTAAACATGCGGGGGACACTCCCATATTTTTTTGTTTTTTACTAAGAGAGCATGGGACATCCCCGCAACCCGTCCCCATACATAATGGCACCATATACAATGTCACCAAAGGCTTTTCCCGGCGACATTATGTATGGGGACATTATTAACTGATAGCGATTATTTGTACCCATTTGGACTGGCAATCACTTTATCTACCTCTGAAGAATGGCCATTAGAGTGATTCTATTAGGAGAAGGCCCCGCGGCAGCTGATTGCAGCTGATCACACCCTACAGAGAAAGCTTAGAGTTGCTCAACCATTTCTCGCTGATGTGGTTTGATAATGTTTTAATGTCCATCCTGTTAGGTGTTCATCTGGTTACTTGTTTAGCTGTCATTGGTTGCCCCCCCTATTGTCACTGTTAGGGTGTGTTACCATAAACTGGTTAGCCATTGCCTACTTTGATGGTTTGCTGGTGTGTAGTCGCAAGCATCTTGTTCACAGATAGGAACGCTGCCATCATGTAGACAGGCCGTCGTGGTCTTCAGAACAGAAGGACTCGGCTTCATCAGCCTCGCTGTCTCTTTGTGTCTACATTGAATTTTTCATCTTGTTGTTTAAACACCGATTGAATTGGTTACATTCCAGTATTGCTTGTTAATAGTTTCCCAGCCATAGATTGCACATTATAGAAAAGAGAATGGCTGCCCAGTATATAGGTTGTCCGCTCCCTTCATCCATGAGAATATTATTGCAGCTTTTTTATTAACTCTAAAGCACCGCATGCCTGTGAAATTGAGCTGTATTTAATATTGCACATAGCTAGACTTGGTACAAGGCAGAGAGGCATCTCTTAGCATTGTAATGCTGCTGCTGCTGCTGCTGCTGCTGATGATGCTGCTGCTGCTGCTGATGATGATGATGATGCTGCTGCGTATGTGAATGAAATGGCCTTCTCTAGTAGCATTCCAGGATCTATGGACAGTCTTTGCATATTTTCTTTTTGCCGAATGATTTTGGGGCGATTTTCCTGCTTTTATTACCACAAAAAGCAGAGAAGATGTCCACGCTCACAACTCCCCCAACCCCCCATACCCTCCTCCTATATAGCTCACGCAAACTTACCATCTATATTTTTGTGGTTAAAAAAAGCAGAAAAACAGTGAGGCAAAACACATTCTGTGAAATTGGCGTTCGGCAAAAGTAGGTATTACCGTATTCCAAGCCACTGCCAGCAGTCAGTGTCGGGCCTGCATTCGGGCTGTGGCACCTGTTGTCTCACAAAGACTCACAAGAAAAATCACCAAAGCCGCAAGTTCAGTCAGCTTACTGTTGATTCCAGCCGTAGAAGGCCCCAGAATGCATTGCAGCACATGCGCTGAGATTGCCAACACCATCATCACGCAGAGTCAGGCCTTTCACTATATGTTGTGCGATTTGTATAGCACGCCTCTGCCCTTTGCATGACCTTCTGGCTCTGTTTATCGTTCAGTAAAGCAATAATGTGTGCATTTTGTACTATCAATGTTTTTAAATGTATTTAAAAGGTCCAATCACTTGTATATTTTTGTATATGAAGAAGCACGCGGCAAGAGATGAATGTATATTATATGAAGCGCAGGTCGGTGTAGATGTATATTTATAAAAGTACAGCTTGCAATAGAACTTCATGTTGTCAATTTACAAATGTGATCAAACTATGCCACTTACTGGGTGAATGCATTGCAGTTTCTCAACAATGGGGAAACTGTGTTTCAAAATGTACGTTGTAATTATACTTAAAAATAAAATAAATACGAATTGGATGAACGCAATGTAATTATATCTGATCTTTGCGGTTAGCGTCTGATTTGGATTGGTTAGTAGTGGTGCTCTTGAGTGGCGTCGGTGGCGATTGTCTGTGCTTAGTGGATGGGTAGTGTGCGTTGGTATTTCTTGGGTTCATTTTGTTCAGTAGTGTGTCTTTAATTCTTTTGGGTTATACGTTTGTGTTTGGGTTTGATTAGATCAGTTAGGCTGACGATTAATGTGTTTGAGATTGGTTGGTAGGTTTTAGTATGATGGGATGGCCCTCATGACCAGGGGTGTTGCTAGATCTGGAAAAAATCTGGGGCTACGCTAATGTCACGACTGTCGGGACTCAGGCCTAGCTAGCCTTTTGGTTGTAGCCGCTGAGCTTCTATCCGGGGCTACAACAAAAAGACCTGGGGCTGGAGCCCCCTTACACAACCCCCCCCCCCCCCCCCGCAACACCTCTGCTCATGACAAAGGAGAAAGCCAGGCTTTTACTGGAAGACCCTGCTCACTGGGAATACGTTATGTGGGTGGGCAAGCAACTGGGACCAGGCTGCTTCAGCATGCTCAGTGCCTCGCTAGGCAGAAATGAATTCCATTAGATTATCTCCATGTAGGCCCTTGCTCAATTAAGTGTACTCCTGCTTATAGATGAAAACGTTAGGGCACACATTCTACAACGTGTCAATGAGCGCATGTACCTTTATGGAAATGAAGGAAGATATGGACAAATGTTTACTAATTTGTCCTTGTGAAAATTACCAAGAAAGATCATTGAGTCCTCACCTAGCGACACATGGGAAGAGCTCTCGAAAAATGGCTTTGCTCCTCCAATTTCCCTCCAGGACCCAGAGATGATTTTGACATCTGTCCGGGCAACCAGTGATAACTATGGTGTCATGATTACAACATAGTAGCGGCTGGGCTGCTTAAACCTTGGGTTTTGCTGATATAACAAAAGTATATGGTGACCACAGAGTTGCGATTCTGTATTCTTGGTGTGTTTGAGCATAATCGATTTGTAATTCGAGTTCAACTCAGTATTTACAATAACATATTGCATTAATATATGTCGCCGGGAAAAGCCATTGGTGACATTATATATGGGCGGCGGGTTGCAGGGATGTCCGTACCCCGCATGTTCAATGAAATAATGTCTCTGCAAAAAACTGCGACTTTTTTGTCAAGAGACATTTTTGCGAGGACATAATTACATGGAACCTCAAATCTGCCACCCCATCCAGTAAGCCATAAAAATAAGGTAGCATTTCCACCGCATCAGATTTTGATGCAGGTGGAGAGTCTATGGATTCCTATGGATTTTTGCATCTGCTCAAAGCTACCGGATTCCATAGGATGCCGGGTTAATGGCTCCCGCTATGCACGTACCTGGTGGAAGGCATCTACACCTCTATGCATTATGAGGTGTAAACATGCACATCATAGAGCAAAGGCTCACAATTGTACTGAGAGGAGAGCGCACACAGAAGTTCATATGTTTGCTATTCTGCCTGTACAATGTCCAAAGATTTGGAAAACAAGCCCCTTAGTATTTTAATTGAGTAGTAAAAGCAAGCATTGGCAAATCCAATAGCTTTGGCTTTTGTAGTTCATCGTGGCTTTATATATATATATATATATATATATATATATATATATATATATATATATATATATATATATATATATGGGCCATGAATGTCTATCGAATCCACAAAGAATGGGCTAAGCTCATAGAACATGAAAGCTGAAGTACTGGTCACCACGTGACTATTAGATGAGCTCTTCGCCTCTGTTGGATAATTAAATACTTCTAGCATTTAAAATTAGCAGCTAAAGTACGAAGCTGGCAGCCTACACAGCCCGCTAGAAGGGCAATAAAAAACTTTTAATCTGTGTACAGCTGAGCATAGTATCAGCAATGTTACAATGCATGTTTGAGCCCCAATTGCCTGGGTTATAAACAATGTCCAACAGAACAGTGTAACCCCAAAAGGTTTACCACAGGGCGAAAGAGTAAGACTGTGCCACTCCAAAATAGAACAGAGCCCTACATGATATGTGGCACCATGGGTAGGAATATAATGCAACACTTGATAATTCCTTGCAGCAAGATGACAATACTGTGCTGTACCAAGACCAAGCACTAGTTTATCGGGAATGTCCATGCAAAGAGGGCATGAGCATGTGTGCAAACATGCTAGTCATATCCGAGGTAAAGAAGATCTGATAGCATGAAAGCCACATTTTCATTTCTGGCTGGGAAACATTTGAGCAGCAGCACTCATGCCTTGCCATAGACCTCTGGGAAACGGAAGCAGCTGATCTACTCAATCCTTGACTGCAAGATGCAACACATAATAACAGGACTTAGGCCATGCATACCTCAACCCTCCCCCCCACAACTAGGCAATGCCCCGAGCTGCAAAATGTTGGATAGGGGTAAGAAACCTGTGGCTCTCCAGATGCGTGGGACTGAGACTCCTGTGTTCCTTCACCATTTACTAGGCTAGCAAGGGCTGATGGGCTATGTAGTCCATACCATCAGGAGAGCCAACGTTTGCAGATCCCTGGTGTAGGAATACAAGACACAAACCTATAAGCAGGCTTGGTTGTCTTGCCTGGTTCCCGAGGGCGTTCAACCTACCAGCACTTTGGAGTCAAACCAATGATATATAAGGCACTATATAAATGCCAAGTAACATAACATAACATTGCTTCAGCATAACCTAACCGTGTGACAGCCTTACAAATTACATCACATATCCTGTCAATCAATCAATTTACACATTCTCAATTCAGCCTTTCATTTGTCTGTAGCCTTGTCTTGCACTATTTCTATCCCAACAAGCACGACACTCCCATCTAAGATAAAGGAAAGAGAGAAAAAGAGATGAGTACATCCAAAAGATACTTTTGACTCACTGGAAAGGGACTTGTTGTGGGAGCCCCTAGGGAGAGAGGGCCTGTGGTAAGTGTACATGGAGATGCTAGAGGTGTTCAGGATGGCAATGTGGCAAGTCAAATACGGACTGAAACAAGAACTGATAGAGCTATTTTCTGTAGAAATGGATATCAGACAAGGATGCGTGTTGCCTCCGAACCTATTTAGCCTGTTCCGGATTTACTTAGATTAGTTTCTGGTTGTCCAGAAAGTGGATGTTCCAAGGGTGGAAGGCCAGGACATTCTGCTCCTATTTGCAGAAGACAATGTGATACTAACTCGTAAGCAAATGTGGGATTGGCATGGTGCGTAGAAGTAGAAACAGACACAAGGATACCGTTTGTAAAACCTTTATTTCTCAAGATGAGCGGTTGGGATAACTCCTATCTTGCCCTATGGTATATGGGGGTAGTCTCAACCATAAAAGAAAATAAATACAAGTTTACAGTCTGTCTGTTAAAAACAAAAGGATGTCTGTGTCTAACCTAAACTTTCCCTCACTTTCTAAATAGATACTGTGTAAGGATTTGGCCAACATAAAAAAGGGTGTATTAAAGAAAGTGGCTCTGCAGCTTTCTTCTCCAATGTTCTTTCAACAATAACAGAACTGTCCCATAGCTCCTTTCCCCATGCTTGAATCACTCTGGATCATCAAAGTTCCATAACAACGTTTAAAATACTCAAACAGTTCTCACAACTTCTGGTCAAGCTTGTCTGGGCTTTCCACTTTCCCAGAATCAGCAGCCCTCTTGATTTCAAAGTTCATTTTCACAGCATGTATCGCAATGCCTTCTGGTCTTGGACCCACAGTTCGTTCTTGCTTGCAATTCAACAGGGGTTCCTTTACGATCTACAACTCATCACAGTTAACCAAATCTTCATGTCAGAGACTTTCGAGTGTGCATAGGTTTACTTTGTTCTATGCGTGACCACTTCGACACCTTGGCTCTCATAGATTTGTGCCCCCGGCACTCGGTTTCCCAATTTCTATACTTTAACAATTCTTTGTATCGGAGACTTTCAAATGCTCATACTCTCTTTCCTTTAATGCGTGACCACTCCGACGCCTTATTTTCATATACCACAATGCATTTCTCCTTGTGATTTCACTTTCCCTTTTGTGCATAAAAGTTTCGCCAGTATTTCTTTTATCCTTTTCTCTTCATGTTATATCTTTCTTTACTTTCATTTCTCATTTTTTTCGCGTTTGATAATGTTTTTCTGGGGTCTTGCTCTCACTTCCCTTTCTCGTGTAGATCCCCCTTTTGACCTGCGCCTTTTGCTTGCATTTTGCTTCCGCGCACAGATCCCCTGATCCCTATCGTCAAGTATCCTTTCTTTGATACTAGAAGGGGTCCTTCAGAGCATTCAGAAGCTTTTAGTTTCCCTCGCATTGAACCTCACTGGGTTTCCTTGTACTTCATTCCATATGTCCACTTTCACATCCTTCATTAAACATTACATCTTTACAGCACTGCTTTCATATTTTTCCCTTCTTTTCAACTTTCAACTTATTTCATCCAATTCCTGTGGACTCTGGATTTACATGGCCTTTCTGGACTACACCTTACACAATGCACCATTCCTTTAGGTGTTCTGTATGGCAGCCTTACCGGAGACCTTCGAGAACAGGTGAGCTACCCACGACCACTCTGGTTAAGCAACCGGCTTCAGTCTCTCATGCGCACATAAGGTCTTTTTCACTCCCAGAGACTCACTGATCGGAGTCGCTACTTCTTGGGTTTGTGTGCCTGCACTGCGCAGTCACTCCGAGGTCAGGGTCTCACCGCCTACCCCTCAGATGCTCTTGGGCCAGCCTCGCTGGGCAGGGGAACGAGCAGTCACCGAAACCAAACAGGAAGTGTAGCTTTGACACACGGCTCCCTTCCCTCGACCAGAACGGCTCCCTGGAGACACGGCTCCTTCGCCACATTTCCGCTGAGCGCTTTGCTCTGCACTCCTTCAGCGCCTTTACGTCCCACTCTCGTCTGGTCCTCTACGGTCCTTCGGGTACCTCTGCTCTTCATTCCATGCTGTTGCACAACCAACCTGCAGCTTCACTTTTTCCTTCTCTACTTCTGTGTCTCCAAACTCCTTCTCTCTCTGCTGTTTGTGGACTCCACCTTTTATACACCTACAAGTCTTTAACAGGCTGCAGGTGTGGAGTCCCCTGTTTACTTGCCTGACCATAATGAGTCCAATTTTGGTGACATGCCTGGCCTTCAGATCTGTATGTTCCAGGAGCCATCTTCTTCGATCCCGTAATATAGTGGTGTTTCTGAGAGGAGATATGTATTACTATCAGAGGCTTCTTCCTCGTCCCAGTACTTGATGCAAAGTTGGGGAGGGGGGGTGGGATAGGCGTGACAACATCCTATCGAGAAGGGTAGGGTGTGTCACTTTCGGAAAGGGGGGAATACCATGTCTTGCCCGTTGGCTCTCTCTCCCCAATCCCTGTGGACCCTCTGCCCAGGTAATCCTCCCTCGCTAGTCCGCCCCCAGGTTCGGGATCCAAAAACAATGGCCCTTCCCTGGCCACCTGAACAGAAGATCTCGGGGGAGTAGTTGTGAGAGAGCCTCAGAGAAATATTCATGCATAAACTACTGGGTAATTTTGGGAAATACTGCATTTGCAAGATGCTGGATATTAATGAGAGCAAAACAAAGGTTATGGTGATGGGCCATCTAAATTCCCCAGGAGGAGTTCTTAGGTAAATGGTAGATGTTTAGATGTAGTGTTTCACTTTGACTACCTCAGTGTCCACTTTGATAATAAAACATGGTGGCAGGTGCAGGTGGAAAGAAGTGTGGATAAATTGGGCAGTCTGCTAGTGGGGGTTTGTGGTTGAATAAGATGTTAGGGTGGAATTCCCCTGCATTTACCCATGATGGCCATCATTAGAACTCTGCCCCTGCGCCTATATGCACTGCTGAGGTTTGGGGCTATTCACCTTATGCCACAATGACTATTGCTGAAAATGCTTTCCCTAGAAGCCTCTTTTCTTGTCGAAGGAAACTCTGATTGGACCTATGCATCTACAGAATGGGGTGTATTCTATCACTGATCGTAGCTCCCTTTACCAATTGCATATTGAATTAGACTATGGGGTAGTCTGGTGGCCAGATTATACAAAGCCAAACGAAAAGATATTTTAGGTTTGCAATATTGTATGAAGAACTCATGACTGACCAGGGTGAAGAAACCTTTGAATACATTGGGCTTTGGAGCTCTGAGGGGCTCTCCAACTACGATTACTAGAGATTCCCTTAGGAAGGTAAGGTAGAGATCGTGGGATGTGTCAAGAGTGGCAATGTTGGGTAACCCAGGCAAATGTTCCATGCTGTCCTGGTATTTGAAACATAAGAATATATAGGATGGAGCCTTATGTTGTTTCAGGTATACAAAAAGAGGACAGGAAGCTAGTTATGCAGTTTAGATTGGGATGCCTCCCTCTAAACTATTTAACTGCTAAGTGTGGCAAGGAACCTACGGCCGGACTCTGCGAATGTTAAAATTAAACCCTTGGGTCGATTCAAAATGGCCACTGGCACAGTGTAGACGTGCCGACAGCTCTCTCCCGGACCTAAGCGGGTTAAGACGTCTCCACCACCCCTCCAGCACCCCAAATCAAGCACTAAAAGGCACCACACAACAGCAGTACATTGCGAGAAGGAGGGGGTGGAACAGAAAGCATCGCGCACCCAAACACGCGGTCCTTCCCGACACGCTGTGCCGGCCCGGGCAGGGAAGCCGAGGAGGAGGTACCCACCCGGCAGCAGCCGCTGAAGCAGTGGAAAAGAAGGAGGCAAACGCCCAGCACAGACCCTGAGCAGGGATAAGAGCTGATGTTGGAGCCCAGTGCAGAGGGGCACCACCAAGCGAACCATCCATCGCGAGGGGAACAGGGGAAGGACATGGTCCCCACAACGAAGAGCGGCGCCCTTGGCCTTAGCTGCACTTCAGCCGGTGGAGAGGCGCAGCAGGATGAGTCGCTCTGCCCGCGAACGTAAGGAGAGGGCGCAGCACCGGTAGCCAGCTAAGAAGAGGATTGAGGGCGCGCCGCCCTGCCACGAGGACCAGAGACTCTGCGCCCGAAGAAAGGGTGTGCGGAGCAGTCTGCAGCGGGAGGAAGGTGCCGGAGAGCTGAGAGAGGACCTGGACCGGCGGCCCTGAGGGGGAGCGTTGCGTCGGCCAGAGGCTCAATCGGAGCAATCAGGAGGACACAGTGAGTGCGGGACCCCAGGGATACCATCCTGGAGCAGAAGGAATCCCAGTCTGATGGAGAAGCAGAGGGACGACTGGGCAAGGAGCGGAAAGTGCCCAGGAGGGGCGGGAGAAGCCATAGCTCCCAATGTACACTGGCACGCGGGCATTAAGGCCTGTCTGCCCAGAAGAAGTAAGGAGGCCCCTGATGGGGCATAGCAAAGGGCGAGGGAACCAGGAATAAGAATCGGGACCCAAGGCCCTCTCCTAATTATACAAATCTGATCAACAACTACCAATAAGAAGACTGGGCCAGTAGCGAGGCACATATCCGACAAGACCTCAGTCACTGGGCCCTCGAGCCTAGAGGGACACTGGTTCCTGAGTCAACACCAGAGTAGCCCCGGGACTAAGGCTTAAGGAGTAGAGGGGACGCAGCCCTGTTAAGGAGAGGCGACAGAATCGTGTTGGACATCGGAAGGCAGCCAAGGAGACGGCTTTGAAGAGCCAACCTGAATAAGCCGCGATCCGGAAAGAGGCGCAATGGGTTGGAAGAGGCTGACGGAAGCTAGCAGGGGGGAGAACCCAGTGAGAAGCTGAAGATGTGAAGGACAGGCCTCTGACCCTAATTAGAGAACCCGAGATAAGCGCCATCAAAGGGACTCAGAGAAGCGGCAAGGGCCCGCAACAGACAGGAGAGCTATGACTACGAAATCCAAGGGTAAAGGTGGAAAGGTACCTCAGATCACGGGTGACACACCAGGCACTCTCCACTCTATGTGGACAGCATGGTACACTAGAGAAGTGCCAAGGGCAGCCAAGAAGGAGCAATGGAACAAGGCACCCCACAGGACACCGAGGTATCAGCTCCGATGTCGAGGAGGGACTTGATGGGGGAAATGCACGCACTGCAGACCAACCTAGCCAAAACGTTCCAGGATCAATTCCAACTCATGCAAACGGACCTGAACAAGGCCCTAGGGGAGATCAGACAGGACATACAACAACTGGGCAAAAGGACGGACCTCCTAGAAAAGGGCCTACAAGAAGTGGACAAGGAGACAACGACCAACAGCAAAGCTATAGATCCACTTAACGTGGCCACCCGGAACCTGGAGCTTCAGATGGAGGATATGGAAAATAGATCCCGCAGGATCAATATAAGAGTGAAAATGCTGCCGGAATCAGTGTTAGATAAAGAATTAAAGTTGGAAGTCCAGACAATCTTTGTAGAGATCCTGGGAGAGGTGGCCCCAGACAGGGTTGAGCTAGACCGCATCCATAGAGTTGGAACATTGGTCAAAGGCCCCGCAGCGAGACCAAGGGACGTACTGGCAGCTTTCGCTAGGTATGCACAGAAGGAAGGAAGCAGTCCTCCAGGCGGCAAGGAAGTGGGAACCAATAATGTACAAAGGCCAACAAATAGCACTGTATCAGGACCTAGCAAGTAGCACGTTAACAAAAAGACGGCAGATGGGCCCAGTGCTAAAAGTACTCAACGGGCGGGGAATCCGATACAAGTGGACCTTCCCGTTTGGTCTGGTATTCGATTGGGAAGGAAGCCAGAAACGCATCACGTCGGCGCAAGAAGGGGCGGACATCTTGCAAATGGATCTCGAAGAAGCCCCCATAGGAACCGGAGTGCAGGCAATGGGCAATAGGCCAAGGCCAAGACCATGGGAGTGGACAACGGTGGGAGAGACAAAGAAGAAGGGGACCAAGGGGAGTAGACCGTCACCGAAAGAGAGGAATGAGGAAATCGACTGGGAAACTGGAGGGGGGGCACAAGAAGAGACCTGAACTAAAGTAGCAACACAGGGGTGGTGGGCCTCTAAAGGTGGTAACAGAGCAGGGGGTGGAGCAACTATTTTGGAATCAGAAAGGGCGAGAATGCCCAAGGAGGGCGGGCAGAGGGGGCGTGCTAGCCCTTCCAGGGGGTGGGAGGAAAATGGGGGTAGGGTAAGGAGAGGGAGCAGGAACGGGCACAGGCATTTCAACAAGGGGAAAAAGGGAGGAGGGCAGAGAATAGGGGAAACAGAGACAAATAGGGGGTAGAGGCACCGGAGGACTTTGGCACAAACAGGCAGGGACCTCGAGCAGGAAAAAGGGTCCTGAAAAAAGATGGAACTGCTAGAAGCGGAAGTTACGTCAATCTGTGCGATCAAATGGCCAACACTAATGTCAGGGGGCTTAATACCCCCCTCAAGAGGAAAAAATTGGAGCAGTTAACCAGGAAGGAAGGCATAGACATCCAGGGACAACAAGAAACACACTTGATAGCGAAGGACCTGGGCTGGCTGAAAATGAGGGGTTTTAGCCAATAATACACTCATCGAGCGGCACGAAAAAAGGAGGGGTGGCCATAGCATTTGAAGACACAGTGGACTTCAGATTGGAGGAGGTCCAAAGGGATAAGGAGGGCAGGTATGTTATGGTGAGAGGGATGCAATCAGAGACCAGATACACAATCACCTGTCTACGCCCCGAATGTGGGTCAGGACGCGTTAATAAGGGCATTCATGCGAAAACTAGAGGACTTCGTGAGAGGACACATATTACTAATGGGGGACTTCAACTTGGCATGACAGAGGGACAAAGACACAACAGGAAGGATAGACCATGGGGTGGGGGTTGCCTCAAAAGAACTCGATCAAAGAATGGAACAGGCTGGAGTAAGGGATGTATGGAGAGGTCTAAGGGGAGAAGAGGAAGGCTATACCTTCCTGTCGTGTGTGCACAGCACACAATCTAGAATTAATTACATCTGGGTTTCCGGGCCACTGTTGTGTAGGGTGAAGGAGGTGGAGCCGGGGCCCCAGGGAATAGCAGAACACAAACTAGTCCAAGAGCTTCGGATGCGGACACATAAGATATGGGGGTGGAAATGCCCGGGGACTTTGCTGAGAGATCCAGTGATCAAAGAGGATATTGAGGGGAAAATCAAGGAGTTGTTCACACTAAATAAGGAAACTGATACGAAGGAAAGCACCAGATGGGACGTATTCAAGGCAACACTCAGGGGGGAACTCATAGCTGTCAAGGCCCGCAGGGACAGGCAGATGAAGGTGCTAGATAAACAACTGGAGGCAGAAGTAGAAAGAGCAAGGAGAGCTGTAGCAGCAAACCCCCACAAGAGGAGCGCAAAGGATCTACAGCCAGGCGGTAGGGCAACTAGGGGTTTTGCGCACAAAACAGGCAGAGGGGGCACTTCTCTTTGTCAGGCAGCGATGTTACGCAAAGGCCAACAAGGCGGACGCACTATTGGCGCGGGTATTGCAGGGAGCGGGGTGAAGAAAGCTATACTGGCCCTAAAAGATGGTAAGGGCGGTCTCCTGACATGCAACCAAGACATACAAGAGCGCCTGGCGAACTTCTACGCCGAGCTCTATACTTCCCAAAATCCCCAAGACTCAGGTCAAGAGGACTTCCTCAGGAGCCTCCACTTACCCTGAATAGGTAGACAGGCTCAAGAGGCATTGAACCAGCCAATAACGGAGGACGAGGTGAGAAAAGTAGTGGGGAAACTGCCAGCTAGCAAGGCACCGGGGCCCGATGGCTACATAGCAGTCTTTTATAAAACATATACGGCCACGTTGGTCCCACACCTAATGCGGCTCTTCAATTCATTCAAAGAAACTGGCTGTATTGGAGCCAAAAGTAACCCTGATCCCGAAACCCAACAAAGATCCTACAGAATGCACGTCCTATGGGCCGATAGCCCTGATAAATGTGGACGCTAAAATATATACAAAAATACTGGTGAATCGGTTGAAGGGCCTTCTGCTCGAACTCATCCACCCGGATCAGGTGGGATTTGTATGGGGAAGACAAACAACAGATAATATCCGGAGGGTGGCACATCTGGTTGAAAATGTACAAAAAATTGATACAGCCACAGTACTTTTAGCGTTAGATGCAGAAAAAGCATTTGACCGGGTGGAATGGTCCTTCCTATTCAAGGTAATGGAAGCGATGGGCCCAGGGGGTGACTGTCTCAAACGGGTGCAGGCAAATTACCGGGACCCGCAAATGCGCCTAATAGTGAATGGAGAGATGTCCCGCCTCGTGCAGCTGGGTAGGGAAACCAAACAAGGGTGTCCGCTCTCCCCCCATTATATGCCATATACTTAGAGACTCTGCTTCAAGCAATGAGGGACACAGAGGAGATGAAGGGGATTTCCATTGGTGGGCAGAATCACAAGGTTGCAGCCTTCGCTGACGATATGTTGCTAGCGCTAACAAAACCCCAGGAATCAATTAGAGCAGTGAGGACACTATTGGACAGGTTCGTGGAGGTATCTGGCCTATGTATAAACACCGCGAAATCGGAACTCATGAACCTCTCGCTGAAGCGGGAAGCTGGGGAGGCCCTGAGAGAATCTACCCCATTCGTTTGGTCCCCAGGGGGAGTTAGATACTTGGGAGTTCGCCTCACCCTAAAATTAGCGGGATGGTACATGGCAAATTACCCACCAATGCTCAAGGCAATAAAAAAAAGAGTTCCAGAGATGGAGTAACCTAAGAATATCATGGGTAGGGAGAATAGCGGCCATGAAAATGGTAGTTCTCCCCCAACTATTGTACTTGTTCCAAGCAATCCTGACAGTATTACCAACGAGCTTGTTCAGGGAGGTGGACAAAACGGTGAATTAATTCATCTGGGAAGGGAAGAAATCTAGGGTAAATGGAAAGCTACTTAGAGCTCCAAGTAAGGAAGGGGGTCTGGCCCTGCCCGACATCCACACTTATTACGAGGCAGCACAACTTCGAGCCATTAGAGAATGGTTCAGAGGTGGACAGGGGAAGCTATGGATGGCCATGGATCAGGCGGTGGCACGACACGAACTTAAAGAGGTGTTCTGGCTGCCGGAACATCATAGGCCAGCACACCTCTACGAAAGCGCCATTACGGCACTGGTAGCAGATACTTGGGACAGGTTGGTTAAAACAAGGGAAATAACGACCTATCCATCTCCATTCACTCCCATATTCCAAAATGGTAACTTTACACCGGGAATGGAGACAGGGGCTTTCAGGCAGTGGAAGGAAGGAGGGTGCAGGATGATCAGGGATCTGTTCCAGGGAGAAGGAATTTGCACCTTCGAGGAGTGCAAACAGCACTTTAGGGTGGGAGAAGGGGAGCGGCTGCGGTATGCACCGCTGAGACACTGGGCAATGAACCCAACCAATAAGAAAGCAGCCATTAGGAAACTGACACCCTTCGAGAAGTTTATAGTGAGGAATGATGGTTAGAAGGGACTAATATCGCACCTCCACAAAATAATGGAAGACGCCACACCAAGAGCCACGTGGGCGTACATGCAAAAATGGGAACAAATAGTGGGACGAGAGATTACGAGGGAATCATGGGACAAACTCTGGGGGAAAATACCAAAGATAGCAAAAGCGTCACAACTACAGGAAGCTTGGTACAAGATCCTGTACGGGTGGCACTTCACGCCTGCCAGGCTGCACAGTATTTACACAAAAACGGCAACAGCAAAGTGTTGGAGGGGGTGCGGAGGCAAGGGCACAGTGGAGCACATATGGTGGAGATGCCCCAGGATTGAGCCATTCTGGAGAGACATACAACAAGCCCTACAGCAAGCCTTCGGGACAGAAGGGGATAAACCCCCAGAATATGTTCCACTGGCGATTAGAGAACAGGGAGGAGCTAAGGAGCCCAAATACCAGAAAAAGGCAAGAACAATCCTAACCCTGGCTGCAATGACTGTTATCGCCCAAAGATAGAAGAGCAATAACATCCCTAAAATGCAGGACTGGCTGCGCAAGGTGTGGGAGACAGTAGCCCTGGAATGGGCCACCTACGCAATGAACAACAAGGCACAGCACTTTGGGAGGGACTGGGGCGAGGTTATGAACTTCCTGAGGGAGGACTTCAGAATACAATGGTGCCCTCAACGCCTCAAACTGCTAGACTTAGAGTGACTCTGCGAACTGAAATGTCAAGAAGGGGAAGGAACCCATGCCTGCGCCAGGAGGCGGAGGGAAGCAGGGGGCGAGGAGGGGGGTAATGTTCAATTTTCCTTTTTTTGTTGTCAAATTAATAAAAAGAAGTTTTAAAAAAAAATGAAACCCTTGGAGACCGCTAGGGGGCGCGTACCACGATGGACACGTGAGGTCGCAGCTCCGTCAGCTCCATTTGGGCTTACTGTGCTGGCTTCTCCCCCCGACGGTGGATAGGCCGTTTGGTGTCCGGAGCACTTTGCGGGTGTGGTGCAGGAGTGGGCCCCCCGACTACGGGTTGACTGCAGCCCCAAAAGAAGAACCCAGCCACAGCAGAAGAAGACTGGGGTGCCGGGCCAGCCATCCGGCCCCAGTAGAAGGAGAAAGTGGTGCATTCCCGCCGTACCCGGGGAAAAGAAACGATAGACATGAAATGTCCCTTCGGGATTGGTGCAGCACACCGTGGTGCAAGTGAAGGTGGCGCCCTCCCCACGGCCAGCCACAGACCCGGGTAAGGCCGCGTGGCACTCATGAGGGGAGTTGGGAGCCCAGTCCCAGCCCGCCGACCCCGGCTGAGAGAAGGAGCAGGGGGCTCCCATCGGGCGCGAAAGAAAGGAGGCACTGCCCACTGAAAGTCCTTGCAAAGTCCGCACACTGCTGGAAGTGCGCTCCTCACCCCCGTCATTCCACAAGCTCCGGGGGAGAGGGATACCGGAGGGCAAGTAGCAGGGACGGGGATCCCCCCACAACATTGACCCTCAAGACAAAGGTCCAAGGCGGGCCCCCCCCACGGCATCATCCACACCACGGACCCAGGGTTATGGCAGCAGCAGCCATAGAGGGACTCCAGCCTAGACGGCGGACCGTCTTGGAAGAAGACCGAGAAGTTACCCGAGACTGAGTGGAGGGACCGCCCTCCCCCATGGTGGAAGGGCGCTATGGGCTGCAGGGACTCTTGGAGGGGTTCCCCGGCAGTGCTCCAGGACGAGGTGAGGAGAGGGACAGAGGAGGTGCAGGAGGGGCGCAGATCGAGGCCCATACATACGTGAGGAGATGCGCCGGTGAGGCAGTACAGGCCCCACGCTTCAATTTACTGGAGAACCCGGTCCCGTTGGGTGAAATAGCTATAATTCAGCCACAAAAAGTGTTTAAACGCTGCGAGAGAGGTGCACTCACCCCGGAGGCATAGTGGAGGTATCCTCAGCCTGAGGGCATCAAGTGGATCTGCCGAAACTCGGGGGCCACTGGGACCTAAGGGCCCCCCCATAAGGACCTACTCAGATGCTCAGGGAAAGGCACGGGACCCCAGAGCTGTAGTGCGAGGCCGGGATAAAAATACTCCTTGCGGCACACCCTAGAGGACCCGTGCACACTGGGCCTTCACTGTAAGGGCCACAAGCCTGTATAGCAACCCAGAGACAACGAAGGGGGGACACCAAGCCGACATAAGAAGGTGCCCAAACTGCAAAAAAGAAAAGATCACTGCACGCCCTGTCAGGGGAAGAAGGTCTGTACCCCACAGCGGACCTCCCCCACAATTGAGTACAAGGACAGGCACCCCAGGCACACACCCTATGGCAAGGAAATATACGCAAGACGGCGGGGGGGGGCTCCCACAGGCAGAGAAGCCCACCCCCCCTGGACCAGGCTTGGAACAAGAACTAGCCAGTGGGCCCCTTTGGACTCGCAGCACAGGAGCACACTTAGCGCAGAGAGCACCCCCCCACACCCCCATGGAGGAGCCCCACAGGCACAAGCCGCGGGTGAACTGGAGAGATCCCCCACTGGTGTGGAGAACACACAAAAGGAGGAACAAGCGCCTGAGACGACCCCCTACCCATGAGACCCCTCAGCACAACGCAAGGAGACAAGACCCAACACGGGGAGCCCCCCAGGTCGGACACCTGGCAGACAGCCCTCCACTGCTCTCATATTGAATAGTAATCACAGAGGGAGACAGACACCAGAAGCCAGGATTGACCAGTCACACCCTGTCAATAAGCAAAGCACAATAGAGAGGACACCCTAGCTCAGGGGGTATCTCAACCCAAGACTCATTGAGCGAAGCACAGGTACCGCATCTGGGAATCACACTGGCAGAGGTACAAGACCGGGCCCCCAAGACAATGAAGGCCTGCACAGGGATCCTATCTCTGCAACGTTTCAGGATGACCACAGGAGGATACCAAGGGACACCCCCCTCATTCCCCACGAAATGGCGTCAGGGGGAGACACCCCCACTGCAACTCCAGCTCTCACAGAGATGACCTAAAAGATATATTTCAAGCGATCAGAACGGACATACAGGCCTCCATTTGTGACCTCAAAGGCAGGGTTGATAAAATTGAAGACAAAAGGGAATTGCTCGAACACAACCACCTACAAATGGATGTTCTCGATATGAAATATGAAGCATGTATGACAGATCTGGAACTCGGGGAAGAAGAGATGCTCTTGAAGATAGATGACTTGGAAAACAGGGAGAGGCGTAACAACCTGAGAAACCTCGGAGTGAGTGAACAGAATGGCGAATTGGCAGCAGAAGTCGGAAGAAAGGTACAGGGTCTGATAAATCAGCTGTTCGCACTCGAGGAGGGCAAAGAAGTGCAGCTGGAGAGAGCACACAGAGGAGGAAGCAGGGGCCCGCGGTCCATAGTGGTACGCTTCCTTCGGTACAGGGAGAAAATGGAGGTTCTCGACAAAGCAAAGCGCCTGGGGAGCTTTGTCTATGAAGGAGATACTATCAAAATATTCCAGGACCTCGCCGCCCTGACACTGGCCCGTCTCAGGGAGTGTCGCCCCCTCACCCAATTACTCTCTGACAAAGATATAAGATATCGCTGGTCCCATCCCTTTGCACTAACATTTGAGCTTGGAGAGGTGGACTACAGAGTGACGGGGGAAAAGAAGCACAGAGAGTCCTGCAGGTAATTAAAAGCAAGGGTGAGAACGTTGGCACGATGGAGACGGAGGCAACACCCAGAGACTAGCAGCGGGTTCCCCAGGGTCCACGGGCCGTATACAAGAAGATACAAGGCCCAGGAAGATAAGGAAGTTGAACACCCCCCCGGATAGGAAAAGGAGAGCGAAAACTAAGGAATAAGAGTCCCCGGGCTGATGGAAGAAGGGAATTCATGAGTGCACAGCCCCTATTGGAGGGAGATGAGGTGTTATGAGAACCAACGGAGAAGCGACAATCTCAACTCTAGCGGCACACCTTATGGTGGGCGTCTCCAAGCATGGACAGGTTACGGGGGAGGAAAGTGGGGAGGGTAAAGGAACAAATATTGAGCCAAATGAACGGGTAGCTGAATTCGAAGTACTAAAGGGAGGCATAGTGTTGTGCTACGCCAAAGTGTCAGGGAGGGACAAACAGGTACTGAATGGCACCCCTTAACATGATGGGCCGGGTGGAGGTCCTCAAAATGGGATCTCTGAATGTAAAGGGGCTCAACTTCCCCACTAAACGCTCCCTACTGGGGAGGGATCTGAAAAACAGCAACTTTGATGCAGTCCTGGTGCAGGTGACCCGCACAGTCCAGGGGGCGGAGAGAAGAATCCCGGGTGCCTATGCTAGGCAGACATTTTGGGCCTCAGGGCCAGCCAAGAAGGGAGTTGTGGGGATTATATTGATCTCGCGGTTCCGACTTGTTGATCCAGTGAGCTGGGGCCGGACAGACCGGATCTTACTAGTGGTTTCCGGGACCCTAGACCGTGTAAAAATAAACCTGGCTTCGGCATATAGCCCCAACACGAGCCAAATGCAGTTTTGAGGGAAGCCATGAGGGAGATTATGGCCAGAACGGAAGGTCTCCTCATCATAGGGGGGGACTTCAATATGTGGGCGGACAGGGTGCGGGACCACAGTGGTGGGCATACCCCAGTGGGAACTAGAGGGGGAAGTGCAAATAAGGGTTTTGCGGACCATATGTGGGAGCAGGGGCTTGTGGATGTCTGGAGGGATGCTAACTCGACGATGGAGAGTTACACGTTTTACTCCTCGGTTCATGGCTCCGGAACTAGGATTGATTACTTCTTTTTAGAATGGAGATTCCTCAGTAGGGTGACCTCTTGCACACACGTCCCAATTAGTTTGTCAGACCACGATCTGGAGGAACTTAAGATAACCCTCTCAGGGTTGAAACCCAGAGAGTCGCTCTGGTGATGCAATGATCTTCTCCTAAAAGACACTGTTTTCTTAGAGGAAATGAAGGGGGCTATTGAGGAATTCTTCCAGACCAATGGTACGGGGGAGGTTGAGAGGGGATTAGTTTGGGATGCTGCGAAGGCAACCTGGAGGGGCCTACTCATTAGGGAAGGAGCAGAAAAGAAAACAATCAGGTCCCTGCTGGCTGGAAACCTTAGGAAAGAAATCCGTCGATTAGAGAGGGCAGAGTGCAAGGAGTCAAGACAGAGGGAGGAAGACCTCAGAGTGGCTAGAGACAAGTGCCAGGAATTGATGGACATAGAGATGGGGAGGATAATCGCCAGTCTTCAATACCTAAAGCAAAAATATTATGAAAAGGGAGACAAGGTGGATGTCATGCTGGCAGCCAAACTTAGAGGCCAGAGAACCGAAAGATGGGTGCCGGGGATTCAAGGGGAGGGCGGGCAGAGACTCTCCGATGCAGGTGAGGTGGTGGGGGGCTTTGCTACTTTCTATGAAACACTATGCAAAGGAGGGAATTCCTGGCGAGGCCCACCTTGTAAAATATCTGGCAGATGGACCCCTCCCAACACTCGGGAAAGGGGAGAGCTCGACCCTAGAAAAACCAATTACACACAAGCAGGTCCTTAAAGCAATATCAGGCCTAAAGCTGGTGAAGGCCTCTGGTGAGGATGGATACACGCCGGGGTTCTACAAGACGTTCGCGGGACCCCTTGCACAACACCTAGCCGCCCTATTCACAGGCATAATGGTAGCAGGAAGGGCACACCCATCATTCGGGAGTGCGCTGATCACTATTATCCCTAAGGAAGGCAAAGATCCCACTGACTGTAAATCATATTGGCCAATCTCCCTGCTCAACGTGGACGCAAAACTATTCAAGAGAATATTGGCCATGGGAATGGAGAGCCTAATGCCAAAACTCATTCACTCAGATCAGGTGGGGTTCATTCGAGGGAGACAGGGGGCAGATACCCTCTGCAAGACTCTTCACCTCATGAGGGCGGCAGCAAGGGAGGGGGGAACCCAGTACTAGTGGCCATTGATGCAGAGATGGCCTTCGATCGGGTGAATTGGGACTGCTTCAACGGGGTGCTTTGGAAATTTGGTTTTGGGGAGGGCTTTCTACGGGGTATCCAGGCTTTATATGAAAGCCCCTCGGCTAGAGTCACAGTGAATGGGTGCTTATTCCGGTCTTTCCCCCTGCGGAGGGGCACAAGGCAGGGCTGCCCGCTGTTGCCCCTGTTCTTTGCACTGACCATGGAAATCCTGGCAGGATATCTGAGAGGGGTACCAAGGGTCGAGGGCATCGGGTTGGGGAACAGGGAATTCAAGCTGGGTCTTTATGCAGATGACGTAATGCTCCACCTGAGGCATCCAACCCAATCAGTACCGTTGGCCCTAGAAGTGATTGAGGGATTCGGAGGGTACTCGGGGTTCAAGTTAAACACGAACAAGTCAGTGATCTTCCCACTCTCCACAGACGCGGCTAGGAATGTAGGGGAACTCATTCCCCTGGGACTGCAGATCCAGGTGTTCGGGTTGAAATACCTGGGGATCAACATAGTCCACCCAGACCAAGACTTGGGTTAGGCCAACTACCCGCCCCTTTTTGAAAAACTATTCTCAGACATGGTGACATGGTGGAAGGGGCACCTGTCGTGGATGGGCCGTTAAATGCAATAAAGATTAACTTTCTCCCGAGGGTTCTATACCTGTACCAGATGCTCCCAATTAATGCACCAGTAGAACATCTGAAAGAAGCCAAGTGGCGTGTTATAGGATTCCTTTGGCAGGGACGGAAGCCTAGGGTGAAATATGACATACTCATTCTGCCCAAGGACCGCGGGGGAGTGGGACTGCCAGATTTGATGGCATACGATAGAGCAGCACAACTCAGAACGTTGGTCCCACATCTAAGAGAAGACCCTGACAAACAATGGGTCTATTTGGAAAATCAGCACCTGCTCCCGGCAACGGTAGGGGAGTGGCTCTGGGTCCTAAAGAACCGTCTCCCGAAACGTATTAGAGAACACCCGATCCTCGGGGTGCACTGGGAGGTTATGGCCATGGGGAAGGGGACTCTAGGATCACCACGTGGCCCTCCCCGATGAGCCACATCTGGGCCCCACCAGTTAGGGACGAGATACCAGGTATGGAATGTTACCAGTCATGGTTCGAAGCAGGACTGGCGAGGGTGGGCCAACTGGTTCAAGGGGGGGGGGTGTATAGGCATCCAAAAACTTGAGGAAGCCCTGGGAATAGGGAACTTGTCGCCCCTCCTATACCTGAGACTCAAGGGCGTATTTATGTCTGACAAGTGGAAGGAGCATATCCAAAGGGAACTTATGTCAGTGGAAACACTGGATGGATGGGCACACGGATATGCGAGGCCTCATCTCACGCATATATGGGGCATTGCTGGAGCCAGAGAGTGGGGCCACTGGGGAAAGGGACCTGGGCATTGAACTAGGGGATTGTCTCTGGCAACAAATGTGCAGGCGGGCCTTTAAAATCTCCATCTCATGCCAGTATAAGATGCACGCAATAAAATTACTCCACCGATGACAATATGATCCCTTCCGATTGTCCAGAATGTTTTCAGCAGTAGACTCCCATTGCTGGCACGCGTGCGGAGCCAGGGCGGACTATTGGCACATATGGTGGGACTGCCCCAGGGTTCCGTTCTTTTGGTCGGAGGACCTGGGCTGTATCAGGGACACGGGGGGGGGGGAACATATGCGCTGGACCCACTGCTTGTGGGTTCCATGTGTTAAAATTGTGGCAAAAATGGCCATTTACACAATAAAATCGCAGCAAAAGGCAGTGGTTTTGCCGCCGCGATCCATGTAAAGGATGCAGAGGACACCCCAGCAACCTATAGACCCATTGTACCATTTAAAGGGAGCGGGGAAACCCCTGAAACCCCTGCTCCCCTTAAATGGTATAATGGGATACACCTTTACCGGGTCAAACCACAGCATTTTGCCGCGATTTTTTGTAAAGGCGACAATTTTGCCACAATTTTATTACTGCATACCCTGCTTATGTTGTTTGGGTTGGAAAAACGGGGAGAATCCTGGGGGCACCCTCATCCTTGGCCCACTTTCTCCTGTTGGCGGCGTGGGCTCGCAGGGCCAAACACTGGAAACGGGAACACCTCCCAATGGTACAGGAATGGTCGGCCACGACCAAAGACATATAACTAATGGAAAAGATCTCCACCGCGCTACAGGGGAGCAGCGCTCAAGTGGAAACAGAATGGCTGCAATTCCTTCATGTGTTTCAGTAGGGGGAGAGGGGACAGATACAAAGGAAAAAAGACCATCCAGGTCCAGGCACGAAAAGCTGAGGCGGGGAGCACCATATCGACAATCATAGCATATGTGGCGTAGTGGCGCCTCACCCGACCCAAGACTCTTTACCAGAAGCATGCCTCAATTACAAGGAACCAGAATGCACCTTCAACCATATCTGGGGAGGGTTGCGGGTGGGGGGTGGTGGGTCAAGTTAAGGACGTATCAGGACAAGTTCTTTACTTTCCATCTCGAGAGGGTACATCCCTCAGTCTTTTGTTGTTGTCATTCTGTATGTTTCTGTAAAAACCCAATAAAAAGAAATAAAAAAAAGAAACCCTTAAAAACATGGTGCACTTCTTACTTTCATGCCCACATTATAACAGATGAAGACCGAAGGGGCTACTATCCATCTTTAAGTCAAACAAGGCAGTGGAATATTGCACATCTACTACAGACGAGAGGCTGATGAAAGTAGCAGCCCCGTATATCACTGTGGCCTGGCATGAACGAAGACGGGTCCTTGCTTCCTAGCTTAGTGGGCCGTGCTAATACAGAGACTGGGAGAGCTGTGAGAAAGGGAAGTGGGGGTTGTTACATGGAACTTGTAATTTTTATTGCTCGTATCTTAGTATGATCATGTATTATTTTATGTACTGTGGTCCACCCTTTATATGTTCAGTGTCTATTTATATGATGATATTGTATTGTGTTATACTGTAATGGTTTTTCTACACAGTAAAGTGATGAGGATGGTGAGAGAAAGTGAGGGACAAAAGGGAACATTTGAAAGGGAACAAGAAAGGATATATGAAACATTGCAGGCCCAAAAGGATGGAGACTATGGGCCTCATTACAAGTTTGGCGGTAGCCTTGAAGGTAAAACTGGCAGGCTGCCGCCAAACTTGCCATTTTTTCCGGTGGCAGCGAATGGCCAATTACCGGGTCATTACGGCCCTGCCGGACCCAGTAATTGCCCATTCGCGGTCGCTGGAATGGAATGCTTCCCATTCCCATTTGAGCCCAATAAGAGGGCTCAAATGGGAATGGGGAGGTTAGATGCACCGGCACCATTCAGAATGGTGCCGGTGCATCTGACATGCTGTGATCGCGGGTGCCGCTCTGCCCGCCAGGTCCGACCTGCCAGGCAGAAAGGCACCCGGGAGCACAACTCTTAGTTTGCCGGTCTAGGAACTACGGTGCCGGCAAGCTTACTGGTACCGTAGATCCCAGACCAGCAAACTTGTAATGATCCCCAATGACTGACTGATTGAGAGACTGTGTCTGAGACAGCCAGAATAGGATTAAGGGGAAGGACTTTTACAGAGTAGAAGGACTATGAGAAAGGAAAAAGACTAGGATAAGTGACTGTGACAAAGGAGAAGAGCTGTAATGAAGGTCTGTGATGAAAGAAGAGGACTGTGATGAACAACTGTGACAAAGGAGAAGGACTACGAGGAAGGATCATGACAAAGGAGCAGGACAATTGATGAAGTACTATGACTAAGGACAGTCACAAAGAATGACTAATGATGAAGAATGGCTGTGACGTAGGAGCAGTGCAATGTCTAAGAACTGTGATAAAGGAGGAAGAATGTGGTTGAGGAGAAAAATTGTGACAAAACACTGTGATGAAAGAGGAGGACTACGTAGGAGAATGGATGTGCCGTAGTAGAAGAGCTGTGATAGGTGACTGAAATAGGAGAAGTCCTTCAATGGACTGTAATGGAGGAAAAAGACTGTGATGCAGGCAGAAAAGGGACTGTGAGAAAGGATTGTGATTAAGTATTACTTGGCAAAGGAGAAGGACTATGATGAAGAAGACGGAGCGTGATGAATGGCTGTGATAAAAATGAAGGGCTGTTAAAAAGAAGAATTTCAATGATGGACTCTGATAAAGGAGGAATGTAAGGAAGGACCGGTTAAGGAGAAGGGCTGTGGAGAAGGATTGATGGAGGAGGAGGACTTTGTCAGAGAAGTACTATGATGAAGGAGATGAAATATGATAAAGGACTAATAAAGGAGAGGGGCTGTGATGAAGGAGAAGTGTTGACAAAAGAGAAGCACTATGATTAAGGGCTGTGAGTCAAGCAGCAGGGGAGGACAAGCTTGAAAGGCCAGGAGACTCACTGGTGGAAAAATAGAGCAGGTTGGTGAGGAAGGGAGCCAGGGGAGAAGGATAAGGCCAGACAGGGGGGTACATGCTAGAAGGGCATGGGTCTCTGTAAGCCTCTGCCCCCAACCCACACAGTCAGCACACCACACTGCCAGCAGCCAAAAACTGCTGTTCTCTCTCCACAGGTCTTATATAAGGCTATAGCTCCCACCCAGGAACACAACATATGGTTGCCAGGGATATGTTTTTGTGTGTGATCTCCAGGGAAGGGGAGACCAAGCAACTGGTGTGTTTGGTTGTTGCCAGGACACATGTTGTCACTCAAGCCCCCCTCACCCGGGCAAGCATTTGTTTTGGTTGTCGCCAGGACAAGTTTTGTTTGGTTTCTAGTGGAGATGGGATGCAGGGCTGGACACACATTTTCAGGTATTCTGTGTGATTCCCAGGTCAGGGGAGTTGAAATTATAGGTGCAAGTGGCTTACCAGAGCCCTGCACCCATGATGGACACAACCAATGGAACTCGTTTTGCAGGGCTTAGAGAGGCTTCATACCAAGATAAAGGGGAGATTGAAATTGGAGGGTGGGGTGAGTGGGAGAAAGAGTTGAAACGTTTTCCAGGCTTCAGCTGAACAACAGGTAGAACTGGTTCTTGGAGGGATGATGGCTTGGGTCCACAACCCCCCCCCCCTCCTCCACACACAAGTCATGTACTAAATTGCAAATGAAAAGGGACATGAAAACTGCTATTTCCACAGAACAGTGATGATGGGCTGTGATGAACGACAAAGAGTATGACATAGGACTGTAAATAAGGGGCACTGTACTGGGGAAGAGCTGTGATGGAGGGCTTTGGTGAATGAGAAGGGCTGACTAAGGAGAATCATTGTGATGAAGGACTGACAAGGGAAAAGGAAGGTTTGTGGCAAAGAAGGACTGTGACAAAGGATGATGAAGGGTCAGGACTGTGATGATGGAATGTGAAAAAGGAACGGGACTGTGATGAAGGACAATAACAAAGGACAAAGGGCTGTGATGGATAAGGGCTGTAATGAAGGACTACGACAAAGGAGAAGGACTGTTACAAAGGAGAAGGACTATAATGAGCAGGACTGTGAGGTAGATGAAAGAACTGTGATGGAGGAGAAGAACTATAAAGGAGAAGGCTGAGTAAGAAGGACTGTGAATAAGGACTGTAATGAAGGGAAAAGGTTGTGAAGAATGAGTGTGACCAAGCAGAACTATGACAATGTAGGACTGTGATGAAGGAGACGGAGAGACTGATGGACTGTGATGAAAGAGAGGCACTGTGAGGAATTCCTGGGATGAAGAAGGGCTACTTCTGAACACCCCTTTTCTTCTCTCAATTTTTTGTAGCAATGTTTTGGCCACAGTATGATGTTTATATGTGTGTCGCATAGTTGACGGAAATTAATGACCAGACAAATACAGAAAACATACGCTCAAGGTGGTCTATTAGGGAGAATAACAATGTGAGGGCAAAATAATAAATGGGGATAGCATAAAGTCCAATAACACAAAATTGACCCTGTCAGCACAGCATTGTGAAGGGGGCCCTCTGAGCATGTGTTCCTGATTGAAACAATAATCCATCCAAACCTCTAAATCCATGCAAATACTGGGTACTTTTAATAACATAGACAGAACGCTATGGACCAGAAAGGTGATCAATACAAAAATATACTTTATTACCATAAATGATTTTTATGAAACTGAAAAAAAGTGACTTGTGCACCACTTTTGTAGTGACTGGTGCAGTAACAAACACTTGTACAAATGTAGAGCAAAACTAATTAATGGTTTAGTAGAACAGTTCCTTAAGAATGCAACTGGTTTCACCCCAACATGTTTCGTCCCACTTCATGTCATGAAACGATTAGGGGGACTTCTTCAGGGGTATTGTCATTGGATTGGCTTTAGCATACAAATTCTGGTTTGCAATAGATCATTCTTGGCTCATTTAGCATGCACATTCTGGTTTGCAATAGATCATTCTTGGATCATTCTTGGCTTCAAGATTCGTTTACCGAGACATTTCTTTGGTCACTCTGTTCTTTTGGACACCAACAACGTAATGCAAGAAAAAGCGTTAATTAGCGCAGTGTCTACATTTTTATTTAGGCAGTTCTCTAAAAGAGAAAATAGATATAAGAGAATGCTTACCACCACTTCGTATGTGGTTAATTCAAAGGGGCCACGTGGCTACTGAATAGGCGATTGCCTGTGGACAAGACATAAGTGTTTCCTTACTCCAATTTTGCTGACTCAATAATAGATCATTAACATCCTTTTCATAATGCACGGCACTACATATGTAATTAACCCTTTTTATCACAGGCACTTACTTATGCAGTAGTATATTGTCTGTGGATTCCCAATGGGTAAGATTTTTAAATCATGGAACTTCAGGTTATGTTTGAGAAGTGATATTTATAAATGGGAGACAAAAGAGGGGAGAACACGGACACTGGTTAGTGCGTGTTCTTATGTTCAGTATGTGACTGTTTGTCAATGGCAGAAACAGAAAGAAGGGAGGTGGGTGTCATTGTATGTATAGACATGGACTCACCTTAAATTCTTTCAGCAACCAACTCTTAAATTGTTATCAGATAATGCTGCGGTGCATGGGATACTTGTATTCAGGGGTGTTGCTAGGTCTGGAAAAGACCAGGGGCTATGCTGATGTTGGAACTGTTGGGACTGGGGGCTAGCTAGCCTTTTGGCTGTAGCTCCTGAGATTCTATCCGGGGCTACAACCAAAAGACCAGGGGCTATAAGCCCCTTAGCCCCCCCCCTAGCAACGCCTCTGCTTGTCTTATGATACAGTGTGAGCTTCTTTGGTTTTAAGAGTCCTCGCTGGGTTTGTTGTTAAGGGACACCTGTAATCACTAACAGGCGTGGCTTTTAGAATTTTTACTGCCACGTATGAAAGTGGGGAAAATGGGCTAAGCAAACATTGAGTCACCTCTAATGTGTTCCTCAAGTCCTGAATAGTAGTCAGGTGGAGCAGTAGGAAGGAGAATAAATCTCTCTATTTCGTGAAAATGTGCTTGTTCGTTGCGCCTTACAAATACTCGCCAGGCGCTGCGCGATGTAAACACTTGCAAAATCAAACACAGGCGGAATTTAAATAATCATTGCCATGCATTCGTGTGCGGAAATAATAAAAGCAAAGCTTGTAGAATTGTGCATATTCTCTAGTAGTTAAACTCAGCTAATGAAGCTGCTCGCTGGACCATGGGATCCCATAAAGGCTGCACCCCACAGCCAATCTCTGAATTACGAGTTTATAAGTAATACAATGATGTGCGTCGCAAAATGTGTCACGTGAAAATCACGTGATAACCCAGAACCGCCTGGTGTATATGCAGCTAATGGTGTTCGGCCATATTGGAGTGAACCCGAAGATGGCACATTAAGACCGACTCTTGTTTCTCTGATGTAGGCAACTAGCTGCAACTAACGCAGTGCTATATTACCTGATCAATTAAACTGTAGGCACTAAACTGATTCTATGACAAGACAGGAGGCTCATATTATGCATTACAATCTTTACTCTGAAACCACAGCAGCAAAGAAAAAAACTTTTACAAACAAAAAAAGTTGAAAAGAACAGAACTAAATAGAGTTCAGTGTCAATGTAAGGGGAGCTCCCCAATCCATCATGGCGGACAGGTCATGCCCTGCAGGGGACCAATGAGCAGGGACCCTTCCTTATATAAGTCCATTACTCAGATCCCAACCCCTCTTTCTTTGCTGCTGAAATCCACAGCTAAGTTACTCCTCCTAGTTCTTACCTTTGTGTGGAATTTATGGAGTTTAGAATGTTATTTTCTGTTGCTTTATGTATTGAATTTGATTTATAGCGCTGGTAATTACAGTCGCTTCGCCTGCTCATAAACCTCAGGCAGCGACACGTGGAATTTTTCCCCTCAGGGGAAGTTTGTTTATCTTGAGGCTGCTGCCTCCTGTCCCCGGAACCAGCGCGCATGGTCCACGTGTCCCTATAACATGCTTAACATTCTTTCCCCTAAAGGAAAGTTTGTTTATTTGGTGCGGCCTGGAGCCGCCGCACATTGCCCACGGGTTCATGGACATTCTTCCCCTTTGGGGAAGGCTGGGTTTCCGTGTACGGCTGCCTCCAGTCCCCGGAGGCAGCGCATTGCACACGTGCTTGGTCACGTCACGCCTCTAATGCGGCTCCTAATAAATTTGTTTTCCCTTCACAGGGATGGTAATGTGGCGCAGCGAGTAGAGCGCTCGCTTTGACTTGGGTGCAGAGCCTGCTGACGCAGGTTCGAATCCCGGCGGAGGGTTCGTAGCGCTATATATATATAAATGTCAAATTAAAACGCATCGCGTGTGTTTTTCTTTTAGATGCGGCTCGCGTTTGGATTGAGATGCTTGCATGCTAGGACCAGGCTGGGAGGCAGTTCCCTAGGCCCTCATTTCGTTGGTGGAGCTCTTTCATGAGCTTTTCCACTACGTGCGGCTGTTCCCTCTCTTGCTTTGAAACGCCATGTTTTCTTGGTCTTGAGCTATTATTCTTTAGTATGTTTATATATTATGTGTTTATGGTTCAGAAAGGCTTCTGTTGCAGCACACGGGTGTCATAGCTCAAAGGGGAAGGTTAAAGGTTTCCATGCAGAGGGACCTGGGTTCGCTGCTGCCATTGGCAGTGTACACATATGGATGTGCATTTATACCTTTATTTATTTATATTGACATGTGTCTTTATATATTTAAAAATAGTTATATTTAAAATTAGTTATTTTATGTGGTGTTTTAATTGATACTTTCAGCCTATATTTGCACCAGTTCGCCTATTGAAGAGCCTCATACGCTGCCATTCTGCTGCTTTTTATTTATTTATTTCAGTGCTACTCAGGGCATGGGTGATTTGCCTTCACTGTAGGGGCGATACCCTATTTCGGTTTCAGATTCTGCCTGAGTTCTATTGCGAGGTTAACCCTCGTCTAATGCTGGTTTTTCCACACCCTGCTGGGGTGAGCGGTTTCACGTATATTGGCTCAGTGTATTCCTCCCTTAAACTTGGCAGTTTTTGTTTACGTGCGGCTGGGGGCAGATGTCAATATTCTCCCTGGAGGGGTACCGTCACCTGCTCGGTGGCAGGTTTTACCTGTGTTTTTGCTGCGAGGTGGCCCCTCGTATACTGCTGGTTCCACACCCTGCTGTGGTGGTCAGTTTGAGGTACACGTGCTCAGTGTATTCCTCGCTCAAAGTAGGCACCTTTGTTGCGTGCTGCATATGGCTGTTGCTGTGCCATAACCGGCTCGGGTTCCGGTTCTGCCTGAGTGCTAATGCGAGGTTACCCCCTCGTGTACTACTGGTTATCACGACCTGCTTGGGCGAGCAGTTGGAGGTGCACTTGCTCAGTGTTTTCCTCCCTTAAGGTTGGCAACTTTGTTTAAGTGCTGCATATGGCAGAGGAAATTGTCTTTCTGTAAGCACGCCATAACCTGCTTGGTTTTCAGGCTTTGCCTGGTTTCTACTGCGAGGAACTCCCTCGTGTACTGCTGGTTGCCACACCCTGCTAGGGTGAGCAGTTGAGACGCACTTACTCAGTGTACTTTGGATAACCACTAGATTTAAGTGATGACTGGATCATATTTGCATTTTTAGAATGCTCAGTAGCCCGCATAGCTCGGTAAGTATCAGCTTCTATAAGGGCTGGGGGTCCAGACCCTGTGAGGGCGTACCCCTCTTCTTGGACATGTTATATATTTATTTATATATTTATTTATGTATTAAGTCCTTTAAAGAAAAGAGTGTGTGGTATACAGACCCATGTGGGAGGTTGTAACTTCCTCTCTAGCCGCTGGTGTTCACCTCGCCTTTTTAGTTAAAGATTCTGTTGCCCTTTACCTTGGTTAGTTTCAGGACAACTCAGTCCTTTCCTTAGGTTTGTTTTTCCCGATATCAATTGCTCCACCCTATACCTGTGCTTATTAAGCTGCAGTATTTTCTCCTAACATGAGGAAGAAAACAGGTTGCGTTATGCCTCTATTGAGGTCTGCAGGGCTTGAAGCTCTCTTTATGGGGATGTGTTTCCCTTACTATTGGTCCCTTTGGACATTCATTATTCTATTGGTACTATTGGTGGAG
This sequence comes from Ambystoma mexicanum, assembly GCF_040938575.1. NCBI lineage: Eukaryota > Metazoa > Chordata > Amphibia > Caudata > Ambystomatidae > Ambystoma > Ambystoma mexicanum. Next base: position 265,287,633 of record NC_090928.1, on the reverse strand, counting down.
ACAGGGTCAGCTCGAGAGGAACTGTTCCGTTGTGTGGCATGGCAAGTTCAGCAACCAGGTTCTACTTGGAGGAGGTGTTTGGAAACACTTGATGCTATCTAACAGACGAGTTGCCTAATAATGATTTTAGGGCGCCTGCCCAGTGATTTCCTCCCAAGGCTTGGCCTGTGGTTCAGCTAACCGTCTAACAGGTGTTGCAATTTCTCCTCTGCTCGTGGAGTTCAAGCAGGCTTCGGTACCCTCTAGAGCGTTGATTAACCTCTTTCATTGGGTATATATATATTTATATATATATAGACATATTTTATTTTCTACAGTGCAGAGGATAGAATGGGGTTTTCACATCCGTGCTGACCGTATGGATACAGGTCCCTAATTGGGAAGGGTCTAAATCAGTGTTTTATCCTGCTGAGATCGATAAGTGAACACCTCACACCACACTCTGTTCGTTGTAGTGCTTGTTTTTCCTTCCCCTGATTCCCTTAGTGGCCAGTCAGCCTCTCACGGATTCAGAGACTCGGACCTCAGGGTTTGAGGGGTCTGTGGTCCCAGGTTTATTGCACAACCTGTCATTTACGGGGCATTGATAATTATCCCAGAGTTCTTTCCCCCCTCATTCCTTTTTTTCGCCATCCCTGGGGGAGATTGCATCATGATACTCGCGCTGAGCTTTTCCCTCCTGCCAGTTACTTTCCTTTGCGCTAATTCCTGATATTTCAATAAACTAAGGGGGACCCGTCCACGGTCAAGGGTTGGTTAAAGTACAAGTGTGTATTTAGTTTTCTCTTAGCGGTGTACAGCAGAGCTTTAATATGGTCCTCAGGGTAGCCTTCTTCTGGGGTTGCAAGGTTTTTCCCTTGGATATGGGGGGACGGGTCCCCCTCCTTTGGGGAAATCTCAATATCCCTCGGTGGGATAGTGGGGTCTGGGAGTGATACTAATCTCCCATCAGATTATTATGACCCTCTATCACGATGCGTTCCAGCGTCTCTACATTAACTATCAGAAGGTGTCTGTCAGTGCGATTCCCAGTGGGCTGGGATATATATTTAGTTAATGGCTTGTTTCTCCTGGTCACCTGCAGGGCAGGTGGACCTTTGGGTTTTCACAAGAGTTTGTTTTGCAATGCGATGCCAGCTCAGGGTGCTGTGAGCTTCAGGGATCTTCAAATTGGATGAAATAGAGGTTAGACCTCTTCTGGTATGCAACTTCAGTTTAACTGCTTAGCGATCGGTTCTTTGCAGTTCGGTCTTGCTAAGACTTTGGAATTTAGGAGTTCTTCTTCGGTTAGTCTTTGATCCTCTAGGGTTTTATCACCCGGAGAGGAGAGAACAAGGTTCAAGCACCGGGCATATATACAAAGGAGTTTACATATCAATATAATGGGAACGATTGGTTGTAAAATACATTTTTCTCCTTGCATTGTTTGGCCTCTTAGGGGTCAGGTGGGTAAATATCTGCCTTTTGTCATGATAGCAGTGTCCTTTTAGCGAACGCAGGAGGTCTGTGGGTCTCCGTGTTGACGGTTGACAGGTTCAGCTTCTCAGGTGTGGCCCCTCTCTCTTCAATTCTGCTTCTGTCTCCAGAAGTCATCCTTCCTTAGTATACACATATGTCTTAAGACATTGGGGGTTAGTATGTTGTTTTCTGCTCCGCTCAGGATGGGTCGTCCTCTTACAAATTATTAAATTACCTTTTACTCCCACTTAGTTTTCCCAGTGTAGTTATGGGACATGCTCTGTTGCTACTACAATATCTTCCTTTAACGCATGGGAGGGAGCCCTACAAACATTTCACCCCTATGGGGTACTTTCTTTATCTCCAGGAGAGCTGGGTGCTTCTTTTCTTTGGTTTGCTATCCAGGTTCCCAAAGAGGGTGTGAGCTTGACTGTTTTAAGGTTTGATTGGACAACGGATGCGTCTTATTTTCAGAAGGGGTTTTTTCTAACCTGTTAAGTATAGGATAGCTTTGTTCAATGTTTTCCCCTTCTTTTTTTTAACCAGTTGGTTTGGTGGCTGGTAGGGTCGCTGGAATAAGCACATCTTCCTGTTTTTCTTACAGTGGATTTGGCTATGCCTTTTAAGTTGGTTATTGGGGCAGCCTAGTCTTGGGCAATTCGCTTGCAGTCAGCTGATTGCTTTAATGAAAGCATTTAAAACATTTCTTTCCTATTATTTTATCACATTGTCTATTGTATTGATTATGTTGTGCTAATGGGATGCAAGGGCTTTGAACTTGCATAATATGAGCCTCCTGTCTTGTCATAGAATAGCTAATCCCCCACACTAACGTGAGATGGGGGTTTAGATTCTATTAAAGACAAGGAGGCGATTATTATCCCACCCACCCACCCTGGATATAATATGATATGACAGTTTTGACACGTATGTGCACAGATGGTTCAAGAGAGAACATTCTTTGGTTTGTTGTTTTTCCCATCCACCCACCCTTCTTGCTTGTTTTTTTCACAGCTACGGGTTGAGGTTCTGATCACGAGGGTGGCTCGCAGTTTCAAGTTATGGAGTGCGTAGTACGAGAGCTTCGCTGGATTTGCCTTCATCGTTTATCATCTGATCGGTGCAGTGGACGTCTGGTTCAAGTCAGCTACAGAAAGAGGGGTTGGGATCTGAGTAATGGACTTATATAAGGAAGGGTCCCTGCTCATTGGTCCCCTGCAGGGCATGACCTGTCCGCCATGATGGATTGGGGAGCTCCCCTTACATTGACACTGAACTCTATTTAGTTCTGTTCTTTTCAACTTTTTTTGTTTGTAAAAGTTTTTTTCTTTGCTGCTGTGGTTTCAGAGTAAAGATTGTAATGCATAATAATCGCCTCCTTGTCTTTAATAGAATCTAAACCCCCATCTCACGTTAGTGTGGGGGATTAGCTATTGCGTGCCAACACTTTTAAAGCATGTTATGCCAGTAATGGGAGGGGCGGTTACATAACCCTCTGCCATGTGATGTTCTCATTTAGACCCAACTCAACACTATGGGTCAGAAAAATGAGACAATGTTCTCGACCAAACAATCTCTTTTTGTCCTGTTCTGTGCAGCCACTTGGTTGAATCTTTAACAGCACTGTCCATTTCAATGAATCACATGCATGTTCCATCATCATGAAGTCTGCTACCATTGGTGCATTGAGCACCTTTTTCTTTGTACAGCTTTTGTGCTCACATATTCTTGTTTTAACTTTAGGTTCAGTTTTCCCTAGGTAAAGATTCCCGCAGGCACACCAGATGGCATATACCACCAAATTGGTATTGCAATTCGCAAAGTCCCTTTGGGACCATACTCTGCCTAGGCCTATGTTGACCTCTTTAGTCCTTGTGGTTTGGGCACTGTGAGATTGGCATGGTGACGAGAGATAGACACAGACACAAGGAATCCGTTTGAAAACCTTTATTTAAGAAAAGGGGCTGGGATGAATATCTAACTTGCCCTATTCTATATGGGAGTAGTGTTGACCATAAAAGAAAAAGAATAATAGTCCAAAGTCTTGTTGTGGCCTCTTTCTATGGACTTGTTTGTTTATTCGTTGTTGTTGTCCATGTCCGTTCTCTTTGTTAGTGAACGTCGTGACGTTTGGTCACGCGTAAGGAAGAGGCGGGGTTACCGCCTCCGAGGCAGCTTGGCGCCGAGAATAAAGTAGAGCAGTTTCTCCAGGACCCGGCTCCCGCGTCTCATTTGCTTGATATTGATTCATCTACACGTTTTACATTACGCGCAGTGCTGATCACTGCCGAGCTCATTTGCTCGAGTTCCGAGTTCGTCGGAACTCAACATTGGCGACGAGGACGACCCACCCGCTGGCAGCCACAGCGTCGCGTGCGGGCCGTGAAAATACGCCGCAGCTGCTGACACGGCCGCACATCAGCTGGATCAACGGCGCCGCGTCCAGCATCAAAGGCGGGGGAAAGAAAGCTCCCGTTTCATCACACGCTGCAGGAGGAAGCTACGCAGCGCAACAGCTAAGGGCCACCTGCCGTCCATGAAGCTCCATGCAGGCCAGGTCACCGTTAGCCCCTACCTTCAGCCGGCGAGGCCGCATTGGTGAAGGAAGTGGAGGTGGACCCTCAGCACACGACACTCCAGTGAGTAGAGGTCCACAACAGCGCAGCGCCTCCGCACACACTCACGAGCAGCGCAGCCCAGCCATTTCAACCAACATGTCGGCAGACAATACTGATAGCGGCCTACAGAGCCCCCAAGCCAGCTCCACACCGAGAGCAGCCAACAATGCAGAGGATAACTCCTCTGAATCTCTGCAGCTACAAGCAGTCCCGCACTTTGACATGACTGACACCAACAGCCTGGCACCCAGATGGACTCGCTGGCTACAAGAACTCCACATCTACATCGATGCTTCTGGCCTGAGAGAAGAACGCCGCTTGAGAGCCATCCTGCTTCACTCCCTGGGTCCCACGGTGCGGGACATCGTATTCGAAATGCCTGAGGCCAACACTAACTCCTTTCAAGGCATAATTGACTCATTGAATGCGTACTTCGCACCCCTACGGAATGTCGACTATGAGAGACACGTCTTCCACACAACTACACAAGACAAAGACGAAAGTATGGATAATTTTATCATGAGGCTAAGGAAAAGAGCCAAATATTGCGACTTTGACAAATACTCCACCGAAGAAGCACTAAAATCACAGGCCATTGCTGGGTGCGGTTCCCCGGATTTTCGCAGAAAATTGTTACAAAAGAGCAGGACGTTGGAAGAGATCCTTCAAATTGCAAGAGCAGACACTGCACTAACCCTACAAACTGAGTCTTTGGGCAACATCTCCATCACGCAAAATGCCAAGTCAGCGTCTCTCTGCCCCATCCGCACGCCCGTTGGCCCGTCTGAACAAAAGAAATGCTACCGTTGTGGGTTTCGTTTTCCCCATGTAGGCCCATGCCCGGCAATTGGACATCAGTGTGACAAATGCGGAGGGGAAAACCACTTCCAGTCTGTATGCAAGAACATCAAATTCCTCCAAGGCTCAGGAAGCACAAGAGAAGCCGGGAGACAAGAAGGTGGACGCTCCAGGCGGGAAAGCCCGCGCAAATATTCACATCGAGTCTCCACGCATGAGAGGAGGCGCTCTCACAGCTCAGCCAAGGAATACGCGCCATCCTCGAGGAGGCGAGAAGAGAGGAGAGAGAGAGAAACGTCTAACCACCGAGAGAGCAGGCGTCACTCCCCACACCGCAGAACAAGACAAAGGATCAGATATGTGGATGATTCGCCTCAAGACAGACAGACAACCAGGTCATCTTCCTCCAGTGGAGACAGAAAACGGGCATACGTACATGCCATTGGGAATGCCACAGCGGCTGAATACAGTCCGACCCTGCTACTCCAACTAAACGGCCAAAATCTAGAATTTCTGATTGACACAGGTGCCACTGTGAATGTCATCAACGACATAATATACAAATCGCTGGAAGTCAAGAAAGACTTGAAGAAAGCTGACACGCTAATATACCCTTATGGGTCCAACAGACCACTAGACTGTATAGGAATGTTCAACGCTCGCTGTCAATACAAGGAGAAGAGCCAGAAAGTAAAGATATATGTAATCAAAGGGGAAGTTCCAGGAGGGAGCATCCTAAGTTTCCGCACTGCGATACAAATGGGTCTCATTAGCATCATGTATCAGATCATGTCTGCATACACCTCCAGCGCCAAAGACATGATACAAAAGATATTTCCCTCACTCTTCAAAGGATTGGGGTGCCTAAAGGGCAAGCAAATCAAATTACACATCAACCAACAAGTAAAACCCATCGCCCAACATTACCGGGGCATTCCCCTCAACATACAACGGCAAGTAGAAGATGAGATTCACTCACTACTCCAACAAGGCATAATCGAACCAGTGTCAGGCCCGACTCCATGGGTTTCACCAATAGTCCCAGTACCCAAGAAAGATGGCACCTCCAAAATACGCATCTGCGTAGACATGCGTGCTCCGAATGTAGCAATTGAAAGAGAGCGACATCTAGCTCCATGCATGACGGACATGATACACCTTCTGCATGGGGCCACCATCTTCTCGAAACTTGACCTGAATAAAGGCTATCATCAACTCGAACTTCACCCGTCATCACGTTATATAACCACATTCTCGACCCACCTAGGACTCTTCAGATACAAGAGACTAAGTTTCGGAGTATCATCTGCGGCCGAGATCTTTCAGAATGAAATACATCAAATAATCAAACACATTCCACACTGTTTAAATTACAGTGATGATATTCTCATCTTCGGCACATCCCAAGAAAGCCACGATGACACATTAAGAAGGGTCTGCATGGCGCTAGAAAATGCAAATCTCACGCTCAATCCGGAAAAATGTGAGATCAACAAGTCCACACTCAAGTTCTTTGGACACATATTTTCCAACAAGGGCATGCGTCCAGACCCAGAGAAGGTACAGGCCCTGGTGGATGCCCCCACTCCCACCTCATCATCGGGCATACGATCATTTCTGGGCATGGCGAGCTATTGCACGAGATATATTCAAGACTTCGCGTCAGTGAGCACCCCATTAAAAGTCCTCACCGGCAAAAAACAAGAATTTGAATGGACAGCAGAATGCGAAAAAGCATTCCAGGAAATTAAAAGACGTATATCATCAGCTTCATGCATGGCATACTACGACCCCGATTACGACACGGAACTCACAGTAGACGCCAGTCCCGTAGGCCTGAGTGCCATTTTAGCTCAATCCAGACCAGGAGCACCACCCAACTCACCCAAGCGTATTGTAGCATATGCCAGTCGGAGTCTATCAAAGGCAGAATGCGCGTACTCACAACCTGAAAAGGAAAGTCTCGCAGTTGTATGGGGTTTGAGCACTACCACCTCTTCCTATATGGCCGCCCATTCACAGTCGTGACTGATCACCAAGCCCTGACCACAATATACGGCAAACCCACTGCCAAAATGCCACCCCGAATCGCCAGATGGGGCCTGCGTCTGCAAGAATATTCTTTCAAGATCATACACCGCCCAGGAAAGGAAAACAACCCTGCTGATTTTCTCTCCAGATATCCACTACCAGCTCAAGTAGAAAGACAGTCCATAAAAGCAAACCAATACGTTAATTTCTTAGTCAACAATGCACTTCCAAAGCATGTCCCCCTTGCTCAACTTGTGGACGCCACAGCTGCGGACAAGCTGATACCCATAGTAAAGGAGTGCCTGCGAACAGGCCGGTGGCATGCCAAAGAACTAACAGAAGCAGAAAAGGCTCACTTTCGCATTTTCAAGCTAATACGTCACTCCTTATCCGTATCCCCAGAAGGTTTGCTCCTCAAAGAGAACAGAATTGTAATCCCCTCCAGCTTGCAAAAACAAATACTGGACATAGCCCACGCGGGACACCGTGGAATAGTGTCCACCAAGAGACAGCTGAGAACAAAGGTCTGGTTCCCCAGACTGGATGAACAAGTGGAACAGATTCTAGGCAAATGCCTCACCTGCCAAGCGGTGGGGCCCCGAACATTCCCAGCACCCCTCCAACCATCGGAGATGCCTCTGCAAGTGTGGGACCGAGTGGCCGTGGATATGTTTGGACCCCTTGCAAACGGGAAATACGTGCTGGTAATTGTGGACGAAATGTTTCGGTTCCCGGAGGTACATCTCATTCACTCAACAAGTACCCAAGCTGTGATACCCGCTTTGGACAAGACCTTCTCTGATTATGGCATACCTTCAATAGTAAAGTCAGACAATGGCCCACCATTCAGTGGCCATGACTTCGCAATGTTCGTGGAACACCTCGGCTTCCAGCATAGAACAATCACACCACTGTGGCCCCAGGCCAACGGAATGGCCGAGAAGTTCATGAGCTCCCTCAAGAGAACGCTCCAAGTATGTGCCATCACAAATCGTTCATTCATGCAGGCCATCTGCATCCTCCTGCGCGAATACCGGAACACTCCACACAGCACCACAGGGGTGTGCCCGTCCACACTAATGTTCGGGCGCGTCATACGAACGCAACTGCCCCACAATCCCCATGCCCAATCATCGTCAACCGCCGTTGGTGATGCCATCAAAAGAGACAAGCGGAGCAAAGAAATGACAAAAGCATACACCGATCAAAAGAGACAGGCCAAGCCGTGTCACATTCAAGTGGGCGATGTGGTGTTAGTAAGGCAAGAACAAACCACCAAGGACACCCCGGCGTTCAGACCTGAACCCTTAGAGGTGACGCACATCAACGGCTCCATGATAACAGCAGCCAGTCCCAAAGGGACCATCACAAGAAACTCGTCGTTCTTTAAGAACTTTGAAGGACACTCCGAACAGATCACCGATCGTTCGAGGACTGACTATGAATCCTCAGATGTGGAGTCAGAGTACCAGGTGGAAGCACGAGATGCGGACGACAGCGACAGTGACACCCTCGTGCACTGGGAGAAGACAACACGGAGGAGCCTTTCCAAAAGGACCATTCGCCGACCCACTCGGTGGATAGAAGAAATGTAGTAACGCGCACTCCTCATTTAAGTGGGGGGGAGATGTTGTGTCCTCTTTCTATGGACTTGTTTGTTTATTCGTTGTTGTTGTCCATGTCCGTTCTGTTTGTTAGTGAACGTCGTGACGTTTGGTCACGCGTAAGGAAGAGGCGGGGTTACCGCCTCCGAGGCAGCTTGGCGCCGAGAATAAAGTAGAGCAGTTTCTCCAGGACCCGGCTCCCGCGTCTCATTTGCTTGATATTGATTCATCTACACGTTTTACATTACGCGCAGTGCTGATCACTGCCGAGCTCATTTGCTCGAGTTCCGAGTTCGTCGGAACTCAACAAGTCTGTCAGTCGAAATAAAAGCAATGTCTGTGTTTAACCTAAGTCTGCCCTCACTAACAAGAAAGATGCTCTTTAGGGATTTGGACAACATAAAAAAGGGTGTAGAAAAATAATATCAGGATGGCACTGCAGGGGCTCTGCAGTCTTCTTCTCAATGTTCATCAGACGATGTTGGAGCTGTCCCACAGCTCCCGTCCCCAAGCTTGAACGACTTGGGAGGAAAAAAAAGTTCTGCAAAGTTCAAAATAGTCATAATCCTTTCTTAAGGCTTTACCAGGTTCCCTTTCTCAGACAAAGCCTTCACCTTTCACAGGGATTCCTTTTCCCCTCACAAAGTTCAATTCACAAAAGAGGTTTCACTCTTCAAGGGTTTCCTTTTCCGACTTTCATAAAGTTCACACTTTTATAACACACCTCCAATACTTTCCATCATGGACCACATTTCCATTTGGACCACAGCTTTACAAAGTTCACTTTGTATGTTTAGCATAAGATTCTCTTGCTCCTGATTCAACAGGAGTTCACTTCCCCAACAATTCCACAACTTTAACAATTTGCCAACTATTTGTATCAGAAAATACACAGTTTAGTTAGCTCTGTGCGTGACCAGGCCGCCACCTTGGCCTTCCTGGGAACGTGCCCCCGGCACTCTTTCACATCTCTTTTCACAGTTCGTCAACAGGGTTGTGCCCTAGGCACTATTTGGCTTATTTATCTCTTGTTATTTCGAGGCTTCAGCTCGCTCTTTCTGTCTTGCACAGCACCCCTTTCATTCTTTCCGTTAGTTCTAACTTCGAGCTTCGCACAACGCCCTTGCACTTTTGGAGAGCAAGTTTCACTTTAACAGAGTCTCTCAATCTGTATTTCGCATATTACAACACAACGGGCAGTTGAAGCTTTCTCTTCAGCACGTCTCTTCCTCCTACGCTTGTCCTTCCGTTGTTAATCCTTTCTTATCTCTTGCGCTTCGAATATTTCACCAACTGGGCTCCCTTCTGCCTTTCAACTCACCCGTTGTGATCAGCGTACCTATTGGGGTTTCTTTATGTCGGGGTCAATGACTGCTCACTCACCCCTCCGCCACTCCTGGGCGGCATTGCTGGCCCATGGCAACAAGCACCTTCAAGGACGGCCCTCTAGAGATCAGCTTCGTTTAGGCTAATTGGAGCCATGGCTTGCTCACCACTCTTTCTCTTGGCCCCTCCAACCAGGGGCCCTCAGCGTCTCGGCGCACCGTTCTCTGACAGTAGAACTTGGGGTGCTCAAGCCTTTGCAGCGGCCTGCTCGCTAGGGCTCTGCCTCAAGTTCCTTCTCGGGTTCCAACTCGTCAATCTTGTTTCACACGGCTACTTCTTTTATACACCTGAGGAGTATTAACAGGCTTCAGGTGTCTTCCACTTTCATTCATTGCCTGACTTTGCCTGATCTTGTTAACGGGATATTCATAAACATGGTAGAGTGCCTCTGGATGTAATTCTCTGTTTTGATGGTATTGTGATGTTTTTCACAAGGAGAATACAGGGGAAACCGGGTGTCAGGCACAAAATATGCCATGTAGGCTGAGGAAATGTAGGGTAGGGGGTGTTTGGAAAGGAGGGATACCATGTCTCGTCGTTGGGTGATCCCTCCCCAATCCCAGAGGACCCTGCACCCAGGTGCTCCTCCCTCACCAGTCTGCCCCCAGGGTGGGGATCCAAAAGAGATGGCCCTCCCCTGGCTACCTGTTTGGAAGTTCCCCGGGAGTGGAAAGGGAAAAACCCTCAGGTTTTCTGCAGCACATAGCATAAAGTGCACCTGAAATGTGTTATTAGAGGTCTGTTGGTTTCAAACTAAAGTTCTAAAATGGCTTGCCTGTAGCCTTAAAATGTGTCCCTTCCTGGGTCAGCAGTTCATTAGAAACAACTGTGTGTCTAAGAAAAGTCTCTGGTATGGCACATGCTTTCTCCCTGGTCATGTATAGTCCTCAGCAATGCTCATTTTCATGGGGACAATCTCCCCTTTGTTTCTCCTCTTCTTTCTTGCGGATTTCCTTCTGGTTGCTGGTCTCTCATTCTCCTCCTGGGTCTACAGCTTCTGCACCACAGGGTGCTCTACCTCTGTGGAAGCCTCCAAATCTCAGATGCTGGAAATGAGGACTCTGGGCGCAGGTGCAGTAAAATCCAAAGCCCTTGATGTGGACCAGGACAGTGACCAACTACTCCAATGCTCCCCCCTATGGTTCCTTTACTTCTTGCCCTTCCTCACTAGTTTGTGCCACACTCCTCTGATACTCAAGTTCTCTCAGCCAGGACTGCCTAGCTCCTCCTGTAACCAGATCCTTGATTTCAACTCCTCTATTGTCTTAACTCATGCCTCAAATTCTCCTCTTGTTCTCCTGATCTTCCTTTTGCTCTCTATTCCTCCATCGTACCAGCTTCATGTCCCTTTCCTCCAGTTCCTTCTCTCTTTGTAACCACTGCTCAACACTGTATCGTCTTTTTCACTCTTTACTTTCTTCATTCCTGTGAAGAGCCAGGAATATGCGGACACAGAGGACACAGAGACACAGAGGACTCATATCATTTTTTTAAACTTTAGTTTTTATTAACATTTTCTTAAGGGTTACAGCACAAAATTGTTTCTACCTTCCCATCTTGTTTCAACAACCCCTCGTTCCCCACCGCCTCCTCCATTCCCTCCCACCCCCCAACAAATACACATCAGGTCATGTAAATCAAAATATTTTCTTTAGGTTAACATGCAGGAACCTTTGCCAGGTCTCTTTCTTCTTTCCCCTGTCGCGGGGCGAGATCCCTTTAACCACCTCCATCTCACTGGGAGCTTTTACAAACCTTAATTATCTTCACTGTTTGGCCAGAATACACCATTCAGCGCCTCCGATTCCGCACACCCCCCACCCCCAACCCAGGTACAACCTTTTACCTGACTCTCCAAACCGGTCCGGTGGGCCGGCCTATCATACCCCCATTTCATAATAAACATTCTCCAGTCTTGGTGGAATTTTCCCATAGTGTTATAAACCATTGCCGTTAACTTTTCCATCAGAAATATATCCCACAACTTACCCATTCAGCTTTTCCACTTCTAGGCCACAGCCAACCTACCCGCCCACATAACTGCCTCCCATATTCTGGAGGGTCTACCAGTTCCCTCTTCCTTTCCAGGGACTTCTAATAATAACAACAATGGATCCAGTGTAAGTGAGGCCCCCACCACCTCTTTTATCCAACTAAGAAGCTCCTTCCAGTATATCAGAATTCGAGGACAGGGCCACCACATGTGCCACACCCCATGGGACATATGGGGATACTTCCCTATACATTGTTGATAGTCGAAGGGGATCCAGATGCCACCCATGGAGCATCTTGTAGGTGTGCTCCATCGCTGCTGTGAAGAGGTTGCCATGGAACATGGTGTTATATACTTTCTCCCATGTGTCCTCCGAAATCACAATGCCAGTTTGATTTGACCAGTATTCTTCATATCTTTGCCTCCCCTCCATGTCGGCTACCACCAAAACCATGCACAAATTAGAGAGTACCCCCTTCCTAGAGGCAGCGCTACTCAGCACTTGTTCAAATGATGTCAAGGGGTGCACCAACTGTCTTTCCCATCTAGGGTCAAATCAAAATAAGCCTGAACAAGGCCTTTATGTCAATCCCAATTGATCCTCCAGTATTTCTAGTCAATGACTTAGTGTTTTTTTCTTACACAAAACATATATTTATTCATGTACATTTGATAAAAACAACAACTCTTATATACACACTTTCCAACAGAACAATGTTTAGACATTCAATTATATTACAATGGCAAATGTTGCTATCTTATTTGTTTTACAAACACAAAACAAAAATACAATTGTTTTCCTTTGGGAACTATATCTCTCATAGATCCAAACTATAATGTATAATCAATGAACCCAAAACCTAGTCATTTTCCAAGGTTATTTTGACTCCTTATTTTCGATAGACCAGCCCTTTGTTTGCAGTGTCATTGATGTTTCCAAGAAAAAAAGTCAACACAGTGTGTTTCAGCCGTCTTGTAATCCATGGATGTGATTCTAAACTTTTGCAGCCTTAGTCAGAGCGTGACACACTTCTTTTAGTTCCAACAATACGTGTTCTGTGTTTGAAGTAGTAGCCAGACAAATAAAGCAGGAGTTCAATTGGCCCACTCAGAATAATTATGGATACGGTCGTCAGTAGTCCAAGCCTGCGGATGAAGGTCAGTCCCTTGAATGGCTGTCCTTTCTGAATCAGGTTGTTACTGCGTTACTAGCATGAGCTTCCCTTTGGGTGATACCTTAACAGAGCTGTGTAGTGGTCCGTGTTCACTCGGTCGCCATCTAGGGTCCATCAACATGCCTTTCAAACGTAGATACTCCAATATAGTAAGAGTCTCCCTCGCCAGCATAGTCCTAACCTCTGTGAATTCTTTGATAGTACCTTTCTCGAATAACTGCCCAGCTCTCTCAAGCCCTTTGTCCGGCCACTGCTGTGAGTGCTTAAAGTCCCTCTTACTCAGGTCGAGGGGTGTTCCCAACAAAGAGATCATTGGGGAGGGCCATGAGGAAAGCTTACCATTTCCCCCCCCCCTTTTCTATAGGGACCATAGCACTTCCAAAGTTGGGTGTGCCTTCATCTTTTTCGGGGACAGCTTTGGGCGCAGACCACAGAAAAGCTCTAACTTTCTTCGGATGCGTGAACACATCCTCTATATAAGACCAGTAAGTACCTAAGTCATCTCTCTTGTGTTCCAATAGCACCCGTAACTGGGTAGCCTTATAATAAAGTTGGAAATCTGGGAAACCAAAGCCCCCATAATCTCTTGGTAATGTCAGGGTGGCCCTCCGTACCCGTGGTTTCTTCCCCTGCCAAACAAACTTGGACACCAAAATATTAAGGTCTTTAAAGAGTGCCTCTGGAAGCTTTATCAGAATTGCTGCAAACAGATACAGTAAACACGGTAGCACATTCATTTTTATTGAAGTCATTCTACCATACCAAGAGAGTGTTGGGGGTGCCCACCAAGCCAGGTCCGCTTTGATCGATGCCAGCAATGGGGTAAAATTAACATGAGCCGACGACTGCAGATCTCTAGGCACCCGGATTCTCAAATACATAGCTTCATTTTCCACTCTCATGCCACTCTCATGCCACTAATGATCTTCCTCTCCCACCGCCCCGACAGTGCTGTGGTTGAAATGTATAGCACTATATTTAACCATGTTTACCTTTACCTTCAGCCCAGTAAAGGAGCAAGTGAAGGAGCAAAAAGCATCTATCTGTTTCAGCAGGTGCGCAAGAATATCGTCTGCAAAGAGGGACAATTTATAGGTCACCTCCCCATATCGGATTCCCCTAATCTCAGGGTTTTCCCTTATTGCTATCACCAGTGGTTTCATTGACAGCGCAAATAGGAAGGGCGAAACGGGGCATCCCTTTGGCCCCATGTGCGCTGTTGATGTCTCGCCACCCCTGGTGAGTCGAAACAGGGCGGAGAGTAATCCGTTGACCTGTACTCTAGCCGTCAGGGCTCTGTACATTGATGAAACACACCGACAAAAGTTATGGCCAAACCACATCCTCTGCAGAACCTTGCCCATATAAGCCCACTCTACATGATCAAAGGCCTTTTCCGAGTCGATCGACACCAACATGCATCCAGTTTCCACTCTTGGGCGTGATGAATTAGGTCAATTGTTTTCACACATTGTCGGACCCCTGCCGGGCCCTGATAAACCCAACCTGATTCCTATGTATCAAGCACAGCAGCACCTGCTCCAATCTGTTTCCTAGGAGTTTCGCCAAGATCTTTACTTCAGTGTTAAGCAGAGAAAACGGGCGGTAGGACTGGCATTGAGCCGGGTGCTTTCCCGCTTTAGGAATCACCAGGATAATGGCTCCGAACATGGAGTCAGGTATTCAAGGATTGAATTAAACATTTTTACAATGAACGGAGCTAGGATCGATTGAAATAACTTATAGAAGCATACAGTAAAGCCATCAACTCCTGGGGAAGTGCCTGCTCTCATCTGTTCAATCGTTTGGCTCACTTCCAACTCTGATACCCGGGCCTCGAGAGCGATGGATTCATCTTCTGTAATACCCGGGATGGGCAGGGAGAACAGAAATGAATCCACATGTGATCCATCACCCCTGTATTCTGCTGTGTATAGTTGCTCGTAAAAGTTTTGGAACTCTTCCTATCTGTTTGTCATCATAAATCGTCCCGCCCTGTTTTGGTCGCAGGGTCTCTACCCTTCTAGCTTTCCCCAGTTCCCTCAGTCTACAGGCCTTTTTCCCCTTTTTCATGATACTTTTGTTTAAGGAACATCGGTTTCTTTTCTGTTTGATGGAACAGAAGCTCCTTCAGTTGGGCTTTATACCCTCCAAGGTGTTCCAACTCTTCAGATGATAGGGACGTAATGGCCCCCCACCACGGTTTCATGGCTCCAGTTTTCCCCCTCAAATCCAGCTCCCACTTATCTCGTTCCCTCTT
The DNA here is from genome assembly GCF_040938575.1 of Ambystoma mexicanum. Classification (NCBI taxonomy): domain Eukaryota; kingdom Metazoa; phylum Chordata; class Amphibia; order Caudata; family Ambystomatidae; genus Ambystoma; species Ambystoma mexicanum. The sequence continues at coordinate 265,272,310 of NC_090928.1, read as the reverse complement.
CTTCTGGGCCCCTATTCTCATAAGCTCACCTCTGATGCTTGCTTTGAATGCATCCAATACAACCGGAATCCCACTTACCCATTGTCATTAAGCAAAAAATATTCCTGTAGGTTGTTTAAAATTCCTTCGGCCACCTCCTTTTCCTTAAGCGGGAGGTCATTGCCTATCCACCTGCCTCTGCATGCTGCCCTCGCCAGTCCACTATCTGTCACACATAAGGCGCTATCCGTACCTCGCGCCGATAGGCGTGTGTCTATTTCACCTCGTTACTTGGCTTCTCCTGTGTGGTAATGGTGGAAGTTGTCTTGGAGATGTACAACCGCGGCTCCGGTCACTATGGAAAAGACGCGTACGCAGCACCACGTGACACGTCAGCTGTATGTACGCGCAACGCAGCCTCACAGACACCGCTTTCGCTCTCTACTTTAAAGGTTGTGTTTCGCGGTGGTGCTACGCTTCTATTTGTAGCGGTACCCTAAAATACCTTTGATTCCTGCTTGAATTCCTGACCACGGCTACGTTAATTGGACTTCTTTTGCCTAATCACTTGGCTCACTCTTTGGACCGGCTGACACGGAACACCTCTCGGACTTCTTCAGCCTTTCGTCCTGTTCCGCGTTAAGAGCAGCTGCTGCCGGACCTCGCAGAACCTCTGGATTCCTGCTTCCATTGCATCCTGCGGGTATTCCGTTACCCGCACACACATGGTAAGACTTATTCCTATGCTCTGTCTGCCTGCGTGTTTCTGTACAGTTCGCTAGACAGATTCCAACCATCTGAAACATCAGTATTCACTGCACAGGGTTCACACATCCTTCCATTCAACCATACCTACCTGTTGCTTTCTGAATCAGCTTCACCATAAGAGACTTTGGAACCTCCCATACAACCATACCTGCCTGTAGCTTTCTGAATCATTATTGTCCTTCAGTTTCATCATAAGAGACTTCTGTAATACTATAACGACTCTTTCACACGCACACTGGAACGCTCTGCAGACTGGTGCACCATCCCGTATCTAGCGCAACCCTCATGCCGCCTGGGTGCATATTCCTGTATTAACCTTCCCTTTTTGTTATTTTGTCCTGTTGTTGGTTCTTGGACTATTGACAACCTTCTTTGCCACTCCAACCCCATTCTTTGGTAAGCCAGCACCTTACTTCTTGTATCCTTGTACCACACCTCTGAGTTACATGGTTTAGCAGTGCATTTTTGGGTTTATTTTAGGTTCAGATCTCAGAGCTCGTAGACACCAACCATTCTAGGTATGATAGGATGTCTTTTGGGGACTGATTATGTATACCCATTTCCAATTCTATATTAATCTGTTTATCTGTACTTTCTTGCAGCATTGGTTTGGCGGTACGTGTGTTCCCTGCTCTTTTATGTGATCAACACCTCTGCTGTATAACACTTAAACAGCAGAGGGGTGTATCACAAAGAAGAGTCCCTCAAATTGAAGAAGGCCGGTTTTTCCCGGTTGCGTCTTCGCCTCGCACTGCCATTCGGTGAACCTCGACTTCCTAACCATCGCCCCGGGCTGCACGGCGGTGAGTGACACTATCACTGTTCTGACCAATCATGGTCCAACCACGGTATTAGCTCTGTCTTAGTTTCAGTGCCCTGCACTTTAAGCCCCTTATCCAGGAGGATATAATCAATCCTTGAATAAGGATCATGGACTTGAGAGTAGAACATGTACAGCGGATCCTCCCATTGTCCCATCGCGTAAGAATCAACTACCCCCAGCTCTTCATTAATCTGTCAAAAGAGCTGGGCTTGCACCTCCCGAGGTTGTGGGGGACCGAGTTAGTCATTCTCCTATGGTCATTTTCCAGATCCAAGGCCATGCTGAAATCCCCCCAAGTACCAGGTAACCCTCCACAAAGAGCTGAAGTTTTTCCTTCACTGGCTCCCAAAACAGGGTTTGGCCCTCATTCGGGCAGTAGACGGACCCCACTGTCAACCCGCACCCCCTCACCGTCCCCTTCAAAAAGAGGAAACACCCTCTGGGTCTTGGAAATCCCTGTCCACCTTCATACCCAAAGTATTAGCAACTATGATTGCCACCCCCCTTTTCTTGGTTGCGCCTGACGCTCTATATACCATGTCCATAGATCTTGCTTTCAATGCCGGTTCTCTTCCTTTGATCCAGTGGGTTTCCTGGATAAACATCTGATCTAACTTGAGTTGATTAAACTCCTGCACTGTAAGGGACAATTTAAAAGGGGTGTTTAAGCCCTGCACATTTAGGGATCCCAGCCGAGGGCAAATGTTGTCTCAATCATATGGTCTCTTCCACAACATCTCATGTTTCCCCTCTGTTGTCCCTCCAGTTGTTTGATTTCCCACCTTTACTAGGTTCACCCATGTTTCTCACAGCTCCATGACCTTAAAGCGCATTAAAGTTCCATAACTTTTTGTTGTGCATTTATCCCCCACTAACAACCCTATCCCCCTTCCCCACACCTTTGTCATCATCCGGCCTTAGTGCCTTAAGACCGGACCACCCTCCGCCATCTCTTTGCAATGTCACTCTAATTTCCTTCCTGAGCCCCGCATCACCACAACCATAACCAAAACCAAAACCCCCCTTCCCATCCCATCTCCCTACCCTACCCCAGATCTTCCCCCGGCATCCCCCCACCTACAGTGAAAGCAAGAACGGGGGCCAAACCCTCGGGTTCCCCAACTTGATCTCTCCTCTCCACCGACCCTCCATTTTTTGCGCCCACCCCGATCATAACAACTTAATGAAAACAAACTTTGAAAACTCCCCTGGGCCATGAAGACACACACTCCGGCCCAATTGTTAATTCAAAAACCTTCTCTGTTCCAGCATACACCTTCAGGGGGGGGGGGTGTTAAGTTTCTTAAATTTTCAAGCTCCCAGAACCTTCTGTCTATCTAGAAAACCCCCTTCTTCTTCCCGCCTAGTTTCTCCATCCAATCCAGCGGGCCAGTCAATAGCCTTAGCTCTTCCTCTGTCATCAATTCCTCAGAAACCCCACGGATGTCTTCTTCTGTGACCAATTTATACTTGGACCCTTTGTAAAGACTGGAGGGGGGTTTCTGTACTCCTGCCATCTATATGGCAGAGTAGAAGCATAGAGCACCCCAACCAAGATTCTCTATATGGTAAACATGGTCGAGCAATCTAGGCTTAAGCTCTCAGGAGGTGATGCGGGCTGGTTCTTAAGTACAGTGTAGTCCCCAAACACAAGCACCCACAAAGGAATGTCCACACACTATGTTTGTGATAACACAGTTCTTTATATAAATAAGGTTCAGATTTTATACACACACAATAACGCACTTTGTGCTCATGCAATTCTATAATGATAAATGTACAATTTCTATGTGGTACCACGATTACGCTTTGACTCCATTAAAATGCACCAACTGCTGACTGTTTCAAATGGCATACAAATCAATAGCAAAGGGTATCAACCATAGACTTGGGAGGAAAACAAGTGGGTTAATCAATTGTCAGAATACAGGGCCCCTACCCCTAGATATAGTTCTGTGTGAGTTTCCCCCCAGCTGGGCAACCTGTAAATAAAGTATATTGACAAGCCCAGTCCATATATTATTTAGCAGAGTCTTGTTCCCTTCTAGAAATGTTCTACTACCCCAATGTACCCGGTTTAGCAGACTTCTTCGATGAGTCGTCGACTGATCCTTCTTGAGTGAACTTCCTTTAAGGAAGGAGCCACGGATTGTCGGAATTTCGTGAAGAAAAGGTGAACACTGTCTTTGAGGCAGGAGCTTCGGTCCTTTCGGTGCTCGTTGACGATCAGTCGAAAACTTCCTGCAAAGATGAGGCATGCGGTGCACCTCGATGACACGTGGTTGTTGCCGCAAAGGATAGACAAGGAAGAACTGCAGGCCCAGCAAAGGCGCCTGGTCATCAGTGTCTGGCGTCAGCGAACGAGACTTGACCACGCTGGCTTCCGGATCTTCTTTGGCATCTTTGAGGTCTTCGGGTGGCGGGAAACCCTTCAGCGGATTCTCCTCGGTCGTCAACGACCTTGAATTTCTCCGGCAGGGCAAAAGCAGTCGACGGGGATGTGCAAGAGAGTCCTTGATTCAAAGTGTCTTAGGCAATGGAGCATTGCAGCTCCAGTCGACGAGATTACAGCAGTCCTCCCAACCTTGGTCGACGGTGGCGGTTGTGGATGGCCTCAACGTCCTGGCGCTTCACTTCAGATTCCTCCGTGGTCCCCTTCCCCGGTCAGCAGCCTTTCAAGGGTCTGACTTCTAGGGAGCTTTGGTGAAGATCAGCTGGTGTACAATGGTCCCTCGTAGCTCGGGAAGAGGTCTCCTAGCCAGGTCCTCTTTGGGATCAGTTCTTGGAGAAACAACAGCTTTCGGATTGCCTCGAAGGAAAGCAGCAGCAACGGCTTCTTCTTCCAGCTGGGCTTCAAGGTTAAGCTTCTGAACAATTTCCATCAGTGAGAGGTCTCCAGATATACTGTTCGATCTCTCATTCACTCTGCTGGGTCACACTGAGGCAACCAATCATTCAGAAGGGCATTCAGGCAGGCGGGCAGCCAATCAGGCTCATAGTGCATTCAGGCCATTCTTCTCCATTCAGACACTCACAACACGGAATGTGGATACGGACAAGCACCCAGCCATTCAGCACTCCACACTGCATTCATACCAGTTTCTGGCACGGCTGTCTCAGTCTTTGTGTCACACACCAGTTACCAGACACCCATAACAGGAAATGAGTATTCGTCACACACTCCATTCACCCAGGTCCCACCCCATGGGCGTACCCACAACATACTGTCATTGGGAAGGCTACAGCCAGTCTGGCATCGACTTCCCCACACTACCATATATGGAACTTCCACCCAACAGCAGTCGGGGGAAGGGATAGAGTCAGGGCTTCCCGGGACTTCAGAAACACAAGGTAACAGGTGATAGAAAGCAAGAGGCCATGGGGGCCATCTTGTCTCCCATCAGGAATCCACTGGTTCCAATGACAGGGGCGGGGTATCCCAAAATGGAGGCTATTCAGAGCACCTGTCAAATTCAGCACGGAGCTGCCACCAGCCCATACCCTGCTCTGTGGCCCACACACAGGTGCCCATAAACGTACACTAGAGGCACAGGGTCGTACACCCACCCATGGGTGTCATGGCCACAGGCCCCAGAACACAAAAACCACACCATCTAGTGCTGGGGGCAATGGGTCACTTGACTCACTTATGTCCCTTTGGGACTCATAAACACAGGGGCCCTGGCCAGGCTCATATAGAAATGTGAGCAGGAACACTTTATTTCAGTGCAGGAGTGCTTTTATTTTACTTCAGTGCAGGAGTGCTTTTATTTTACAAGAACTTTCCAGGTGCTGAAAGCCTTTATTCCAGAGAACATCCCCATGTGCTGACTCATCAGGTGTGACTCCCTAGGCCTGGTCTTCAGGTGCTGACTCATAGGGTGTGTCAGGGTGTGGCAGGCAGGCTGAACCTGGTGGGCGTGGCTTCAGAAGCTCAGCTATATAAGCTGCTCCATCCTGAAGGCCGGTGCTTCGCGTTTGTGTGCACTCGCATGCAACGTGATGCTCACAGCCGCTTGGACCAGTTTACTTACCTTTGAAACCAGGCGTTCTCCTACATATTCACCTCCAGGAAACCGGTGCTTCATCACTTCATCTGCAGACTCATCTCCTGACATCCAGTGATCTTGATCCTGACGCTGCAGCACCACGCTCTTCATCCACAAACTCAGACCCTGTGAAGAAGAAGAAAGACAAGGTTAGAACATCCGCCCTAGGGCTGTGCCTCATTTGAACCTGCGCGCACCCTAGTTAACAATTTACCAGCTACTGTACCGCTGCAGCTTCGTTCCTCGTTCCCCCCGGCTGCCGCCTCGAGCTCCGCAGCTTCTGCCGGGCTGGCAACATCACTGTAACGCTCACCTGATTCCCGTAGAGGCGCCGGTCTTGACTGGGCGTATACCGTATCTTCAAAGGTGATGTGTAACACACGGCTGGCTCTTTGGGCTGGACCTCTGTGCACTGTATGTCTGACTCGAAGGGTAAGATGTCTGCAGATAGAAAATATGGTATTAAGGAACTGGGTTATTGAATGTCTCTCTCTTCTTCCCTTTCTCTTCTCCTGTAGAACCCCAAAGGTTAACGCTCTCACCTTAGGTAAGTGAACGCCGTGCTCTCCATCTGCCTCGGGGCAGGGTGCTGTAACCAGTTTCTTCACTGGATAAGGGGAGCAGGCCTCTTGACTTCAGAGGACTGCTGTCTGTCGTTTACTGCACGAACGGTAAGTTTCGAGTAATTCTAATGTCTTTAAAGTCTTTAGTAATGATGTTTCTTGTTTTGCAGGGTTCCGGCGATGGCGGATGACGGGCTGAAGTGAGTTGAAGATGGAGCCTGTGTGATGAATAGAAGCGCCTGGAAGCACGTAAGTAAGCGCTTGTTGCCTGCTTCACAATGCGCTCTAACTGTCTTTTTATTTTGCAGGTACAAGTTCGGAGCGGCTGCAGGGTGCCGGAATACCCACTGGGTTAGATGTGGAAAGGAGTAATGGCACGTGAGTATTAAAGTTCCCCAATGTCTTTAAACGCACCTTGTTTTGTCTTTCAGATGGGGGATGCAGCGCCGAAGGCCTCCGGAGCGTGCGAAGAGTTGGTAAGCTTTTGTCTTTCAGATGCCGGAATGCAGTGTGAAGACCTCCGGAGCGCACGAAGAGTAAGTAAGCCTTTGTCTTTCAGATGCCGGAATGCAGCGCGAGGCGTTGGTGACAGCCGATGGACCAGGTAAGTGAAGAGCTGTCACTGAAGACCGTAATGCTAACCTGTTCTTTCTTGTCTTTATAGGTGTTGCTGAAGACTGGATTCAGGATGGTAAGCCTTTTTCCTTAGGCCCAGGATCAGATGCAGAAGACACGATGAGCGTTCTGCTGCAGAGGATGCAGAATAACGCAAAGCAAGATTCATCCATCGGGTGTGGTTTAAATAGCCTCCTGTAGTGCTTAGGTGTCTCCTTCCACAGCCACGCCTAGGTAAGAAAAGAGTTCCTGCTTTCCAGAAGAGTTCCAGTGTTCTGAATCTAGGGAGTGGCTCCTGTCCCACCCAACAGGAAAAGTAGTTCCAAACAGAAGAGGTTCAGAGGCTCAACTGGCAGGCAAGTAAGCAGCATGGTCTGCTGCAGGTAAGTCCACCCAAGCATTATGAGCCCGGCGCTTCCAGCGCTGGGACTGGGCATATTTATGAGCCTGGTGCCACTGGCGCCAGGACTGGGTCCAAAAGGTCCCAATTGGGACTGGTTGGCATTCGGAACCTGGGTTATGGATCTGCTTCCAAGGGAGTTGGGAAAACCCTGACCTTTTGGAAGCAGAGATCATGACAATCACCTGCAAGGGAAGAAAGTAAAAGAGCAAACATCAAAAGTGGAACGGACAGCAATACAAGACAACAAACTTTACAATTCAACAAAAACAGATGAGGAAAGACAAAGACAAACAGGAACACTTACCTGAAGTATAGTGGCTTAGTCGCTGCTGGACTGGACTACCACGTGCAAGGGACCAGTGAAGGAACTCGGTCCAGATCATACAAGCACCCCTGCCAGAAGCAGCAGGACGGAGTGCTCGCCAAAGCTAATTAACAGGTGAGATTTCCAGGGGCAGCGCATCCCACGGGTACCACGGTTTGGGAGAAGGGGTCTGGAAGGGGATCAAGCTCACAAGCTGGCATACTCACGCCCCCTATTCTCCACGCAGGAGCAGTCCCGAGCAGCATCACCTATTACCACTAGTCACCACATAAGCGCAGAAGGCAAAGTCGGACCCGAGCGACCTCACCCCCGGGAGGGCTGCAACCGTGACCCAACGCCTCTGCAGAGACCAGGTGAGCGTAACAATGGGTCCCATAAGGGTATCCCAAGGGTCTGTTCACCAAACCAAAAACAGGAAGAGCCGCACTGCCAGGTGTCCTACGCAGAATTCATCACAGAACACACATGATACGAGACTATAGGACAGGAATATGGAGGTCCTGTTCCTCCAATGCATTTTCAGCATCACAGTCGCCCCCCACTCCCCAAGACTGAGGTTTGGGTGGTCTAATCTCCAACGAGATTGACACCCTCATCCAGATGTTCGACATACCTTGTGGAAAGGCCATGTGCGTTATCATGACTCTCCCCTGGTCTGTGCTCAATGGTGAAGTCTAGCCCTTTCAGGCTAATGGACCACCTGAGCATTTTCGGGTTTTCACCATTCCTCTGCATAAGCCATTTGAGGGGCTTATGGTCTGTTTGGACCTTGAAGGTAGACCCCGTAAGGTAGGGTCTAAAATGCCTAATGCTCCAACCTATGCTAAAACATTCCTTTTCAACAGTAGCCCACCTAAGTTCTCTACCCTTGAGTTGCCTCCTGATGAATATGATCGGATGTTCTCTTCCTTTGTCATCTAACTGGGACAAGACAGCTCAAATTCCGGTGTTGCAGGCATCAGTTTGAACGATAAAGGGTTTGCTGCAGTCAGGCGCACACAACACAGGTGCCCTACACAGACTTTCCTTCAAGCCAGTTAAGGCCTTCTGACAGTCTTCCGTCCAATTAACCTTCCTCGGTTGTTTGGGCGAAGTCAGAGCTGTCAGAGGGGCAGCTATGGTTCCATAGTCCGCCATGAAGTTACGGTAATACCCGGTGAGGCCCAAAAAAGCTCTCCCTGGGTTTGAGTCTACCTGTCATATACATCCTGTACTTTACTGGGGAGAGGTTGGATCCGACCCCCTCCTACCTCATGACCAAGATAAGTGACTTTCCCTTGATCTATCTGGCACTTGGTGGCCTTGATAGTTAGGTTAGCCCTTTTCAAGACCTGCAACACCTTATCCAAATGAGTCAAATGCGCTTCCCCGGTGGAACTGTAGACAGCAATGTCGTCTAAGTAGGCCACACAAAAGGCCTCCAGCCCACTGAGCGCATGGTTGACTAATCATTGGAAGGTGGCAGGTGCATTCTTCAACCCAAAAGGCATGACTCTAAACTGGTAGAGTCCCGCAGGTGTTGAGAATGCAGTCTTTTCATTGGCATGGTCCGTCAGAGCTATTTGCCAATAGCCTGATGTGAGGTTAAAGGGGCTCACAAATTTGGCAGCACCTTTGGTGTCCACAAGCTCATCAGCCCTGGGCAATGGGTGCGCGTCAGTCTTGGTGACGGCATGGACTCCTATGTAGTCCATGGAAAAAGGAAAATTGGACAAATATGGCACACCCTATTGATGTAGGTAATTAGGAATAGAGTTAGTGTCTTGAAGAAATAGTGAAAAGAATTGGAAGATAGATATGAGGTGCAGAGGAGAAATAAGCAACCTTAACACCTAGGCTGCATGAAGTAATAAGAAACAAAAAAGTTCCCTATTAGGGAACTCACGTCCCCTGCACACTTTCCAATGTCTGGAAGATCAGACCAACAATTAGTTTGTATTTTATACAATCTTTCTAGTAATCTCTAAAGAAACTTTTAGCTAACAATATTTGAGGAGGTCAATTGAAGAAATTCACATTCAGTCAAAGTAGGTCACAAGAACCAAAGTTCATATTTATTCTTGATGTTTGAGATTGTGGCAGGCCCAACGCGTTTCGAGTGGTAATCCACTCTTCATCAGGGGCATATCAAAATGATTCTAAGGAAAAATATGTACAGAATTCTACATTAGAGTGTTAATTTTTCATAAACAACAATTTTACAACTTATACCAAACAGGCTGTTACAACTACTTAAATGGTGTATACATAGGCTAGTAGAACAATTCTCAAAAAATTACTCAGCAAAAAATAGGGGGTACATTGACAGCAAACGATTAATATCTTCAGACTAAACATTTACCTTCATGTTACTATTCATAGAGAAAGATGATAATTGAGTCAATATCATGAAATAGTTAGATAGGCTGTGCTCTACTGAAATAACGTCATCAAAAAGAGGATCTAGCAAGGAGGAAAACTGATTCAACAAAGGGTTGTTCTAACCTTGTGAACGTTTTTTAAAAAAATATCTTCAATTGAAGAAATGGTGGATCCAGAAAAAGGACCTCAACTGGTCAAGGGGACAGAAATCCAAGGATAGAGATACCCCAATCATATCTATTGAGAAATGGGTTGAAAAAAAATATAAAATAAAATAAACACTGGTAAGTCTAAGTAAGGAGAAGAGACTCTGGGAAACTGTTTAATAAAAACCACTTACATCTGCTAGCGGTAGTGGAGATTCATTAAATAGCCATGGTGGCGTTGGTAGGGTACAACAGCGATCCTCAACGAAAACGTAGGAAATCTGAGATTATGTTGGCTGAATCAAAATTCGAATAATGGACAGATGTCCACTGTCACTACAAAGAAAAAACAGTAATAGAGTAGGTGTCATGCCTGCGCCATGGGCGCATCCATTTGCGCTCAATATGGACTATTTGTTTATCATTTATTTACAACAGACTCTTGGATCAATCTATATTTACTATGGGGACTTTATTTCCCATTTGCGAGACTTTGGTGCTTTATTATTTTTTCCAACAAACTACGCATACCACAATGCACTTGGCTATAAGCATCGATTCCTGGCTGTTCCTATTGGTCATCAAAGGAACTACACCCCCCAGAAGCCCTAGGGATTGGCTCTGCTTCCAGCAGCTCAGGAACAGAGAGGGAGGTGGACGATTGTCTGCAGGTGTGCTTAGCCAGGTGCAACCAATTAGCCTGCCTCTGTGCTGGGCTAGGCAGTATAAAAGGCTGCTGCCTGCAGTGGCTCAGCCTCTTGCATTGAGAGACCTTCCTCCACCTTTCGTGTCTTTCTACGGATCTTTGTATGCTGTTTACCATCACTCCTGCTTGGACCCTGCCTTGCAGCTTGCTACACCCTGCTGCCTACAGCCCTAGCCTTCTGGGCTCCCTGCCTCAGTCCAGCTCCTCTGGGCTTCCTGCCTTGCAGCCTGTTACTCTTCGCTGCCTACAGCCATAGCCTTCCAGGCTCTCTTCCTCACAGCCTTGCCCTGCCGGGCTCTCCACATTGCAGCCGATCACGCTCTGCTGCCTTCCAGCCTCCGCCCTTGCCCTGCCGGGCTCTCCACATTGCAGCCGATCACGCTCTGCTGCCTTCCAGCCTCCGCCCTTGCCCTACTGGGTTCTCCACATTGCAGCCGATCACGCTCTGCTGCCTTCCAGCCTCCGCCCTTGCCCTGCCGGGCTCTCCACATTGCAGCCGATCACGCTCTGCTGCCTTCCAGCCTCCGCCCTTGCCCTGCCGGGCTCTCCACATTGCAGCCGATCACGCTCTGCTGTCTTCCAGTCTCCGCCCTTGCCCTGCTGGGCTCTCCACATTGCAGCCGATCACGCTCTGCTGCCTTCCAGCCTCCGCCCTTGCCCTGCCGGGCTCTCCACATTGCAGCCGATCACGCTCTGCTGCCTTCCAGCCTCCGCCCTTGCCCTGCCGGGCTCTCCACATTGCAGCCGATCACGCTCTGCTGCCTTCCAGCCTCCGCCCTTGCCCTGCCGGGCTCTCCACATTGCAGCCGATCACGCTCTGCTGCCTTCCAGCCTCCGCCCTTGCCCTGTCGGGCTCTCTACATTGCAGCTGATCACGCTCTGCTGCTTTCCAGCCTCAGACCTTGTCCTCTGGGCTCCCTGCTCTGCAGCCTGCCTCACTCCGGCTGCCTACAGCCCTTGTCCTCTGGGCTCCCTGCTCTGCAGCCTGCCTCACTCCGGCTGCCTACAGCCCTTGTCCTGTGGGCTTCCTACTTTGCAGCTGATCATGCTCGGCTGCTTACTACCTACCTTTTTCCGCTGGGTTCTCGGCCTAGCAGCCCTCTACAGTCTTCTGCAACCTTCTACGGTCAGCGGCCCTGCCCCTCAGGGCTCACTCCTTGCTGCCCTGTCCTTCTGGGTTCCTTGCCGTGCAGCCTGCTTTACTCTGCTGCCCTAAGCCCTTTCCCTCTGGGCTCTCTACCTTACAGCCCTGCTCCTGTGGGCTTGCTCATTGCTTTCCTGCTCCTCTGAGCTCTCAACCTTGTTCCTTACTGTCCTCTGCTATCCTATCCTGTTACACGACTTTCCCTTCATTTTCCTTCTGCTAGTTTGCTATCAACCTCCTTTCCTGGATTTGTCTGTAAGTATCTTCTCTTGTACTGTTTGTAGACCCTTTTTTACAGAGCTTGTCTGTTGGTTCCCATCAGTCAACCTCTGCCCCTTCCCTTGTCTCGTTTCTACATTACAGACACCCATAGCTGCTGTTCCAAGCCATGAGCAAACAGCGTGGGCCTCTGTTATAGCAAACTGTGCAGAAGGCTAGAGTATTTCCTAAGGTTCGTGGAATACTCTTTTCCTATATCTGCTTACACCCCAAGAGGGAATTCATTCTGTACCTTTCCCCTTACTACTCTTGCCTACTCTTCGTTCTCGTTCATTTCTGCTGTGTGTGTACCTATCTGTCCACTTATTTTTGGCACAACCACCCAAACCCTTTCTGGGTGTCCTGTGCCACTCTTTATAGAGTGCCATCCCTGACAGAATGCAAGAGCCAAAAATGTCTTGTTCCATAGGCCGGAAAGGCACACACAGACCAAAGATGCTTTTCTTTCGGGTTAAGAAACCTTTGCATAAACCTATGGTTTCCCTAAAGACAGCAAACAAGAACCTTAGTCTAAAGGACAGTCTCGCCTTAGTAAACAAAGATTTACAAGCATGGTACTATACTCACTGGCTAGCTGACCCTTCTTCCATGTACAATTATTATGACATTTGCGACTATGATCCGCAGTCCTTATCTGTTGCAGAGCTGCAGCAAGATAATGAATTCTTACAGATCTTGTTAAACCAAACAGTGAAAAACACTCCTGCGTCTTCTGACAAGCCTTCTAACACCGCAACAGCCAAGGATATAGCACTCATTGTGGGAGACTCTAAACCAGAATACGCTGTTGCCAGAGTGATATGCGCAAGACCAGCTTGGCAAGCTCCCCAGAATGCTGGAAACCCTTATTTGACAGGACAAGGCAGTCATTATCCTGAGGTTTGTGCATCTAGTCCTGGGTACAAAAGACCTATACTAACCATTGGTTGTCTTAATGCTTCCACAGTATCTACTAACCACAATAACCCTAAGGTCAGTCTTCCCATTGCTACAACCGAATTTTCTGCCACACCAGCTTCTGAAGCTTTAGATCAAACTAATGATACTTACCTGCTACACGAACAACTGCTACGCCTTAAAAGAAAGACCGAAGACCTCTATGATGACTTTGTTTATTTGCATTATAAGAATCCTATGAAGGGACACAAGTCACCAGACCATCTGACACTATGTCCAACACCTGACATCTTATCTTTAGAGATCGACATGATAAGGCCTGGAATTGCCACGCAGAAAAGTATACAGACTTATACCAAGCAGATGGAAGACCTAAATATAGCATATGTATCCCTTCTAAAGACTGACACAGCTCTTTCATCTTCCAGCCACAGAAACTCAGGTTGTCGTACTGACAGAAAAGAATTAACTCTTCCGGTGGGTCAAATCACTCACACAGCCATTACACCACAAAACAAGGGTGGTCTTCTGATTGGAAATCCCTCTGAGTCAAAGGATGGTTCCGCCCTCACGCTTGCCTATTGTCCAGTACTCACACTTACAACCTCTTCTGGAATGACAACGTCAGCTGAGGAGACTGGCGCAGTTCACACCGAGCATGCTGAGTTGGCAAGCGGGGCTTGCCAAAGTGTGGCTGTGCTATCAGACAACACTCCTGAGCAATCAACATCTCCAGTTTCTTCGATACCTCCTGAATCGCCAGTGGTTGTGGTACCCAATCTACCAGTGGTTGCAACACCTGAACTGTCTGTAGCTGCTACAGCACCCGTACTTCCAACTGCAATTCATGATCTTCCTGATGCTGTGGCTTCTATACTCCCTGCCACATTTGAGTCTCCTGAGGTCCCTGCTGCAAATCTTGAGGTTGTTAAAGCTACTGCTAATTCTGATGCTCCCAATGCCCAGATTTCTACTTCCTTTGCAGCTGTGCTAGCTGCAGCAGAATCCTCTGCTACACAACCTGATCCCGCAGCACCTTCTCTTCCTGATCCTACATCCACCATGCTAACTGTTGCAAAGTCAGCGAAGGGTTTCCCTGTTAAGACTACTGCTCCAGTTGTTCCTGCTGGTGTATTTATAGCACTAAGACTGCCAGACTCTACTCTACCAGTCTCAGGTGCGTTCCAGCCCGCTGGTTCTCTCATGGCACCCACACACCCAGTTGCTACAGCCTCGATACTCTCTACAGCCATTCAAGATCTCACTGCTGCTGTAACCTCTGAACTGTCTACTAATCATGGGGAAACCGCCGCTGTGACTCCGGAACTCTCTGCGGCTAACCCTAACGTTGTCATGGCTGCTCCGGATGTCTTGGAAAACCTTCCTAAAGCTACCAACTCTGCTGTACCTATGTCTCCACCTTCCAGCATCATACTGTTGCCCGTCAAAGCAAAATCTATCGTGGAGCCTGCAGCAGTTTTCCGCAGTTCCTCTCCTCATTCACACACAGTTGTGGTTTGTGTTCCAAAGACTTTGTCTTTTCTGATTTCTGCATCTAAAGTTCAGAACATTTGTACTGTCTCCGTCATTCACGACTCCCATCTTGCAACCTTAAACCGTTTCTGGTGCTTCATGATGTGCCTTTTTGGATTAAGACTCTTGTACGGTGTGACAGACATTCTTCTTGTAGGTCGGCCTTCAGGGAGCCTGGAGAGGGGCCTGGAGAGGGGCATACTGTCATGCCTGCGCCATGGGCGCATCCATTTGCACTCAATATGGACTATTTGTTTATCATTTATTTACAACAGACTCTTGGATCAATCTATATTTACTTTGGGGACTTTATTTCCCATTTGCGAGACTTTGGTGCTTTATTATTTTTTCCAACAAACTACGCATACCACAATGCACTTGGCTATAAGCATCGATTCCTGGCTGTTCCTATTGGTCATCAAAGGAACTACACCCCCCAGAAGCCCTAGGGATTGGCTCTGCTTCCACCAGCTCAGGAACAGAGAGGGAGGTGGACGATTGTCTGCAGGTGTGCTTAGCCAGGTGCAACCAATTAGCCTGCCTCTGTGCTGGGCTAGGCAGTATAAAAGGCTGCTGCCTGCAGTGGCTCAGCCTCTTGCATTGAGAGACCTTCCTCCACCTTTCGTGTCTTTCTACGGATCTTTGTATGGTGTTTACCATCACTCCTGCTTGGACCCTGCCTTGCAGCTTGCTACACCCTGCTGCCTACAGCCCTAGCCTTCTGGGCTCCCTGCCTCAGTCCAGCTCCTCTGGGCTTCCTGCCTTGCAGCCTGCTACTCTTCGCTACCTACAGCCATAGCCTTCCAGGCTCTCTTCCTCACAGCCTTGCCCTGCCGGGCTCTCCACATTGCAGCTGATCACGCTCTGCTGCCTTCCAGCCTCCGCCCTTGCCCTGCCGGGCTCTCCACATTGCAGCCGATCACGCTCTGCTGCCTTCCAGCCTCCGCCCTTGCCCTGCCGGGTTCTCCACATTGCAGCCGATCACACTCTGCTGCCTTCCAGCCTCCGCCCTTGCCCTGCCGGGCTCTCCACATTGCAGCCGATCACGCTCTGCTGCCTTCCAGCCTCCGCCCTTGCCCTGCCGTGCTCTCCACATTGCAGCCGATCACGCTCTGCTGCCTTCCAGCCTCCGCCCTTGCCCTGCCGGGCTCTCCACATTGCAGCCGATCACGCTCTGCTGCCTTCCAGCCTCCGCCCTTGCCCTGCCGGGCTCTCCACATTGCAGCCGATCATGCTCTGCTGCCTTCCAGCCTCCGCTCTTGCCCTGCCGGGCTCTCCACATTGCAGCCGATCACGCTCTGCTGCCTTCCAGCCTCCGCCCT
The DNA here is from genome assembly GCF_040938575.1 of Ambystoma mexicanum. Taxonomy (NCBI): domain Eukaryota; kingdom Metazoa; phylum Chordata; class Amphibia; order Caudata; family Ambystomatidae; genus Ambystoma; species Ambystoma mexicanum. The sequence goes on along the minus strand of NC_090928.1, from coordinate 265,256,397 downwards.
TGCCCTGTCGGGCTCTCTACATTGCAGCTGATCACGCTCTGCTGCTTTCCAGCCTCAGACCTTGTCCTCTGGGCTCCCTGCTCTGCAGCCTGCCTCACTCCAGCTGCCTACAGCCCTTGTCCTCTGGGCTCCCTGCTCTGCAGCCTGCCTCACTCCGGCTGCCTACAGCCCTTGTCCTGTGGGCTTCCTACTTTGCAGCTGATCATGCTCGGCTGCTTACTACCTACCTTTTTCCGCTGGGTTCTCGGCCTAGCAGCCCTCTACAGTCTTCTGCAACCCTTCTACGGTCAGCGGCCCTGCCCCTCAGGGCTCACTCCTTGCTGCCCTGTCCTTCTGGGTTCCTTGCCGTGCAGCCTGCTTTACTCTGCTGCCCTAAGCCCTTTCCCTCTGGGCTCTCTACCTTACAGCCCTGCTCCTGTGGGCTTGCTCATTGCTTTCCTGCTCCTCTGAGCTCTCAACCTTGTTCCTTACTGTCCTCTGCTATCCTATCCTGTTACACGACTTTCCCTTCATTTTCCTTCTGCTAGTTTGCTATCAACCACCTTTCCTGGATTTGTCTGTAAGTATCTTCTCTTGTACTGTTTGTAGACCCTTTTTTACAGAGCTTGTCTGTTGGTTCCCATCAGTCAACCTCTGCCCCTTCCCTTGTCTCGTTTCTACATTACAGACACCCATAGCTGCTGTTCCAAGCCAGGAGCAAACAGCGTGGGCCTCTGTTATAGCAAACTGTGCAGAAGGCTAGAGTATTTCCTAAGGTTCGTGGAATACTCTTTTCCTATATCTGCTTACACCCCAAGAGGGAATTCATTCTGTACCTTTCCCCTTACTACTCTTGCCTACTCTTCGTTCTCTTTTCTTTCTGCTGTGTGTGTACCTATCTGTCCACTTATTTTTGGCACAACCACCCAAACCCTTTCTGGGTGTCCTGTGCCACTCTTTATAGAGTGCCATCCCTGACAGTAGGTTAGAGGTGTACCCGGATGAGAAGCGTATTCTACACCAAACAAGTTCAAATAAATGCCCAGAGTTATGCAAGGGGAGAGAGAGCTCTTACCTAGGTGACTGCAGCACTGACAATTGGAGACCGGAATCCAAGAGGACAGCCGACGCCATTGTCAGTGCCGTCAGTGTTTATATTGCATTTGTAATGCGTGACGTCATCACGCGGGAGCGTGTGACGGTACGTGTACAATTTAGAATTAAGTTCAACAGTTTATTATTTAAAAAAACAAGCGGACCACACGAATTCCCAACGGTGGCCCTACTGTTGATGCTACCAAGGTAGTGTTATTAGTAGAAAGGATGTGGATACAATGCCTAGAATACGCTTCTCAACCTGGCTTTCACCATAACGCATTCCGGGTACACCTCTAACCTACTCTATTACTGTTTTTTCTTTGTAGTGACAGTGGACATCTGTCCATTATTCAAATTTTGATTCAGCCAACATAATCTCAGATTTCCTACGTTTTCGTTGAGGATCGCTGTTGTACCCTACCAACGCCACCATGGCTATTTAATGAATCTCCACTACTGCTAGCAGATGTAAGTGGTTTTTATTAAACAGTTTCCCGGAGTCTCTTCTCCTTACTTAGACTTACTAGTGTTTATTTTATTTTATATTTTTTTCAACCCATTTCTCAACAGATTGGGGTATCTCTATCCTTGGATTTCTGTCCCCTTGACCAGTTGAGGTCCTTTTTCTGGATCCACCATTTCTTCAATTGAAGATATTTTTTTAAAAAACGTTCACAAGGTTAGAACAACCCTTTGTTGAATCAGTTTTCCTCCTTGCTAGATCCTCTTTTTGATGACGTTATTTCAGTAGAGCACAGCCTATCTAACTATTTCATGATATTGACTCAATTATCATCTTTCTCTATGAATAGTAACATGAAGGTAAATGTTTAGTCTGAAGATATTAATCGTTTGGTGTCAATGTACCCCCTATTTTTTGCTGAGTAATTTTTTGAGAATTGTTCTACTAGCCTATGTAAACACCATTTAAGTAGTTGTAACAGCCTGTTTGGTATAAGTTGTAAAATTGTTGTTTATGAAAAATTAACACTCTAATGTAGAATTCTGTACATATTTTTCCTTAGAATCATTTTGATATGCCCCTGATGAAGAGTGGATTACCACTCGAAACGCGTTGGGCCTGCCACAATCTCAAACATCAAGAATAAATATGAACTTTGGTTCTTGTGACCTACTTTGACTGAATGTGAATTTCTTCAATTGACCTCCTCAAATATTGTTTGCTAAAAGTTTCTTTAGAGATTACTAGAAAGATTGTATAAAATACAAACTAATTGTTGGTCTGATCTTCCAGACATTGGAAAGTGTGCAGGGGACGTGAGTTCCCTAATAGGGAACTTTTTTGTTTCTCCTATGTAGTCCACACAGAACCGCCAATCCTTTGTACCTGACTGGGAACTTGCTTTGGGGACAAGGACCACTGAACTGGACCAGAGACTGGTTGAGGGTTCAAGAACACCCAGATCCAACATCTTGGCGACCACAGCCTGGATGTGGTTCTTAACCGTGTCAGACATCCGATAGCACCTGCTTTTGACAGGCACACTGTCACCAGTGTCAATTTCATGCATGCACCACAGGGTGAGGCCTGGTGTCAGTGAGAACAGAGGGGCATACTGCCGGAGCAAAGCCCTATAGGCCCTCTGCTGCTCTAGTGTCAGATCTGGAGAGAGATGCACTCCCTCCACTGAACCATCCTGAGGGTTGCTATGCAGCAAATCAGGAAGGGGCTCACTCTCATCCTCTTCTTGCTCTGAAGTTAGCAAGAGACATGAGACTTCTGCTCGCCTGTGGAAAGGCTTGAGCCTGTTGATGTGGAATACCTGAGGGGCTACCCCATGGACTCCCATGTCAACCAGATAATTGACTTTGCCCATCTTGGAGATGATCCTGAAGGGTCCCATCCATTTGTCTGCCAAAGGTATGCCCATGCCTATACAGGAAAAAGGGACCTCAATGATTGGTAAAGGATGCAGGGGAGCTGGAGGGAGCATCTGCAAACTGGTGTTTTGACACAGGGCACGAGTAAGCATGACATTTTTCACATCAGCATAGATTCCTGGCCAATAGAAACAGCTTAATATTTGCACCTCTGTCTTGGCTGCTCTTAAGTCACCACCTGTTACATGGGAGTGAGCGATTTCTAATACCATTCTTTTGTTGCTTTTGGGCACCATTCTCTGCGATCAGGGAGCACCATCAGGACTAAGATCTCCCCTATAGAGTATTCCAGATTTTAGAAAAAAAAGGTCCCCCGCTCTGCTTGCCCTCCTCTTCAGGTAACAAATGAAGAAATGCTTCTGCAAGCAAGGGATCATTACTTCCGGCGAACGCTAAGTTCAGAATAATCTCTGCTTCCCCCACAAGGGCGTTGGATGGGATTGCTGCTGATGAAGTTGGGGAATCTGTGTCTGCCTCTACAAAGCCTTTGCGCCCCCTCACAGTTTCTTCAGCTTTCTTAACTTACTCTGCCTTGGGAAACAAGGCCTTTTCCAGTATCCCTAGGGCTATTTTTCTGCCTGCCTTTACTTGGTATGCCTCTTTCCAACTGTTCTGAATGAGAATCTTTATGTCGCCTCTATAGTCTGGGTCTATGACGCCTGCTTAGATGTCTACGCCATATCGCCAAGCCAGGCCTGACTTGGTGGCAAGCCTGATGTAACCGCCTGGTGGGGTTATCAAGACCAGATCACTAGATATCAAAGATTGGTCTCCAGGTTGTATTAACTCCCCCTGCTACTAGAGAAATCAAACCCAATGCAATGTTTCAAAGCTACTGATGGATCAGAAGCTCTATTGCTAAGTTTTTCAAACCTGAGGGTCCCCATTTCATGCCAACTGAACCCAATCCCAAGGTCAGGATGCCTAAAGCAAATTGTCCTGTGTCCAAAGTACTATTCTGGCCCTCACATCTAGGAAAAATATCTTTGTCCTTTAGTAGGGCACAAATATTCATACCTCCAACACATAAACGGCCCAGAAGGACAGGGTTGCTTGTTCCAGAGGGTGGCTCCCTTCCCCTGGATTTCTCCTCACTCTTTTTTTATATTCCAAGAATGTCAATTCTTGAAGATTCTTTTGATCAACCGCACAAAACAACTTGGCTGCTAGTACGTATTTTACTTGGATCACTGGTGTACTCTCCTGACAGGTTTCCACTTCCTTTTAACATGTTTTCACAGCCTTCTCACCAGTTATATCCTGCTGAGGACTTTCTTGGGTACAGTATAGTACAAACTTTTCAACTTGACTGTGCCATTTATACTTCTCTTGCCAGGACTTTTCCACTTAAAGATACTTGCAACTTGTATCCACCTGGAATACTCTCCTGCCAGGGTTTCTCTTATTTGTATGTATTCTAATGACTTGGGTTTGTGTGGTACACTCTCCTGCTGGGGCTTCCTCACATAGGCAAATTCCTCCACCTTTAGTCACCTGGTATATTTTCCTGCCAGTGTTTTTTCTCATGGATATGTTCTTGCACCTTTAAATTGCCTGGTATACTCTCCTGCCAGGGCTTTCTCATGTGAGCATTTCACACAGTTGCAGACTTGATAGTCTCTTGTATCTGTACTGTCCTGTTTGGAGGAATCCCCCTGGTATACTATCCTGCCAGGGTATCGCTCATATGTGTATTGCATATATTCACAAACTTGGCAGTAGTTTCCATATATTTTGTTTTGCCTCTTAAAGAGAATTTCACTTGCTTGTCCTTTCTTACCTGCTCTACTTGCATTTTTGGGGTTTGGCAGGCTTGCAGATACACCCCGGTGTCCCACCTCCCATGGGTGGACTCATTGGCTTTGGCTGGCATACGTTGGGTCTCCGGATGAAAGCCGATGGTGGCATTCAGGCGTTCCGCCTTCGCTTGCTGCATCTACTTTCCAGATCCACTGCCTTTCCCGGCTCCTTTCCCGACTCCTGCTTTTATTCACTGTGTCTCTCTTGGCTTCAGTTGTGTGGAGGCTGCCTTGTAGTACCAGCGAACAAAGCCTTCTGGCATTCTCACTGCATATGTTCACCTGCAGTCTGCTTTCATTTCCCTTGCCGGAAAGCTGCTTCACTCCACCGACACCACTCCAGCCTTGCAGATTCTCGGTCAGCACCAAGAGAGGTAGCATTCAACACACAGTGTCTCTTCATCAGTTGTTGTGCCCGTTTACATTTCCTGGCTTCAGGTATGTTTATGTGACAACTAAAGTGCGGTTTGTGCTCCGGGCCTCCATTGATTCACATTACTCTTTCATAATCAGCTAAAAAGATTCTGGGGTCTAGTTTTGAAGGGTTTGCAGGTGCTAAAACAAAAGTGGCAGGTGCAATTAACCCAGAACGCTGGGCACCCCATTATGAAGAGGTCTTGTGGGACCCTGCAGTGGGGACCTGTACCCCTCTGTATCTGCAATCCGAGGTAGAACCAGATCATTCTTTGGGTCTCACACTAACTGAAAATGAAGGGCAATTATGGATTCTAAAAAAAGGGAAAGCCCCGGGCCTAGATGCTCCCAGACCTGAAATTTATGGGGAGGCCAGTGACTGGTGGGCCCCAGTACTGAACCAGGTTTATAATTCCCTAGTCATCCTGAATACACCTCCAATTGCTTGGCAAAGGAGTTTGACTGTCCCCCTATTTAAAAAAGGGGGGCTATTTCTGACCCACATTGCTATCGCCCCATAGCACCGGTTGACGCGTCATGTAAGATGTTTGCGGCCTGTCTGGACGACAGATTGTATGCTTGGACCTCTGAAAATGATGTGGTCCCAAATACCAGGGAGGTTTTAGAAAAGTCTATTCAACAATAGACCAGTGTTATATCCTGCATGCGATTGTCACGAAGTATGTTAAAGGACGGAAGCTGCAGCTTTTTGCAGCATTTCTTCACCTGTCTAAAGCATTTGATTCCATTAACTGTGCACTAATGTGGAAGAAGTTAAAATCTATTGGCGTGTAATTTGCTCTTTTGGGTGCAATTAAGGCTCTATACAGAGACTCTAGGTAATCCGCCAGGTGTGATGAGCAGCATGGGTATTCGAGAGAATTTAGTAGTAACAAAGGGGTGAAACAAGGTTTCCCTCTTGCCGCTCTTTTATTTTCATTATTTCTATGTTCTTTTAATCCTACGGCCAGACAAACATCTCTTCTTCCACCCTCTCTAAACGGGGTCCAGTTAAGCGCATTACTGTATGCAGGCGATACTGTGCTGCTAGATCTAACCCCCAAAGGCTTACAGCTGAGTTTGGACTATGCCAATATGGATTTTAAAAACCATGGGCTGACACAAAACCTTGTAAAATCTAAGATTCTGGTGTTTGGGAAAAAAATGAAGCACACCGATAGATGGTCACTTAAGAGTGAACCTCTTGAGGTTGTGAACGAATATAAATACTTAGGCCTGCTATTCACTTACAATGGGTCATGGGAAAATCATATAAGCACAATTTCTAACCAAGCCCAAGTCGCTTTTGGCGGACCCATGCGTTCATACCACAATTCAGAGTGAAACGCCTGGATAAATGTTTACAGGTAATGCAGAACAAGATTAATTCAGCTACTCTTTATGGGGTGCTTCCCCATGCAGGCATCTGGAGATGGTGCAAAATAAGCATTTTCTAAGGTTAATAAGCCTACCTCCTCATTCACCTGCAGATGCTGTTCGCTTCGAACTGGGTGTGATAAATATCTCCCTTTTAGCAGAACAGTGCTTTTTGGACTTTTTTTTAAAGCGTCCACATGCCCCTTTCTCTAACCCAAATGTATTGGCGGCAGTGTCGGAACTCAGCAAACAAGCACACAAAGTCAGTGGAAATTGGCTCTTGTGTGGGCAGAATCTAATGTCTCGCTGGAAAATTACCGCTGAGGAGGTACATGTTGCGCATTCAAAAACTGGCTGCAAATCCATTCTTAAAAAAAGGCAGCTGAGCTGGAAGCGAGTGGTTACGCTCCCGCCTTTAAAGTTTTATGACCCTATTTCAGTGTTCCCGAAATCCTCACCAACAATAGTTGGATCACACTATCCTAACAGCCGCAGTTTGCTGCTTATGGCACGAATAAATGTAGACCCATACATTGAGCTTAATGAGTTTCATTTTTATATAAATCAGACATCACAATATGCTCAGCAAATAAGGTTGTGTGCAAGTTTATTTGCCAGTACAATCTGACCCACAGTGGGTTAACGTTTGAGGTTTAATGTCATTGAGACTGCACCAACATGTAGCACAGCAGCCATCAATCACTTAATATTTAATCTATTACGATTGACTGTACAGCAGGCTATTCCTATAAACACACTCGTTAATTGGTTACGGCCATTTGGTATCCATAGGAACACTCACAACAACGATTCAGACCCAATCCCGCCCTCCCAATTCCAGTGGGAGGGCGGGATGTGAGGCGTCATCACGAAAGCATGTTTGCTGTACGTGACGCGATGCCTTGAGGGGTCTCCATGGTAACCATATAAAAACCGGGCAGCATCGGCTACCAGAAAACGCTGCACGTTCTTTGGTAAGTTATGCACTGTAATATTTATTTCCTATGTGCACCACGTTTTGAGAGCAAGGTGCTAAACGAAGTTTTCTATTACCGTTCCTCCTACAGTTATCGGAAGGTTATCAAAGATCACGATCGCACTACTTAAGGTAACATGTTGAAATGGAAGTTTAACTTTCACTTCCAACAGTAAGGGCGACAGTTGCCCAGCACAAATAATAAAGGATGTAGCTAGGGACCTAGCCCCTTTCATCACGAAACTCATAAACTCCTCCTTTAAATCCAATACTGTACCGACCAATCTGAAAGAATCCTGGGTCCTTCCCCTATTAAAAAAGCAAACACTTGATCCATCCATCCCAACTAATTACCAACCTATTACCACCGTGCCTTTCCTACTTAAAATTATCGATAGAGTTGCCTACTTACAAATCCAGGACTACCTGGAAGCCAATCACCTGTTAGGCACACAGCAATCGGGCTTCCGCCCCCTCCATGGCACCGAAAAAGCCTTGCTAGACCTCAAGACACAAATCGAGGAATTAAAGGATAAGGGAAAAACAGCCCTGCTACTCCTACTGGACTTGTCAGCAGCCTTCAACTTGGTGGATCATGCAGTCCTATGCAGCCATCTAGGAACTGCTGCCAACTTCACAGGGGAAGCTATAGCCTGGGTCAAATCATTCCTAGCTAACCGGACCATGAGAGTCTTCTCCACATCAGCCTCCGCCGATCCCATCCAAATAACATGCAAAGTCCCACAGGGTTCCTGTGTCTCACGCACCATGTATAACATTTTCACTAAGCCGCTTGGTGAACAAGATATACATCCTCATTCAGGCATGGATGGCATTCAACAGCCTCTGCCTGAATGACGACAAAACTGAGATACTGATCCTTGGCTCCAACACCAATCTAAAATAATTAACCCCAAACTACGCATCCTTCAACATTGATAAAAATATCATCAAGGTGATGCCTGTGGTAAAAACTTAAGGATTCTAGCTGGACTCCTCTCTCACCCTCGCGAAACAGGTCAATTCCCTTGCCTCTACAACAGCCTATACCTGCAAACTCATCAGAGCATCTAGACCATTCCTCTCTAGTACCAGCTGTATTACCCTGGCTAATGCTCTTATTATGTCCAGATTAGACTACTGCAACGCCTTATACTCAAGAGCCAACAGGTATGTCACAGACAAACTGCAAAGCCTGTGTTAGGGAAAATTTTCATTGTATGGCTAATTTCCCTTACCTAAAGAGTCCCCCAGCAGCTTTGCTGGATTTGAAGGGTTTGTTTCTTTTTACCTGCTAAGAGTGAGACTCTTCTTCCCACTCTTAGGCATTTTTGCTATGTGTGTTCGAGGCTATTTTTGTGTTTAATGCCTATGGGATTTTCTCTCCCCCATAGGAACCATCTTTATTCACATGTGTTACACAGCACCATCAGTGCAGTGACACAGGGGTGTTGTAGCGACCCCCAAACATAGACTCCATACCCTGGGACTAACTACTGTCTCCCAGGGCATGTAAAGTCCCCATTGACTTTACTTGTCAATTTCTAGGAACTAAACCAGTAAAACCCATTTTACTATGTAGGTACTGGAAGGGGTTAATAGTTTTTCCCCTATGTTCATTTTCGAGAGAGTACCGTACAGTACCTCTCTCAAAAGTTTCTGGCTGGTGGCAGTGGTTACTACCATAAATATTCGACTGCGAATATTTCTCTATGGGATTTTCCCATTGATCGAGGCTATGACTTTTTCTGACAGCCTCTAACATACCGCCGGTGCATTTTAATATTAACGTTGCTCTGGTAGGATTTTATTGCCAGAACTTTAATATAACTTCTTTCTCGTGTCTTTCTCTACAATCCTAACCCAGGTCGGGGATCCTTTGTTCGTCCGTTTGGCGGGCTTCTGCCCAGAAGCCCTCCTTTCGGCGCCACTGAGTCTGGGGTGGGTCTATTGTTGGGAGGGGGAGTAGAACCCCTGAACAGGCTTGCCTCCGCAACCCAGGTCACACTCTATCCTGATAGGCTGGAGGGTCTCCCGCCAAGATGACCACTCCACTGTATGAGTGACAGCTAGGCTGTATGAATGGGGCTCTTTTTGAATAAAAGCAGGGTCCTGAGGACTGGAAGGGCAAGACATTGCCACTGGATCTAAGAAGCTGAAGAGGAGAGAAGCCAAAGACATCTGCAACGACTGAACCACCGGTGAAGCCCTGCTGCAGCGTCTCACCACTTTTCTGCACACAACGAGAGGAGATCTTCATTCAAAAGAGCCTTCTTCCCTTGAGCTGGTGGGGCCAACCAGTTTGCCAATCGCCTTCCCGAACCTGCTGTGGTCGAATCGCCAGTGCCCTGCACTTGGAGACCGGATAGCCAGGCAGCTATCGACCCGGACCGCGATTACAAGGAGCGTACCTTTTAAACTTCGTTTGGCAGCACCGCGGCTGGTTTCATCCCTGGGTAGTGCAGTACCTCGAACCTTCCTCCACGAAGAGAGCCTCTCTTCCTCTGCAGGACCCCTCGAACTGCAGGAACCTCCAGGAACAACCGCCACCGCAGAAGCCACTTCTTCACTTTTAAGGTACATTGTTCCGCCAGGCCTCCCTTTCTTCGTGGTAGCACTGAAGGTGTTTTAAATCCTTTACCTACCTGTTGGGTTGGCCGCCCTCCTCTCTTAACATTGCCTTTTCAAACTTTCGCAACCACCATTTCAAATATCGTTAACCAAAGAATTGACTGCAGCTAAGAGAACATTTTTGCTCCTGGGCCCTTGCCCTGTACCACTAACTTTGGCACAGGCCTATTGACTCTGGTCACATTTGTTAGACCTGCCTTCTCGATATTGATTCTCCATTCGAACTGTGTCGTGCATTCCTTTCTTATAACTACTCTTTCTTCCCACTGTGAAATCATTGTGAAGGGCCATTTTGCTCAGTTTTCATTCTAAGTATTTCTTATATTGATGCACTGGTTTACTGAACTGGTCCACGACTGATGGGAAGTGTTGTGAGTTGTGTATAAGAATCTATTTCTGAATAACTTGTGCTCCCCCCCCCCTTGTGAGGAATTGTTAGAGGATCCCTTGTGTGTAGTTGTCACTGTGCCGTTTTGCTCAGTTTTCACTCTGATTCACTTGGTCTACAATTCATATAGGGAGTGTGTATATTTTTCCTTGGCTTAATTTAACTTGCTTGATACTTGTGATACATGTGTTTTGATTAGAAGTGTACAGAATAAATATATATTTACTTTTTAACTACAAAGCTTTGCTCAGTGTTTTCTTGTTCCATAGTCTGGTGTGCCTAATGTGTAAACCCTGAATACTGCTCATCTCCCTCTTGAGATACGTCTGACTGCTCAGCCACAGCTATCAACTAAATCTTTGTGGTACAGACTGATACCAAAGGGGATTTATTGCTCTCACCTCTAGTCCTAATCTTGTGTAGCTCTCCCTAAGGGAACTGCACATGATTCTGCCTAACAGCCTGCAAAAAATGCCCTTACAGCAGCGCTGAACATCCCCTACAGAGAGCACATCACTAAATTCAGAAAAGAGACTCATTGGCTAAAAATAAAGGACAGAATCTTTTTGAAAACGGTCTCTCTCACCTCCAAATGTCTGAACAATCTAGCACCCCCTTACTTGTCCGATAAAATCGACAGGAGAACCTCCTCCCGTCCCACGAGAGCTGCTAACTCATACATGCTCGAGATTCCAAGATTTAAACGGTCCACAGCTGGAGGAACTAGTTTCCCAGTCAAAGCTGCGCAATCTTGGAACACACTCCCACTTGACCTCAGACAACCTCAACCTTATGCTAAATTTAGACATAATGTAGGCAAATGGCTTCGCATCAACGACTCATAACGGCCTCCACCCCACCCTTTCGCCTGACCTTCCCGACATCATCACGGCATCTACTGCATCTGACACTTCCACTGCAACCAATGCATCTGACTATGCATCCCTTGCAGGCATGACCTCTAAGCACACGTAATGCAAAATGTCTTCTGATTGTATATATGTATAGCTATATCCTCTAATTTTCTTGTTCCATAGTCTGGTGTGCCTAATGTGTAAAACCTGAATACTGCTCATCTCCCTCTTGAGATAAGTCTGACTGCTCAGCCACAGCTACCAACTAAATCTTTGTGGTACAGACTGATACCAAAGGGGATTTATTGCTCTCACCTCTAGTCCTAATCTTGTGTAGTGCTCCCTAAGGGAACTGCACGGGATTCTGCCTAACACTGGTGTACAGCGGTGAAGATAAAAGTATTGGATTTACATTTTAGAGTTCTGCTAGTGCTTTGGTTCAAATAACCACAAAGCTAACTATCACAACAAGTTTATTTTAAACAAATCATGGAAAGTTACAGCCAGGAGACCCTCCTTACTAATACTGCTGATTATTTAAGGGATCTGTGTAGACAGAAAGGTCTTCCTGTCAAAGGCAAGAAACAAGAAATGATTGATAGACTGTTAGAGAAGCAAAGTCTGGATAGTGGTGTTGTAGTGCCCGCTACTCCAGCAAATGTAGCAAACAGTAATGAGGATGATGTTGAAGATGTTATTAGTGAGACAGATGAGGAAGAGGAGGAAAACAATGTCACCCCCTCTGGTCCTCTGCCTGCTCAAAGGCCTCCGCCTGTGGCTACTGGACCCTTACCAGGTCCCACATTAAGTCCTGAATTTATCTCTCTAGAAAAAATGAGACATGAACTTGAGTTCAAAAGAATTAGTGCCCAAACTGAACAGAGACATCAAGAACTAAGGCTCAAAGAAATGGAGCTCAACCATGATCTTCAGATGAAGAAATTGTCTTTGGAAAATGCTTCTCTCCCCGAATCTTCTAGATATTCCAGTCCAAAAAGACCCCGGATGCCTAAAGAGATTGTGGGTATTTATGAACCTAAGTTGGATGTATTAGATTGGCTTGCTATGTTTGAATACAATCATGGGCTCCAGGATATTACAGGGAATCAGTTGATCCCCTGGTTATTCTTTAGGCTCCCCCCTGTTGCATCTGATGTTGTAATGGAGTTGGGTGAGGTGGATAGGATGGATTATGAATGTGTAAAGCTAGCTTTGATAGCTAGATTTGGGAAGACTCCTTCCCAGTACCATAAGAGGTTTAGGACCCTCAAAAAGCATGATAGTACCCCTTGGGCTACTTGGGTGAATAAATGTTTGAAGAACTTAGGGGGATGGATTAAGGGTTATAGAGTTAACACTTATGAAGGAATGAGAAATCTTGTCATGATGGAGACTATCTATGATGCCTGCTCTCCTGAGCTCAGACAGCACTTGGCTGATTCAAAGGAATTCGATTCTAAGAAACTAGCTAAGGCTGCTGACTTGTGGGTTGCCAGCAGGGCCACTCACAAGGATTCAGGGGTAACTCAGAAGAAGGATGAGGGAAAGTAGCCAAAGAAAGACAAGAAAGACAATTCAAATAATTCCAATTCCAAAGAGGGCCCCAAACAAAATTCTAAGGGTAAGCCACAAGGGAAACCAACCATTCATAAAGTCATTTGGAAAATGTTATGTTTGTGGCTCTACTGATCATGTGAAAGGGGATCCCAGATGTAAGGGTAAACTTTCAGGGGTCCACAGTGTCTCCTTAGTCTTCGCTCCAGAGGAGGAAGTACATATGGTCAGTGGAAACTTTCAACTACTGGCTGATGATCCTATTGGAGTCTCAGCTAGTGTATCTTTAGTATCTCTAGGGTTGTGGGAACAACAGAATTTAGATGTGTATAATTCTATCCCTCCTAATACTAAAGAGTATTCTAAAGACAGTAGGCCTCATTACGACCCAGGCGGTAAGGGGTTAATGGCAGCGTTAACAGCGCCGACCCTTACCGCCTGAGTACGAGGTCCCTTAGCGCCATGGCGCTTTTAACACCTGCTTTTAGCAGGTGTTAAAATCCATGGCGCTAAGGGACCATGGAGTTAATTACGCCACCGTAATTTACGGTGGCGTAATTAACGCCTTCCCCACTCCCATTATGCCCTATGGGGCAAAAATGGGAATGGGGAAGGGTAAATGGGGATTGGGGACTTACCGCCCCGCCAAGGTCGGAATGGGGCGGTAAGTCCGCCAACCACCATGGCGTAAACGTAGTTTACGCCATGGTGGTAAAGTCACGGCCCAGGCGGTAACTTACCGCCTGGGTCGTAATGAGGCCCAGTGTCCTAGTCAATGGTCAGGAAACCCCTGCCATTAGAGACACTGGGGCCAGCATAACTCTGGTGGACGAATCTTTTTTCAAGGTGGAGGATGTTGCTAAGGCACCCAAACACCTCACCAAGTTAGCTGGAGGGCCTGTGCAGATGCTTCCCCAATTACCAGCTCTCATCCAGTGCAATGGAATGACTGTCAGGATACCTGTGAGTGTACAATCTGAAGTACCAGGAAGGGTGCTGTTGGGCAATGATCTGAAAGACCTGGGAGTAGTGTCAAGTACTCCCAGACCTCCTAGTAAGAGATTACAGGAGCTTACCAGACCTGAAAGAGAGAGGACCTTGAGGGGCTCTCCTGAGGAGATGATGGAAAAAGAAACCACTCCCACTCCACTGGAGTTACTAACTGCTATCTCAAAGCAACCAGAAGCAAAGGGGAAACCCAATGCTTCTAAAACGAAACCAGTAGAAAGCACTCCAGTGCTGCCAACCAGGAGATCTACTAGGTTGTCCAAAATCACACCTGTGATTCCTCCTCCAGCTGAGGCTGAGAGTGGGGTGCAACCCTGTGTGGTTGAACTAGAGCCTGAAGATTCAGATCTAGTAGGAGGCCAGGAACTCATTGGAGATCTTGACCCTGTGGACCATCCTGAGCTGCAGTCGTTACTGGCAGAGGGGGACCCCAAAGGGCAGACTTCAGTAAGGGACAAAGAGAATGTCCAACTCTGGAAGTTCTTCGCCACCAGGCAGCTTCTCAGCTTGAAGGGAAAGAGCCTGGGAAGTACAGGTTACACTGGGAAGATGGCCTCTTCTATAGTGAACGAACAGAGTCACTCCCTGGGGACTACAAAAGACTTGTAGGGCCCCAAGCAAACCGACTCCAATTCTTGCAACTAGCCCATGAGATACCTTTGGCTGGTCACTTGAGCTTCAAGAAGACCAAGGAAAGGCTCTCTCTCTACTTTTATTGGCCTAAAATGGGGGCTGAGGTAGATAAATATTGCAAGAGTTGCCACACTTGCCAAACCTCTGGTAAAAGTGGCTCCAAGAATGTGGCACCACTAGTCCCTCTCCCTGTGGTGGGAGTACCATTTGGGAGGGTAGGAATCAACATTGTTGGTCCCCTTGATCCTCCAACTTCTTCAGGCAACAGGTTTATACTTGTTGTAGTAGACCATGCTACTAGGTTCACTGAAGCAATTCCTTTGAGGACTGTCACAGCTCCGGCTGTAGCTAAGGCCCTCCTTGGTATTTTTACCAGGGTTGGGTTTCCTATTTTATGTCCCAATACATGAAGGCCATGTGGAAAAACTGTGGAGTTACCTACAAGTTCTCAACAGCATTCCACCCTCAGACAAATGGATTGGTAGAAAGGTTCAACAGAACCATGAAGAGCATGATAGGAGCTTTAGAGGACCCCCTTAAGAAAAAGTGGGATCTTCTACTCCCATGCCTTCTCTTTGCATATAGAGACGTCCCTCAGGAGGGAGTGGGTTACAGTCCCTTTGAACTTCTCTATGGCCATCGGTCAGAGGTCCATTGGCCCTAATCAAGGAGGGGTTGGAGAGTGCTCCTTCCCCCACCCCAGTCAGAGTCACTGACTATGTGATAGGACTCCGGAGGAGAATGTCACACATGATGGCTGAGGCAAGTGATAACTTGAAAGCAGGTCAGGCTCTGGTCAAACATTGGCATGACCAGAAGGCCAACATGGTTGAGTTTGCTCAAGACCAGCTAGTTCTTGTTATGGTCCCAACAAGGCAGAGGGCCTTGCAGGACAAATGGATGGGACCCTTCAAGGTTGTGAGAAAACTTGGAGAGGTGAACTATCTGGTGGACTTAGGCAATCCTAAGGAGGCTCCTAGAGTCTTCCACATCAACCGTCTAAAAGCTTATGTCTCGAGACCAGAACTGGGAGCTTTGCTTCTAGCTTCATCTCAAGAGGAGGAGGAGAGTGAACCTCTACCTGACCTCCTCAGAGGCAAACCTTTGGATGAGAAAATAGAAGGAGTTTTTCTCTCTTCTAATCTGACACCTGAGCAACAGGAGTAGTGCAAAGCTTTGTTGAATCAATTTGCCCCCCTGTTTTCTCTAGCACCAGGCTTGACCTCTTGGGGCCAGCCAGATATTCAAACTTGTGACTGTTTACCTGTCAAAAGCAGGGGCTACAGGATGTCAGTAAATGTAAGAACCCACATCAAAGGAGAGGTCAACAAGATGCTTGATCTCGGTGTAATAGAGCCCTCTACTAGTCCATGGTCTAGCCCAGTTGTGTTAGTATCAAAGGCAGGATCCAAAGAGTTGAGATTCTGTGTGGACTATAGAGCTCTAAATGCAGTCACTAAGCTTGATGCCCATCCTTTACCAAGGACAGATGAGCTGGTGGATAGACTTGGTTCAGCCAAGTTCCTCAGCACATTTGATCTCACGTCAGGCTATTGGCAAATAGCCCTGACTGACCATGCCAGGGAGAAAACTGCATTCTCACCCCAGTTGGCTTTTACCAGTTTAAGGTTATGCCTTTTGGATTAAAGAATGCACCTGCTACATTCCAAGGATGGTTAATCAGGGTCTGAATGGGATGGAGGACTTCTGCATGGCATACTTGGATGACATTGCAGTGTTCAGCCCTACTTGGAAAGAACATGTTGACCACCTAGGATATGTTTTGCAGGCTCTGGAACAGGCCCATCTTACCATAAAGACAAGCAAATGTCAAATTGGTCAGAGTAAAGTGGTCTACCTTGGGCATGAGGTAGGAGGTGGTGAAATAAGGCCTTTGCTCAGCAAGATTGAAGCTGTGCAAAATTGGACAACCCCTTCTACTCAGACCCAGGTGAGAGCCTTCCTAGGCCTCACTGTGTACTACAGGAATTTCATTGAGAACTATGGGTCCATAGCTTCTCCACTGAATGTAATCTCTTCTCCAAAGTTCCCTAAAAAGATCAAATGGAATGAGGAGTGCAATTAGGCCTTTGAAAGCCTAAAGAAAGCCCTTTGTCAAGCTCCAGTTTTCAGAGCTCCTGACTACCACCAACCCTTCATTGTACAAACAGATGCTTCCAATATAGGTATAGGGGCAGTACTCAGTCAACTGGATGAGAAAGGTAGGGAGCACCCCATTTGCTTCATCAGTAGGAAACTGAAGGAACCTGAAACAAGGTGGTCAAATATTGAGAGAGAATGTTTTGCCATTGGGTGGGGTTTGAAGAGGTTTAGACCATACTTGTATGGATCTACTTTCATCATTCACACAGACCACCAACCCTTGAGATGGTTAATGCAAATGAAAAGTGAAAACCCAAAACTGCTAAGATGGCCAATCTGCCTCCAAGGGTTTGATTTTACCATTGAGCACAGGTCAGGATGTCACCACCAAAATGCTGATGGTCTCTCTAGGATGTTTATAACCGACTAGAAGTAAGAGACTTATCCAGGCGTGGATTAGATCCTCCTGTCCCTTAGTCTGGGGGGGGCGAGGGTTAGGGAGAATTCTCATTCTATGGCTAATTTCCCTTACCTAAAGAGTCCCCCAGCAGCTTTGCTGGATTTGAAGGGTTTGTTTCTTTTTACCTGCTAAGAGTTAGACTCTTTTTCCCACTCTTAGGCATTTTTGCTATGTGTGTTCTAGGCTATTTTTGTGTTTAATGCCTATGGGATTTTCTCTCCCCCATAGGAACCATCTTTATTCACATGTGTTACACAGCACCATCAGTTCAGTGACACAGGGGTGTCGTAGCGACCCCCAAACATAGACTCCACACCCTGGGACTGACTACTGTCTCCCACGGCATGTAAAGTCCCCATTGACTTTACTAGTCAATTTCTAGGAACTAAACCAGTACAACCCATCTTACTATGGAGGTAATGGAAGGGGTTAATAGTTTTTCCCCTATGTTCATTTTCGAGAGGGTACCGTACAGTACCTCTCTCATAGGTTTCTGGCTGGTGGCAGTGGTTACTACCATAAATATTCGACCGCAAATATTTCTCTATGGGATTTTCCCATTCGAGGCTACCACTTTTTCTGACAGCCTCCAACATACCGCCGGTGCATTTTAATATTAACTTTGCTCCGGTAGGTTTTTATTGCCAGAACTTTAATATAACTTCTTTCTCGTGTCTTTCTCTACAATCCTAACCCAGGTCGGGGAGCCTTTGTTCGTCCGTTTGGCGGGCTTCTGCCCAGAAGCCCTTCTTCCGGTGCCACTGAGTATGGGGTGGGTCCATTGTGTGGGAGGGGGAGTAGGACCCCTGGACAGGGTTGCCTCCACAACCCAGGTCACACTCTATCCTGATAGGCTGGAGGGTCTCCCGCCAAGATGACCACTCTACTGTGTGAGTGACAGCTAGGCTGTATGAATGGGGCTCTTTTTGAATAAAAGCAGGGTCCTGAGGACTGGAAGGGCAAGACGTCGCCACTGGAACTAAGAAGCCGAAGAGGAGAGAAGCCAAAGACATCTGCAACGTCTGAACCACCGGTGAAGCCCTGCTGCAGCGTCTCACCACTGTTCTCCACACGACGAGAGGAGATCTTCATCCGAAAGAGCCTTCTTCCCTTGAGCCGGTTGGGCCAACCAGTTTGCCTGCTGTGGTTGAATCGCCAGTGCCCTGCACTTGGAGACCGGATAGCTAGGCAGCTATCGACCTAGACCGCGATTAAAAGGAGCATGCCTTTTAAACTTCGTTTGGCAGCACCGCGGCTGGTTTCATCCCTGGGTAGTGCAGTACCTCGAACCTTCCTCCACGACGAGAGCCTCTCATCCTCTGCTGGACCCCTCGAACTGCAGGAACTACCAGGAACAACCGTCACTGCAGGAGCCACTTCTTCACTTTTAAGGTACATTGTTCCGCCAGGCCTCCCTTTCTTTGCGGTAGCACTAAGGGTGTTTTAAATCCTTTACCTACCTGTTGGGTTGGCCGCCCTCCTCTCTTAACATTGTCTTTTCAAACTTTTGCAACCGTCATTTCAAGTATCGTTAACCAAAGACTTGACTGCCGCTACGAGAACATTTTTCGCTCCAGGGCCCTTGCCCTGTACCACTAACTTTGGCACAGGCCTATTGACTCTGGTCACATTTGTTAGACCTGCCTTCTCGAGATTGATTCTCCATTCGAACTGTGTGGTGTATTCCTTTCTTATAACTACTCTTTCTTCCCACTGTGAAATCATTGTGAAGTGCCATTCTGCTCAGTTTTCATTCTAAGTATTGCTTATATTGATGCACTGGCTTACTGAACTGGTCCACGACTGATGGGAAGTGTTGCTAGGGTGTATAAGAATCTATTTCGCAAATTGACAAGGGGGGTCCTGGGAGTCTCTCTGCCAGACATCAGTCCTGGTTACGAGAGTCTTACCCAGAGTCTTTAGCTCACTATCTTTCAGAGAGAAGAAATATCCCAAACATATCAGTCCTTGTCCTGCCCTGGGGCAGTCCAGCACTGAAATGCTAGGCAATTCTCCTCTCAACAAGAGTACCAACAGCATCCCCAGACACGTGTTTCGGTCTGGTTGGACCTCATCAGTAGGGAGGAGCTGTGCCTCTCTAAGAATAGTGAGCAAGGGGTCCACGTCTGGATTCCCCTAGTAACTTAGGGTGAGACCCAAAGTTACTTAAATACGCAAATTGACAAGGGGGGTCCTGGGAGTCTCTCTGCCAGACATCAGTCCTGGTTACGAGAGTCTTACCCAGAGTCTTTAGCTCACTATCTTTCAGAGAGAAGAAATATCCCAAACATATCAGTCCTTGTCCTGCCCTGGGGCAGTCCAGCACCGAAATGCTAGGCAATTCTCCTCTCAACAAGAGTACCAAAAGCATCCCCAGACACGTGTTTCGGTCTGGTTGGACCTCATCAGTAGGGAGGAGCTGTGCCTCTCTAAGAATAGTGAGCAAGGGGTCCACGCCTGGATTCCCCTAGTAACTTAGGGTGAGACCCAAAGTTACTTAAATACGCAAATTGACAAGGGGGGTCCTGGGAGTCTCTCTGCCAGACATCAGTCCTGGTTACGAGAGTCTTACCCAGAGTCTTTAGCTCACTATCTTTCAGAGAGAAGAAATATCCCAAACATATCAGTCCTTGTCCTGCCCTGGGGCAGTCCAGCACCGAAATGCTAGGCAATTCTCCTCTCAACAAGAGTACCAACAGCATCCCCAGACACGTGTTTCGGTCTGGTTGGACCTCATCAGTAGGGAGGAGCTGTGCCTCTCTAAGAATAGTGAGCAAGGGGTCCACGTCTGGATTCCCCTAGTAACTTAGGGTGAGACCCAAAGTTACTTAAATACGCAAATTGACAAGGGGGGTCCTGGGAGTCTCTCTGCCAGACATCAGTCCTGGTTACGAGAGTCTTACCCAGAGTCTTTAGCTCACTATCTTTCAGAGAGAAGAAATATCCCAAACATATCAGTCCTTGTCCTGCCCTGGGGCAGTCCAGCACCGAAATGCTAGGCAATTCTCCTCTCAACAAGAGTACCAACAGCATCCCCAGATAGTGAGCTAAAGACTCTGGGTAAATCTCTCGTAACCAGGACTAATGTCTGGCAGAGGGACTCCCAGGACCCCCCTTGTTAATTTGCATAAGAATCTATTTCTGAATAACTTGTGCTTTCCCTCCCTTGTGAGGAATTGTTAGAGGATCCCTTGTGTGTAGTTGTCACTGTGCCGTTTTGCTCAGTTTTCACTCTGGTTCACTTGGTCTACAATTCATATAGGGAGTGTGTATATTTTTCCTTGGCTTAATTTAACTTGCTTGATACTTGTGATACATGTGTTTTGATTAGAAGTGTACAGAATAAATATATATTTACTTTTTAACTACAAAGCTTTGGTCAGTGTTTTCTTGTTCCATAGTCTGGTGTGCCTAATGTGTAAACCCTGAATACTGCTCATCTCCGTCTTGAGATACGTCTGACTGCTCAGCCACAGCTACCAACTAAATCTTTGTGGTACAGACTGATACCAAAGGGGATTTATTGCTCTCACCTGTAGTCCTAATCTTGTGTAGCTCTCCCTAAAGGAACTGCACAGGATTCTGCCTAACAGCCTGCAAAAAATGCCCTTAGAGCAGCGCTGAACATCCCCTACAGAGAGCACATCACTAAATTCAGAAAAGAGACTCATTGGCTAAAAATAAAGGACAGAATCCTTTTGAAAACGGTCTCTCTCACCTCCAAATGTCTGAACAATCTACCATCCCCTTACTTGTCCGATAAAATCGAAAGGAGAACCTCCTCCCGTCCCATGAGAGCTGCTAACTCATACATGCTCGAGATTCCAAGATTTAAACGGTCCACGGCTGGAGGAACTAGTTTCCCAGTGAAAGCTGCGCAATCTTGGAACACACTCCCACTTGACCTCAGACAACCTCAACCTTATGCTAAATTTAGACATAATGTAGGCAAATGGCTTCGCATCAACGACTCATAACGGCCTCCACCCCACCCTTTCGCCTGACCTTCCCGACATCATCACGGCATCTACTGCATCTGACACTTCCACTGCAACCAATGCATCTGACTATGCATCCCTTGCAGGCATGACCTCTAAGCACACGTAATGCAAAATGTCTTCTGATTGTATATATGTATAGCTATATCCTCTAATCTCCTTAACATATAAATATTTTGTCTGCTTTATGTTATATGTATGTATGCACATGTATGTACGCCTGTTCCAGGCGCTGTAACTAAGCTTCGAGACTTCTTGTATTGCTGCGCCCAGCTACCCATGGGTTTGTTGCGCATTATCAAATAAATAAACAAACAAACAAACAAACGATCGTGCCCGTATAAGAAGACTAACAGTAGTTGTATGTATAATCTTTTAACCCACAGTTACAAGGCTCTGAAAATAAGGTATGATAGATACAATTCAAAGATTGTTGTGAATATATCTGTATGATGCATTAGTATGACGAAGGAGTGATTTAGGTATCCTAACATGCTTTTGGTATTTCTTGTCTTTTTGTTTCTTTTTACACATATGGCCGATTTTGGTATGTATGAAATAATGTATTTAATGTCACTGGATGATTTTGATTTATGCGGTTCTAACATGATGTGTAGCCCAGAAGATGGAGCAAGGCTGCGAAATGCATTGGCTTTGAGCCACATTGTGACTTAGGAAACTGTTTGCCTTGATGAAACCAATTGACATGTTGGTCTATTTGAATTAAAACCTTTTTTACACAACCTTGTATTTAATTCTAAGAACTACAAGCGAAGCCAGTGAACTATTAAATGAACCTACTGAACTACAGAAAAGGAACGAAATTCTAAAAATGTTCATTATATTATGGCTCATTTTGAGTAATAGGAGAGCATCAGGCATTCCTGGGCCGTTCTATCTGGTTCTTGCATTCATGAATAAATGTATTACCATTGCAAACGAGAGAGCCATGGTTGAGGCTAGAGAAAACCTGTCCCTGTGGTTTGTGTTATATGGGGGATCTGATTCATTATTTAACAGTCTGTAGGTTTACAATTCATATCAGGAAACGCTGGCTTAGACAGCAGTTTAACTAGAATAAAATAAGAACCTGCACTGGGGCAATTAACTTTTTTATGAATACTAATGATGTAACATTTTTATCTGATGCAGCCAATTTTATTAAGGAACATTTTAATGTGTAAATATTTTATGGAAGAAAGGAATCTAGTTTTATATGGTGTTCGATGATAATTGTATGTATTGTTGTGTCATTGTGTTAATGGACGTATTGTCTGAATATAATTATTTTCTCTTCCTCTTTTCATCTCCCTCATTAGAGTGTTTTCTCTTTTCATCTTCCTCATTAGAGTGTTTTCACACTTGGGAAAATAAAAGTCTGTTTCTGATAACATAGATGTGGAATTTGTTAGAGTGTTCTTAGTGATCTTAAAGGGAACGTCAGTCCTTGATGTCTTATGTGCAGAACCTGGGCAGATGCCTTTATTTGGTTGGTGAGGGGAGGGATGAAAGTATGCCATTAGGGCATGGGGAATGGCAAGGTTATCCTCAATTAATAAAGGGGGATACCATGCCTTGTCCAATTATGCCATAACCCCTGAGGGTTGCTTCTCCCCATGTGATCCTCCCTCATATAGCCGCCTACAGGTTCAGGATCAGATAGCGGCTGCCATCCCCTGGCCACATGGGGAGAGGCCACCATTAGGATAGGAGTGATGACACCATCTGACTCATCACAAAACACTATCTGACCGTAATTCTAACAGGGGATTCCCTGCCTCAACTAAATACTATGGCATCTGTCAGGATATCAGTTTAAAGCAAAGAGTCTACCGTCCTGTGTCCAAAAACCTATTTCCAAACCATCGACTATAAACTCAACTAAGTAAAAGGGGTGGTCTTTTTGGCCCAAAAGAATGGCTTCCTTCTCCTGGATGATAGCTGAAAGTTCACTTCTGAGAGATGTAAATGAAATGTTCTTCTCAAAGCATACAAATCAAAAAGTCTCAAAAAGGTTCCTTGGATTGAGGTTCCAGTAAGGCACCTTGAAGATTAAGTCGTATATCTTCACACTGTTATGTGCAATGACTCCCTCCCCCTGACCTTTCTCAGGTTTATCTGTTGTTTTCCCAATGCCGGGACAAATGTCTTTCTTCTTCTTCTTCTTCTTCTTCTCCTCCTGGTCTTTATCAGACTGTTCACAATGCCAAAAGAATGAATGACTTTCTCTTCTTGGCTCCTTTCACAATGTTCACAAACACCAGGGGTTATGTCTTCCTTCCCCTGGGTTTGCTCATAATGCTCTCCGTGTTCACAGCCACCTGGTTCACTATCACAAGGTATTGTGACTATGAAAATGGTTTTGGATGCAGTTCGTTATTGATTCTCAATAATTGCACCCGGTTCACTATGCTGCCAGGTAATCTTTTTTGTCAGGTCCCATACCCCTTTGGTATTTGTTTCTTTCTCTCGGATCACAGACCACTTTGGTTTCTTTATCTTGGGTCCCAGGCCCCTTTGATTTCTTTCATTCATGTCCCAGACCCCTTTGGTTTCTTTCTCTCGCTCTTGGTTTGGGCAGCCCTGGTCTCCCAGTCTACCAGGGATCCCATGATGAAGATTACTCTGGATGCCAATCCTTATTGCATGTGCGTCCCAGACCGGTGTACCACTGCAGTATGGTACCTCGGGGTTCCCAGCAAGCCCTCTGTCTCCCAAACCTCCTCTGTTTGCTCAACGGTCTCTCTCAGCTGCTTCTGGGTCTCTCGCCCCCATTTGGATACCTCCTCCATCTGAGCTCCGTGGTGGCTCTGCAGCGGTTGCCTGCTTTCAGACGCTGTGTCCCAGACGGATCACATTTTCCAGCTCTCTCGACCAGCTTGCGCTTCGTCCTCCTGCTTCCAGACATGGCCCACTCGAAGGAGCTCTCAGGAACGTCTCTGCTGATGGGTAAGCGTTCCGTCCTTGACTGCTTCGTTCGGCTCCTGACTGCAGGCTCTGCAACTCCTGGTTCCTACATAGAGGATCTCTCTCTGTGTTTCAATTTATTTCAGTTCTGCCTTGGCCAATAGGCAGTCTATAAAGACTAGGCGACTCAGTATGGTTTGTAGAGGTGCTCTTTATGCTTCTGCACTTCTTCCTCATTCCAGTAGTGATCTTGAGGACCCCCAATGAGTTAGTTGGTCTCTTCCTCGTCTCAGTACTTCCTACCTTGCTGGTTTTAAGGAAACAGATAGGAACACTAGGGATGGTGCTGTAGGGAGTTGGTGAGCAAAGTGGGCTATGGTAAGGTGGGCCATGGAGATACCGCATTCTCCCGGGTCGTCACTAATCTCATAGGGGGCTTCCCTCCCCATGAGATCCACCTGCTGAGTACCACCTCCAGGGGGACTATCGGTTTGCAGCCTAACCTCCCTGGCATCATGGGTATGGGCTCCCCATAGAGGAGAAGGGACAACATCTGGGTATTCGTCACACATGTCTGTCTTTGTTTATTTTTTTGTTTTATGTATGATATCGTTACATTTCTACATTGCAATCTCTTCTTGTCTTTTATGTTAATAATTTTTGTTTTCTTGTTCGCTAGCAACATGTATATTAATCTTTTGTTTCTAATTGTGGATCTTAATGTTAACAACCCTAATGAAAACCTTCATTGGTTAAAACACGTTTGGCTGTACTGTTGGCTTCTACTTTGTTTAATGAATACACATTGGTTTTGAGAATATAGAGGGCCAGTATTACAATCTCCGGCAGGGATGACCGGCAGAAATACCAACGCATTACAAGTCCTCAGATGCGTGCACACCCCCCATGCCGGAAATGCTAATACCGGCATGACAGAATTACTGGCGTCGGCATCAATTTGCTGGTATTCTCTGCAGAAATGTGCACGTAATAGCAAGAACGGCACCCAAGCTGCTGGAATTACCGGCGCCGGAATAAGCGACATCGCCGGAACAGGAAGCTCGCTGGCGGCCATCCTTAAAACTCAATCTACTTTGAATCCCCCACTTCTAACTGCCATCCACTGCTACAGGAGTAGACAAAGATGTCTAGAAGCCAGAAGAGCTGAGTCTCTGTCATCCAAAAGGGAAAACCTAAATTCTCAGAGTCTGAGCTGACTGCACTGGCAGTCACTGTGGTGCTCTTCTATAATGGATGGGGAAACCCAGGTTGTCACTAAGAAGTGACTTCCCTACCTTCTACTGGGAGGTAAGTACTAATACACGTAAGGTAGTAGAATATTTATCAACAGTTATGCCAAAATCTCACTAGTATTAAAAACATATACATTTATTCACAATATAGTACAAATTACATATAAAGGGTTCAATTAAGAAAGGTTAGAAAAACATTACAGTACATACAATATTAAAACTATTATATAAAAAAACAATAGTCTTAGTGACAACAATATTTTCCTTTTCAAGAGATTGCTGGTTATAAGAATTACTCAGTTTGTTGTGTGTCTGCCACTGTATTTATTTTGGACTTAACTGAGGTAGACAGAACTTCAAGGCTTTTCATATGAGTATCTAGATATATTAATACTAGATCAACAGGCTCGACATGTTTCTGTCCTCTATTTTCATTTGGGATATTCGTCAGGAGGTGTCACTTGCATTCCAAATATTAATATATAGCACTAGATATTCATCATTGAAGTAAGTATCTTTTATTGTTTGGGATAACTGTTGGTAAAAGAATAAATGAAAACACCAGGCCAGTTATAAGTACTATAGTTCCTGGTGACAATATAAAGTTGAGTTTGTTAGTCAGCTGGTAAAGATATTACCTGCTACAACATGTGGATTACGTCCAAATGGCAGCGTCTTGAATAAATCAGGATGTCGTGAACTACTTAGCGTTGCTAAGAAGTCTACAAAAAAGCATATAAATTGCATTTAGGGACTGAAATAGTTCCCTATAGAATTCCCTATTCTCATGTATCTCATTTGGATTCTCTTTTAAATCTTACCTTCTCCAGAAGTCTTTTATTTCCTATTTCAAAGCGGACTGTCCCTTCATGTCTTCTAGTTTTTCAAATTAAGGGGTCGCGATATGGCGTTGTTTGCGTGATCTGGGTGAAAATAAATTTACTGTCATTCAACGGAGAGTGATCTTACTCTATTTCTCTGTTTTTAGAACATATCTATATTCGTATGTACGCTTAGCTCTTGCCTTTCGAGTCATTGAGGTTCAAATTAAGCGTGTGGGTCTTCTCTTTTTTCTCACAGTGTAGTTGGATTTATCATTTTCCAGTATGCGGCATAACAGCTGGTGTTATAACCAAGGTTGCAAGCAGCAACATTGTATGAAGAAATCCATAAAGGACAGTATTTGTAGCGAATGTGATGAGAGGCCCGAACAAGTGGAAACTAAAGGAGTGAATATACTTTGGGAAAGCAACTAAGATAACGTGTACAGGGTGGTCCGGCACCGCGTGGGTGCTCATTCGAAGGTCTCTGTTAGGTATCCAACTAGATGGCAACTGCATTGCAAAAAGGGAACTTTGTATCAAAGTGGTCCTGCGATGGGTCAAGCTTAACCCTGTACACAATCGAAAGTCTTCGATAAGTATAAAGGGAACTCCAATTGGTCTCAGCCCGGCTCAGGGAGACTGATTGAATGTGAGGAAGGGGTCCGAGCCCACCTGAGGGGGATCCAGGGTGAACCGTGAGTCACCGAGAAGGAATATTTTTTGGAAGCTGAAAATAAAAGGATCTGAGCCTGGAAGAGGGGGATCCACCGTAATAGAATGTGGAGAAGGGATCTGAGCCCGGCTGAGCGGGATCCGGGTGAACCGCGAGTCACCCGAGAAGGAATTCTTTTTGGGTCTCACTAGCGGTGGCGTGGGGAGGAGTTTGTGGGAACCGATGTCTGCTAGAATGAAAGAGAGTGTGAGTAGAGAGTACGAATGTAAAGGATGCAATTGCGGAAGGAAAAATCTCGTACTGTGATGGTACAGCTGAGAAGCGGTACAGGGTGTGCTAACAGCCGCGAGGGAAGAAGAGAGAGACTGCACACTTCGGGAGGAATAACCTTGAAGTCTGTTGCTATGATGCTCGAAGGTGTAGTCGGCGGTGCCTAGGGCGGAAGCATAAGGTGAGTGCCAGCCTCTGGAAATTGAGCAAGGAAACAGGAAGAGAAACAGAGAACCATACCGGGAGGCGGAAGACTTCTTGGCAAGCCGTAAGGTGGGTGGAGTAGAATAGAGGGCATGTATCTGAGAGCCACGGAAAGCGGGGAGGGCCTATGGAAGTAGAAAAGGAAACAGAGAGTGTAAGTCTTGTAAGCTAGAAGTGGGAGGCAGAATTCTAAGGATTCTAACAAACTTACTGAACGTGGCTACTATAGGAGTAGCAACGCGATGCAGCACTGTCTGGGACGCCATTAGGACCCTTTCAGAAGTCGAGGGCGGAGTCGGCTACACTGATCCGACGAGGATGCCTGGAATGGTGCTTTCAGTATGCAGCGCCATCTTGCAAGGACCGCAATGAACCACGGCAAGGCGCCGCCAACAACGCCACAAAGACCATCCCTGCATATGGGATATCACATGAGCTTCCTTTGTTCCGGTTTCTCTGTGCATCGTTCGGGTCAACCTCTGTGCTGTTTCTTATGGCTTATTCGCCTCCAGCGTTCTGACCGGCGGCAGAACAAGTTACTATCAAACTCTGTCTCTGCCTCTCTCTCGTAAGTCTGTCAGCTGTGGCAGTTTTTTTTTTTTTTTTAAATTTAACTTTATTGGTTTTAAACAGCAAAGGTGAATCATGAGCAAGAAGCAAATTCAAACATACATAGGAACCATATATCGCTACTGCATCTTCTCCCAGCTCAGATTCAAATAGCGTAATTACAAAGACAATACAGTCAAGCGTGTGTCCACTCCGTACGAGTGAACTATATAACTCCCCTTCCCTCCCTCCCTCCCTCCCCTTTTATTGCTCATAACGCTTCCGTGGCGTGATGATTGCTATAGTCTGAAGAAACTTGCGACGCGGCAACATCTGATAGTCGTTGTCTTTGCGAATCGTGAATCGTTGGTAGCATGATCAGATGTGTGACAGGCACGGACCTCTGGACGATAAGGATCTCATTTTTCATACATCGTGGAAGGCAGTTGGTGAATGCCTTTATTGGCTAGGTGTTGGGTGGGCGTTCGGTCTTGTCATGTAATGGCTTGCGAAGTCACCCCACGCTTCTTCGTGTTTCGCGGCCTTGTCGTGCAGGGCCGCCGTTATCTTCTCCATTGTGTAGATATTGGTGGCAACTTTCAGCCAATCTATCTCGTTTGGCAGCCGTGGGGATTTCCATTTTATAACTAGGGCCGCCCTAGCCGCTAGAAGGAGGGGGGATACCAGTCCTTTCACATGAACCAATTCGTCATCGTCCTCCTCAAGACCGAACAACGTAAGTAGGGGGGAGGGTTCTCTGTCTATGCCATCTAGTCGCTTGATCCACCCTAGAACCTCCTGCCAGTAAATGCGCACTTTAGGGCACCCCCACCACATGTGCCAATAGTCTGCTTTCGCTCCGCAATGGCGCCAGCATCTGGGATCGGAGGTTTGGAACATCTTTGAAAGCCTAAGCGGATCATACTGCCAACGGTGGAGTAGCTTTACAGCGTGCAGTTTGTATTGAGTAGCAATAGACACTCTGGCGGGCGTGTGGCATATCCGGTCCCAGGCCTGTTGGTCAAACTCCCTGCCGAAATCTTTTTCCCACCTTCCTTTGAGGCGGAGGATCGGGGAATGGTCCTTGGTGATCAGAGCTCGATACATCCTGGATATCAACCCTTTGGTCGCAGTGGTCGTGTCTAAGATTATTTCGAAGGGCGTTAGGTCTCTGCGCGTGGTGGCTTTCCATTCCTCCCTTGACAGCACCCCTTTCAGCCGTAGGTACAGGAAGATCGGGATCGGGTGAATTTGGAGGGCGTCTTCCAGATCCGAAATTGATATGAATTTCTCTTTCCTCCACAGCTGACCGACTCTTTCTAGGCCTGCATCAAACCAGGCTTGATACCTGGCGTGTTCGGGGATCTTCTCACGGATGCCAGGTGACCAGAGGTGGCTCAGGGGTGAGGGCCATGTTGTAACTCCTGTCATAGCCTTACCCTTCTTCCAGATGTTCCACATGGCGCCCAGTATCGGGTGTTCACGTAATGGTTTTACGAGCTTGTTCCTGGGGACCCATAGCCATTCTGCGAGGGTGACGTTGCGGAGAAAGTCATTGTCCAGCTGGACCCACTGGAGGTCCTTCCTGTCTCTTAGGTGTGGGACCAGGATCCTCAATTGCGTTGCCTGATAATATATTTCTATATCTGGAAGACCTACGCCTCCGAGCTCCTTCGGTAGTATCAGGACATCGTACGCTATTCGTGGTTTTCTGCCATCCCAGAGGAAGTCGAGTATGGTTTTCTTAACCTGTCTGAAGAAGTGTTCTGGGATCGTGACTGGAAGGGCCTGAAACGGATACAGAAAGCGTGGGAGGCTTACCATCTTGATAGCGTTCAAGCGTCCCATCCAGGAGATTGTGAGCGGCTTCCATTTCAGTAGGTCAGTCTTTAGGGCAGCTAGGAGCTGGGGGAAGTTCGCCTCGTAGAGCTGTGTAAGATCTTTTGTTATATTGATCCCCAGATAGCGCAGCGTTGATTCCTGTATGGTCAGGCCGAGGTGTGCCAACTCCCTTTGTTGTTCAGGGGAGGGTACGTTAAGCGGGAAGAGGATGGACTTAGACCTATTGATTTTGAAACCAGATAGTGTTCCATATTCTTCGATGAGCTGGATCGCCCGCGGGACTGACGACAGGGGGTTGAGTACATGCAGCAGGATGTCATCCGCATACAGGGCCAACTTGTATTCCCTTCCGTTCACTCGGATACCTTCTACAGCAGAGTCCGCCCGGAGAGCTCTGGCTAGTGGTTCCAGGGACAGCGCAAAGAGTATCGCCGAGAGGGGGCATCCTTGTCTCGTTCCTCTGGTTAGTGGGAACCAGCGCGAAAATTGGGAGTTCACCATCCCTGAGGCTTTCGGGGTCGAGTAGACAGCTTTGATCGCTCGACGGAGGACTGGTCCGAGGCCTATATGCTTCAGCGTGGCTTCCAAGAAGTGCCACTCGACCCTGTCGAATGCTTTTTCCGCGTCGATTGAGAGCAATGTTGGCATATCCGGAGATGTTCTTGATTCATGTATTAGGTGGAGGGTCTTACGAGTGGAGTCAGCGCCTTGTCGACCCTGGATAAAGCCGACCTGGTCGTTGTGGATCATCGAGGGCATATGCGTCTCTAGACGGGCTGTGAGGATTCTTGTGTATATTTTGGCGTCGATGTTTAGCAGTGATATCGGACGATATGAGGCACAATACCTCGGGTCTTTTCCTTCTTTGGGGATTACTGCTATCAGGGCCTCCGAGAAGGACGCGGGGGCTACTCCAGAATGAAGGATGTTATTGAAGAGTTCAACCATGAAGGGGAGGAGGGTACTTTGAAAGGTCTTATAAAATCCTGCCGTGTAACCGTCATTCCCAGGGGCTTTTCCTGTCGGGAGTCTTTTAATAGCGTATTCAACTTCCTCTGCTGTAATGGGGGAGTCCAATGCCTGTGCAATATCGGCTGGGAGAGAAGGCATGGTAACCGCCGACAGGTAGTCCGTAATTGCCTCCAGGCCGGGGGCATCCTGTGAGGTGTAGAGCTTCTCATAGAACGTAGCAAAGGCTTCAGGGATATTGGGGGGGCAGCGGACTCTGGGTGGTTCTTCTTCTTGTATAGCGGGCACCCACCTCTCGCGACGCTGGCCTCGGAGTCTGGTAGCGAGTAGTGCCCCCGCCTTATTACCGTGTTCATAGTGCCTCTGCTTTAGGCATCGGAGTCGATGCTCAATGGCTCCAGTTTCGAGTTGGCGCAGTTCCTCCCTTTTGGCATTGGCTTGTTCTATCTTGTGTAGCCTCTCCGTAGTCGCGGTTTGTGCCAATTGATCCAGTTGGGTGATTTCAGTCCGTAACCTATTCTCTATCAGTTGTCGTTCCCTTTTTTTGGCCGCACCTTCTCTGATGAGCACCCCTCTCCAGGTGGCTTTGCCCGCCTCCCAGACTGTGTTCGTGGAGATGTCACCTGTGTTGTTTTCCTCAAAATAGTGGGTGATGTCCTGTTCGAGTTGTTCTCGAAAAGCCAAGTCCCTGAAAAGCGATTCATTGCAGCGCCATTTGACTGACCTCCGGGGGAGGGCCATCTGATCCAGTGTGACCGTCACCATATCGTGATCCGACCAGGTGACCGGAGATATATCGGTGTCCGTCATTGCCGTTGTGAGTGCAGGCGTTAGATATATATAGTCAATCCTGGAGTACGTGGCGTGTGGGGTCGAATAGAAGGTGTAGCCTGCGCGTGACGGGTTCCGGTGTCTCCAGGCATCTGTTAAGTTGTATACCTCCATCAAATCTGCCGCCCTCGAGTGTGCGCCGATGACTGGAGTGTTTGCGGGGGGGTCGCCAGCTTGTCTGTCGAGTTCAGGATCCATCCACATATTGAGATCCCCACCCAGGATTACTTCGCCTTGTGCCTCAGTCATAACCTTAGGGATCGTTTGGTGAAGAAACCGGGATTGGCCGGTGTTTGGTGCGTAGATGGATGCGAGCGTGACAGCGGTGCCTTGTATATTGCCCACCAGGACAATAGTTCTTCCGCTCACGTCAGACCAGGATCTCATTAGCTCGAATTGTAGGGCCTTGTTGATCAGGATGCCCACCCCCGCCTTTTTCAAGGGGCCAGAACCCCAGTGTTCGGAGCCTAGTTTGGGATGTAACACTCTCCGTTCTTCTCCTCTGGAGTATCGAGTCTCTTGTAGAAAGAGGACGTCCAAGCCTGCCCTCTTGAATTCCCGAGATACAAGAGACCTCTTGGTGGGGGAGTTGAGGCCCTTGACGTTGAGAGTGCCGATTTTAAGGGTGCCGTACCTGTCACCTGCTACGTTACTTTTCGTGGACATTGTTGCAAGTAGCGTGTTCATCATGTGTGTCGCGTCGTCTTCGAAATTTAGTTGCCACAGTGGAAGTACATCTATAAATGGTTCGTGCCTCGCGAGGCATCGAATTTGCGATCGACCCACCCCCCTCCCCCTCCCTTCGGGTATTGTTCATCATACCCAGTGTTCTCGGTTTCAATCTAAGTACTGCATCTTTCAACCCCATGTGAAACTGAGTCTCGAAGTGGATGGCGTCCGCGTTGGACCAGATGCACTCAGCCGGCCTTTCGGCGGACCGCCTGTGAGGGTTATAGCCTCGCAACCCCCTCCCCCCATGGTAGCGTATCATGGTTCTGAGCCCCCCTCCCCCCCCATTTGATTGCTGAACATCAATCACAGGATAACAAGCAACAAGAACAATTATCTTAAGTTTACAATAGAGAAAGAAAAGAAAATTCAACGATACGTGTGGGTACAATGGACGTCATTCGCCGGTCGATCTTCAGAAATGACAACAGTAGAAAGTGCACAATATAGGGTGTCCGGCGGGCCCATGACGTCGACCCACCACCGAGTACCAACTCCCTGGCCCGTGGGTTCCGAGTAAGATTCTTCAGGGCAAGTGACGGGTGGGTGCCGTCTCATCCATTTACGTCCGGGGAGTCATTGGGACGTCTATATTTTCTTGCTCCCCTGACTTTATTCCGCTTCGGGCCCTGGGGTCTCCTTCTCTCTCCATCCCCTGCCGAGTCGTTCTGTGTTTCCTCCCGCGGGTCCGGGCCCAGGAGCTCCGCAATGCAGTTCCGGATGTCGTCTTCGGATCGGAGCGCTTTTCGTCTGCCCTCGTGCTCAAAGTTGAGGGAGAAGGGGTATCCCCACCTGTACCTCGTGCCTCGGTCCGTGAGCCACTTCGTGAGGGGGCTACAGAGACGTCGTAGAGCCAACGTGAGCGAGGAAAGATCTTGAAAGATAGTTATCTTGGCCCCGCTGAGGGTGAGGGAGTCCGCAGATCGAGCCTTCGTAAGAATCCTTGTTCTGTCTTGGTATCTATGGAACTTGGCGAGGACGGATCTCGGGCCCCCTGGTGGGCCACCGGCTCTGTGTATCCGCTCAATTGCGAGCTCGTCCACATTCTCATCGGCAACTAGTATCCTAATGATATCATTTATGGTGTGTCTAAGGTCTGATTCTGTCTCACCCTCGCGCTCCGGGATCCCAAAAAAGCAGAGGTTATTACGGCGCTCCCTGTTCTCTAAATCGTCAATTTTCAGTCGGATGTCTTCCTCTCTTTTCTCTATGTTGCTCATTCTGAGGTTCAGTTGGGTTTCCATTACATCGGTCGAGGCCTGGTTGTTTTCGACCCCCTCAAGCCTCTGTTCTATGTTATCGACCCGCTGGGTCATTCTGTCGAGCTTGTCTCCTAAGTTTGCGCCCATGTTTCTGATCTCATTTAGGAGGGCGGCTATGTCCCCTTTGGTGGCCGCCGTACCCGCCTCGGGGTGCTCAGTCGCCATTGTTCCGTCGTTATCGGGGTCCAGATCTGGGGAGATATATGCAAACCTGGCGAGTTTGCTGCGGGTGCTCATACGGTGTGTGGGTGCGAGGAGGCACACGCCCCTATGATGGGGGCCTTTCCCTCAGCACCAAGGCCCGATTACTTGTCGGCGTGAGGGACGGGAGCTTGACTCGGGTATCCCGGGGAGCGGGAGTGGGCGACGGGAGGAGGCACACGCCCTGGGATCAGGGGCACTACCCTCCGTTCGTACTGTTCGTCTCCGGTGGTGGCCTCTGGTCTAATATCCTCAGCCACTCGGGTTCCACTGCCCTGTGCCGGTGTGGCCTTTGGGGTCTGTCTGGATTGTGCCTGTGAACATTCAGGGGCTAGGGGAGGCCCGGGTCAGGCTTGTAGGTGCGGGGCCCCGTCCGAAGTGTTGCCTGGCTGATGAGGGAGTTCCGCGCCAAGCTCTGCAGTGCGGGGGGGGCGATTCTCTGCTGGATGGGGGGTGGTAAGGGATTTCGCCTCCTGCAGGTCCGGGATGCCCCTCCGTTGACGGGGTGGCGTTGCCGGCAGTCTCCGTACTCAGAAATGGGGGCGCCCTCCGGGGGGCCCTGGAAAGCGCACGCGTAGTGCGGGCGGGAGACACTCACCCGACCTGACGATAGCCGGTCCGCGAGGTTCCCGCGAGGTTCCCGAAAGCTCTCCTGCGATCTGGAGGGGGGGCAGCGGTCGACTGAGGTGATGCTTCGGAGTGCGGGAGGCCGAGTAGGCCGTACGCGAGTTCGCGCAACTTCGGCGCTCCAAGGAAGTGCTGCGTGGGAGGCCCGAAGGGGGCGGCTCTTGTCGGGGCGATTTCGCAGGAGAAATCGCTCCGATTTTCGTCGGAGTTTCGCCCAGAAGTCGGGGGCCAGGTCCAGGGGGCTCCGTCCGTCGTTGTTGCTCGGGTGGGGGGGCCAAAAGTGGGGGCTCAAGGCACTTTTGGGGGTTAGGGGAGCGGAGCTCACACGGAGGAGTTCTGCATCCGTGCGCCCCCTGGCGGCCGACCAGCTGTGGCAGTTTTAACCTGTGTGGCATGATTTAGCAATTTCCATAGATAGACAGCAGCGTTGGCTTACCGCTTCTGGGCATCTTCATTGCTTTATCCCTCTTCCTCATCGCAGTACTAAAATAGGGGCGGGGATGGCAGATAAGGTGATTGACTAGGAATACTTGGATCTTCTTCATCTACATCACAATAAGCCATATAGGTATGTAGTATGGGAACATGGATTTCATTAGAAATTATGGCTGCAATATTATTTTGGTCTAGTATTTTCTTGTCCCATTGGACTTTGACTTCCCCTACGTGATCCTCCTGCAGATAGCCACTCCCAGGTTCAGAGTCAGGTAGCTTCTGCTTTCCCTGGCCATGTAGAAACTTCCCTCCAGAGAACCAGTGATGATATTGCTAGATTTGTCACATAGGGCATTCCTTTTTTCAAGCAAGTGCATAGTGTGATGGTGCATGATATTCGCATAGATGCAAGAGGTGTGCAGAGTAGAGGGTAAACTCCCCAAAAAGTTCTCAAGCAGTTCTTGTCAGTCCATGCGCCCATCCCTGGCTTCCATGCACTATGTGCACACAGGCATGGGATAGGCTAGCGCTGCATCATCATTCTCTGGAGGAGGCATGTCCAGATCCGGGGCAGGGGTATGTTGCACCTGACGCAGATGTTATGCAACATTGCACAGGCCACGACTATCTGTCCAACCATGTCTGGCGTGAACATCTGTGCACCCCCAGACAAGTGTAGGCATCTGAATCGGGCCTTCAGGAGGCCGAAGGTCTGCTCAGTGTTCACCCTGGTCCTCACGTGGGCACTGTTATATGCCATTTCCTGCGGCATCTGGGGATTCCTCAGAGGGGTCCTCAGCCACAGAAGCAGTTGGTATCCAGAGTTACCTACAAAGGGGTAAGACACATGTGTGACTCGTGATGCCTGGTAGTGCTATTGCCTGTCACGTGTCATCTCAATGGTCAATCTGTGCATGCATGTCCCATTTCACATTGTGCCACACTGTTTCACGTTCCAGTCCTTGCATGCGTCTTGCAATACAAAGGGGGTTGTCCAGTCTGACACGGTAATACTTGCACACAGGGCACGGTTAACACACATTGCATTTTGATATCTGACTGTGAGGGGGCTATGCCATATGGGTGTGGGTTGGGCTTGTGCATTGCCACCATGCGTGGTACCTGAGGGAGTGTGGGTCACATGTGTAGGTGGTCTGTGTGGCATCCATGGTGGTGTGTGTCATTACTTGTGAACGCAGGGCCTGCCAGGCCTGATGGCAGGGTAGTGACCCTCAGTAGTTGTTTCGCAGTATCTCATCCCGTACTATTGGGTGGCGCAATTTACAGTGTCGCCATAGGCAACATTGTTGTTCGCGTACCCTGCGCCTAGTTTTAGTCTGTACCTCAGAGCTTATGCCAGGTGTGTGTGGGCCTGGACAACCTTTTCCGGTCATGTGCGTGTCATTGGATAGGCACAGGTAAATGTGCATCACTTTAATGTGTTGTTCCCTCTGACTGTATGTAGGGCTTGGTTTTGATTGTTGCTGCTTTCAGCCATCTCCAGGCTTGACACAGGGCTCTTGGGGGGTGCCCTTGGATGTACATTTGATTACTCTAAGTGGCCAGGCCAATCCATTAATTGCCATTGCAGGGGCGGGAGATGTTGCATTCTGGTACCTGTAGTGCATTGCGTGTGGTTGTCCTCTTATGGTTAGATAGGCCCGGTCAATGCTGGATGCATCCCCAGTCATGTGCTACTCCTGTGTGTTGTGACCGGTCAATTGAGGGGTGTGCTGGAGGGTCCTACATTTACAGGGACCATTCCGGACATGCATTTGTAACATTGTTGTCCCCCCCCCCTTGCTTGTCACTCATGCTGCAAGGTAGATGGAATTATACATGTACTCACCCACCAACATCCAGGTCCTTTGTACTCTGTGACTCTCCATGTCGGCCCGTAGCGTGCTGTTAGTATCTGCATGTAAGCGCGGGCCCAGGGTGTGGCCCTTGTGCGTGGGATCACTGCACATCTCCGCCTCACCACCTGCATCCCCATTGTCCTCATTCTCCTCCTCCCCCTGGCATCCTGTTGCCTCTGCTGGTACTCCATCCCCTGATGTGAGAGAATTGAGCGGAACCCTCTTTTTTATAAGGGGGCCTCACTCTAGAGGGTTAGGAAGTACAATGAAAGAGAGGGATAGAGTCAAAGGCTACCCTAGACATAGGCGTGACACAGGGTCACCAAGACAATGCAGCGGAGCTAGGTGGCTGCTAGCTCAAAGAGAGATCACCTTGAGATACAGGAATGTCAAAAACAGGTTTTATTTACACTAACAAAAAAGACATATTTCCAGAAAGTGCCGTAGCACGAGGAATATGCATAATGGAGCACATTGTAATCTGCACATTCGTGGGTTAGTAGGCAGAGTGACAATTTATTTCATGTATTGCTAAGGATGATAATATGTTAACATTGTCAAGGGTGGAAAGGTGATGCCAAAGAATGGAGAGAGAAAGAGCTGCAAAAGGGTGAACCTACCATGTTCAGGTAAGTAGACGCCTTGGCTGAGGTCTTGATTTACCAGTTGCTAATTATTTTGGGTGGGGAGCAGTCTGCGTAAATCAGATGCCAGGAGCTAAGTAAGATAATTGTGAGACAGAAATTAATCGAAACGGGAGATAGTGTCAATCACTGGGGTGCATTTAGTGATTTTGAGTGCAAAAAAGACTGTGCTTAATTAATTTGGGCATGGGTCTCTAAATGCCTGCTAACAAAAGGTGTTGCTCAGCTGGTTATACACTGTTGTTTAGTTGCGGCGATTCAAACACTGTCACGGAATTAAAAACGGCGCATTGTTGGTCGTCGTGGACAACAAAGAGTTAACGGTGCATGCGGTGAACGAGAGAGTAATTCAACTTGTGGAGCCCCGAAGGTGTAGAAGGGCAAAGTGTCCCTCTTGGGTTGCAACCACAGGAATCAGGCTGCGGTGAAAGAATGCCAGAGACGGCAGTCGCAAGTACTTAATGTATGTGAGGGAAGTGCACTCGTCACTGAGGAATATGGCTGAGGTGAAAGAATGCCCGAGACAGCATTCGCAATTACATAATGTACGTGAGTGAAGTGCGCTTGTCGCTGAGGGAGTGTTACCTGCTCGATGGCGAGGGATCAGAGGTAAAGTGATGTGCGGTGGCAGAAATCTTACCTGTGCTGAAAGGAGCTGTGTCACTGCTGGAAACTGGAAACCGGCTGTGCGCATGCGTGTCTAACGGGCGCTTTATGTCTTTGAAAAGCGACCGACCAGCACTGTGCATGTGTCAGGAGAGTAGTGTCTCCGTGGTATGTCTCATTGTAAGGAAACGGACCAAGTATATTGGCGATGTCAAGGAGGGGTTGTCTCTGTATTGTGTCTTGCTCGGAGGCATTAGTCAGAGGCCAGATGTCATGGAAAAATGTGATAGGACAGAAAAACTTGGAACAACAAAATGTGATGAGCATACATGCTTAGAATCAATGGAACATATAGCTGATTGCACATATGATGGTCACAATACAAAGGCTAGCAGTGTTGTTTACAAGGTGGCATAAGTCAACAGCGATCTATTGATTTTCACATTTCTATCTGGCACATACACATTTTGGTTTTGGTAATCACAAAAAGGCAACACTTCTTAACAATGTGGCATATACCAACAGTAGTTCATTGTTGGCATATTTCACCCTCATGTTTGTGTAGATTTGATTACAAGTACTAGAGACAACTCAATTTGACACAATGCTGCAGGAATTCCTCTATTTGTTGAAAAAGAGATTCCATTTGATTGAAATGTTTAGGCCCTGTTTGACAGAGTCCAAACGATAGATCCATTTCTGCTCAAGTTTGCGTAGGGCAAGGTCTCTATCGCCTCCGCGGAAGGGATTTCCCACTGTTTGTCGCATTGCCCAGAAGATGTCATTGTGGGTATGATTTTTAGCTTTAAAATGTGCCACCAGGGGTTTGTCCTTTACTTGATTGCGCACACAAGAACGGTGTTCGCAAATGCGTTGCCTTATTTCCCTTTTGGATTTGCCTTACATAGATGAGGTCACAGGGGCATTTGATTACGTATACAGACCATTTGGTTTTGCAGTTTGTGAAGGAATTTAGGGTCCAAAGGATTCCTTTCAAGTCGATAGTTTTTAGATTAGTTGTCAAAGTGCAGACAGAGCAGTTGCCGCATTTGAAGTGACCTTTAACTGGCGGAAGGTGCCATAATGTGGTTTGTTGGTTGTTTGGTGCGTCCACCTCAGTATACGTATGTACAAGGTGGTCTTTGAGATTGCGGCTGCGTTTGAATGCAAATCTGGGTTTCTCTGGTTTAAAAGAGTCAGTGTGGAGCTTGTCCCAATGTTTAAGGAACACTTTTTTGATGGAATTGCTCAACGGAGTAAAGGTAGTGACGCAGATCATCTTGTTATTCAGTTGTTCTCTTTTTGTTGGTGTGCAATTGTTCCGTGAGTTGAACCATTGTAGAAAAGAGAGGAGATCTTCTTCGGTCCCTTTCCAGATCATGAATACATTGTCTATATATCGTAGCCAACACCTGATTGAGTTTTTGAAGGTATTGAGTTCATTGTAGATTGAGTCTTTTTTTAAAGCATCCATGAATAAATTCGCTACATCTGGGGCAAAGGTGGCCCCCATGCTGGTTCCGTGACACTGCTGGTCGAAAGTTTGTTTGTAAATGAAGTAATTCTCCATTAGGGCTATCATGGTGCATTCAAGAAGGAATGCTGTGGGTTGTTCCACTGTTGTTCTAACATCCTCTCTTTTCTACAATGGCTCAACTCACGGAACAATTGCATACAATTCACCATAGATCACAGTAAAGACCGAATACCCTTTGTGGATCTAGAAATTTGCAAAAATCTGGACAATTCTCTACTCTATATCAGAAACCAACATCCAAAAACACCCTTCTAGAGTACTCCAGCTCTTCCCTTCAGGCCTTAAAATGAACCTCCCTTACAGCCAATTTCTACGAATAAGACGTAACTGCTCTACACTAAGTGAATATGTTTCTAAAAGTAAAGAACTTGCAACTCGTCTGAAGGAAAGAGGTTACCCCAACCACATAGTCTGTAAAACCAGAAAGCGTGTAAAACACACCAATCGAGAGTCTTGCCTCACACCAAAAAAAAGAGAACAACTGAATAACAAGATGACCTGCGTCACTACCTTTACTCCATTGAGCAATTCCATCAAAAAAGTGGTCCTTGAATATTGGTCCTTAAATAAGCTCCAGACTGACTCTTTTAAACCAGAGAAACCCAGATTTGCGTTCAAATGCAGCCGCAATCACAAAGACCACCTTGTACATACGTATACTGATGTGGACGCACCAAACAACCAACAAACCACATTATGGCACCTTCCGCCAGTTAAAGGTCACTTCAAATGCGGCAACTGCTCTGTCTGCACTTTGACAACTAATCTAAAAACTATCGACTTGAAAGAAAACCGTTTGGGCCCTAAATTCCTTCACAAACTGCAAAACCAAATGGTCTGTATACTGTCATGACCACTGCCTCCAAGGTGTCAGACCTAGCCCAACATCCTTGGAAGCAGGGCCATGACCCTTATTCCAGGCACAAGCCGGCCCCCGTAGGGGCCTTTTGGACCTTGTCCTGGCGCCAGCGGCGCCAGGCTCATACTCATAAAGGGACCCAGTCCCGGCACTGGAAGCGCCGGGCTCATATAAAAAGGATTGGTGCTTGGGTGGACTTACCTCCTGCAGACCATGCTGCTTTCCTACCTGCAGGATGAACTCTTCATCCAATCCTGCTGGGACTACTTTAACTGCTGGGTGGGGCCAGCACCACTCCCAAGAATTACATACTGGAACTCTTTTCTTACCTCTGAAAGCTGTGGAAGAAGACGCCTAAGCACTACTGAAGGCTATTTAAACCACACCCGATTGGTTTCACGTGCTTCGCGTTATTCTGCAATAGCAGCAGGACGCTCACTGTGTCGGCTCCAGCTGCTCTTCTTCTTCTGCACCTGAAAACAGGAAAATCTTCAACTTACCTTCCTGAATCCAGCTCCAGCCTTCCGCGACATCTGAAAAGGAAAACGAGAACATTAGAGTAGCATGAGAAAGTACCAGAGCTGCTCTTACCACCTTCCGGTGCCTTCCAAGGCCTCGTGCCGCCATTCTTCGTTCTCCAGCCATCTGCAACTACAAAGAATACAGGTTAGCGATAACTCTGTGATATCTGCTTACCTGTGCCACGGTCTCCGCGAGCTCCGTTCAGCGCCATTTGTCCGCACCTGTAAAATACAAGAAGGACATTATTAGAGCTCAGGACTCCATTTCTACTCACGTGCCTTAAGTGGTGATACCTGTCCATCCTCCGGCACTATCCTTCGGCATCAGTCTTCATCGCCGATTGCACCGCGACCTGAAAGAAAGGGAAAAAAGACCTTTAAAAGTGCATTTAACTTCAGATGAACTTTTTGCTTGCCTGCAAAAACTCCGGACTTCTCCACTTACCGGATCAGCATACCGGACCTGCAAAAGAGGCAAGATTCTGAAAGGACAATAAAAAGACTCATATAAGGCACTCACCGTTCGTGCAGCTAACGACGGTCTTGCCTTCTGGACTCTACCTCCACAATAAAAGGCTGAACTATCGTCCAGTGAAGTAACTGGCTACAGCGCCCCTGCACAGACGCAGGATGGAGAGCGCCGCTTTTACCTACCTAAGGTGAGCACGTGCGGCCTAGGAGAGTTGTGGGAGTGTCAGGAAGGGGAAAGAGCCGAAACCCCGTCAGGCAGACGTTAACCCCTGTTTCTTCTCTGCCCGCAGACATCTCACTCTCCAGATTAAGATCACAGTAAGGAGGGGGCCCTTCCAGGGTGGTGCCAAAGACCTGCGAGTGACTTTGGAAGGTTCGGAGAACGCCCAGACCAGACCCGCGCCTCCGAGGGATTCAGGTGAGCGTTACATATACATAATCAAATGCCCCTGTGACCTCATCTATGTAGGCAAATCCAAAAGGGAAATAAGGCAACGCATTTGCGAACACCGTTCTTGTGTGCGCAATCAAGTAGAGGACAAACCCCTGGTGGCACATTTTAAAGCTAAAAATCATACCCACAATGACATCTTCTGGGCAATACTACAAACAGTGGGAAATCCCTTCCGCGGAGGCGATAGAGACCTTGACCTACGCAAACTTGGGCAGAAATGGATCTATCGTTTGGACTCTGTCAAACAGGGCCTAAACATTTCAATCGAATGCAATCTCTTTTTCAACAAATAGAGGAATTCCTGCAGCATTGTGTCAAATTGAGTTGTCTCTAATACTTTTAAACAAATCTACACAAACATGAGGGTGAAATATGCCCACAATGAACTACTGTTGATATATGCCACATTGTTAAGAAGTGTTGTCTTTTTGTGATTACCAAAACCAAAATGTGTATGTGCCAGATAGAAATGTGAAAATCAATAGATCGCTGTTCACTTATGCCATCTTGTAAACAACACTGCTAGCCTTTGTATTGTGGCCATCATGTGTGCAATCAGCTATATGTACCATTGATTCTAAGCATGTATGCTCATCAGATTTTGTTGTTCCAAGTTTTTCCGTCCTATCACATTTTTCCATGACGTCTGGCCTCTGACTAATGCCTCCGAGCAAGACACAATACAGAGACAACCCCTCCTTGACATCGCCAATATACTTGGTCCGTTTCCTTACAACGAGACATACCACAGAGACACTACTCTCCTGACATATGCGCAGTGCTGGTCGGTCGCTTTCCAAAGACATAAAGCGCCCGTTAGACATGCATGCGCACAGCCGGTTTCCAGTTTCCAGCAGTGACACAGCTCCTTTCAGCATGGGTAAGATTTCTGCCGCCGCACAGCGCTTTACCTCTGATCCCTCACCATTGAGCAGGTAACACTCCCTCAGTGACAAGTGCACTTCACTCACGTACATTATGTACTTGTGAATGCCGTCTCGGGCATTCTTTCACCCCAGCCATATTTCTGCGGTTGCAACCCAAAAGGGACACTTTGCCCTTCTACACCTTCGGGGCTCCACAAGTTGAATTACTCTCTCGTTCACCGCACGCATCGTTAACTCTTTGGTGTACATGACGACCAACAATGCAGCGTTTTTAATTCCGTGACAGTGTTTGAATCGCCGCAACTAAACAACAGTGTATAACCAGCTGAGCAACACCTTTTGCTAGCAGGCATTTAGAGACCCATGCCCAAATTAATTAAGCACAGTCTTTCTTGCACTCTAAATCACTAAATGCACCCCAGTGATTGACGCT
Source organism: Ambystoma mexicanum (assembly GCF_040938575.1). NCBI lineage: Eukaryota > Metazoa > Chordata > Amphibia > Caudata > Ambystomatidae > Ambystoma > Ambystoma mexicanum. The sequence goes on along the minus strand of NC_090928.1, from coordinate 265,213,376 downwards.
ATCTCCCGTTTCGATTAATTTCTGTCTCACAATTATCTTACTTAGCTCCTGGCATCTGATTTACGCAGACTGCTCCCCAGCCGAAATAATTAGCAACTGGTAAATCAAGACCTCAACCAAGGCGTCTAATTACCTGAACATGGTAGGTTCACCCTTTTGCAGCTCTTTCTCTCTCCATTCTTTGGCATCACCTTTCCACCCTTGACAATTTTAACGTATTGTCATCCTTAGCAATACATGAAATAAATTGTCACTCTGCCTACTAACCCACGGATGTGCAGATTACAATGTGCTCCATTATGCATATTCCTCATGCTACGTCACTTTCTGTAAATATGTCTTTTTTGTTAGTGTAAATTAAACCTGTGTTTGACATTTCTGTATCTCAAGGTGATCTCTCTTTGAGCTAGCAGCCACCTAGCTCCGCTGCATTGTCTTGGTTGACCTTGTGTCACGCCTATGTCTAGGGTAGCCTTTGGTACTCCATCCCCTCCAGCTGGGGATTAGCATGCGCGCTTCTACCTCCATGTTTGCGTCAATGACTGGCAGTATGATTGTTGTGGGAAGCGTTTATGTGGAAGGTGTGGTCGTTTTGTACTCTTCCTGTGTGCATTGAGTGCTACTGTGTGGATTGGGTGCACATGTGGCCTTATTTACTTCACCTGTGTCCATTTACCGGCTGCTCTGAGGTGTTGTTATTTCTGCCTTGGTTTTGTTGGTATTACCAGCAAATATCAGCCAGTATTACCGGCAAATGCAATCTCGTGATATGCCGGGGATACCATTGTGCCGGTATTATCAGCGCAGGTTTCCGGCCCACCTGATATTTTCATTGCCAGTATTATCGGTGCCAGTAATTCTGGATGAGGTCATAACAGTGCTGGTAATTCCAGCAACCGTGTTCTGGCAAAGTCATACTTGGCAGTTTTACCGTATACCAGCAAACTCGTAATGTCTTCAGAATGCATGCCATTTTCCTATTCCAGTCATCAATTTACTTTGGTGACACAAAATACTATGTAACTCTTTCACTTTCTGATGGAACCGCACTGAGGCCTAGAAACAACTTTGCACACTGCACTATCCATAGCGGATCTAAGTGATTTTTCCCTCGCGGAAAAATCTGCGATGGAAAAGTTTACCTGCGAAATGTACGCACCTCAAAAGGTGCGTACATTTCCCATGCGAACATAATTTAACAAAGCCTACAAAACCCACACCCCATTCACACCCACAACAAACCCACAACACACCCCCACCCACACCCTACTTACCTTGTAAAACGCTCTGTGTCCCAGCAGAGCCAATTCCCTTTCACTTCAGTGATCAGGAACCGGCGCCGCAGGGTCCTTTTCTTTCTTTGGGCAGCTGCAGGGTCCCCTCCACCCCCCACGCAAACCCCGCTCACTATACTGCACAGTGTAGTGAGCGGGGTGTTGCGGGGGCCATCCCTTTCTGTTTTCTTCGGTGCGGCAGGGGTGTCCCCCCGCAACCCCCCGCTCACCATACTATGCAGTATGCGGGGGACACCGAACCTTTGATGGCATGCATTTACGACCTTTTTTTCCGGTAATATCTTCCTATTCCTCCATAGCATCTTCAGAATTCTGATTCTGTTGGGGGCAGGATTCCTCTGTATAGTGTGTGTGTGTGTGTGTGTGTGTGTGTGTGTGTGTGTGTGTGTGTGTGTGCACTCGCGGTTTGCTTAAGTGAGATGTTTTGTGCCTTATGTGTGACACTTTATTGTAAAATTGTGCAAGGCAATTATCTCTATATACTCTTGTACATTTAGGAAATTACCTTTTTATGCAGTATGTACAAAGGGATGGCGATGACTCACTGAATTGAGTGCTTGCTGTCAGTATCTGTGTTCATCCCGCATCCCATCACATCCCAACAAATCACACTTATTTTACCCAACAGGATTGGAGAAACATTTCTTTGATGTTTTCAGATTGATTTAGAATGTGCTTTGGTGCTTCACATTTCCGATTTTTTCAACACAAACACCTGGTTTTGCTCATGAAAGGGCACGATGGAGCAATCTTAGTATGTGGGTGTAAAATTAAAGATGAGAGGTAGGATATGTGCTCTGATGGGTAAATTGGAGACAGGAAAACAGGTCACATGAGCACAAATTCAGTTTCTTCACTTGACCAACAGGTGTGAGCATGGGCAAATCGCCTTACCTTGATGGGCCCAATTTTCCAGTACATTTTCAAATTGAGATCACCCAGAACGGATCAATTTCAGTTTGTGCCTTAAAAAAGCTGAATTATTCATCTAGCATATCAGCATTTACATGGCATAAGATGGCAACACTTGATTGTGGCTGCATTGGGCATGTTATCACAGCACTTGGGCTTTTGGAGCTGTGGTTTGTAAATAACAATATACATGGCATCTCTTTGCCTGGCATAAGAAAGTGCTTCTTTTGTATATTAGATTAAGATGTGCACATTACAGCAGTGCCTGGCAGGTAAGGCAGTATTGACTATGCCTAGCATGGGAGGCTTTAACAGATACAAGATGGCACTAGCTGGCTATGTGAGCTTGTATTAGTGTGAGAAAGCAGTGCCCCTGGTCTGCACAGGTTCTGTGTGCCGCTCGAATATCATGACTGCACCCAATAGATACTGAGGCAGCAGTGCCATTAATATATATATAGTTGAAGACTAAAACAGCCTTTTCTGCCCACTTTAGAACAAATTGTTGCATTAATCACTTACTGTAGGTTTTCATTGAAACTTATGCATACCAACCCTCCCGATTTAGGTGGCAGACTCACGATTTTTCAGCTGAAAATATTACAAATCTTTACTTTCTCCCACCTACAATAATTGTAAGCCCAATGCAATCCAATGGGAGAATCGAATTCTCCCGCTTTCTGTGGCAAAATCTCCCTTCTAGCTGCTCCAGAATGTTGGCATGTGTGCTTATGTGCTGTCAGAGTACCAGTACCAGAGTAAAAGGTCCATACATATCAACATTCTGAAGCACCTGGGAGGGAGATTTCGTCAGAGAATTCGGGAGGAATTAATTTTCCCATAGGAATGCATTTTGGCTTTAGAAATATTTTAGATGGGAGAAAGTGAAAATAGCAATATTTTTCACTGAAAAATGTGGTGTCTCCCACCTAAATCAGGAGGGTTGCATGTATGAAGGCCATATGAAAGCACGTCCTGTAATGTCATATATGTCCAAAGTCATGCAATGTCCCTTCCTCTGATGTGATTGGGTATGTGATGTAATTTCCGCTACCCCTGGCATTTTGGTGTATTGACTGTTATGTCCTCGCCCCACACCAAACGTCATGGCATACAGGTGGTGCCATATGCATAAATACAGCGTGACCCAGGGGTTCCGGGTAACTGGCCATGCTGCACAAGCCGCACACTCTCATTCTGTCTCCGGCTCACTCATTTGCCACGCTGTGCAGCGGTAGGCCTTGTGAACCGCAAGAAATGTCCCACTAGGTTCCCACGCTGCAGGAGCATTGTGGAAGGCTCTAGGCAGGGAACTAACATTGGCGATGAAGGTGGGATCATTGTCACACCCACAGGGACATTTGTTTCTTTTTTTTCCAAAAATAAAGAACATATTTTGTTCAGCACAGCAGTCCAATACCACACAAAACCCAACAGAGTGCTGGGGAAATAAGAAAGGACGATTGACAGAAACATGATGGCCACACCAGCAACAGGCAGTCCCCTGGACCTTAGCCGGATCACAAGCACCCAATCATCAAACAGGTTAGCAACCTGTTTCCATCCGTCACCTATAACGTGCAACCATAGCGGGACAGGAACGGTGTTACCCCCGTTTGACCCATCGTCAGTTGGTCTCAAATGGGCCATATGGCTCCAAAAATGTTTAATGTTGATTGACTGCAGAGATGTTTGAACCCTCTGAAAAATGAGATTGCACCTCTTTTTGAACATAGGGGATGAATCGCTAAACACATTTCATTCACTTTACAGGAGTCCCGGATGAATATGACACTGCTAAAGAAGCCCTAACAAATCATTTCCTGCCCCAACTAACCCCAGATTATGAGGTATTCATATTCTGCATGACGGTTCAAGAGGAATCAGAAACAATCAACGCTTACCACACGCGTCTACGCAGGTTAGCTTTTTCTTGCGAGTTCGAAGATGATGAGAAAGCGATAAGACGACATGTCATCAATGGGCTACACTTCGAGAAATTAAGGCAAATAGTAGTTTGTGAAAAAGGAATCCCTCTACACTGCATATTAGGTATGGACGCCAACGTGAACATGCCCACGTGAGAGCTGCACATATGGGGAGCGCCCTACAGAAATTAAAGATCACCCCATCTGCAACAGTCGTAAGAATTTCCAACGACAGTTCTGTGACAAATCCCTCAATGTCACCAGTTCTCTCTGGGAGGTGAAACCTTCCTATGGGGCCAGGGAGGTGAAGCCATTACCCCATAATCCCCCTGGGGGTGGTACTCAGTGGGAGGATCCCATGGAGGGGCCCTCTGTGGCAGAGGTGAAGACTATCGAGGGAGAACACGGTATGGTCACCACCATGCCACCAGACATTGTTAGCCAAACAACATGGAAAGGGCCCAAGCACCCCCACCCCCTCTGTCTCCTCTTTCCTCCGCTAGTTAACTCATACATAGCAGTCATTTATATCAGGCAGACAGTACTGTGACGAGGAAGAGTGAGAGAAGAGTGAGTATGGATGACTCCAAAAGTACTGACACGAGGAAGAGCAGGGCAATGAAGAGTCCTACGTGGAACCAACATGAACATACTAGCTATTCGAAGGTAGAGAGTCAATCTGCCATAAGAACTGACAAAGGACTCTCCTCAATGGCAGTCCTGCCCCGGAGGAACATTGCGCTGGGGAGCGAAGCCACACACAGGACTTGCTGCAGACCCGAACGCCTGGAATGTGTAGGCAAGGAGCGAGAAGGCGGAGAAAAGCCAAGACTTGCCTGAATTCTGGGGAACCTGACATCCGATGGCAGAAAGGCAGCCATCTGAGTGATCCAGGTGGGACTCGACGTGTGGGGGGAAACCAGCATGGTGGATTCACCGAAAGCCAAGAGCAGACTGCAAGAGCCCAGGGGAAGCTACAGAAGCTTACTGGTGTTGCAGAGAACTGGAACCCTTGCGGACCAGGCCTAATTAAGAGACACTATAAAGCTGAGAGAGGGGTCTGGGACCCGAATTCTGAGGGACTGAGAGAATTACACATGCAAGATAACGCCTGGCAGGATAGTGAACTGGGCTTAAGCAAGTGACATTACAGAGCTGAGAAGGGGGTCTGGGACCCAAATAACGAGAAGAGAAGACCAGGGGATGAGGTGAGAAGTATATCCTTTGGCAAAAGACAGAAGAAGAGCAAGCGAGAAGAGAATGATTTGCTAACAAAAGTCAAGAGAAGATCGGCGGAAGAGAAAGAAATCATTTGACACACATTATGAGATGACCAGAGGAAAGAGGATATATCCTTTGGCAGAAAGCTCGACAATATTGATGCTATTGAAATTTGAGCCTAAAGAAAGCTTGGGGAAGGGAGACAACTTTCCAGTCTTGTTTTGGAACTTCAAGCAAATCACTTCAGAAGGTCTGCGGAAGAGGGACCTCCTCCCCATTTGTGGAAGAATACGGAAAAGCATAGTGACGACTAGGGGAAGAAGGATATTCCGGATATGTGGAGGCGCACTCAATGTTATAAAGTTAATTGGAATAGTATATTGCAATTAAATAGTTCTTGAGTTTATCTTATGGGTGCTCCCAATTAGTAGAGGACTACCTCTACTTGAACAAATTTAAAAAACAAATGGTACAACGATAACCTTGTTGTGCAAACTGGGGCACAGCACAGGGCAAAACAAATTTTGCTACTCAAATCAATACATTTTTTTTAGAATATTCCGGTTCAATTAGTTATTCATTTTGTGCAAATTCATTCATATTCATTCATATTCCACATCCTTTATATGAAAGAAAACATTTATTTTTGTATTTCACACATTTCCTAGTAATAAAAATCAAAGTTATACATCATAAACAAGGTATTGACATATTAATCCATATGTTTTTACAAAACAAGTTACAATTACATCTTTTACAGATTTTTCATATGTTTCCAACTCTTGTTTGTTCCCATGATCCAATAATCCTGATAGGTCTCCCAATGAAGTTTCCTATCTTTCAACTACGCGTTTCTGGCAATTAATGCCCCTCTTCAGGTTTAAGAGTATTGGATTATTTTCTGTAAAACATAAATCGGTATATCTATATTACTTAATTTGTAAAAAGTTTCATTAATCAGATTAAATACACTAATAGTGGCTCTGTTCAAATAAACTAACCTTGGAATTCTTCTCCCTCTCTCAGGAAAAGCTTGTTGCCCCTACAGGGTAAATTTCAAAGGGTGATAAATGAAGATAGAAAATGTTTCACTCTTGAGTGATCTGAATTAAGAGAGGCGGTGGTGCACAGAGGGACCAGTCGCTGTTTAAGGCGCTGGGTCCCCCTGCGTACCACTAAATTCATACAAGTTCTAAGTGCGGTGCGGTGCGTTATTTTTAAGATAACAGGTATCACTCACCACTTGTGGAGTACTCCTGTCTGTTGGTAATAGCTCCTATCTTCTTTGATTGTCGCTTCGATTTAAGAAGAACCCTGAGAATAAATCACGTGTGGTCCTTTTAAGTTTACCTAAATATAGTTAACACATTTAGATTTGTGTTTTTGTTTGATGGGCCACTGGATTGAATCATTTCATACCTTTTGATTATGCACGATCTAGTTTACTGCTGCCGAGTTGTGCCAGTCTTGTAGTTCTCGCAGGGTTAACGGTCGACCCGCCGTGTTTCACGCTTTAAGTCATTCTTAACCCCTGCAATAATGGGATACTATTAGAACTCAGTAGTAGAGCTACAACTAAGTGCCACTTTCAATAGCTAAATGCGCGATCCAATGTGTAGATAGATTTTTACCTGTTAAGGAAGATCAGCGTGCATCTAGGTGCTGCCGCGTGTGCTCGTTCACTGGGAAAATCGGAGACGCCGGGCTGCAGCGCGTGTCACTAAGCAACCACGGCAGTTCATCGTCCATTTAATAAACAATATACTGTTGGATGTTACTGCGGGCGCCATGTTGGGAGAACACAGATGTTAAGCTAAATCAAAAGCCCTCTTTCTAAGTGGCTATGACTACTCGAGATTCTCATATAGACTTAACGTCTCCCCACTAGATGAAATAATCTCAATACGTGTGCATGGAATAATTAGGAGGCATAGAAAAGTTACGTAATACAACGCAATGAGAATATTAATTATATATTCTCCCTCAACACGCAAAAATTCTTCCTATTGTCCTTTCATTTATTGTATGATGGAAGTAAGAAATTATACCGTAACATAGTTTTTCGTTTTATGTATCACGTGACCTTTCACTCATTGAGACACATTTGGCAGGCATCATTGCGGCTGAAACAATTCAAATAACATTACATAGTCAGATAAGACTGAATTGTTGAACCAATTTGAATCTAGACACATTGTTCTTTTTTACATTATCTTTCTTTTGCTGTTGGAAGTGTATATTGCAAATATGTGGTTACTCATTTAAAACTAAACATCACGTGACACTTCAATCATAAAGGCACAATAAAAAGCATTTTCACATCATGACAAGGGGGTCGCTGTCTTTTAGCAACAATGTCCTGAAACTTACTCGAGTTCTTCTGTAAATCTTCGATCTTACTGCCACAGATATAAAAGGTTCTAGTGATAAGGAGGAACTCATCACGTCACATTAGTCACTTGTTCCTGTCCATTCATCTTTGAAAAGATGCCTATAGGTAACAATTCAGATCCCAATCTAAATTCATCCCTCTGGGATACATTGTGTTGAGCTTCTTGCCAGAAATACGAACTGGGGCAAGCCCAGATGGCTATATTTGAAGAAATGAGTAGAAAACTACAGTACCCAGTAGGCTTGGGGGCGAATGTAGTTGTTTCAGACTCCCGCCACTAGCCAGCTGCAGGTAATTGGGGCGTTTACTAAACCGCCGGCCGCCTGGGCACGGGTGCTGATAATTGTTGATTATACAGCACAGGCAGTCACAGCGTTTCGCTCTCGGAGGAAGGATGCAGGAGAGATCGCATTTTGCTTGGAGTCATGCTGCGGTACGCGGGAGTAATTCGAGTGGAGACATGGTTTGTAACTTAACACGCGGAACCCTTGCTACATGGTGTGACGATTGCTGCACTGGTGGTTTCCTCGGCAATGGACGTCTCGTTCACGGAGGTTGAAGGCGCTACTACTGGAAGTCCGGGTGCGCTCACGAGGCACCCGGACAACAAGATAAGTGCTGGTGTTTTCTGTTACATGTTTATTCCACAAGGGTGTTAAGTTCCATTCCTTGTTGGAAGTGTTTAAGTTTGGAGAGACGTATTACAGGGACGCTACTCTCACTCTTGGGTGGGTCTATGATTGGCAATAGACCTTTGCCTTAAGGGTGATTGTATTCAGATATATCTATATATATATATCATTACCAGGGACTTCACGCTTTCATGCTCAGAGTACCCAAATGACTGTGCAACTAGCCAGGACCATGGGTACCATTCTCTGAATGCAGAGTGCAGAGTTCTATCCTCATTTTGCTGCGTTTTATGTTGTTATGTTGCTTGCCTGCCCTTCGGGCCGTGTGTTCATGTCTATCTCATATGGGAGCAGTTCCCTTGTTTATGTCACACCGCTTACTGCTTATATGTGTTCATATCAAAGCTGATGTACTATGTTAAGCAATTACGTTTATATGCATGTTCATGAGTTCTGGTGAGTCTGTAGTAGGTGGTGTTCAGGATCAGGGATACAAACTGGTGATAAGGTGTACGTAGGAATTGTGAATTGTATGTTATCTCCCCTCCTTTCCTTTGTCAATCCACACCCTTTCCCTAACTCCGTCTTCCCCCCATTGGCTGCCACGTGATTATCTGTTATATTACTATTCAGACGCCCGTGCCAACCACGGTGGGAGGGTCGATCTATTCGGCTTCTGTGGTTCGGGAGAGGGGGTCGATCCCCTATCATCCCTTACGGTTTTGACATAATTATCAGCCCCCTATTGGGGTAATTGAACCACCCAGGCCAAATGGATTTGAATCCTCCCTCTTTAGCAGAAGTGCTAAAGGCTTTGCAGGACATTCAAGGGGAACTGGCACATGCAAAACAGGAGTCAGACATTTTGAAAGCTCAGGTGCAAGGTTTGGTAGCCCAGAGGACTCCCTTGGAGACTGCCGGTCCATCCAGAGGGAGTAGTGCCGAAAACACGTCCACAGTGATAGTTCAGCAGCCAAGTAGTGTACCTTTGGCGGCCCCAGAACGATTTACTGGTGACCCCAGGAAGTTTATGACATTCTTAACACAATGCAGATTACATTTTTTGTGTAAACCTTCGGCCTTTGAATCCATCCAGGCCAGAACCGCATTTGTAATATCATATCTAACAGGGGATGCTGCAGCCTGGGCCATGCCATTAGTACAAAAAGACGACCCATTATTGTATAACTGGGATGGGTTCTTGGCAGAATTTGGATGACTGTTTGATCGTAGAAAAATTTATTTGGCCCAAGATAAGGAATTACTGGCATTAAAACAAGGAACACGAGATTTGGTATTTTATGTCACTCAGTTTAACCGATTAGTAATAGAAACAGATTGGCCAGAAAATAATTAGACTGTATTTTTTATCAGGGATTGAGAGAAGAACTAAAAGATGCTATGGCACAAGTGTAACCACATCCTGCCTCGTGTACCGCTATGATTGATTTGGCATTGAGATTAGATCACCGTATGAATGAAAGAATGGGAGACAAGAAGAGACCCGAGGTGGTACCTTTTGCACGATTAGACAAGGGTAGAGGTATGAGGAGTAACGAAGGAGAGCCGATGCAAATTGGGGGAGTCAGGGGCCCATTGTCAGTGGCAGAAAAAGAACAACGCAAGGCTAATAACCTATGCTTGTATTGCGGACAACCAGGTCATTTTTTCAGAACATGTCCCAACACACCCAAGAGAGGTATTAAAAATGAAGGGAACAAGGTGGAGGTGGGAAAAGGATTGGGCCGGCCGTAGGGGGAACTCCGGTGTCAGGCCCTATTTTCAACAAGTTCCCCAGTTGGGCAGCAAATACGGTAGCAAAGAATAATTCTCATGTATACTTATTGGTAACATTATTATTTGCTTGTACAAAACAATTGGTGTCAGCAATGGTGGATTCAGGTGCTACACGGAATTTCGTGGACATCAGTTTGGCCAAGAGGTTGGGTTTACCTTTGAGAGAGAAAGTGCAGGTGGAAGGGGTACAGTCGGTAGATGGGTCTCCCTTGATTTCGGGTCCTATTTGCCAACAAACTGAACCACTTCAGATGAGGTGTGGATCAGGCAATGAAGAAGAGATTGGCCCTCATTACAACCCAGGCGGTAAGTGTTTAATGGCGCCGTAAAGAGCGTCGGCGCCGTTAAACACTTACCGCCTGATTACAAGGTCCCTTAGCGGGATGGTGACTTTAACGCCTGCTTTTTGCAGGCGTTAAAAACCAACCCGCTAAGGGACCTTGGCGATAATTACGGCAACCGTAATTTACGGTGCCGTAATTATCGCCTTCCCCATTCCCATTATGCCCTATGGGGCAAAAATGGGAATGGGGAAGGGGCCATTGGTGAATGGGGAATTACCGCCCCACTCACCTTGTAATGGGGCAGTAATTCCACCATCCACCATGGTGGAATCGTAACCTTAGCGGCATGGACCATGGTGCGAATAGCACCATGGTCCTCCGCCAAGGTTGTAATGATGGCCATTGTGTTTGACTTGATAGCAGCACCTCAGTTTGGACTTATTCTAGGTATGCCCTGGTTGGTAAAGCATAATCCTAGTATTAATTGGGTCACGAGAGAGGTGAAGTTTGAAAAGGCAGTATGTGGAGAACATTTGGAGGAAGAAATTGTTCCGGCTCTGTTTTTAGCAGATCAAGCATTTGACATTCAAAAGGTGGGTTCTGTAGTTGCTGGTGTTCCAGAACCATACATGGAGTTCGCCGGAGAGTTTGACAAAGGGAGAGCTGAAAGGTTGCCCCCTCATCGCTCCTATGATTGTGTGATTGAATTGGAACCTGGGGCCAAGTTACCATGTAGCCGCATTTATGCATTAACCGAGAAGGAGAATCAACATTTAAGAGAATATTTGGATGATATGTTAAAAAGGCCTTTATTAGGCATTCTACTTCTCCTGTCTCATCACCTTTATTTTTTGTGCCGAAGAAAGGGGGTACACTCAGAACCTGCATTGATTACAGAGCCCTGAACAAAGTAACCATAAACAACAGGTATCCATTGCCATTGATTTCAGTACTGCTGGATCAGGTAAAATCAGCAGTGGTATACACAAAATTGGATTTGAGAGGTGCATATCATTTAATTCGTGTTAAGGAGGGAGATGAGTGAAAGACTGCTTTCAGGACGAAGTTCGGTTTGTTTGAGTATTTAGTTATGCTTTTTGGTTTGTGTAATGCCCCTGCTGCGTTTCAATACTTTATGCAGGAAGTGTTGAGTGAGTTTTTGGACATCTTTGTTATTGTTTATATTGATGGTATTCTGATGTATTCATCTTCTGAGGTTCAACATCGAGATCATGTGAGAGCCGTGTTGAAAGAATTGCAGGACTACGAGTTATGTGTTAAATTGGAAAAATGTAAATTCAATACCAAAAAAGTAGAATTCTTGGGATTCATATTAACACCTTTGGGTATTGTAATGGACAAGAAAAAGGTACAAGCAGTTTTGGAGTGGCCAGTACCTAAATGTGTCAAAGACATTCAGTCATTTTTGGGGTTTGCCAATTTTTACAGATGATTCATTGTGAATTTTTCTCAAATGGTTACGCCAATTACTAAATTGTTAAAGAAATCATCAGGGTTCTGTTAGTCTCAGGAAGCAGAGAAGGCGTTCCAAGAATTGAAAGATGCATTCACGTCTGCTCCCGTGTTGAGACATCCAGATTCGGAAAGACCTTATCAAGTGGAGACAGACGCCTCTAACGTTGCAGTTGTGGCTGTGCTGTCTCAACAGGATGCGGAAGGCATTTGGCATCCATTTGCATTTTTATTCGAGAAAGCTAACCAATTGTGAGAAAAACTATTCCATTACTGATAAGGAACTGTTGGCTATTAGAGCAGCATTTTTGGAGTGGAGGCATTATTTGTTGGGGTCAAAACATCAAGTGGTGATCCTGACAGATCATACAAATCTACAATATTTTAAAACAGCACATACCCTCAGCCAGAGACAACTGCAATGGTCTCAATACTTCAATGAATTTGATTTCTTGGTAACTTTTAGGCCAGGAAACAAAAATGGTAAGGCCGATGCATTGTCCAGGCAACAACATTCAGAAAACATGGTGACAGAAGTAGGAACTATCCTGCCAGTGGAAAGAGTGGTAGGAGCCATCACTAATGGGTTGTTGCAGCAACTAAAACAAGAGATGAGGAAACAAAAGAGTGGCAATGGGGGCAGAAAGGATCACTAGAAACTGTCAAAGATGGTCTTCCGTATTACGCAGGGAAGTTATATTTGTTGACTCTTGCATTGCAGACGAAGGCATTACACTGGTGCCATAATTCACCATTGGCTGGACATTCTGGGGGAAAAAAGACACAGGAAATGTTAGAAAGATATTTTTGGTGGCCCACTTTGAGAAGAGATACCATGAAATAAATTCAAAGATGTGAGACGTGCATATGTAGTAAGACTGATCATGTAAAGAAAGCAGGATTACTGCAACCACTGCCTACCCCGGAAAAGATTTGGTCTCATATTTCAATGGATTTTATAACTGACTTGCCTCCTGATAACAAATATGATACTATTTGTGTAACAGTAGATTATTTGTCCAAACAAGCCCATTTTGTACCTTGCCGGGGAATCCCTGGAGCGGGTGAACTGGCGAAATTATTTCTGCAACACATTGTTAGGTTACATGGATTGCCTCAAAGCATTGAGTCTGACAGAGGTTCACAGTTTACCTCCAAATTTTGGCGGGCTTTTTGTCGATTGTTGGGCATAGAGTGTGCATTGTCTACCAGTTACCATCCTCAGACTGATGGGCAAACGGAGAGGGTAAATCAAACGTTGGAGAAGTATTTACGATGTTACTTGCATGAAGGAATAGACTCATGGGTGCAAGCTTTGTGGTTAGCAGAGTTCACTTATAACAATACCGAGCATGCTTCCTTGGGAATGGCCCCTAATGAATGTTTATATGGACAGGTACAAAATATGTTGCTTGAAAGGCTACCAGAGGTGGAAACATTGCCAGTATTGCAGGAAAGAAAGGAGTGGCTTATGTCTATTAGAAAAAGGGATATAGATAATTTGCAACAAGCAAAAGGGGAATACAAGAGACAAGCATATAAAAAAGATGTGAGGCACCTAGCTATAATGTAGGTGACAGAGTTTGGTTATCTACACGCAATTTACCCATGGTGGGGTCTCGTAAATTTACACCAAGATTTATCGGTCCCTATGAAATTGTAAAATTTGTGTCAACAGTGGCTGTTAAATTGAAATTGCCTGCTACATTAAAGATACATCCTGTGTTTCATGTGTCTCTCCTTAAACCCGCAGTTCCTGGGACACGTGTAAAGAGGCCTCCTGCTATTGTTAAGGGATAACAGACTGAATACGAAGTCAAGAAAATCCTGGATTCCAGACGAAGACATCAAACATTATGGTACCTTATTCAATGGACAGGGTACGACCTGAAAGACTGTTCATGGGAGCCGGCTAGTTCAGTTCACGCTCCACGTTTGGTAAGACAGTTTCATGCACGTCATCCTGAAAAAGCAGGTCCTGGGAAGAGTCCTGGGAGAGGCCCTGGGAGAGGAGGTACTGTCAGAAATGCGAACTGGGGCAAGCCCAGACGGTTATATTTGAAGAAATGAGTAGAAAACTACAGAACCCAGTAGGCTTGGGGACGAATGTAGTTGTTTCAGACTCCCGCTACTAGCCAGCTGCAGGTAATTGGGGTGTTTACTAAACTGCCGGCCGCCCATGCACGGGTGCTGATAATTGTTGATTATACAGCACGGGCGGTCACAGCATTTCGCTCTCGGAGGAAGGATGCAGGAGAGATCGTCATTTTGCTTGAAGTCAAGCTGCGGTCCGCGGGAGTAATTCCAGTGGAGACATGGTTTGTAACCTAACACGAGGAACCCTTGCTACATGGTGTGACGATTCCTGCACTGGTGGTTTCCTCGGCAGTGGGCGTCTCGTTCACGGAGGTTGAAGGTGCTACTACTGGAAGTCTGGGTGCGCTCACGAGGCACCCGAACAACAAGATAAGTGCTGGTGTTTTCTGTTACATGTTTATTCCACAAGGGTGTTAAGTTCCATTCCTTGTTGGAAGTGTTTAAGTTTGGAGAGACGTATTACACGGACGCTACTCTTACTCTTGGGTCTATGATTGGCAATAGACCTTTGCCTTAAGGTTGATTGTATTCAGATATATCTATATATATATATATATCATTACCAGGGACTTCACGTTTTCATGCTCAGAGTACCCAAATGACTGTGCAACTAGCCAGGACCATGGGTACCATTCTCTGAATGCAGAGAGCAGAGTTCTATCCTCATTTTGCTGCGTTTTATGTTGTTATGTTGCTTGCCTGCCCTTCGGGCCGTGTGTTCATGTCTATCTCATATGGGAGCTGTTCCCTTTTTTGTGTCACACCGCTTACTGCTTATATGTGTTCATGTCAAAGCTGATGTACTATGTTAAGCAATTACGTTTATATGCATGTTCATGAGTTCTGGTGAGTCTGTAGTAGGTGGTGTTCAGGATCAGGGATACAGACTGGTGATAAGGTGTACGTAGGAATTGTGAATTGTATGTTATCTCCCCTCCTTTCCTTTGTCAATCCACACCCTTTCCCTAACTCCGTCTTCCCCCCATTGGCTGCCACGTGGTTATCTGTTATATTACTATTCAGATGCCCGTGCCAACCACGGTGGGAGGGTCGATCTATTCGGCTTCTGTGGTTCGGGAGAGGAGGTCGATCCCCTATCATCCCTTACGGTTTTGACACTTCTCAATCCAGAATATCTCTCGTTGTTGCAACAATTTGGTGATGTTGCCTCCTCTTTTTGGTAATTTTACCTGCTCCAAAATGACAAACTGAATTTGTGCAATGGAATGTTTTGCAGTGTCGAAGTGTTGGGCTGCTGGAGATTTCACTGAGTGTTTCTGAATGTTTGATTTATGTTCACCCCACCGAATTTTGGCTTTCCTGGTAGTTAGTCCAATGTAGTATAAGCCACATGGGCACTTTATACAATATATTACATTTTTGGCGTCACAAGTCGAGGTGTGTTTCATAGAAATACTTTGTCCGGTATGTGGATGATTTATGGAATTACCTTTCATTACGTTATTACAGGAACTGCAGTTATTGCATGGTATAGTCCCCCTATAAATTTCCTTTGTTGGACAATATCTTTGACTGAAATCAGATTTGATCAGTTGATCCTTTAGTGATCTGCTTTTGGTATATGCAAACAAGGGAGGTGATGGAAATCATTTGGAGACTCTTGCATCCTGGGACAATATTTCCCAATTCTTTCTGATTATTTTCTTAATTGTGCCGCTTTGCTGTGAGTAAGTGGTTACATATACTAACTCAGCTGTCGTGTTTTTTGCTTTTGTCGTTAATGATTCTTGTCTTGTTATGTTCTTCACTTGCATTGCATGTTTGTTTAATAGTTCATTGTTGTATCCTCTCTTGAGGAATTTTTCTTTGAGAGCTGCTGATTTCAATTCATATTCATCTTCCTCTGAGATGATGCGTCTGTATCTTAAGAACTGACTTAGAGGGATACTTGAGATGGTGTTCCTAGGATAGAAGCTCATAGCCAAAAGGAGACTATTCCTATCCGTTTCTTTTGTGAAGATCGTTGTTTCTAATTTGTTGTTTTTCAAATAGACCTGGACGTCTAAGAACTCCATGACAGTCCGACTGTATTTGTACGTAAATTTAATCCATGGGGCTAAGTTGTTCATGAAATCAAAGAACTTAAGAAGCTCTTCTTCTTCTCCGCTCCAAATGCCAAACAGATCATCTGTGAATCTCGTAAGAAATTTAAGTTTGTCTTTCCATCTTGGATTGTTAATTACTTGTGTCTCTTCCAAGTATGACATGTAAATATTCACATAACTTGGGGCCATTACAGCCCCCATTGATGTACCTGATATTTGGACAAAGTATCTGTCTTTGAAAGAAAAGAAATTGTTATTTAGAACAATTGTCAGGAGTTTCAAGATGAAGAGACGGTCACTTTTCACTGATACTGTAGTATTTAATAACATCCATTCTACAGCTTCCAACCCAGCTTGGTGTGTTATTTTGGTATATAGGCTTGTTACGTCCATAGAAAATAGAATGTCCTTATTTGTGTCGAAAGTAACTTCTCCGAGTTTCTTCAGAAATTGATTAGTGTCTTTGATATATGTAGTACATTCTTGTGCAAGAGGTTGAATAATTCTGTCAATATATTGGGCAATTGGTTCGAGTAAACTGTTGTTTGCTGCAATTATTGGACGTCCTGGGGGTTCCATCAAATTTTTAGGAATTTTTGGTAAAACATAAATGACAGGTGTCAATGGATGAGTATTAGTAAGGAAACTTTTGGTTTTGTGGGTGATGATCTGTTCCACTTCGGCTTCTTCTAGTGTCTTCTTGATGATTTTGCGTACTTGTTCTGTCGGATCTTGAAAAATGTCCAAGTATGTGTCTTGATCATTCAATTGCCTTTCAACCTCAGCTTTGTATTTGTTGGTGTCCATGATGACTAGGGCACCCTCTTATTAGGAAATGGCCTTCCTCCCCTTTGTTGGTCTTTTTGTTGATAATAATCCTTCCACGAGTATACTAAGTCTAATTTATAATCTAAGGTGTCTCGCCTGAATTTCCTAATTTTCTTGGATTCAATTTCTCTTTGGTAATTTTCCAATTTTGTATCTATTTCCGTCAGTAAAGTTGTTAGTTCTTCTTTGGTCATGTAATTTGCTAAAGACTTTTTGGTACTTTCCTGATCAACTTCTATGGACGTAAGTGATTTTGACAGTTCTTCAATAGTTAGTATCATCAAATCTAATGAGCATTTATTCAAAATAAGTCTCCATCTTTTCACAAATTCAGGATTCTCTTTGCATAAGGTGGGCTACATTAAAAATGTAATATATGGTATAAAGTGCCCACGTGGCTTATACTACATTGGATTAACTACCAGGAAAGCCAAAATTCAGTGCGGTGAACATAAATCAAACATTCAGAATCACTCAGTGAAATCTCCAGCAGCCCAACACTTCGACACTGCAAAACATTCCATTGCACAAATTCAGTTCGTCATTTTGGAGCATGTAAAATTACCAAAAAGAGGAGGCAACATCACCAAATTTTTGCAACAACAAGAGATATTCTGGATTGAGAAGCTCGACACAATGTATCCCAGAGGGATGAATTTAGATTGGGATCTGAATTGTTACCTATAGGCATCTTTTCAAAGATGAATGGACAGGAACAAGTGACTAATGTGAAGTGATGAGTTCTTCCTTATCACTAGAACCTTTGATATCTGTGGCAGTAACATCGAAGATTTACAGAATTACAGAAGAACTCGAGTAAGTTTCAGGACATTGTTGCTAAAAGACAGAGACCCCCTTGTCATGATGTGAAAATGCTTTTTATTGTGCCTTTATGATTGAAGTGTCACGTGATGTTTAGTTTTAAATGAGTAACCACATATTTGCAGTATACACTTCCAACAGCAAAAGAAAGATAATGTGAAAAAGAACAATGTGTCTAGATTCAAATTGGTTCAACAATGCAGTCTTATGTGACTATGTAATGTTATTTGAATTGTTTCAGCCGCAATGATGCCTGCCAAATGTGTCTCAATGAGTGAAAGTTCACGTGATACATAAGACGAAAAACTCTGTTATGGTATAATGTCTTACTTCCATCATACAATTAATGAAAGGACAACAGGAAGATTTTTTGCGTGTTGAGGGAGAATATATAATTAATATTCTCATCGCGTTGTATTACGTAACTTTTCTATGCCTCCTAATTATTCCATGCACACGTATTCAGATTATTTCATCTAGTGGTGAGACGTTAAGTCTATATGAGAATCTCGAGTAGTCATAGCCACTTAGAAAGAGGGCTTTCGATTTAGCTTAACATTCGTGTTCTCCCAACATGGCGCCTGCAGTAACATCTAACAGTATAGTATTTATTAAATGGACGACGAACTGCCGCAGTTGCTTAGCGACACGCGCTGCAACCCGGCGTCTCCGATTTTCCCAGTGAACGAGCACTCACGGCAGCACCTAGATGCACGCTGATCTTCCTTAACAGGTAAAAAGCTATCTACACATTGCATCGCGCATTTAGCTATTGAAAGTGGCACTTAGTTGTAGCTCTACTACCGAGTTCTAATAGTATCCCATTATTGCAGGGGTTAAGAACGACTTAAAGCGTGAAACACGGCGGGTCGACCGTTAACCCTCTGAGAACTACAAGACTAGCACAACTCGGCAGCAGTAAACTAGATCGTTCATAATCAAAAGGTATGAAATGATTCAATCCATTGGCACATCAAACAAAAACACAAATCTAAATGTGTTAACGATATTTAGGTAAACTTAAAAGGACCACACGTGATTTATTCTCAGGGTTCTTCTTAAATCGAAGGGACAATCAAAGAAGATAGGAGCTATTACCAACAGGCAGGAGTACTCCACAAGTGGTGAGTGATACCTGTTATCTTAAAAATAACGCACCGCACTTAGAACTTATATGAATTTGGTGGTACGCAGGGGGACCCAGCGCCTTAAGCAGCGACTGGTCCCTCTGTGCACCACCGCCTCTCTTAATTCAGATCACTCAAGAGTGAAACATTTTCTATCTTCATTCGACAGCCTTTGAAATTTACCCTGTAAGGGCAACAAGCTTTTCCTGAGAGAGGGAGACGAATTCCAAGGTTAGTTTATTTGAACAGAGCCACTATTAGTGTATTTAATCTGATTAATGAAACTTTTTACAAATTAAGTAATATAGATATACCGATTTATGTTTTACAGAAAATAATCCAATACTCTTAAACCTGAAGAAGGGCATTAATTGCCCAAAACGCATAGTTGAAAGATAGGAAACTTCATTGGGAGACCTATCAGGATTATTGGATCATGGGAACAAACAAGAGTTGGAAACATATGAAAAATCTGTAAAAGATGTAATTGTAACTTGTTTTGTAAAAACATATGGATTAATATGTCAATACCTTGTTAATGATGTATAACTTTGATTTGTATTACTAGGAAATGTGTGAAATACAAAAATAAATGTTTTCTTTCATATAAAGGATGTGGAATATGGAAGAATATGAATGAATTTGCACAAAATGAATAACTAATTGAACCGGCATATTCTAAAAAAAATGTATTGATTTGAGTAGCAAAATTTGTTTTGCCCTGTGCTGTGCCCCAGTTTGCACAACGAGGTTATCCTTGTACCATTTGTTTTTCACATTTGAAGAAGGATATTCCCCCATCCTTTATGAACTGCCTAAAAACACCACAAAGGAGGGAGTCATCCTGTTATAGTCAGCATGTAGCCTACTTTATAGGTTTCTTTTGAAGCATAAGAGACGGAAATAGGTTTAGATAGGTAGGATAGGGGAGAGTGAGCAGCGAGTGAGTTGCACTCTGGCAGTCCCCTACAGTCAGTCTGTGTGTTTACTGTGTTGATCATTTGGAAGGAGGAGCTGCGGCATAAACAACTGTCCCTCTCACGGAGCGAGTCGCATAGAGTGAGTTGTAGACTGGCAGTCCGGTCAGCCGGACAATGTGGCAAGGCCAGAGAAGGCTCGGCTTGGTCCGGATACTGTGTATAAAAAGCCCATCACCGGGAGAGAAGGATTTAACCCAGCGAGTTTGGATGCCTATGAATTGTTTTCTTTGATCTATGCAAAAGGGTAAGAGCAACTTGCCATTGACATTATCGTACTATAGGAGCCGGCTAAACTATTAACTTCGATCTTGTTGACTTACGAGCTGGGTGACTGTGGGGTTGGGATTTCATAATATTTGTTACCCTCACCCTTGGAGCCATTCAGCGGGACTTGTGCGAGGAACTCATAACAGGCACAACAAGCAAGAGTTTTCTAACAAAATGGGGGTGGACACGCCACTTTCGCACATTTGCAAACACTTCCCCCTATACAGTGATAACATAAAGAAATATCATGGCCAGTAGGTAATGGAGATTAAAGGGGAGGGGTCATCTCCGGCTTGGCCAGAAGAGGGATCTTTTGATAAAACACGACTAGACCACGTCGCTACTCACTTAAATGCTAAGTACAAAGTAAAGCAGTTACAAAATAGGAGGGAAGTATTAGATTTGTGGAGGATGTTCGATGAAACGCCCCCTACAAACAATAGAGGAGAGAACTCAGAGCACACTGCAATTCCAAGTGATGACACCAAAGATAAGGGCAAGGAAGGTGAAGAACCAAAGAAATTATACCCACTGCTTACAAGGCCCGCAGAGGGCTATTGCGATCCGATATATCTGCTATGGGCGAGTGCACCAGCAACGCCAGTTACTACTGGGCCCCCTCCGTACGTCCCGTCCAACACAAATGCCCCCATTTCGGGCCCCCATGTATTAACAAACATAACTCCTACCCCCACAGTGCCACATGCTCAAGATTTAGGAATGTTACTAACAAATACTCAAGCAGAATTGATTGATCACGCACTTTATGTGAGACAACTTTTCCACTACCAGGTGGGGGACAACCTCCGTTGCTGCCCCCCCTTACATGCTCATCTGCATTACCAGAAGATGAGTGGAAATCTGGAGATTTCCTGTTCCGAGTAGACAGTGCAACAATAAAAAATGTCTGAGTAGAGCAAGAGGAGGAGGGGGAGGGAATAAGCGTGGGATACGATTCCGTAGCATCAGAGAGGGAAGAGGAATGTTGGAGCGACTTTGACGAGTATGATGAGGGAGCAGCGGAAGGGGTGCAGCGGGTCCAATGGGCATCCCCACAGGTAGCAAAACGGGGGAAGAAGGATGGGAAGGTAGGCTTCGAAAGGTTAGGGAGAATAGCATTGGCAAAAAAGAAAGGAGTAAAGGTAAGTAAGGGAAAGACAAAGTCAAAATTGCAGATGCCCCTCATCCATAAGGGAGCAGGAAGGCCCCATTACGTGCCACAGGCACTGATGGACAAAGATAACATATTAAAGACCCTCCCACCACTTTCTGGGGGTGAGGGAAAATGGATATACGCATTCGAAAAGAGCACAGTGGGAGTCCCACTAGCCATAGGAGATAATAAGAGCCTCTGAATATCAGCAGTAGGAGATCAAGCAGACACAGTGTGGGTGAAAGCGTGGTTCCCGGCGGTAACAATGAGTAATGATAGGCATGACAGGGAATCTTTTAACAATGTAAGAACACAGGTATGGGATGCACTACAGAGAACCTTCCCCGATAGCCCTCCCCGATAACCCAGATTTACATTCTGTGATGCAGAGCACCATGGGGGGCAGGCAGGATGCCGTGCAGTTCATTCTCCGTGTGCAAGAGATGTGGCGGGCGGAAACAGGCACAGCCTGGGACCAATCTATCTCCCTATTTTATTTTATAATTAAAAGAGGCCTACCCAAGGAGGTACAGTAGGCTGGCAGAGAAGCCAAGGGATGTCCAGAAATACAAAGCATCATAGTGCACCATTGTAGGAGGATCAAAGAAATAGCTCAGAAAAGATTAGCAGACGAGGAAAAGCTGGTACAAAGCAAACTGGTGAAGGGTGCTGCCGTAACTGCAGCACCATCCACGGAACAGCAGGGAGAAGAGGGGGAAGGATCAGTGGCTCTACATGCTAGAATGGCAGCTACTTGGGCAGACAACGAGCAGTGATATTGGAACGGAGAGGAACCACACATGGGACCCCAGTGGCAAGGAAGGCACTTAAGAGGGTGAGGTGGGTATCGCGGGCAACAACGAGGGGGTGGAGGAGGTTATGGAATGATGGGTTCAAGGGGGGGGCAGGGCCATGTTGGTCATGTGGGAGATGGGGTTACTTTGCGAGGGAATGTCGCACCCGACCCATGATATACTATCCAAACAATTTGGGACAGAGTAATGCCCAGCAGTATGGCCACCCGCATCCGGGGAGACCATATGGCCTACCTATGGGGGGCTACGAACAAAATGCTTCGCACAACAACAGACGCACACCATGTTGCAACTGACCAAGCAACATACCGCAGCACACACAGCCTCGCCCTACCCGGCAAAACCAGGTAACGCACACACACACTTACCCCTTTTCCACAACTGCAAACGGTGCACCAGGACCTCATCATGGAATTTGTGTGCTCGGGGACAACGCTTTCTCGTGTCCCGGGACGAAAATTTATCCAGATTAGGACAGCCCACAGGGAGCTCTTGCGTGTCCAGTCCTATCGACTACCTTGCGCCCAGACGAGGAACCGCTGGTGGGGGCAGAGATAGGAAACCAACTGTTCATTTTTATGGTGGACTCAGGGGTGGAGAAATCATGCCTACATGAAGTCAATTTGCTGTTATCTGGCAAAAAGCTCGAGACGCAGGGTTTCTCTGGGGCTGCGGTCACGGTTCCTTACAGTGAAGAATTTGAATGTCAAAATAGGGGGGAAAACAGTGCAAGCGCCCCTCCTGTATTATGAAAGCTCGCCAGTGAATTTGCTAGACCGCGATTTGCTTAGTAAACTTAACATGACCATAGCATTCACTGAGAGGGGAATTGTGTGCTCCACCCCAGGTGGAGCAATGTTACTAATACACACTGTGGTAAATGAAGTGGCAGTACGACGGATTCCAACAAATGCCGACATGTTTGTCTATGGAAAGTTTTTATCTTGGTGAGGAACCTGTTTGGGGTACCTTTTGGTAGACCTCAGCGCCCTGTTGTGTTTGCAGAAAAGTGTATGAATCTAGGTCGCATCAGCATTGGTAACAACAGAGCCCTTGGTTCCTCCACTCCGTTTGGGAAGAAAAATGGTTTTTGACAGTTACTCTAAATTACACTCATGCGCCCATAACGCCAGAAGAGAACACAAATAGCCTCCTCATTAGTAATCAGTTTCCTTTATATATGTCAAAAGCGTGCCAGTCAGTTACAGACTGCAACGAGGACAGAAACGTACGAACACAGGACTAGCTGGGATTACCCCATTACAGAACCAAATAAGCTGTAAGAATATAAAGTACACCACACAGGACTGGCCCTGATTTGAAAAATACGGAAGTACTGTCGAAACACGTGTTATCACAAAGGGCACGCTTTTTGACATATATAAAGGAAACTGATAACTAATGAGGAGGCTATTTGTGTATTTGTGCGAGAACCTGGAGGAGGATGTTTCCCGGGAATCCGACGAGATGAAAGATGTCTTGAAGATATTGGCCTTCCGGGCGACCAGTGAAGCTGGTAAGGGTGGCGATGATTCTTGCCTTCGATAAGTACGAAGCCGATGGATGCTGCAGAGCAGGTAAGGATGACGATGGTTCTTGCCTTGGACAAGTTCGAAGCCGATGGATGCTGCAAAGCAGGTAAGGATAACAGGGCTGTAACGCTCACCTGATTCCCGTAGAGGCGCCGTTCTTGACTGGGCGTATACCGTATCTTCAAAGGTGATGTGTAACACACGGCTGGCTCTTTGGGCTGGACCTCTGTGCACTGTATGTCTGACTCGAAGGGTAAGATGTCTGCAGATAGAAAATATGGGATTAATGAACTGGGTTATTGAATGTCTCTCTCTTCTTCCCTTTCTCTTCTCCTGTAGAACCCCAAAGGTTAACGCTCTCACCTTAGGTAAGTGAACGCCGTGCTCTCCATCTGCCTCGGGGCAGGGTGCTGTAACCAGTTTCTTCACTGGATATGGGGAGCAGGCCTCTTGACTTCAGAGGACTGCTGTCCGTCGTTTACTGCACGAACGGTAAGTTTCGAGTAATTCTAATGTCTTTAAAAGTCTTTAGTAATGATGTCTCTTGTTTTGCAGGGTTCCGGCGATGGCAGATGACGGGCTGAAGTGAGTTGAAGATGGAGCCCGTGTGATGAATAGAAGCGCCTGGAAGCACGTAAGTAAGCGCTTGTTGCCTGCTTCACGATGCGCTCTAACTGTCTTTTTATTTTGCAGGTACAAGTTCGGAGCGGCTGCAGGGTGCCGGAATACCCACTGGGTTAGATGTGGAAAGGAGTAATGGCACGTGAGTATTAAAGTTCCCCAATGTCTTTAAACGCACCTTGTTTTGTCTTTCAGATGCGGGATGCAGCGCCGAAGGCCTCCGGAGCGTGCGAAGAGTTGGTAAGCTTTTGTCTTTCAGATGCCGGAATGGAGCGCACGAAGAGTAGGTAAGCCTTTGTCTTTCAGATGCCGGAATGCAGCGCGAGGCGTTGGTGACAGCCGATGGACCAGGTAAGTGAAGCGCTGTCACTGAAGACCGTAATGCTAACTTGTTCTTTCTTGTCTTTATAGGTGTTGCTGAAGACTGGATTCAGGATGGTAAGCCTTTTTCCTTAGGCCCAGGATCAGATGCAGAAGACACGATGAGCGTTCTGCTGCAGAGGATGCAGAATAACGCAAAGCAAGATTCATCCATCGGGTGTGGTTTAAATAGCCTCCTGTAGTGCTTAGGTGTCTCTGTCCACAGCACCGCCTAGGTAATAAAAGAGTTCCTGCTTTCCAGAAGAGTTCCAGTGTTCTGAACCTAGGGAGTGGCTCCTGCCCCACCCAACAGGAAAAGTAGTTCCAAACAGAAGAGGATCAGAGGCTCAACTGGCAGGCAAGTAAGCAGCATGGTCTGCTGCAGGTAAGTCCACCCAAGCATTATGAGCCCGGCGCTTCCAGCGCTGGGACTGGGCATATTTATGAGCCTGGTGCCACTAGCACCAGGACCGGGTCCAAAAGGTCCCAATTGGGACTGGTTGGCACTCAGAACCTGGGTTATGGATCTGCTTCCAAGGGAGTTGGGAAAACCCTGACCTTTTGGAAGCAGAGATCATGACAGTACCCCCCCTCAAGGCCCCTCCCAAACCGGGCTTCTCCGGGGGTTTTGGCTTGTCAGGAAATGTTCGGTGAAATCTTTTGATTAGGCGAGGAACGTGGACATATTCAGCAGGTTCCCAGGATCTCTCTTGGGGGCCGTAGCCTTTCCAGTCAATTAGGTAAAATAGTTTAGATTTGGAGATCTTGGAGTCCAGAATGCTTTTGACTTCAAACTCGAGTTCTCCATCAACTAGGATGGGTTTTGGAGATTTAGTTAGTCGGGTTTGAGGTTGCACGGGTTTTAATAGAGAGACGTGGCAGACCGGATGTATCTTCATGTGCGGGGGCAAGTCCAACTTGACCGCTACTGGGTTTACTATGGTAGTGATGGAATAGGGACCAAGGTATCTTGGGTTGAATGTGCGTGGCCCTTTTAGAGGTAGATATTTGGTGGATAACCAGACGTGATCCCCTACTTGATATAGAGGGGCTTCCTTCCGATGTTGATCTGCTCCTTTCTTGTATTGTTTTTTAGCCCTTTGAAGGTGAGAAACAGCTTCCTTAAAGGCTTGGGTGATTGTAGAATGCAGGTAGTCTACTGCTGGTGTTTCAAGATCTTGGAGGGGATCCAACTCCGAGGTTCGAGGGTGACTGCCGTATAAAAGAAAAAACGGGGTTTTCCCAGTTCCCGAATGGACAGAGTTATTGTAGGCATATTCCGCTATCCAAAGGATGTCTTTCCAAGTTTTTTCAGTTTGTTGCAGCATGCAGCGTAAATACTGTTCCAGAGTTTGATTGGTCCTCTCGGTTTGTCCGTCGGTCTGAGGGTGGTGACTGGTCGATAGTCTCACATCAATTTGAGCCGACCGACAGCAACTTCGCCAAAAATGAGAAATAAATTG
This sequence comes from Ambystoma mexicanum, assembly GCF_040938575.1. Lineage (NCBI taxonomy): Eukaryota > Metazoa > Chordata > Amphibia > Caudata > Ambystomatidae > Ambystoma > Ambystoma mexicanum. The sequence goes on along the minus strand of NC_090928.1, from coordinate 265,187,311 downwards.
ACTACCTCGATCCGAAATTAGAACCAAAGGAAAACCGTGCAGTCGGACGATGTTTTCGAGAAATTCTCGGGCCAGAGTTGCTGCTGTTGGCAAGCCTTTGAGCGGAATGAAATGCGCCATCTTGGAGAATAAGTCCACGATTACTAGAATCGTATTGTATCCGGAGCATGGAGGTAGATCGGTGATGAAGTCCATAGAAAGCGTATGCCAAGGGCGAGGTGGGATGTCAATAGGGCGTAAGAGGCCTGCTGGTCTTTCCTTTTGACTCTTGTTTTGGGCGCATACTCCACAGGACATTATAAAGTCTCTGATATCTTTTTTCCAAGACGGCCACCAGAAGTAGCGCTTGATCTTTTCTGAGGTCTTGGCCATACCGGGATGTCCTTCCATTAAAGAATCGTGATAACAAGAGATTACTTTTTTCTGTAAATCTGTGCTGGGCAGGTATAATCGTTCTTGGAAATACAATAAGTTGTCCTTTACTGCAAAGTCCTTTCCCTGCAGATGCCAATTCTGTATGTCTGCTGGAGTTACAAGTTGCTTGGCTTTATCCTTAACTTCCTCTATGGATTGTGTGGCGATTACACCCAGAATTCTTTGTTCGGGAATCATTGGTACAGGTTTAGGGTTGATCAAGTGTTCTTCCACTCCCATCCGAGAAAGGGCATCAGCTTTACCGTTTTTTGTACCAGGTCGATAGGTAATTATGAAGTCAAACTCGGCAAAGAATAATGCCCAACGGAGTTGTCTAGAGGATTGGGCTTTTGCGGTTTTCAAATATTGCAGGTTTCGGTGATCCGTAATAACAGTAACGGTGTGTCGGGCCCCAGCAGATAATGCCGCCAAGCCTTAAAGGCAGACTTGATAGCCAGAAGTTCCTTGTCAGTAATCGTGTAATTGATTTCAGGAGGCGAGAATTTGTGGGACCAAAATGCCACGGGATGCAACTGATTGGTTACCGGGTCCTTTTGTGATAGAACTGCCCCCATGGTAAGGCTTGAAGCATCAGTTTCCACGATGTAGGGGAGTTCGGGGCGAGGGTGTTTTAAGATTGGTGCAGAGATAAATTTAGTCTTCAAATCCTGGAAAGCTTGTTCAGCCTCGGTAGACCATTCAAAACGTTTGTTTTTCTTTAACAAGGCAGTGATGGGCTGGACTATTCGAGAAAATTCGGGGATAAACCTGCGGTAAAAGTTAGCGAAGCCTAACATGCTTTGCACACCTTTTACGGAGGATGGTGATGGCCATTTGAGAACTGCATCGACCTTCTTTGAATCCATACGCACTCTGCTAGGTGATAATATGAATCCCAAGAATTCAACTTCAGTCACGTTGAAAACACATTTTTCCAACTTAGCGAAAAGTTTGTGTTGACGCAATCTTTCGAGGACCATTTTCACGTGTTTCCGATGTTCAGATTCCGATGAAGAATAAACGAGGATGTCGTCAATGTAAACAACAACACACACATCTATGAGCTCTCTGAGGACATCGTTCATAAAATATTGAAAGGTGGCCGGGGCATTGCAAAGTCCGAAGGGCATGACCTGATATTCAAATAGCCCATATTTGGTGCGGAAGGCCGTCTTCCATTCATCGCCCTCTTTTACTCGTACCAAGTGGTAGGCTCCTCTAAGATCCAGCTTTGTATATATGCATGCTTTTCTGACTTGGTCCAGGAGTTCAGGGATCAAAGGTAACGGATATCCATTCTTGACGGTGATCTGGTTCAGGGAGCGATAATCTATACAAGTTCTAAGGTCTCCTTCCTTTTTTGGAACGAAGAACAAAGCTGAAGAAGCAGGGGACTTGGAAGGACGAATAAACCCATTTGCCAGGTATTGATCCAGGTATTGTCGAAGGTGAAGTTTCTCAGGCTCGGTGAGGGCATAAATTCTACTACAAGGAGGAGTAGATCCAGGTATCAGGTCTATCTGGCAGTCATAAGACCTATGAGGAGGTAGAGAGTTAGCCTGATCCTTCCGGAAAACATCTTGGTATTCTAGGTATTCGGGAGGTAACTGGGGAGTCTCTGAAGAAATTGCTGCCAGTGCAACACCAGGTGGAGGGTGACAAGTAGAGACACATTCTGGAAACTGGACCGTTCTTGCTCGCCAATCGATCAGAGGATTGTGTTTCTCTAACCAAGGTATTCCTAGAATAATCTGAAACTGAGGAGCCTTGATCACATCGAACACGATCTTCTCATGGTGTCCATCTTGACTTACTAGCGTCACCTCTTGAGTGGTATGCGTTACTGGCCCGGAGGCTATCTCCGTACCATCCACTGTAGTAATGACGTCCTTTACAGCCTTGGGACAAAGAGTTAGATTCATCCTCAAAACCATTTCATGATCCACATAATTGCCGATGGCACCGCTGTCGACGTAAGCTTCAATTGCATGTAATCGATCCGGATTATCAGGGCTAATGAGGACCATAGGTATCACGAAATGCGAGGTCACGGAACTGGTTTTCACGCTCGGCAAGACTATTCTTGTCGGGCGAGGTCGTTTCCCTGCTCAGAGTTTGTAACTTTGGTAACTGCAGCTCCTACTGCCTTCTTGGCAGGTTTCACCGGACAGTCTCGAAGAAAGTGCCCTGAGTTTCCGCAATAGAGGCATAATTGCAACTGTTTTCTCCTTTCCCGCTCCTTTTGTGTTAGAGGACCTTTCAGGCCCCCTATTTGCATGGGTTCCCCGGAGTCTACTCCTTTGGAAGGAGTTGGCGGTTTGGAAAATACTCGAGCATCAAACTTGGAACGATCGGCCTTCCTGTTCTGCAGTCTGTGATCTATTTGAACGACTAAGTCTATATAGTCCGAACAATCTTGTGGGGGCTTCACTACTTGGGCTAACACATCTTTGAGCTCTCCACGTAGACCTCTATAAAACAGTGTAATCCTTTTGTCCTCAGGCCATTGAGTTTCCACTATCAGTCTGTTGAAAGACGCAATATAAGCCAAAAGGTCTTGATTACCTTGTCGCAACGAAAGAAGCTCATTGTCCAAGGCCTGCCCCTGTGAATGTCTTGCGAACAGTTTTTCCATACTGAGCTGAAAAGCTTGAAAATCATGGAGGACCGGATCATCTTGATTTACTAGAGGGATCGACCAGTCTGCCGCATTGCCACTAAGGTACGAAAGCACGAAAGCTACTTTAGCTTGATCTGTTGGAAAGGCTGCTGGCCGGCATAAGAAATGCAACCGGCACTGATTGATAAATACTGCAAACCTCTTTGGTTCACCAGAAAATCGTTCGGGCGGAGCCAGAGGTACATTCCCAGGTAGGTTGATCTGCACTGGATTCATAGAGGATGTAGAAGGAAGATTTCCCCCAGATGCGGGTAACGGGGTCTGTCCGGCTTGTGACTGTAGCAATTGTCTAGCGAGATCATCTGTTCGCTCCTTGGAAATAATCAGTTCCCTTCTTAGATCGTTCGTTTCCTGATGGGCTGCATGCACTTCTGCCCTTAGTTCCCCAAGTAACTGGGCTAGCTGGTCGGTATCCGAGGTTTCCATAGCGCCTGGACGGGAGTTTTGCGGTAGGCTTTGCGTTCTGTAACGCTCACCTGATTCCCGTAGAGGCGCCGGTCTTGACTGGGCGTATACCGTATCTTCAAAGGTGATGTGTAACACACGGCTGGCTCTTTGGGCTGGACCTCTGTGCACTGTATGTCTGATTCGAAGGGTAAGATGTCTGCAGATAGAAAATATGGGATTAATGAACTGGGTTATTGAATGTCTCTCTCTTCTTCCCTTTCTCTTCTCCTGTAGAACCCCAAAGGTTAACGCTCTCACCTTAGGTAAGTGAACGCCGTGCTCTCCATCTGCCTCGGGGCAGGGTGCTGTAACCAGTTTCTTCACTGAATATGGGGAGCAGGCCTCTTGACTTCAGAGGACTGCTGTCCGTCGTTTACTGCACGAACGGTAAGTTTCGAGTAATTCTAATGTCTTTAAAAGTCTTTAGTAATGATGTCTCTTGTTTTGCAGGGTTCCGGCGATGGCGGATGACGGGCTGAAGTGAGTTGAAGATGGAGCCCGTGTGATGAATAGAAGCGCCTGGAAGCACGTAAGTAAGCGCTTGTTGCCTGCTTCACGATGCGCTCTAACTGTCTTTTTATTTTGCAGGTACAAGTTCGGAGCGGCTGCAGGGTGCCGGAATACCCACTGGGTTAGATGTGGAAAGGAGTAATGGCACGTGAGTATTAAAGTTCCCCAATGTCTTTAAACGCACCTTGTTTTGTCTTTCAGATGCGGGATGCAGCGCCGAAGGCCTCCGGAGCGTGCGAAGAGTTGGTAAGCTTTTGTCTTTCAGATGCCGGAATGGAGCGCACGAAGAGTAGGTAAGCCTTTGTCTTTCAGATGCCGGAATGCAGCGCGAGGCGTTGGTGACAGCCGATGGACCAGGTAAGTGAAGCGCTGTCACTGAAGACCGTAATGCTAACCTGTTCTTTCTTGTCTTTATAGGTGTTGCTGAAGACTGGATTCAGGATGGTAAGCCTTTTTCCTTAGGCCCAGGATCAGATGCAGAAGACACGATGAGCGTTCTGCTGCAGAGGATGCAGAATAACGCAAAGCAAGATTCATCCATCGGGTGTGGTTTAAATAGCCTCCTGTAGTGCTTAGGTGTCTCCTTCCACAGCCACGCCTAGGTAAGAAAAGAGTTCCTGCTTTCCAGAAGAGTTCCAGTGTTCTGAACCTAGGGAGTGGCTCCTGCCCCACCCAACAGGAAAAGTAGTTCCAAACAGAAGAGGATCAGAGGCTCAACTGGCAGGCAAGTAAGCAGCATGGTCTGCTGCAGGTAAGTCCACCCAAGCATTATGAGCCCGGCGCTTCCAGCGCTGGGACTGGGCATATTTATGAGCCTGGTGCCACTGGCGCCAGGACTGGGTCCAAAAGGTCCCAATTGGGACTGGTTGGCACTCGGAACCTGGGTTATGGATCTGCTTCCAAGGGAGTTGGGAAAACCCTGACCTTTTGGAAGCAGAGATCATGACAAGGGCAGGATCAGATGAGCGTCACGCTGCAAGGCAGAATAACGCAAAGCATGTGCCCTTGGTCGGGCGTGGTTTAAATAGCAAGGCGGTATCCCAGGTGTCTTTGGGGCGGGCCCCACCCTGAAGGCTAGACCGCAGAATGCAGTTCCCCAGTATTCCGCATGGGGGTGGCCATGCTTGTCCTCTGTTCATAGAAACCCCGTCCCAGCAAGCGTCTCCTATGCCAACAGCGCCAGGACTTGCTCCAAGGCATCCGAGGGGATCCGAATAAGGTCCTTAGGGCCCCGTGAGCCCTTGGTGGGGATAAGGTTGTGACATATGTTTGAACCAATCTTCCTGGATATCTGCAGCAATGTGTTGTTTCGCTGTGTGAGCTGGGAAATGCAATTGCTGGGAGGCGACTTCCAGTAATTTTAAAGGCATCACAACCTTCCCTGTGTCATTTTGTCTCCATAGGAGATCAGTTGGTGACTGAGTGCACCTCCGTTTAGTCCACAATTCCTGTTCCTCTTGAGGTGCTGGTTTCTGAAGCTCTATTGTCTGTGCTATAGAGAGGGTATTGTAGCCGTCCTCTTAAGGTTCTTCCGGTTTCCCTTTGAGCACACATTCTGCGTGCTCATCCTTTTGAAAATGAGCTGCTTGTTTTGCAGTGGCATGCGCCGCCGCATTCCCTAATGATATTTTGTCATTATTATTTGTGTGGGCTTGGCATTTTACCAGGGCCACTACATATGGTTCAGCAAGGGAAGTTATCAATTCATTCAATAACTCAGCATGTTGTACTGAGGGCCCATCCATCTCTCCTGAACCCCCACCTCCTCCAACGAGACAATCCATCATGTATTGTAGTGGTAACGTAAGCTGAATCAGAGTATATTGTTACCACACACCCTTTTGCTGTGTGCAATGCCTCAATGAGTGTCACTAATTCTGCTGCTTGTGCTGAATAATGTATTGGCAATCTTTTTTGTACAAAAATCTCGTACTCCCCCTCTTCTAACCTCACTACTGCTACACCTACATGTTTTTCTCCTGTTTCTGAACAAATAGATGCTGACATATCTACGAAGTACACTTCTCCTTCCTTCAAGGGGTTTAAACTTGCTTTGGGAATGTCGTCTCCTTCACCCTCATAAGTGGCACAATCATGATTTTGCTTATCTTCTACTGTGCATGGCTCTGTCAAAAACATGGCTGTGTTTACCGTCTTACACCGTACTATATGAACATTTGGGCTTGATATGATTATTTCATAAACGGTGGCTCTTTGTGTGGTCAATGTTGATTTTGATCTTTCTAGGATTGCAAACAGGGAGTGCTCGACAAACAACGTAACAGAGCACCCCATTCCAATTGTGTCACTTTTTTCAATAGTGAAGGACACAGCTGCAAGAGTGCAAAACACGCAGAAAAACAAGCTCAATTACCCCTCTTTTAGTCCACCTCGCACTTGGGTCTGGGAAAAGGTGATACGGATAGATTATCTATTTTATCTATCTAAGAGACACATGGGACAAATGTTATTTTCAAGAGAGTAAGCAGAATACAAAACACATTTTTAATCACATCAATATAACAACACAAAAAACAAAATGGGTGCTTTCCACAAGACACCTCACAAGTTTAAATCACATTCAGAGAACTCAGAGATTAAAAAATCCAGCAATAACACATTTTTTCTACTGGTGTGACAGATCACCTTACTGAACTGTTTTCAAATTGTTGGTTATCTCACACAATATTTTAGGGGAACGGACTAAATATACACAGCGTGGCAGTTCTAATGCTGTAGAGGAGAGACACATAGATTGTGATGTCTACAGGATGTCTACATATGTTTCGGCCCACAGATTTACATCAACGCCATCCCTGGTGTTCTGCTGTTCTAGTTATGGCCCTCTTCAGGACAGTATATTGCTTCTGGGGTGACATAGAAGTTCACAGAAACAGATCCCCGGGTTTTTCACAGTTATTCAGGTACTTTATAGACCCTTGTGGTTGGACTAAAGATCAATTACTATAGCAGAGGAAATGAAGGATCACTCTCTCTTTGTGCGTAACGATACGCAACTTAGACGATCACATTTTTGGTTTGTGACAGACATCATGCCGTTGTTGTTTCCTTTCGTCAAGGGGTTTCCTTTTTTTTCCGTTTTACGGACCTGGTGCTTCTTAGGCTGTTTATTTCTAAAGTTGGTGCCGGATGGACAAATAGCCTGCACGCGTAACCGGAGTACGGCTTTGCAATTCAATGTTCTTTCTTTCGTGGTCCTTCTCGCCCACCGTCCTTCTGGTCAGGTCCAGTGGGTTCGGTGATCTTTCAATTCACAGCGGCTTCTTGCTGTCTGCACTGCTAGGGCCTGTTCTCAAGCGAAATGACCTTGCATGACTGAATCAAGGGTACTGCTGTAGTAGACTAATGGCTTGTGACCCAAGGATGTTTTCTGTGTCAGTACTGCTGTCATTAATGTTCCATTGGAGTGTGAGAACAGGTGAATTCCCAATCATAGTCAGGTGTGGCTAGGATGGGTGCTGTGGAAATTAAATCCTTTAGTGTCATGAATGCAGTGTGCATTTCAGGTGTCCATGTGAGTGTGGTGTTGTTTTTCTGGGCTTCCTTTAACACTCCTAAAAAGGGTCTCCTGTAAGCTGTGTAGTCTAGTATCCATGCTCGGCAATCATTACAAATGCAGAGGAATTTCTGCATCTCTTTCACTGTGTCGGGCCTTTCTGCAGCCTGCACTATGGCTGCTCTGTCTGGTATGATTCTCTTCCCATCTTTAGATATCAATTGCACCAAGTACAGCACCTCCGTGAGACAATATTGAAGTTTTTCCTTTATCTACTTTGTACCCTTTGTGGGCCATGCATATTTCCCCTCACTACATACCAGAAGGTCATCACCATCCTCCAATACCCCCGCCTTTGATTATTTGATCGGATAAATCGCTGCTTTACATGGGGAATTAGAGGGTACTATAATACCTTGTTGTAGCAATGCATGCATGGTATCTTTTATCCCTTCCTCTGCTTCCCATGACAGGGGGTATTGCCTAACCCGGGGTATAACTGCTCTGGGTTTGAGTTTTATTTTCACTGGGGTTACTTCTTTTAATAACCCAACATCATTGGGGTTCGGTCCATAGGTTTGGGGGTACCTGCTACAAATCATCATTGCAGAACGACGGCTGAGCACCGACAATGGCCATGAGTGGGTTTGCCACTCCTCTATTTTGTTCAAATAGGTTCTCGCGACCTACAGAACAAAACAAAATCACAGGTTAGCCTCTTGCTAGGACGCTCCCAGCGCCACTTGGCATTCTTCTTACCTGTTCGAACCGGGGTTCGACTCCTACCGCAGCGCTCGCCACCTGCAACAAGAAGCGAGAAAGACAATATTGCAAATTCAACTAAAGACTTTGCTTGCATCTAAAAGACATTGCTTTCGCCTGAAAGACTTACCTGAAAGAAGGAGTTGCAGCCGGTCTGAACTCTGGCCCTCGCCAGTGAAGAAACTCAGTGGAATGGTGCGCACCCCTGCCCAGCGCGGCAGGACGGAGAGCGCACCTTTATAGAGAACAAGTGAGAGACATTCCCTGGGGAACTGCTAGGGGAACCCGGGAGGTGGGTTGCAAGGAAAGAACCGAAGCTTATCTCCCCCTCCTGTCTTCTAGAATCGCCCCTCAATTATCCAGATCCCGGGACAGGCGAAGGGTTCCCGAGAGCATTCCAGCTATTCGAGAGGCGCCCCTGTGGACCAACAAGGTGAGCGTTACAACATACAGGAGCATTTAGCAAAAATATCTCTAGAATGCATTACTTGTCAGACATTTAATTCAGGAATGACACTCAGAACACTGAGAGGAACATTGCACCGCCCCATCGGACCTTTCCGCGAACTGCACATTGATTATGCAGACATGGGAGAAAGGTGCAATGGAGCATGATATCTAATACTGGTGGTCTGTCCCTTCTCAAGATGGGTGGAAGCAGGGCCCTATGCCCATCCAGATGCAAAATGTGTGGCAAAATATTTGGTCAGAGAGGTGTTCCCACGGTGGGGGATATGTGACATCATTAGATCAAACAGCGGCACCCATTTTGTTAACGATCTATTCAAGGAAGTAACTTCCTTACTGGGAATTAAACACAAAATGTGTTTGATTTACCACCCACTGGCTAATGGAATGGTTGAGAAGATCAATGGTCTCCTCAAAAGTAAGCTATTGAAATTATGCCACAGTCTCAATCAAGAATAATTGGGCGTACTGCTTGCCTCTGGCTTTGTTTCAACTACGTACACAGCCTAGTAAAGACCACCACTTGTCCCCCCACGAGACAGTAACTGTTACGCTCACCTAGTCTCTGCGGGTCGTTGGTGCAGGGTGGCAGCCCTCACTGGAAGTGGATCACCCCGGTCAGGCTTCTTCCCCTGCACATATGCTGTGGGCTGCGACAATTGGTGACACTGCTCGTGCGTGGATATGAGAGAACGTGAGAATGCTGCTATGTGACTGTTGTCTCTCTCGAACCCTTCTTCCCAAAGTGTGGTGAGCATGCGCCGACCCATATAGGCTCACCTGTTGATTAATGATGATGAGCTCTCCGTCCTGCTTCTCACTGCAGGGGCGCTTCTTGATGGACCGAGTTCCTTCACTGGCCCATTGTACGTGGCAGCCCAGACCAGCTGTGACTTAGCCACTCTTGATGGTAAGTGTCTTTCAGTTCTATTGTCTCTTCTCGTGGTTGAAATATTTGTATCGTTAATGTCTTTCTTCTGATTTCTTCCACTGGGAAGGATTGCGGCCCAGCTGTGGCCTTTGAGCACGAGGCGAAGCCGGATGGAAGAGGAGAGATTCCGCGATGGTCTGACAACAGGTAAGTGGTGGTTTAAGGTTAAGCGCGAGGTTCGATGGTGGCACAACCTTAAACTGAATGTCTTTAATGTCTAACCTTGTCTTTGGTATCTCTTGCAGGTGCCGTCTTCGTGAATGAAGAGCACGTCGTGCTGCAGTGTCAAGGTCAAGATTTCGGCTTTCACGGGAGGCTGAAGATGGAATGCTGGATGCCAGGTTCGATGAAAGGCACATGCAGACGGGAACAGATAAGTAAGTATGAAGCTGGAGTCAACAGGCAGGTTGGTATGAAGCTGGAGTCCAAGAGGTGAATCTGCAGTCAGGCGACGATGAGCGTTACGCTGCATGCAAGTGCAGAATAACGCGAAGCGTTCGCACATAGGCTGGGTGGGTTTATATAGTCAAGTTCCCAGCCACGCCCACTAGCTCTGGCTTACCGGCCACACCCTGCCACTCCGAGATGATGCTGCACATGCAACCCAGCTCCCAGCAGCCACACCCAACACAAATGCACGTGCAAGTTCCTGTGTCCACGAATAAAGCACTCTTGCCCAAAATAAACGTCTCTGGTTATATTTGTTCATGAGCCTGGCACCAAAAGTGCCAAGACTGAGTCCAGCTGGGCCCCCTGTGCTTGATTGTCCCAAAGGGACGAACAAGAGCTGTGTTACCCCTTGTGCCCATCCCCTGATGGTGTGGGGTCTGTGCTCTAGGGCCAGTGGCCATGACAGTAACAGGGAGAAGAATGGAAACACCCCTGTCCCCAGTGAGAGGAAAATCAGATGCACACCGACAGCCACAGTACTGGGGGAAGAGTTCAAAGAATAGTTAACTCACTTGACACACACGGTAAAGAGCATTGTAAAACAAGTTGCCCCTCCATTTACAAAAGACAATGAGACAGGCACATCAACACAAGCGTCAGACAGCATGGCTCAATCTCTGTTGCCTGGGGAACTGGTATGTGTGCAGCTTCGTTAGGAAATGGCACTCACCACGATTCCATATTCCATATGAGGTAGTTGAAATTAAAAATGTATATATCAAGTGCCTATATCTCGCGTTCCATCTTTTCAATATTCAACACTATTTTAAATCCCCTCCCACTTTCCTCTTCTTCAAGTCTTCCTACTTTGTGCCTAAACTCTAATACTTCACAACTACTTTACTCCTGCTCACACGTTTTTCTTGAAATCACACGTTGCCCCATTTTCATATGTATTAACCCCCGCCCTGCTTTTTATTTTTCTGTCTCTTAGGAGAAATGATAATGGAGCAACCAACAACTGTAACTAATGAGTTAGTAAGAGTTAGGAACAGAAATAGTAGAATGCCTTCCTACAGTTATCATTGTGCCTTAAAATGCATTTCCACACTATTCCTGTTGATGATGTTAGCACTATTTGCCTACTGGATGGGATCTTTTATCTGGGGGGCCCATATAAAAGAAGGGGGCATAGGGGTAACCTGGAAAAGTGAAAAAATGCCACCATTATAACACACACTACCACTGCACTCACAAATAATAGCAACTCTATTCAATGGCAAAGTGAAAACATGCAACGTCGATTAAATACCACTGTTACCAGTTGACTAGACTCCCAACAACCTGTTACTAACTCTACCTCACTTTCTAGTGGACTAGAACATGCACCCCAACCTCTGGTGGTAAAAACAGTATTATCCTATTACAGGGCCACTGAGATACACCAGCAACATGTGACTAGAAACAATGATGATGTGAATGTAGAAATATTTGCAATGTACAGTGAAAGAACTGCAAATATTCAAGGGCCATTATGCAGTATTAATGAAATGTGCAAAGACTTTACAAATGAGAGACAACCCCTTTTACATTACCGTAGACATAAGAGAGAAGCATTAGTTATGGTTATGGTTAAATTGCTGTTTCTATAGGAAGAGCACGCTTTGGGCAGCTTATAACTTTGCTCCCCCTGGACGAATCCTCACCAAACTTTGCAAAAAAAGCATATGGGCCACTCTGAATTTGCAAAGTTTGGAGATGTTTGGTCCACGGGGGCAAAAGTTATAGGGGGGGGTCACAAAACGTCTTTTTATCCCATAGACTGAATGGCGGAAAAACTTTGCGCACGGCTACAGTTCAAACCGCTTGACGGATTTTCACTAAATCTGCGGCAGGTACAGGGCTTGGTCCAGAAAGCGTGCTTTTGTAAATTTGGTGACCTTCCGTGCAGTACTTTTCTTTAAAATGATCAAAAAGTAGGTAACGCTCACCTGATTCCCGTAGAGGTGCCGGTCTTGACTGGGCGTATACCGTATCTTCAAAGGTGATGTGTAACACACGGCTGGCTCTTTGGGCTGGACCTCTGTGCACTGTATGTCTGGCTCGAAGGGTAAGATGTCTGCAGATAGAAAATGTGGGATTAATGAACTGGGTTATTGAATGTCTCTCTCTTCTTCCCTTTCTCTTCTCCTGTAGAACCCCAAAGGTTAACGCTCTCACCTTAGGTAAGTGAACGCCGTGCTCTCCATCTGCCTCGAGGCAGGGTGCTGTAACCAGTTTCTTCACTGGATAAGGGGAGCAGGCCTCTTGACTTCAGAGGACTGCTGTCCGTCGTTTACTGCACGAACGGTAAGTTTCGAGTAATTCTAATGTCTTTAAAGTCTTTAGTAATGATGTCTCTTGTTTTGCAGGGTTCCGGCGATGGCGGATGGCGGGCTGAAGTGAGTTGAAGATGGAGCCCGTGTGATGAATAGAAGCGCCTGGAAGCACGTAAGTAAGCGCTTGTTGCCTGCTTCACGATGCGCTCTAACTGTCTTTTTATTTTGCAGGTACAAGTTCGGGGCGGCTGCAGGGTGCCGGAATACCCACTGGGTTAGATGTGGAAAGGAGTAATGGCACGTGAGTATTAAAGTTCCCCAATGTCTTTAAACGCACCTTGTTTTGTCTTTCAGATGCGGGATGCAGCGCCGAAGGCCTCCGGAGCGTGCGAAGAGTTGGTAAGCTTTTGTCTTTCAGATGCCGGAATGCAGTGTGAAGACCTCCGGAGCGCACGAAGAGTAAGTAAGCCTTTGTCTTTCAGATGCCGGAATGAAGCGCGAGGCGTTGGTGACAGCCGATGGACCAGGTAAGTGAAGAGCTGTCACTGAAGACTGTAATGCTAACCTGTTCTTTCTTGTCTTTATAGGTGTTGCTGAAGACTGGATTCAGAATGGTAAGCCTTTTTCCTTAGGCCCAGGATCAGATGCAGAAGACACGATGAGCGTTCTGCTGCTGAGGATGCAGAATAACGCAAAGCAAGATTCATCCACCGGGTGTGGTTTAAATAGCCTCCTGTAGTGCTTAGGTGTCTCCTTCCACAGCCACGCCTAGGTAAGAAAAGAGTTCCTGCTTTCCAGAAGAGTTCCTGTGTTCTGAATCTAGGGAGTGGCTCCTGCCCCACCCAACAGGAAAAGTAGTTCCAAACAGAAGAGGATCAGAGGCTCAGCTGGCAGGCAAGTAAGCAGCATGGTCTGCTGCAGGTAAGTCCACCCAAGCATTATGAGCCCGGCGCTTCCAGCGCTGGGACTGGGCATATTTATGAGCCTGGTGCCACTGGCGCCAGGACTGGGTCCAAAAGGTCCCAATTGGGACTGGTTGGCCCTCGGAACCCGGGTTATGGATCTGCTTCCAAGGGAGTTGGGAAAACCCTGACCTTTTGGAAGCAGAGATCATGACAGTACCCCCCCTCAAGGCCCCTCCCAAACCGGGCTTCTCCGGGGGTTTTGGCTTGTCAGGAAATGTTCGGTGAAATCTTTTAATTAGGCGAGGAGCATGGACATATTCAGCAGGTTCCCAGGATCTCTCTTGGGGGCCGTAGCCTTTCCAGTCAATTAGGTAAAATAGTTTAGATTTGGAGATCTTGGAGTCCAGAATGCTTTTGACTTCAAACTCGAGTTCTCCATCAACTAGGATGGGTTTTGGAGATTTAGTTAGTCGGGTTTGAGGTTGCACGGGTTTTAATAGAGAGACGTGGAAGACCGGATGTATCTTCATGTGCGGGGGCAAGTCCAACTTGACCGCTACTGGGTATACTATGGTAGTGATGGAATAGGGACCAAGGTATCTTGGGTTGAATGTGCGTGGCCCTTTTAGAGGTAGATATTTGGTGGATAACCAGACTTGGTCCCCTACTTGATATTGAGGGGCTTCCTTCCGATGTTGATCTGCTCCTTTCTTGTATTGTTCTTTAGCCCTTTGAAGGTGAGAAACAGCTTCCTTAAAGGCTTGGGTGATTGTAGAATGCAGGTAGTCTACTGCTGGTGTTTCAAGATCTTGGAGGGGATCCAACTCCGAGGTTCGAGGGTGACTGCCGTACAAAAGAAAAAACGGTGTTTTCCCAGTTCCCGAATGGACAGAGTTATTGTAGGCATATTCGGCTATCCAAAGGATGTCTTTCCAAGTTTTTTCAGTTTGTTGCAGCATGCAGCGTAAATACTGTTCCAGAGTTTGATTGGTCCTCTCGGTTTGTCCATCGGTCTGAGGGTGGTGACTGGTCGATAGTCTCACATCAATTTGAGCCGACCGACAGCAACTTCGCCAAAAATGAGAAATAAATTGACTACCTCGATCCGAAATTAGAACCGAAGGAAAACCGTGTAGTCGGACGATGTTTTCGAGAAATTCTCGGGCCAGAGTTGCTGCTGTTGGCAAGCCTTTGAGCGGAATGAAATGCGCCATCTTGGAGAATAAGTCCACGATTACTAGAATCGTATTGTATCCGGAGCATGGAGGTAGATCGGTGATGAAGTCCATAGAAAGCGTATGCCAAGGGCGAGGTGGGATGTCAATAGGGCGTAAGAGGCCTGCTGGTCATTCCTTTTGACTCTTGTTTTGGGCGCATACTCCACAGGACATTATAAAGTCTCTGATATCTTTTTTCCAAGACGGCCACCAGAAGTAGCGCTTGATCTTTTCTGAGGTCTTGGCCATACCGGGATGACCTTCCATTAAAGAATAGTGATAACAGGAGATTACTTTTTTCTGTAAATCTGTGCTGGGTAGGTATAATCGTTCTTGGAAATACAATAAGTTGTCCTTTACTGCAAAGTCCTTTCCCTGCAGATGCCAATTCTGTATGTCTGCTGGAGTTACAAGTTGCCTGGCTTTATCCTTAACTTCCTCTATGGATTCTGTGGCGATTACACCCAGAATTCTTTGTTCGGGAATGATTGGTACAGGTTTAGGGTTGATCAAGTGTTCTTCCACTCCCATCCGAGAAAGGGCATCAGCTTTACCGTTCTTTGTACCAGGTCGATAGGTAATTATGAAGTCAAACTCGGCAAAGAATAATGCCCAACGGAGTTGTCTAGAGGATTGGGCTTTTGCGATTTTCAAATATTGCAGGTTTCGGTGATCCGTAATAACAGTAACGGTGTGTCGGGCCCCCAGCAGATAATGCCGCCAAGCCCTAAAGGCAGACTTGATAGCCAGAAGTTCCTTGTCAGTAATCGTGTAATTGATTTCAGGAGGCGAGAATTTGCGGGACCAAAATGCCACGGGATGCAACTGATTGGTTACCGGGTCCTTTTGTGATAGAACTGCCCCCATGGCAAGGCTTGAAGCATCAGTTTCCACGATGTAGGGGAGTTCGGGGCGAGGGTGTTTTAAGATTGGTGCAGAGATAAATTTAGTCTTCAAATCCTGGAAAGCTTGTTCCGCCTCGGTAGACCATTCAAAACGTTTGTTTTTCTTTAACAAGGCAGTGATGGGCTGGACTATTCGAGAGAATTCGGGGATAAACCTGCGGTAAAAGTTAGCGAAGCCTAACATGCTTTGCACACCTTTTACGGAGGATGGTGATGGCCATTTGAGAACTGCATCGACTTTCTTTGAATCCATACGTACTCCGCCAGGTGATAATATGAATCCCAAGAATTCAACTTCAGTCACGTTGAAAACACATTTTTCCAACTTAGCGAAAAGTTTGTGTTGACGCAATCTTTCGAGGACCATTTTCACGTGTTTCCGATGTTCAGATTCCGATGAAGAATAAACGAGGATGTCGTCAATGTAAACAACAACACACACATCTATGAGCTCTCTGAGGACATCGTTCATAAAATATTGAAAGGCGGCCGGGGCATTGCAAAGTCCGAAGGGCATGACCTGATATTCGAATAGCCCATACTTGGTGCGGAAGGCAGTCTTCCATTCAACGCCCTCTTTTAGTCGTACCAAGTGGTAAGCTCCTCTAAGATCCAGCTTTGTATATATGCATGCTTTTCTGACTTGGTCCAGGAGTTCAGGGATCAAAGGTAACGGATATCTATTCTTAACGGTGATCTGGTTCAGGGAGCGATAATCGATACAAGTTCTAAGGTCTCCTTCCTTTTTTGGAACGAAGAACAAAGCTGAAGAAGCAGGGGACTTGGAAGGACGAATAAACCCATTCGCCAGGTATTGATCCAGGTATTGTCGAAGGTGAAGGTTCTCAGGCTCGGTGAGGGCATAAATTCTACTACAAGGAGGAGTAGATCCAGGTATCAGGTCTATCTGGCAGTCATAAGACCTATGAGGAGGTAGAGTGTTAGCCTGATCCTTCCGGAAAACATCTTGGTATTCTAGGTATTCGGGAGGTAACTGGGGAGTCTCTGAAGAAATTGCTGCCAGTGCAACACCAGGTGGAGGGTGACAAGTAGAGACACATTCTGGAAACTGGACCGTTCTTGCTCGCCAATCGATCAGAGGATTGTGTTTCTCTAACCAAGGTATTCCTAGAATAATCTGAAACTGAGGGGCCTTGATCACATCGAACACGATCTTCTCATGGTGTCCATCTTGACTTACTAGCGTCACCTCTTGAGTGGTATGCGTTACTGGCCCGGAGGCTATCTCCGTACCATCCACTGTAGTAATGACGTCCTTTACAGCCTTGGGACAAAGAGTTAGATTCATCCTCAAAACCATTTCATGATCCACATAATTGCCGATGGCACCGCTGTCGACGTAAGCTTCAATTGCATGTAATCGATCCGGATTATCAGGGCTAATGAGGACCATAGGTATCACGAAATGCGAGGTCACGGAACTGGTTTTCACGCTCGGCAAGAGGACCTCTATTCTTGTCGGGCGAGGTCGTTTCCCTGCTCAGAGTTTGTAACTTTGGTAACTGCAGCTCCTACTGCCTTCTTGGCAGGTTTCACCGGACAGTCTCGAAGAAAGTGCCCTGAATTTCCGCAATATAGGCATAATTGCAACTGTTTTCTCCTTTCCCGCTCCTTTTGTGTTAGAGGACCTTTCAGACCCCCTATTTGCATGGGTTCCCCGGAGTCTACTCCTTTGGAAGGAGTTGGCGGTTTGGAAAATACTCGAGCATCAAACTTGGAACGGTCGGCCTTCCTGTTCTGCAGTCTATGATCTATTTGAACGACCAAGTCTATATAATCCGAACAGTCTTGTGGGGGATTCACTACTTGGGCTAAAACGTCTTTGAGCTCTCCACGTAGACCTCTGTAAAACAGCGTAATCCTTTTGTCCTCAGGCCATTGAGTTTCCACTATTAGTCTATTGAAAGATGCAATATAAGCCAAAAGGTCTTGATTACCCTGTCGCAACGAAAGAAGCTCATTGTCCAAGGCCTGCCCCTGTGAATGTCTTGAGAACAGTTTTTCCATACTGAGCTGAAAGGCTTGAAAATCATGGAGAACCGGATCATCTTGATTAACTAGAGGGATCGACCAGTCTGCCGCATTGCCACTAAGGTACGAAAGCACGAAAGCTACTTTAGCTTGATCAGTTGGAAAGGCTGCTGGCCGGCATAAGAAGTGCAACCGGCACTGATTGATAAATACTGCAAACCTCTTTGGGTCACCAGAAAATCGTTCGGGCGGAGCCAGAGGTACATTCCCAGGTAGGTTGATCTGCACTGGATTCATAGAGGATGTTGAAGGAAGATTTGCCCCAGATGCGGGTAACGGGGTCTGTCCGGCTTGTGACTGTAGCAATTGTCTAGCGAGATCATCTGTTCGCTCCTTGGAAATAATCAGTTCCCTTCTTAGAGCGTTCGTTTCCTGACGGGCTGCATGCACTTCTGCCCTTAGTTCCCCAAGTAACTGGGCTAGCTGGTCGGTATCCGAGGTTTCCATAGCGCCTGGACGGGAGTTTTGTGGTAGGCTTTGCGTTCTGTAACGCTCACCTGATTCCCGTAGAGGCGCCGGTCTTGACTGGGCGTATTCCGTATCTTCAAAGGTGATGTGTAACACACGGCTGGCTCTTTGGGCTGGACCTCTGTGCACTGTATGTCTGGCTCGAAGGGTAAGATGTCTGCAGATAGAAAATGTGGGATTAATGAACTGGGTTATTGAATGTCTCTCTCTTCTTCCCTTTCTCTTCTCCTGTAGAACCCCAAAGGTTAACGCTCTCACCTTAGGTAAGTGAACGCCGTGCTCTCCATCTGCCTCGAGGCAGGGTGCTGTAACCAGTTTCTTCACTGGATAAGGGGAGCAGGCCTCTTGACTTCAGAGGACTGCTGTCCGTCGTTTACTGCACGAACGGTAAGTTTCGAGTAATTCTAATGTCTTTAAAGTCTTTAGTAATGATGTCTCTTGTTTTGCAGGGTTCCGGCGATGGCGGATGGCGGGCTGAAGTGAGTTGAAGATGGAGCCCGTGTGATGAATAGAAGCGCCTGGAAGCACGTAAGTAAGCGCTTGTTGCCTGCTTCACGATGCGCTCTAACTGTCTTTTTATTTTGCAGGTACAAGTTCGGGGCGGCTGCAGGGTGCCGGAATACCCACTGGGTTAGATGTGGAAAGGAGTAATGGCACGTGAGTATTAAAGTTCCCCAATGTCTTTAAACGCACCTTGTTTTGTCTTTCAGATGCGGGATGCAGCGCCGAAGGCCTCCGGAGCGTGCGAAGAGTTGGTAAGCTTTTGTCTTTCAGATGCCGGAATGCAGTGTGAAGACCTCCGGAGCGCACGAAGAGTAGATAAGCCTTTGTCTTTCAGATGCCGGAATGAAGCGCGAGGCGTTGGTGACAGCTGATGGACCAGGTAAGTGAAGAGCTGTCACTGAAGACCGTAATGCTAACCTGTTCTTTCTTGTCTTTATAGGTGTTGCTGAAGACTGGATTCAGAATGGTAAGCCTTTTTCCTTAGGCCCAGGATCAGATGCAGAAGACACGATGAGCGTTCTGCTGCTGAGGATGCAGAATAACGCAAAGCAAGATTCATCCACCGGGTGTGGTTTAAATAGCCTCCTGTAGTGCTTAGGTGTCTCCTTCCACAGCCACGCCTAGGTAAGAAAAGAGTTCCTGCTTTCCAGAAGAGTTCCAGTGTTCTGAATCTAGGGAGTGGCTCCTGCCACACCCAACAGGAAAAGTAGTTCCAAACAGAAGAGGATCAGAGGCTCAGCTGGCAGGCAAGTAAGCAGCATGGTCTGCTGCAGGTAAATCCACCCAAGCATTATGAGCCCGGCGCTTCCAGCGCTGGGACTGGGCATATTTATGAGCCTGGTGCCACTGGCGCCAGGACTGGGTCCAAAAGGTCCCAATTGGGACTGGTTGGCCCTCGGAACCTGGGTTATGGATCTGCTTCCAAGGGAGTTGGGAAAACCCTGACCTTTTGGAAGCAGAGATCATGACACCACCTTGTACGCACAGAAAATAAGGGGTCCAATTAGGGCAGTATTTCAGTCCATGCAGTGGACAGGAAACTTCTAACTGTTGAAAGCACACGCGTAGTGGTAGGCAACATTGAAATTGACAACATGCCGTGATTGCATTACTTTTCCCTGATGGCTATTATTATTATAATCATTAGTACGCTGCCATGGGTGTCACATGCTACAGTGGTTGTGTCCAGGGCATAGAGTCTTGGATGCATGGCTGTCGGCCGAAGGCCTTACTTCCAAGACTGTAGGCTCTGGCCACAACCACCGCAGCATGTCACACTCATGGATACACCCGTAGTATTGCGTTTCGATTGGCAAGTTGTGGGGAGTGCGTGAAGTCTTAGGTGCATGCGTGGAAGCCACTGCACACCCATCGCATGTAAGATCTATGGACATACAGCTAGGAGTGAAGCCTCTGGCTAGAAGCACTGAAGGATACCACACCTATAGAAAAAACCCCACTACCACACATCACTGAGGTGGTTGTGGGGAGACTCTGTAGTGTTGGGTTCATGGCCAAAGGCCATGCGGAATAACACACTTATACCTTCTTCATGATGTATTTTCTATGGCTTCCTTGTACACACGGAAAATGAGGGGTCCAATAAGGGCAGTATTTCAGTCCGTGCAGTGCACGGGGAACTTGTAACAGTTCTAAGGACACATGTGGTGTTAGGAAACATTGAAATTGACACCATGTCGTAATTGCAACACTTTTTCCTATGGTTATTGTATTCATCGGTACGCCGCCATGGGTGGCACATGCTACGGTGGTTGTGGCCAGGGCCTAGAGTCTTGGATGCATGGCTGTCGGCCGAAGGCAAAAGGTGTTACTTCCAAAACTCTAGGCCCTGGCCACCAATACTTCAGCATGTCACACCCATGGATACCCCCTTACTAATGTGTATCGATTAGCTGGTTGTGGGGAGTGTGTGTACTCTTAGGTGCAAGGCTGAAGGCCATGCCCCCAACAACAAAGCTATAACCTCTTCACTTACAAGTCCACATGGGTTTCATGTAGTGCGGTGGTTGTGGACAAGATGTGTACTTTTGGGTGCATGGTTGCAGGCTGTATGCCATACACTCAAACATGCACCCAACAGGAAACTTGTAAGCACTGCAGTTATAAGACACTTCACAACCATATATTGAAATGTATGGTCATACACTTACAATTTTAGGCCCTGCACACAAACAGTGCAGCATTTCGGAGCTACAGAAACACCCCTAGTATTGAACATCAGTCAGGTGGCTGTGGGGAGAGTCTGCAGTCATGAGTGCATGGGCGCAGGCCATGCACCCAACAGCACAGTTATACGTAGTGTACTTACAAGGCACAATGGGTACGATATGGTGTGGTAGTGCATCACTCTGGCGGCTGTAGGGAGGGGCTGCAATCATGGGTTCGTAGTGTACACTCTACCACTATAAGTATATGCCACAATGGATGTCATATGGTGTGGTAGTAGTGGCCAGGATGCAGAGTATTTGAACAAAGTAATAAGCACTGCAGTTGTAAGTAACTATGCATTTTAAATGCTGTATACCCATACATTCATAATGCTATGGCCTCAAACTCACCTCTGTAGCCTGTGGCTACAAACTACTGCACCATATCACAGCTATTGGTACACTTGTACTATGCAACATCATTAAGATGGTTGTGGGGAGGGCGTAGCGTTTTGGGAGCATGGTCAAAGGCCATGCTGCCAAAACCAAGTTTGTACACAGTACAATGACAAGGCACAATGGTTCCGATATGCTGTGGTGTTTCTAGCCAGGACCCTTGATTGCTTGCCCAAAGGCCATGAACCCAAGACTGAAGTCATAAGCAGTGGAGTTACAAGTGAATATGGGTGTGGTGTAATGCGCTTGTTGTGTGGACGCCCTAGTGTCTTGCCTGCATGGCTGCAGACGATGATCCGAAAAGTAAATTTATAAGTAGCTAATTTACAAGGACCATGGTTTTGATATGCAGCGATGGTTGTGGCTAGGACTTGTACTCCTTGTACCTTGGTCGTAAGGTTACACACCGAAGATGCAAGGGCCAGCCTACAGGCACTGCAGCATATTAGTACCATAGATTAGACGTGTAGCTTCGCATGTGTAGAAAATGACTGCCAATATACTTACTCCTTACTTTGTTCAGAATCCACATACAATTTTTAAATGGTTATCGCACTTGGCGGAAGTATCCCTTTTTCCATTTCGGTGATAAAAGAAACAGGTATGTTAGTCTTTGCATTTTTTGAAAATGTACTACATTGCTTAATAGACAGTTTACCTTTTTTTTCTTCCTCATATTTAGTTTACAAACCAGTGTACTGTGCATTGTGCTCAGTTTCTGTGTTTGCTTTTCTAATCCTTGTGTCTGGAGAAAAAAATCCTTGTCGGATTAAAAAAAACCTTCATTTCCTATGGTACTAACTACTTCCTTGTTTTCTTTCAGTGTTTCCTTCATCTTTCCGATTAATGTTATGTTTGTTGCCTTCCTGACGATTTTTACTGACAGTTAGATACCTGTAGGTGTATTCTAACTGTGCATTTGTTCCTACAGCTTTGTGATATTCATTAATTTGTGTCGATGTTGTATCCTGTTTCCTTCATCTTTTCCATTAATGTTATGTTTGTTGCCTTCCTGCCGATTTTTAACAACAGTTAGATACCTGTAGGCGTATTTCACCTGTGCATTTGTTCCCAATGATCTGTGATATTCATTTCTTTGTGTCATTCTTACATCCTCTTGGGTAGTTGGATACCTGTTGGCGTATTCTAACTGTTTGTAGTCTTTCAGATATATATATTTTTTTAAATCTTGAAGTACACATTATTTCAGGCAATACTCCCCCCATACTGACCTGCCAACCAGCTGCAACCACTACGCAACCAACGTTCGAATCCTTTAGTCCAATATTATCAGAGCAATTTCTCAAACTTCTATCTGCCCGCAAACCATCTGGCTCGCCGCTAGACCCTTGCCCAGCAACAACCCTCGAAGAAATCTTTCTTTTCCACCTGTGCCGGAGAACACGCATGAACCATCATTATGCCTCCCTTTCCTCTGGTATCTTTTCCGACGCATTCAAAACAGTCCATGTCAAACCCCTGATTAAAAAACCTTCCCTCGAACCTCTCAAGCCCAAAAATTACCGCCCCATCTCAAACACCTGGTTCCTTGCCAAACTCATTGACCGAACCGCCTACTCCCAACTAAATGCCTTTGTCGAAGCCAACAATCTCCTAGACCCTGCACAATCAGTTTTCAGAGCCCGTCACGGAACTGAAACCACCCTAACCTCAATCTGGGATGACCTTAAAATGACAGCAGACTCCGCGGGATGCGCCGCTCTAATCCTTCTTGACCTATCCGCCGCCTTTGACACAATCAATCCCTCAATCCTCCTAGACTGCCTCAACTCCATAGGAATTCGTGGAACCGCTCTTAAATGGATAGCTTCATTCCTCAAAGACAGGTACCAAATAACAATACTCTCCACCTATACCTCCCAAGCCCGACCTGTCAACACGGCAGTCCCACAAAGAGCATGCCTATCCGCCCTCCTGTTCAATCTCTACTTGATCACCCTCCCACCAATAATTCGTTCACACAACATCCTGTGTTACAACTATGCCGACGACGCTCAACTAATTCTAAAACTCCTGAACTCAAAACCCAACCCCCGCACCTGACCTGGCCTCCTGCCTCCTTGACATAGAACTCTGGATGACCCAAAGCCACCTCCTGTTAAACCCCTCCAAAACGGAAATCATGGTTTGTGGCAACTCCAATCTTCTTCCGCACCCACTACCCTGGCCACCCGCCATGGGCAACTCACCGACCTCCTCCAACTCAGTGAAAAATCTTGGATGCACCCTTGACTCTGACCTAACACTCTCGCACCAAGTCAACAACGTCTCAAAGTCCTGCCACTACCACCTTGCAACCCTTAGGTGCATCTTTCCATATCTCTCCTTTCCCACCAGATTCTCTGCGGTCCAATCAATCGTTATATCAAGACTGGACTACGCAAACCCCCTATACCTCGGAATCCACGCCTACCAACTGAATAGACTCCAAAGGGCACAAAATGCGGCAGCCAAAATGCTACTTGTGCTCGGCCCAAGAGACCACATCTCCCAAGCCCTTAAGACGCTGCACTGGCTTCCTGTAGCGCGAAGGGTGACCTTCAAAACCTTATGCATCTCCCATCGAGCACTGCATAAAACCGGACCTCAATATCTTCAAGACAAACTAAAATCCTATCACCCCCCCACGCACCCTAAGATCAAGCTCAGCCAGCCTCCTAGTCATGCCTAAAACAAACTCAGTCAGGTTAAGCGGATCATCATTCTCAGCCTTGGCCCCCACGCTATGGAACTCATTTCCACCGCACATCCGCCTAACTGAGGATCTAGCATCTTTCCGCAAACTGCTGAAAACCTGGTTCTTCCCCTAAAATCAACCTATACCAAACTAACCCAAACAGACTAACAGCGTCTCAATGACACCAATCCAACAAACTACCTGATGCGAGGAATTGACAGCCAGTAAACCCCTAATATAAACTAAAATGACAATCAGAATTAACCGAATAAAATAGATCAAAACAATGAAGTGGTTAATAAGAACAAATCATACAGAAACAGTAAAGAGACTGAAATGGACATAATGCAAGAGGAGTGAACGAAATGAACGGCGTGGGTGAAATAGTTAGAATAGATGAAGCTTGTGGACCAGATGAATGCGTTGAGTGGAAGAACTCACGAGTAGAAGAACAGATGACTATATAATTTGAATGAGTGTATAAATCGAATGAATATGTAAATTGGATGAGTGTATAGAATGGATGATCAGGCTGAGCGGTTGGGTATGAAGAGGGGATAAATGCATACAGCGCCTGAATGTATAGAGCGGCTGAATGCATAGAGCGCCTGAGTGTATAGAGCGCCTGAGTGTATAGAGCACCTGAGTGTATAGAGCGCCTGAATGTATAGAGCGCCTGAGTGTATAAAGCACCTGAATGTATAGAGTGCCTGAATGTATAGAGTGCCTGAATGGATAGAGCACCTGAGTGTATAGAGCGCCTGAGTGTATAGAACGCCTGGCTGTATAGAACGCCTGGGTGTACAGAGTGGATGAGTGTTCAGAGTGGATGAGTGTTCAGAGTGGATGAGTGTACAGAGCGGATGGGTGTACAGAGCGTATGTGTGTACAGAACGGATGGGTGTACAGAGCGGATGGGTGTACAGAGCGGATGGGTGTACAGAGCGGATGAGTGTACAGAGCGGATGAGTGTACAGAGCGGATGAAAGTACAGAGCGGATGTATGTACAGAGCGGATGGGCGTACAGATCGGATGGGCGTACAGAACGGATGGGTGTACTGAGCGGATGGGTGTACAGAGCGGATGGGTGTACAGAGCGGATGAGTGTACAGAGTGGATGAAAGTACAGAGTGGATGAATATACAGAGCGGATGGCTGTACAGAGCGGATGGGCGTACAGAGCGGATGGGCGTACAGAGCGGATGGGTGTACAGAACAGATGGGTGTACTGAGCGGATGAGTGTACTGAGCGGATGAGTGTACAGAGTGGATGGGTGTACAGAGCGGATGGGTGTACAGAGCGAATGGGTGTACAGAACGGATGGATGTACAGAGCGGATGGGAGTACAGAGCGGATGAGTGTAAAGAGCGGATGAGTGTACAGAGCAGATGAGTGTACAGAGCGGATGAAAGTACAGAGCGGGTGAAAGTACAGAGTGGGTGAATGTACAGAGCGGATGGGTGTACAGAGCGGATGGGCGTACAGAACGAATGGGTGTACAGAGCGGATGGGTGTACAGAACGGATGGGTGTACTGAGCGGATGGGTGTACAGAGCGGATGGGTGTACAGAGCGGATGGGTGTACAGAACGGATGAGTGTACAGAGCGGATGGGTGTACAGAGCGGATGGGTGTACAGAGCAGATAAGTGTACAGAGTTGATGAAAGTACAGAGTGGATGAATGTACAGAGCGGATGGGTGTACAGAGCGGATGGGCGTACAGAGCGGATGGGTGTACTGAGCAGATGGGTGTACTGAGCGGATGGGTGTACAGAGCGGATGGGTGTACAGAGCGGATGGGTGTACAGAGCGGGATGGGTGTACAGAGCGGATGGGTGCACAGAGCGGATGGGTGCACAGAGCGGATGGGTGTACAGAGCGGATGAAGGCATAGAGCAGATGAGTGTAGAGAACAGACGAATAGATGGAACAAGATTACTGCGTATTGGCGAATTACTTTATATGGCTGATGAGTGCATATTGCTGTTGAATGCGTGGGGACCGGCTGTGTGCGGGGAGCGGATGAGCGCGGAGAGCGGATGAGTGCGGGGGGCGGGTGAGTGCGGAGGGCGGATGAGTGCGGAGGATGGATGCGCGTGGGGAGCTTGTGAGTTCCGGGAGCGGGCAAGTGCAGAGAGCAAATGATTGCGCGGGGTGGATGAATACGTAGAGCAGATGAAGGTATGGTGCATACGAGGGATAAAGCGGACAAATGCCAAGAGCAGAGGAGTTACTTAGACCGGGTGAGTGCGCAGAACGGATAAGCATGTAGAACGGATGAGTGCGGAATGCATTCAGAGCTGATGAGGGCGTAGAACAGATGAGTGCGGGGAACTGATGGATGAGCGGAGCGGGATGGATGGGCAGAGCAGAAGAACGTATTGAGTGGAGGGCCGCATAGAACAGACCAGTGTGTAGGACCGACAAGTATATAGAGCAGACGAGTCCATATGAGCGAAAGAGGGCATATGAAAAAAGGGGTGCACAGAACGGGATGAGGGGCTGAGTGCGTAGAGGGGACGAGTGCATTGAGGGGACGAGTGCATTGAGGGGGCAAGTGCGTAGAGCCGATGAGTGAACAAAACAGGTGAATACATAGTATGTGTGAGGGCATAAAATGAACGAGTGACTGGAGCGAATGAGTGCCTAGAGCGAACGAGTGCCCAGAGTGGAACTGACATGTTACTAGAGCAGATGAGTTGAATAAAGATACTGAATGAGTAGATTGGTAGAGTGAAGTGGAGCACGTGGGGCTGTCAAGAGTGCATGCATGGAGTAGACAAGAGTGCATGCGTGGGACAGACTAGAACGCGTAGGGCGGACTGGAGCGCGCTGGGCGGACTGGAGCGCACGGAGCGGACTGGAACACATGAGTGCGTCGAGCGAACCAGAGTGTGTGGAGGAGATTGGGATGCATGGAGTAGGTAGGAGTGCATAGAACGGACTGGAGCGCATAGAACTGCGTGACGTACATAGTATGGTCTGGAATGCAGAGAACATTTTGAAAGAGCATATAACACATCATATCACACCACCACGCTTACTGTCCCCTCTGCACCACCGCTCAACTAGAACACAGAGATACTATGACACCATTCGGTATAACTGTTCCCATACTAACATCCGCCGCATACTCCACAGCATTCTAAGTAAAACACTGCTGGTTACACCCCCCCCAGCCAGGCGTTCTCCTAAGGCCTAACGCAGCCACACTCGGTCTGGATAAATCCTGCCAGACCGAACACATACTCCTGATCTCTCAACAACCACACCTACCACTAAGAAGCAGCTATTACACAAATACCGCACCAGATGCACATATAGCCGGTGTTCACACGCACCTTTGACACTCTCTACTCTCTCTACTGATCTGAACTTCGGTTCCCAAGGGCGTTCATCCTACCAGCGCCTTCAGACCATACCAATGGTATATAAGGCGCTATATAAATGCAAAATAATATAACATAACATACCTTGCACGTCTAGTTTGTCTGTGGCGCTAATTTCCAGTATTGGTTGCATTTCTTTACTTAACATTGTTTCATTGAATTTGAAACAGCTTGCAAGAGTTGGCATTAAGGCCATACAATTGACATTTTTGTGCGCTATTTGTTCCATAACATCAGCTGCACATGCATTGTCGCCATAAAGTGCATGTATGTGACGGTTTTTCAATACAACTTGTGCTTCTTGCGATAATACACCAACTCTAATACTTTTAAAGATGTTAGCATAAGTGAGATCTGCAGATTGCCTCATGTTCTCAGTTTGTATTTGTATTTGTTTATTTGTATTGCGCAACCTGCCCGAGGGCATCAGGGCGCATGTTTAGAAAGGTAGTTGCAGAAGAGTGTTACAAAGATAGGTACAAATAATACATTACATTATAAATACAAGATTTAAAGCAAGAACAGTACCAGCGATGATAGATAATGCACGGACTGGCAGAAAGGTCAAATATACAGTATGTACAGTGGGAGGCCTGGTTTCAGGTGGCCGCTGTGAGAATTACAAGGCGGAGGTCAGTGCATCTTGTTCATGAAGCCAACGTTTAGTTCTGTTTTTGAAGGATTGGGTGGCTAGCACATTCCTGAGGCCATTGGGCAGGGAATTCCACAGTTTAGCAGCCAGGACTGGGAAACTCGAGCCCCTAGCTGTCTGAAGCTTGAAGCTAGGGATGGTTAATGTGTGCACCTGTGCTGATCTCAGTGATCTAGCTGCTGTATGTTGTGTAAAGCACAAGGACAAGTAAGCAGGTGCAGCATTGTTTTGTGCTTTGTGTGTTAGAACAAGTGTTTTGAGTGAAATACGGAGTGTAATGGGTAGCCAGTGTAGGTTGCGCCTAGTGGAAGAAATGTGTGATCGCCTAGGGATATTGAGGGCAGCCCTAATGGCATTGTTTTGGTTGACCTGAAGTTTATCAAGGTATCTTTGACTAGTCCCTAAATAGAGGGCGTTTCAATAGTCAATTTTTGACATGATGAGGGTTCTGGCTAAGATCAGGCAATTGTTAGTAGTGAGGAAGGGGCGACAGGCTGTGATGAGTTTACAAGTGTACGATGAGGCTGCAGCTACTGAATTGGTTTGTTTGTTGAGAGAGAGCGTGGAGTCTAGATAGATTCCTAGTGTTTTCGTGGCGTTGGTGACTTTAATGACATTTCCATCGATAATGAAGGAATTATATTTAGGGTCAAGTTTAGTGAGTTTGGGCTGAGAGCCTAGGATGAGTAACTCAGTTTTCTCATCGTTAAGGCAAAGCCCGTGGTGTGCCATCCAGGCCTGGATGACTGAGTAGACTGAGTTGAGTGCGTTGACATCGGTTACATAGTCGCCAGTGATAGGGATGAGTATCTGGGTGTCGTCAGCATAATTTGTGTAAGAGACACCCAGATAGTCAAGAATATCAAAGAGCGGTTTAGTAAACACGTTGTACAACGTGGGTGATACACAAGAGCCTTGCGGGACTCCGCAAGGGACATGTGCTGGATCGGCTGCGGCAGAGGTGGAAAAGACCCTCATAGATCTATTTGCCAGAAAGGAGCTGATCCAGGAAGTAGCTGTGTCAGAGAAGTGGGCGGCTATCTTGAGGTGATGGCAGAGGATTTGGTGATCGACCAAATCAAATGCGGCAGAGAGGTCAAGAAGGAGCAAGAGAGCTAGTTTGCCCTTGTCTTTCAAGTCCTCGATTAGGGTTTTTAAGTCGATCAGGGCTGTCTCTGTACCATGTCTTGGACGGAAGCCAGATTGTCTAAGCCCTAATAGGTTGTTGGTCTCCAGGTAATCCTGGATTTGGAGATAGGCTGCACGATCCAGAATTTTAAGTAGATAAGGCACCGTGGTGATGGGCCTGTAGTTGGTAGGATTGCTGGGGTCAAGGTTGGGTTTTTTGATTAAGGGGATGACCCATGCATCCTTAAGGTTATCGGGTACTGTGCCCGATTTGAATGAGGAATTGATAAAGGCGGTAATGAAGGGTGCAAGGTCATGAGCTGCTTCCTTTACGATCGGCGCGGGGCAGGCGTCTCCTTGGCAGTTGGAGGGCTTGAGTTTCATAATGATGTTTTCAACTTCCTTGATGGAAAGGGGTGAGAATGAGAAGGGTTTGAATGAGTGTTTTGGAGCGGGGGTATTGTAGAACTGGGGGTTACCCGCTGAATCCGAGAGGAGCCTTTTTTTGCTATTGATTTTAACTTGGAGCAAGGCAATTTAGTTTAGTAGTGCTTTTTGTATATTGGAACACCATTCAGCGTCCGGGGTGCATGTAACCAATGGAGCTACTGGGGACTCTAGTTCCTTCAGGATCTTGAAGAGTTCCTTGGTGTTGGATTGTGCTTGTGTGATCCTGATGTTGTACACTTCTTTTTTGGCTGTTAGGATAGCTTCTTTGTAGGTGATGGAGGCAGCTGTAAGGTTACTTCTATTGGCGAGAGTAGGTGCGCTTTTCCAATGTGACTCAGCTTTTCTTTTTGCTTTGCGTAGTTCACGTTAGTTCAGTTAATTCTCTATATTGGAAATGTTGCCAAAGTTTAACATTACCTATGCTACCAACAGTTTTCCGGCAGAGTTTGTGGCCTAAGGTTTTAAAAATCGGTTCACCTTTCACTGGTGTCAATTGTAGAAGATCTCCGAAAACGATAATGTGTTTCCCTGCAAAGAGTTCTTCTTTGTTACTTTTAAGTACTTCTTGCAATCTGAGATGAATCAAAGCCAACATTAGATTGGAGATAATGTTCACTTCATCTATTCTAAGCATTTTCATTTGTTTCAATAATCTGTGTAATTCAATTGCAGCTTCTGCAGAAAGTTTGTAGTAGTTTAATTTATTTTGATGCTCTACTGGAAGCAGTAGTAATCGGTGTAAAGTGACACCGCCTATGTTGTAGGCAGCTAGACCTGTGGGGGCCATTACAACAGCTGACAGTTTGTTGTTTGTCAATTGTTGAAGGAACTTGCTGATGATTTTGATTAAGAATGTTTTCCCTGATCCAGCTTCACCACTGACGTACAGCAGTATAGGTTTGTAATTTTGGCAGGTACATTCTTTATTTTCGTGTTGTACACCATGTACAATTTGTTTTGTTACATCTTCAAAAATGGTGCGCTGATGGTTGTTAAGTTTTGCTTGTTGTACAGTTAAGTCTTCTGAATCTTCTTGATACTGATACATGGTGTTTTCTACTTCTGCCATAGCTACTTCAGCCTCATTTGCTATTAGTGGTTGTCCTAATGGTTCTTGACTTCCTGTTACAGAAGATTGACTACTTTCGGCACAGTCCTTATCTAGTTGGGCCTGAAGTTCTTCTTCCTGTTGCTGCTCATTGTGAAACATTGTTTTGTACTGCGTAAAGTTCACATCGGTGATAGCGCTTTCATTTGCTTTGAAAGCATCTTCATAGCAGTCATAGTTATCTAGTATGTCTTCCTCTTTTCTCTATGGTTTGAAAAGTTGTAACAGAGACATGTAATATAGTTCTTTCTGTTGGGGACTTTTTAATGACAATTTTACATGATTAATTAAGCTTCGTTTGGTTAGTTTCACTAAGCTCCCTTCACAATCGGTCACTCTATGTCTACGTTTACTTTCATCAGGTTTACATTATTTTTGTATGCAAAGTTTTGAGCTATGTGGTATAGACACATGCTTTCCAGAGTGCTACTCCTGTTTGGATAGTATGTGTCCAGTAAATTGTTTTTCAGAATGTCTTGGCTGTTGGGATTATTTCTGGCAATTGCTTCTATGTCCTCATATGATTTTAGCACTCTTTTTCTAGATTTTGCAAGACCAAGACTGAGCCATACTATGTTGTCTGATTTTCCATACAAAGCAGTACCGGTTAAACGATCTGCTGCTTCATAGGCGCCACATTCTCTATGAGAGAGCATTTTTATGCCTAGGCTGTACAATTTCTGTGATAATGTTTTGTCTGATGCTAGGTCATCCCAGAGGTCTTGAAGCTCTGTTTTTTCTGCTTTTGTTAAGTAGGCAGTAACATATCGTGCAACAGCAGTGGAATTGTCTGCAATGTCCTGCACATCTATGTTTGCATTCCATAAGAGGGCAATGATTGCATTGTAATCATTGATATATTTTGATTTTTCCCTTCTTTTTATGTAATATGTGTTCTTAGGTGATTGACCTTTAACGCTATGTCGAACTGAAGACACAAAGTTGTTTACTTCACCTGTTTCTGTAACTGGTCTAGGGAAACCAAAGCGGCATTTGGTGTAGTATTTACCTTTGTTTTTGTATTTGCAGCGACAATATTTGCCACATTTGTGTCTTTGAAATTGTAAAATCTGCCCATGCAGCTCACTATGTGTCTGTTCTGAAGGGATTTCACAAGGGACATATTTTTGGATAAACTGCAAAACAGTGCTGTCACTGTCGTGACCAAATTTCAGTGCACCTTTGATCCATAACAGCATGTGAATATATGGTGCTCCTCTCGCTTGATAATCTTTTCTCCAAAAGAAGCGCTGCACTTCTCCAAGGAGAGGAACAGTTTTATTGCAAATAAAGTGTAGCATGGCAATGAAACGATGATGGAAACATCTTGACACATTAACTGGATCTAGAGGGCAAAGTTCTCCAGGTGTTAATATATCTATGTTGTTTTTGTTGCTGTTTGCTATGCGTAGGAACTCATGTAAATCTTCCCATGCATATTTGGCACAACTTAGCGTAACAAACCAAGTCGGTGGTCCTAGGTTTCTGATCATACAACGCACGTCTCTGTGCCGTCGGAACCAGTATTCCTTTGTACCACGCATGTTTGCAAACAAATTTGTTATACTTGATTGTAAAACCTCATCTTTTTCCTGTACTTTTTGTATTAACTGCGTAGCTGACATATTTTGAAAGTGGGTACCAGATTTAAGAATGTGTGCAACTCCGTAACATAGTGTTGCTAATTCACTTTCATAGAGTAGGTGGAATATGTATTGCACATTTTGTCCAAATCTGGGATCTTGCGAATACATTCGCAATGAACGGTATTCTGAAGCCCCAATCCGAGTGGGTCTATCATCGTATCTTCCACCTTTGTCAGTAGGAAATAGCAGTGGAAAGGCACGTGCTTCTATACTTTTTTCCCATATACTCATTGGTGACCCTTTGGTTTGTCGCATTTGGTAAGTTTCTAGTGCATCATCCATGCTTTCATTGGAATGCAATGCATGAATTGTGTAATGGTCCAAAAGAGTGGATACTGTAGCAGGATCCAGAAGTTCGAATTGTACAGTTTCTGATGGCTCTTGAATTATTTCAGTTGTTTCCCTTAAGCTTTCATCAATATTTATTTCCTTGTAGTACTCATTATTGTCTTTTAGATATTGCAAAGCTTGTCTAACTTTGTGCAAGTCTACTAATTGTTGCCAAATTTTCTTGTCCTTTGTTGGTAGTCCATTTACCAAGACTATTAAAGAATTCTCTATTGAACGTTCCACTCCTAGAGTGTGTACATTTTCCGTTAGATCTAATGGCAAATAAACTATTTTGCCACAAATGCCTTTCAGCAATTCAGAGGAAGGTAATTTTGCTGTTTTTGGATGAAGGCGTATAATTGCTTGAAATGGGTGAACTGTTTGAATTATTATGCTCTCATACAAATTGAGCTGCTGCATGATTTTTGGTAATGGAAACAATTCCAAATTATTTGTAATAGCACGTGAAGGAGTGTGGTTGTTGTCTAATTTTGTAGTACAGTAACTGCAACGTATTAGGCGTTCAGTTAGTTCATATTTGTTTTCTGCTAAAAGGTAGAGAGCTAAGTCAAACCATTTAGAATCTTCATTGTCTTCTATTTTGTATGCTATGTCCACATTTTTTGTGTTCCTTTTGTAAAACGTTCTGCGGCAACACACACACACATGGTTTGGTACTTCAGCCGATGACCTTTTAAATTTTACTATTTCTTTTCTGTATGTGTGTAATAGAAGGTTGCTATGTGCAGAATTGTTGCTACTATGTTCTAAAACTGTTGCATTTTGTAAGTGTCTCTCACTTCTAAAATACTTTCTCTGAATACGGTCAATTTCTTCTTGTAAGTATTTGGGTGTACCATGCAGAAGAGTGGTATTTAAGTTGCCTAATTCTGAAGATGGACTTTTTGCATAGTATATTTTATACACTAGATTTCTTACATTGGAATGATGTATTGATATCCTTTTGATATCATGGAAGGTGCTTTTGCAAATAGGTCCAGAAATGCAGGCTAATGAATGTCCTTTTAGTCCTGTGTATTTCCGCACTGGACAAATATCCATATTTTCAGCACTTTCATTTTACTTTTCTCATAACCTTTGACATATTGATTGAGGAACTGACGTAAAGATTTTAACGCTTTGTTTGGAATGGTACACATTGATGTGCACGGCCATTTGTATACTGCACAGTGTGTTTCTGCTGAATCGAGAGGTAATTCTGACTTTTTAGGAAATACATTTGTAAGTAGTGTTTCTTGTTCCATGATGGTAGTATTGATTTTCTCATACCCTCGTCCACTGCTATGGATGGCAATTGTGTTTGTTTGATTTTGTTTGTATGCTTCTTCATTAAAATATGGTTCTTTGGTTGTTGTGTGACTCCATTCACCACCACAAACATGTAAGAAATTATTTTTGTTCACATTCCGTTTATTGCTCAGTTTCTTTTGTAGTTTAGTACTTAGTTTTGTTAGTGCTTTCATCCTATTTAACACTAATATAAACAACTTCCTTTTGAGAAGGATTGCACTGTCCACGAGACCTTGTAGGATTAACTTTCTATGGTAGGTTTTAAGGGGTGAGGATGATTTCAGTCCTCTTCTTAGTAGATTCTGAAGGACTCTGTGACGAAACATTTTTGATAAAATACTTTTTTTACTATGCGTTCTTGTTACACTATCAGGATTATTAGGAGCATTGTTAGCTGTACTGGTAGTCATTTTTTGACAACATTTTTGTGTCTTGTGACACATTTTGATGGAGGAGATAAAGTTTCGGTAGTGAGACTTCCTTTGTTTTGCTAACCAACTGCATTAGCTGGTTTGTTCCAACATTCTCTACAAACTCTACAACAGGTGGATGCTTACATTGGGCACTTTTATTTTTATTTGCTCTCCTTTTGCGTTCCTTTCTACAGAGTTGCTTTTTGGTAGGCATTCTTTGGCGTCTGTTGAAAAAAAAAGGTATATTTTGGTCTGTTGTCCAATGTCTGTGTGCTGTGTGCATGTGTGCATGAGTCTGATGGGGAAGGTCTTTGTCATAGTGTGTCTGTGTGCATTTGACTCGTGCAATGATTTGGTAAGGCTACTTTATTGCTTCTATACTACTACAATGTGCTTCAGATGACAGTACAAAGTGGCCTACTTGTGACGAAAACCATTATTAATGAACGAAATGCCATAAACTTGCAACAGCAACTTCTTTTCTAAATCTAACCTTCTAAGGGTTACGTATGTTATTTGAGTTCCAAACACACAGGGATTTGTGAGCCATTCTGCCTGTTATTCTTTGCTCAATAAATGGATATTTGTAGGTAGAATGGTTTAGAAATCAATATTTGCTTTGGCGCCCAAAATAAACAAATAGCCCACATAGCCTCTTTGAGGAGTAGTTACAATATAAAGGTAGTACTGTACTTAAATGTTTTCGCAAAATAACCAGGTTTCTTTGGGTATGTCGTCTGCAGTGTAGATGCTGTTGATTTTCAGGAGAGTAGTCTTCACTGCGGTGCAAAAAACAAAATCAATGACTTAGTGTGTTTACAGCAGTGATGATACTGCACACTTTAATTGTGCTTTTCATCACAGGATTCTACTTTCATATTTCAACCCAGTGCATGTGTGCATTTCACGTCACTCTGTGCAGTCTTTCCATGGTATTTGCAATGTGGTACTTGAAAGTCCTTCAAAATTGCTAACAATTTTAAGTTTATGGAAATGCCTTGTTTTTTACACGGTGTACTATGTATAGGAGAGAGGTTTGTAAGCGATAGGGCACAGTAGTAGATGGGGAAACATTTTCTATTTGCAAATTAAAAGCACAATGCCGAAAAATCGGGAGACCCACAGAGGGAGATGTCACCACAGCAATCGGGAGCGCTTACTTTTCTCATACGATTACATTGCAAGTAGCATTACTGTAGCCCGTACACAGTACACAACTCCGACATTTTCACATACAAAATTGAGTTCCGCCTTAAATAGGCATGCTTGCAACATATGTATAGGTTATGCGGAAGACAGAAAGCAATCATGCAGTTTGTCAATCATAAATCGGACATCTTGCACTTAAAAGGGGGAACGTTGGTATGCATTGCCTATGCACATTTAGCACCATTAATTTGTCTAAATTAAATCATAAGGGTTGCACATGTTCTCTGACTACAATATACATACCTGTATTCTATACTCATGTATGTGCGCATGCATGGAGCTGTATGCAGAAATTTGCAATACTTGCACAGTAGCTTATGAAGTAGGTGCTTTGCAATGATATGCGACTTCCATCACAATCATCGATAGTAATTTTGAAGTGCGCAATTTTGATGACGGAGTTAGAATTAGCGATGTTCAATGTGATTAGTGGATGGTTGTGTGACTGCTTAGTTGTGTCCAATGAGGGACTCGACTTGCTACCGCTGTGGAAAGGGTGGAAGGACTGGGTAAGAGTTACGTGCCGCACGTAAGCAACGCTTGTCCGCAGGTAGGGCATGTCACATACAGGTTTCTACAGCAAATCCTGCATGGAAAGGGGACTGTAGGCATCAGCCAATCAGATGTTCACATTACTCTTTTGTGTGGAAAGACGGTGCGTACAGTGATGATGGCAGAGGTGGAGAGGGTCAGGGTTTTGGTGATTGGAGACATTTTTGTGCATGGATTACAACACTATGCCGAGAGTAGGCATGTGGCACACCATTTCGATGTCAGAGGAGTAGAGGTGGTGTGGAGCACTGACACTGATGGCAATGCTGCGGCAATTCTGCAAGTTTGCAGAGACATGCGTACAATGACCACTCCTCATGTGTTAATTTTGCACTACGGTACTTCCCATTTGGGACACATGAGTTCACGTACTTTGTTGGCCGATTTGGCACAGTTGGTTGAAGCACTCATGACCATCTTCCCAACAATGAAAGTCATTTTTTCTGCTTTGCTGCCTAGAATGAAATGGGACAACAATTCTGTTTTCTGTCCAGACCAAAGTATTGGGAGGTGTATCATCAATCCGGCATGCATGCATTCATGATACGAGCTGGTATGTTTTTCTTCAGCCACAATAACATTGCTTCAAGCAATGCAGATTATTTTGAAGCAGATGGTGTTGCGCTATCCTCTTTGGGAAATGCGATGTTCTTTTGGAACGTAAGGCTTGCTTTAGAGAAGGTTCTGTAATGGTTGTAGGAGTAAAGCAAAGACAAAAAATACAAAAAAATAAATAAAATAACAGATGTCTGTACGGTATCTGGCCAAAAATATAAAAAAACGGCTCTTTTCAGAGCCCATCTTAAAGGGGAAAAAGGGGAATGACACTTTAATGTACCGTCGTTACGCTCTGATCCTATACATGTCCGCGAACATGGCGGTACTTCGCACCCAGCACGTATCACCAACAGGGATTCAGGGGTGGAGACGCATACAAATGAGAATGAGTGGAGCTAGGGATTGGTCCATAAAGTTCAGTAGGTGTGTTCTGAACTGCGCACTTTAGTAAGACCGTCTTCTCCCTGATACGACACCACACAGCCATGACTTTCCATGCTCGAAAACAGATTATCTGGATTTTGGGAGACTCATGGATACATTGGTTGAAGGTGCATGCAGAAAGCTGCAGTTTATCTGCAGATCTCGGATTTCCTCATGTGGAGGTGCACTGGCATGGAGTGCCTGGCATGAGGTGGATGGACTTGGTACCTCTCTGTGTTACTTTACTGACAGAGCGTCCTCCAGATATACTTATCATTCACTGCGGAGGAAACAGTTTGGGCCTTGTCTCTGGAATATCTTTGCAATTTGCAATGAAGGAAGGACTTGCGAAGCTCATGGACATGTTTCCAAATTGTCACATACCTTTTTCCCGTATTGCGTAAAGACAAATATGGCTGCGTTCTTCTGTTTTTGGTCCACAAAATGGAGAAAGCGAGACGCAATGTGAATAAGGATGTTTTTGCCTTTTTAAGAGATGTTGGCATGTCCTCCTTCCACAATGAAAACATTTTGTTTCGCAGCTCTTTCATTTTCCGCAGAGATGGAGTCCACCTCACATATGCTGGTAATCAGATTTTTCTTCGCAATGTACAAAATGCATTGCGACCTCTTCTGAATTCACACTAACCTATCTGACAATCCGTTTTCTCCAATCCACAGTTTTTGACCCACACAACACACCACCGAAAGGCTCTTTCAAGAGCCTCCACTTACTCCCAGTGTCCACTTCATTGTGTTTGCTCTGCTTGCACCCTCCCTTTTTCCCCTACGACTGTCCGCAAACTTTTCCACCACTCCGCGGGGGTCTACGACCGTCACTTCATAGTTCTATCTTTAAACTGAGAAAGGCGGCTCTGAAAAGAGCCTTTGTAGTAATTTTTGTTGTTTTCATGTTTATTGCTTCACAGCACACGACACACTAGGAGAAGAGGCCAAAGGAGGGTGAGGAAGGGACACCAGCCACAGGGATAAGAAAGGGCAAGTGAACAGAGAAAGATATAGGGTGAGCTTTATTTAGGTAAGGAGCAGATCATCTGGTGCTCTGCGACCGTAGCCTCAAAAGCACTTCAAAAACTCTCCCCCCTGCAGAGTACTGCGTCACAATAATTACACACTATTGTCACCTTTGAAAGGTAAGAGTCAACAGCATTGCGAATGGCTTGTGAGGCAACTGGAGGGAGGCGCTCCCCCACAGGAGTGTCTCTTGTGGTGGGAGGATCGGACACGGAGGATGCTGTGGAGGAACTCAAGCGACTACGCTCTTCACATGGGACTGCCTTGCGAATGTCCGCATTGTGGAACGAAGTGAGGTGTCGCTTCATGGTTGTCGTACCAAAGCTGTATGAACCAACTCTCCCGCGACTCAGCACCACCTCGCACTGGTTACACTTCACCAGGTTCGCACATGCTTTTGGTATGTTCCCATAAACGGAAAACAACGGCCACACCCACGACTTCCGGCGAGTGCTCCTACTTCTGAGTTCCTCCACTTCATTCTGTTCCTCTTCTTCTTCCTCGCTCTCTACATCCTCACCCATATATCTCTCTGCAGGCTCTTGGGGAGGTGGTGGTGGTGGCGGGTTTGGGGGTGGTGCAGAGGCTAATGAACCAACAGCAGCCATGGAAGCCATGCCGATTAGTTTCCTTTTGGTCACTACAGCAGTAAAGGCAGTACACCTCAATCTGCTATAGCTAG
Organism: Ambystoma mexicanum; assembly: GCF_040938575.1. Taxonomy (NCBI): domain Eukaryota; kingdom Metazoa; phylum Chordata; class Amphibia; order Caudata; family Ambystomatidae; genus Ambystoma; species Ambystoma mexicanum. The sequence goes on along the minus strand of NC_090928.1, from coordinate 265,148,613 downwards.
AAGGAGAATGAAGATGCGCTCGGGGGTGTGGCCATTTGTAGGGGTGGAGGGATGTGCCTTGTGACGGTCTTCATCACTGCAAAGCGGTACAAAAATGTTACACATCAAGTCCTCAGGTTAGCTATTGTCTGGGATATGTGAAATTATATTTTTACACTCTACAATACTTTGCCTTGTGTCTACAATTTCTTTTGGACTGTTGCGGAAGCACACAAACTGCGCAAATTAGTCCACACGCTCAGCGTGGGTGCGGTCACAGGATGACGTCCTGAACACATCCGTGCCAGAAATGGGAGTCCGCTGGATAGCAAATGCAGAGTACCAAACGTGTGCATGTGTGCAAGTGTCCTACGGACAGTGTTCAGGTTCTCAAACAATTTCAAAGTGTGACACAAGTGAGACGTCAGTTAGGGACAGGCGCGATGTTCGCTATACTTACGTTTGTACTGCGCATGTGCATACATGATATGCTCACTGTACGGGCAGTTCCAGTGTCCTTAGGACAACTCCATTTTGTTTGCCTATGAACTTGCCGGCCACCGCGCCTGTTCTAGAGACGGCACCATTTTGGCTGCGCCCGATAAGTACAGGTATACTGTCCTTCACACACTCCCATTTTGCTTATTTACAGCCATCCCTGACATCTGGTGTGTTCTACGAACATGTTTCATCTCTTTACAAGCGGTACGGCGAGGTATAATGTTCTTAGGACGCCCCTTTCTGATTATGTACGCACAACTTCAACAGATGGTGCGGTCAAACTTCAAGTCCATCTTAATTGAAATTAGTAAGGGTAGGTGTACTGCCTTTACAGCACCCACATTCCATTCCTTACGGATAGGTCGAACAGGCGCGCTGTTGGCGAACATTTGACCTCTTTTTAAAAAAAAATAATGTCCTCACTCTCTTTCAGTACAACTACTGTACACAAACATTCCAAACACACACACACACACACACACTTCAGTCCAAAGAAATAGCGGGGGAAGCGGACACTGACACAAATATGGGGGAATTAGGATTCAACACGGGCTGGTTATGAGGAGAAGATTTGTGAGGGGAAGAAGAGATGGATATTTCGTCAAAACGTCTATTTTCATCTTCAAGGTTTGGGGATGGTTCACTAGGGAATGGAGAAGCGGGGCAGGTACAGGTGGGGCAATGGTAACAAACTTTTCCTCTCACACAGTCCTCCACAAACTCCCGTAAACTTTTTAAATTCTCGTTTAATATGTCAATTTTCTGCTCAATCCTTTTTATCCTATCTTCTTCTATTTCGTTTGTTGCCCTTTCTTCTTTTCTTTCCTGGTCTGGTAAAAAAAAATACACATATGTTAAATGCCTATAAAATACTGGTTATTATTTTGCATATGCAGAGCAATGTGTACATTATTGTCGCTGTCTTCAGATATTTCCCCATGCGGAAAATACTCCTCTAGCCACTCCAAAGTACTAGCCATTTGTGAGTTAAAAGAACAGAAAGAAATTATTATTTCTGCACCACATACCAAAACAAAACACACACATACAAAAAAATGGCCTCCACTCACTCTTTTGAAGTAATGTCCCTTCTTCCTACTGCGTCTGTCCACTGTCGTTCCAGGCTGCCGACTTTCTGTGAAGTGATTACGATGGAGGCATTGTAACGCTCACCTGATTCCCGTAGAGGCGCCGGTCTTGACTGGGCGTATACCGTATCTTCAAAGGTGATGTGCAACACACGGCTGGCTCTTTGGGCTGGACCTCTGTGCACTGTATGTCTGACTTGAAGGGTAAGATGTCTGCAGATAGAAAATATGGGATTAAGGAACTGGGTTATTGAATGTCTCTCTCTTCTTCCCTTTCTCTTCTCCTGTAGAACCCCAAAGGTTAACGCTCTCACCTTAGGTAAGTGAACGCCGTGCTCTCCATCTGCCTCGGGGCAGGGTGCTGTAACCAGTTTCTTCACTGGATAAGGGGAGCAGGCCTCTTGACTTCAGAGGACTGCTGTCCGTCGTTTACTGCACGAACGCTAAGTTTCGAGTAATTCTAATGTCTTTAAAGTCTTTAGTAATGATGTTTCTTGTTTTGCAGGGTTCCGGCGATGGCGGATGACGGGCTGAAGTGAGTTGAAGATGGAGCCCGTGTGATGAATAGAAGCGCCTGGAAGCACGTAAGTAAGCGCTTGTTGCCTGCTTCACGATGCGCTCTAACTGTCTTTTTATTTTGCAGGTACAAGTTCGGAGCGGCTGCAGGGTGCCGGAATACCCACTGGGTTAGATGTGGAAAGGAGTAATGGCACGTGAGTATTAAAGTTCCCCAATGTCTTTAAACGCACCTTGTTTTGTCTTTCAGATGCGGGATGCAGCGCCGAAGGCCTCCGGAGCGTGCAAAGAGTTGGTAAGCTTTTGTCTTTCAGATGCCGGAATGCAGTGTGAAGACCTCTGGAGCGCACGAAGAGTAGGTAAGCCTTTGTCTTTCAGATGCCGGAATGCACCGCGAGGCGTTGGTGACAGCCGATGGACCAGGTAAGTGAAGAGCTGTCACTGAAGACCGTAATGCTAACCTGTTCTTTCTTGTCTTTATAGGTGTTGCTGAAGACTGGATTCAGGATGGTAAGCCTTTTTCCTTAGGCCCAGGATCAGATGCAGAAGACACGATGAGCGTTCTGCTGCAGAGGATGCAGAATAACGCAAAGCAAGATTCATCCATCGGGTGTGGTTTAAATAGCCTCCTGTAGTGCTTAGGTGTCTCCTTCCACAGCCACGCCTAGGTAAGAAAAGAGTTCCTGCTTTCCAGAAGAGTTCCAGTGTTCTGAATCTAGGGAGTGGCTCCTGCCCCACCCAACAGGAAAAGTAGTTCCAAACAGAAGAGGATCAGAGGCTCAACTGGCAGGCAAGTAAGCAGCATGGTCTGCTGCAGGTAAGTCCACCCAAGCATTATGAGCCCGGCGCTTCCAGCGCTGGGACTGGGCATATTTATGAGCCTGGTGCCACTGGCGCCAGGACTGGGTCCAAAAGGTCCCAATTGGGACTGGTTGGCACTCGGAACCTGGGTTATGGATCTGCTTCCAAGGGAGTTGGGAAAACCCTGACCTTTTGGAAGCAGAGATCATGACAGTACCCCCCCCCTCAAGGCCCCTCCCAAACCGGGCTCCTCCGGGGGTTTTGGCTTGTCAGGAAATGTTCGGTGAAATCTTTTGATTAGGCGAGGAGCGTGGACATATTCAGCAGGTTCCCAGGATCTCTCTTGGGGGCCGTAGCCTTTCCAGTCAATTAGGTAAAATAGTTTAGATTTGGAGATCTTGGAGTCCAGAATGCTTTTGACTTCAAACTCGAGTTCTCCATCAACTAGGATAGGTTTTGGAGATTTAGTTAGTCGGGTTTGAGGTTGCACGGGTTTTAATAGAGAGACGTGGAAGACCGGATGTATCTTCATGTGCGGGGGCAAGTCCAACTTGACCGCTACTGGGTTTACTATGGTAGTGATGGAATAGGGACCAAGGTATCTTGGGTTAAATGTGCGTGGCCCTTTTAGAGGTAGATATTTGGTGGATAACCAGACTTGATCCCCTACTTGATATTGAGGGGCTTCCTTCCGATGTTGATCTGCTCCTTTCTTGTATTGTTCTTTAGCCCTTTGAAGGTGAGAAACAGCTTCCTTAAAGGCTTGGGTGATTGTAGAATGCAGGTAGTCTACTGCTGGTGTTTCAAGATCTTGGAGGGGATCCAACTCTGAGGTTCGAGGGTGACTGCCGTACAAAAAAAAAAACGGGGTTTTCCCAGTTCCCGAATGGACAGAGTTATTGTAGGCATATTCGGCTATCCAAAGGATGTCTTTCCAAGTTTTTTCAGTTTGTTGCAGCATGCAGCGTAAATACTGTTCCAGAGTTTGATTGGTCCTCTCGGTTTGTCCGTCGGTCTGAGGGTGGTGACTGGTCGATAGTCTCACATCAATTTGAGCCGACCGACAGTAACTTCGCCAAAAATGAGAAATAAATTGACTACCTCGATCCGAAATTAGAACCGAAGGAAAACCGTGCAGTCGGACGATGTTTTCGAGAAATTCTCGGGCCAGAGTTGCTGCTGTTGGCAAGCCTTTGAGCGGAATGAAATGCGCCATCTTGGAGAATAAGTCCACGATTACTAGAATCGTATTGTATCCGGAGCATGGAGGTAGATCGGTGATGAAGTCCATAGAAAGCGTATGCCAAGGGCGAGGTGGGATGTCAATAGGGCGTAAGAGGCCTGCTGGTCTTTCCTTTTGACTCTTGTTTTGGGCGCATACTCCACAGGACATTATAAAGTCTCTGATATCTTTTTTCCAAGACGGCCACCAGAAGTAGCGCTTGATCTTTTCTGAGGTCTTGGCCATACCGGGATGTCCTTCCATTAAAGAATCGTGATAACAAGCGATTACTTTTTTCTGTAAATCTGTGCTGGGTAGGTATAATCGTTCTTGGAAATACAATAAGTTGTCCTTTACTGCAAAGTCCTTTCCCTGCAGATGCCAATTCTGTATGTCTGCTGGAGTTACAAGTTGCCTGGCTTTATCCTTAACTTCCTCTATGGATTCTGTGGCGATTACACCCAGAATTCTTTGTTCGGGAATGATTGGTACAGGTTTAGGGTTGATCAAGTGTTCTTCCACTCCCATCCGAGAAAGGGCATCAGCTTTACCGTTCTTTGTACCAGGTCAATAGGTAATTATGAAGTCAAACTCTGCAAAGAATAATGCCCAACGGAGTTGTCTAGAGGATTGGGCTTTTGCGGTTTTTCAAATATTGCAGGTTTCGGTGATCCGTAACCACAGTAACGGTGTGTCGGGCCCCCAGCAGATAATGCCGCCAAGCCTTAAAGGCAGACTTGATAGCCAGAAGTTCCTTGTCAGTAATCGTGTAATTGATTTCAGGAGGCGAGAATTTGCGGGACCAAAATGCCACGGGATGCAACTGATTGGTTACCGGGTCCTTTTGTGATAGAACTGCCCCCATGGCAAGGCTTGAAGCATCAGTTTCCATGATGTAGGGGAGTTCGGGGCGAGGGTGTCTTAAGATTGGTGCAGAGATAAATTTAGTCTTCAAATCCTGGAAAGCTTGTTCCGCCTCGGTAGACCATTCAAAACGTTTGTTTTTCTTTAACAAGGCAGTGATGGGCTGGACTATTCGAGAGAATTCGGGGATAAACCTGCGGTAAAAGTTAGCGAAGCCTAACATGCTTTGCACACCTTTTACGGAGGATGGTGATGGCCATTTGAGAACTGCATCAACCTTCTTTGAATCCATACGGACTCCGCCAGGTGATAATATGAATCCCAAGAATTCAACTCAGTCACGTTGAAAACACATTTTTCCAACTTAGCGAAAAGTTTGTGTTGACGCAATCTTTCGAGGACCATTTTCACGTGTTTCCGATGTTCAGATTCCGATGAAGCATAAACGAGGATGTCGTCAATGTAAACAACAACACACACATCTATGAGCTCTCTGAGGACATCGTTCATAAAATATTGAAAGGCGGCCGGGGCATTGCAAAGTCCGAAGGGCATGACCTGATATTCAAATAGCCCATACTTGGTGCGGAAGGCTGTCTTCCATTCATCGCCCTCTTTTACTCGTACCAAGTGGTAAGCTCCTCTAAGATCCAGCTTTGTATATATGCATGCTTTTCTGACTTGGTCCAGGAGTTCAGGGATCAAAGGTAACGGATATCTATTCTTAACAGTGATCTGGTTCAGGGAGCGATAATCTATACAAGTTCTAAGGTCTCCTTCCTTTTTTGGAACGAAGAACAAAGCTGAAGAAGCAGGGGACTTGGAAGGACGAATAAACCCATTTGCCAGGTATTGATCCAGGTATTGTCGAAGGTGAAGGTTCTCAGGCTCGGTGAGGGCATAAATTCTACTACAAGGAGGAGTAGATCCAGGTATCAGGTCTATCTGGCAGTCATAAGACCTATGAGGAGGTAGAGAGTTAGCCTGATCCTTCCGGAAAACATCTTGGTATTCTAGGTATTCGGGAGGTAACTGGGGAGTCTCTGAAGAAATTGCTGCCAGTGCAACACCAGGTGGAGGGTGACAAGTAGAGACACATTCTGGAAACTGGACCGTTCTTGCTCGCCAATCGATCAGAGGATTGTGTTTCTCTAACCAAGGTATTCCTAGAATAATCTGAAACTGCGGGGCCTTGATCACATCGAACACGATCTTCTCATGGTGTCCATCTTGACTTACTAGCGTCACCTCTTGAGTGGTATGCGTTACTGGCCCGGAGGCTATCTCCGTACCATCCACCGTAGTAATGACGTCCTTTACAGCCTTGGGACAAAGAGTTAGATTCATCCTCAAAACCATTTCATGATCCACATAATTGCCGATGGCACCGCTGTCGACGTAAGCTTCAATTGCATGTAATCGATCCGGATTATCAGGGCTAATGAGGACCATAGGTATCACGAAATGCAAGGTCACGGAACTGGTTTTCACGCTCGTCAAGAGGACCTCTATTCTTGTCGGGCGAGGTCGTTTCCCTGCTCAGAGTTTGTAACTTTGGTAACTGCAGCTCCTACTGCCTTCTTGGCAGGTTTCACTGGACAGTCTCGAAGAAAGTGCCCTGAGTTTCCGCAATAGAGGCATAATTGCAACTGTTTTCTCCTTTCCCGCTCCTTTTGTGTTAGAGGACCTTTCAGACCCCCTATTTGCATGGGTTCCCCGGAGTCTACTCCTTTGGAAGGAGTTGGCGGTTTGGAAAATACTCGAGCATCAAACTTGGAACGATCGGCCTTCCTGTTCTGCAGTCTGTGATCTATTTGAACGACTAAGTCTATATAGTCCGAACAATCTTGTGGGGGATTCACTACTTGGGCTAACACATCTTTGAGCTCTCCACGTAGACCTCTATAAAACAGCGTAATCCTTTTGTCCTCAGGCCATTGAGTTTCCACTATCAGTCTGTTGAAAGACGCAATATAAGCCAAAAGGTCTTGGTTACCTTGTCGCAACAAAAGAAGCTCATTGTCCAAGGCCTGCCCCTGTGAATGTCTTGCGAACAGTTTTTCCATACTGAGCTGAAAAGCTTGAAAATCATGGAGGACCGGATCATCTTGATTTACTAGAGGGATCGACCAGTCTGCCGCATTGCCACTAAGGTACGAAAGCACGAAAGCTACTTTAGCTTGATCAGTTGGAAAGGCTGCTGGCCGGCATAAGAAATGCAACCGGCACTGATTGATAAATACTGCAAACCTCTTTGGGTCACCAGAAAATCGTTCGGGCGGAGCCAGAGGTACATTCCCAGGTAGGTTGATCTGCACTGGATTCATAGAGGATGTAGAAGGAAGATTTCCCCCAGATGCGGGTAACGGGGTCTGTCCGGCTTGTGACTGTAGCAATTGTCTAGCGAGATCATCTGTTCGCTCCTTGGAAATAATCAGTTCCCTTCTTAGAGCGTTCGTTTCCTGACGGGCTGCATGCACTTCTGCCCTTAGTTCCCCAAGTAACTGGGCTAGCTGGTCGGTATCCGAGGTTTCCATAGCGCCTGGACGGGAGTTTTGTGGTAGGCTTTGCGTTCTGTAACGCTCACCTGATTCCCGTAGAGGCGCCGGTCTTGACTGGGCGTATACCGTACCTTCAAAGGTGATGTGTAACACACGGCTGGCTCTTTGGGCTGGACCTCTGTGCACTGTATGTCTGACTTGAAGGGTAAGATGTCTGCAGATAGAAAATATGGGATTAAGGAACTGGGTTATTGAATGTCTCTCTCTTCTTCCCTTTCTCTTCTCCTGTAGAACCCCAAAGGTTAACGCTCTCACCTTAGGTAAGTGAACGCCGTGCTCTCCATCTGCCTCGGGGCAGGGTGCTGTAACCAGTTTCTTCACTGGATAAGGGGAGCAGGCCTCTTGACTTCAGAGGACTGCTGTCCGTCGTTTACTGCACGAACGGTAAGTTTCGAGTAATTCTAATGTCTTTAAAGTCTTTAGTAATGATGTTTCTTGTTTTGCAGGGTTCCGGCGATGGCGGATGACGGGCTGAAGTGAGTTGAAGATGGAGCCCGTGTGATGAATAGAAGCGCCTGGAAGCACGTAAGTAAGCGCTTGTTGCCTGCTTCACGATGCGCTCTAACTGTCTTTTTATTTTGCAGGTACAAGTTCGGAGCGGCTGCAGGGTGCCGGAATACCCACTGGGTTAGATGTGGAAAGGAGTAATGGCACGTGAGTATTAAAGTTCCCCAATGTCTTTAAACGCACCTTGTTTTGTCTTTCAGATGCGGGATGCAGCGCCGAAGGCCTCCGGAGCGTGCGAAGAGTTGGTAAGCTTTTGTCTTTCAGATGCCGGAATGCAGTGTGAAGACCTCCGGAGCGCACGAAGAGTAGGTAAGCCTTTGTCTTTCAGATGCCGGAATGCACCGCGAGGCGTTGGTGACAGCCGATGGACCAGGTAAGTGAAGAGCTGTCACTGAAGACCGTAATGCTAACCTGTTCTTTCTTGTCTTTATAGGTGTTGCTGAAGACTGGATTCAGGATGGTAAGCCTTTTTCCTTAGGCCCAGGATCAGATGCAGAAGACACGATGAGCGTTCTGCTGCAGAGGATGCAGAATAACGCAAAGCAAGATTCATCCATCGGGTGTGGTTTAAATAGCCTCCTGTAGTGCTTAGGTGTCTCCTTCCACAGCCACGCCTAGGTAAGAAAAGAGTTCCTGCTTTCCAGAAGAGTTCCAGTGTTCTGAATCTAGGGAGTGGCTCCTGCCCCACCCAACAGGAAAAGTAGTTCCAAACAGAAGAGGATCAGAGGCTCAACTGGCAGGCAAGTAAGCAGCATGGTCTGCTGCAGGTAAGTCCACCCAAGCATTATGAGCCCGGCGCTTCCAGCGCTGGGACTGGGCATATTTATGAGCCTGGTGCCACTGGCGCCAGGACTGGGTCCAAAAGGTCCCAATTGGGACTGGTTGGCACTCGGAACCTGGGTTATGGATCTGCTTCCAAGGGAGTTGGGAAACTCTGACCTTTTGGAAGCAGAGATCATGACAGGCATCCTTTTTTTTATGGTACCATACATTTAATTCTACATGCTTATTAAATGTGTCCTTTTCTTTTCACATCTTCAGGTTTCCATATTTACTTATTACTACTTACAATATCTTTATATCCTTTTTGTACGTTGTACACTTTTTGTGTAAAACAATAGTACATTTTCAGATACCCCCCGCCTCTTTGGGTAATGTTGATCCTGTCCGCCCCGTCCGCAAACAGGCGCTCAGTCCGTCCCTTTCTATTATCAATAGGGAGGGGATTCTGTATGTTCTATGTTAAATGTATATCATGTACGTACATTATGCTACATATCTCCCAAAATCACATCATCACAGTGTACATTCCACACAACACCTTCTTTGACACACTGTCATGATTAAGTTCCCAAAATCCTGTACAATTCACTACAAAAAAAACTTTGTTGAGGGGATGTTATGGTTAAGTTGCCCTCCCAAAAACCTGTGAAATTCACTAAAAAAAAACTTTGCTGATGGGACGTTATGGTTAAGTTGCCCTCCCAAAAACCTGTAAAATTCACTAAAAAAACTTTGTTGAGGGGACGTTATGGTTATGTTGCCCTACCAAAAACCTGTGCAGTTCACTAAAAAAATAATTTCAACCTCCCCTTTCTGGTTCAAATTAAAACCGAAAAACCCCAGAAATTCGACAGTTATGGTAACCTAAGCCCCAAGTCTGCCACCGCCCCTGTGCACTGCTACCACTAACACCCAGACCATGAAAGATGTCATCTCAAATGTCATTGATGACATCACTGACGACGTCACATGTTTAGTCCCTTTGTTTTCTTTCCCTGCCATATATATATATATATATATATATATATGTACATTCAGTAAAACAAACTTTGTTAAAGGAATGTTATACTCCACAGCGAAACCAAAAAACACTGCTCATTCCCCCATTATGGTAAGCTAAGCAACCATAACTCGCACCATCTACGCGCATTGCTAAGACTAACTCCCAGGACATCAAAGATGACATCACAAACATCATTGATAACATCACTGATGACATTACATGTGAAAAGAATGTGAGGCAAAGTCCCTACCTACAAGGGCTGCTTTGTATTATGTTGGGAGCAAGATGTCAGGGGTGATTGTGTAATGTTAAACATGTGATAACTAGCTAACAAATCATTACTTAATACACACTTGTGCTAGTACAAACAATACATATGAAGACCCAATGCATTTAAATGAGAGGCACATACAGGGAAACTGAAGTAAGGAAGAAAGAAAAAGCATCATGAGAAAGTTTATCTTCCTGTAGACAAATTAATTGTGTGTTTGAGGCCTGCTATTACCCCATGCATGTGCATCATGAGCTGCGACCAGACCCTAAGGAAAGTACTTTAAGAAGACACGACAAGGGTAACATTTAGATATACAGCACCTTTTCAATTTTTATATTGTGATTGTCAGTGAATAAAACCACCAGGGCTACATTTTTCAATGCACAGAAATAAGTGAGGCAGACATGTGATGTCATGAGAGATGTCATCAATGATGTTTGTGATGTAATCTTTGATGTCCTGGGAGTTAGTCTTAGCAATGCGCGTAGATGGTGCGAGTTATGGTTGCTTAGCTTCCCATAATGGGGGAATGAGCAGTGTTTTTTGGTTTCGCTGTGAAGTATAACATTCCTTTAACAAAGTTTTTTTTACTGAATGTACATATATATGGCAGGGAAAGAAAACAAAGGGACTAAACATGTGACGTCGTCAGTGATGTCATCAGTGACATTTGAGATGACATCTTTCATGGTCTGGGTGTTAGTGGTAGCAGTGCACAGGGGCGGTGGTAGGCTTGGGGGCTTAGGTTACCATAACTGTCGAATTTCTGGTGTTTTTCGGTTTTAATTTGAAACAGAAAGGGGATGTTGAAATTATTTTTTTAGTGAACTGCACAGGTTTTTTATAAATATAGGTAGGATGCCTATCACAGGTTGGGGTTTGTTGCCTAGGGATCTAGGCCCAAATGAAGGACGCACACACGGAGAGATAGGAGGAACTTCTTTATTCTTTCACAACTAAAAGGAAGTGGCATTCGCAGCGCACGTGCCCCATAACCCCCCTTGCACAGTCAGACTCCGCCTTTCCAACGGAGGGGGCTCCCGAGCGTTAACCCCTTGAGTCCCGGGTAACACTACCCCCGGACAATATGTCCAAACATCAACTTGACACCCTGTGTCTCAACACATAACTTAACACTCCTCAACAAGTCTCATCGGCTTCTTTATGAGCCGTCTCGGCCTCTCACCTCGAGTCCCCAGATCGGGCTCCTCTTCAATTACTTCACTCGGGGCCACATCCCGGGGGTCCCCTTCCGGGGGAAACCACTCATCATCCCTCTGCATTAGTGGTTCCGGTGAGAGTGCCCTTTGAGCTCCTTCCGTGGGCTCTCTCCTTGCATATGGCCTGAACTGTTGACAGTTTCTGGTGACGGTCCTGTTCTCATCTTCCGCCGTCACCATCGTGCCTTTCATGGCAACAATCCTCAGGGGGCTTGGAGCAAACCTCGGGTCTGTCTTCCTGCTTGCCGGCTGCTGTACCAGGACTTCATCTCCCACCTGGAGCCCCGGCAGTACCGCTCCTCTTCGAGCATCGGTGCGACGCCTCGCATTCTCTTTTGCCACCGCATCTCTCTGGAGGAGATCTTGGTCGGCCGGCTCAGCCTGCACCGTACTCCTCGGGATGCGAGTTCGCACTTCATATCTAAACATGAGCTCAGCAGGCGTCTTGTTTGTGACCTCATGGGGAGTGTTTCTGTAGTCTCTTAACAGGCGGCATAGGGCTTGGTGTGTATCAACGGCGTCCAGCCGTGCCCTCTGAATGGCCTTCTTAATCGATGCCATAAATCGCTCCGCCATTCCATTCGCCTGGGGGTGGCGTGGTGTGATCTTCATGTGCCTGAACCCCAGGTGCTCTGCCAGTGTCCCAAATTCGTGCCCACAGAACGGTGGTCCGTTGTCGGACTTGACCCACTTGGGGATCCCCCACTCACTGAAGACCTCTTCTATCGTTGCCGCAACCTGAGAGAACGCTGTGGAGCTGACTCTCTTGGCAATCGGAAATCTTGAGTGTTCATCCACGAAGAGCAGAATATAGTCGCCCGCTTCAGTGGGCCCGTAAAAATCCATGGCTACTCGTTCCCAAGGGTGCTCAGGTATTTGAGTGTGTTGGAGCGGGGGCGGATGTTCTGCAGGGGCTGTGCACTGACAGGCGTGGCAGTTCCTCACCCACTCGTCCACAGCTGCGTCCAGGAGGGGGAACCACACATGGCATCTGAGCTGCTTCTTTGTGTTCTCGGCTCCCCTGTGACCTTCATGAGCTATGCTAACCACCTCGCTCCTGAGTGTGGCAGGGATGACGATCCTACACCCTCTGAGCAGAATGTTATCGTCCTTTACCGCCAGTTCACCATGGACCCTGGCTAGCCGTTCGATTTCTTGCTTGTTCACCCCCGGGTGAGCTAGAGTGGCTCTGTGGTGATCTTTCCACTTGTTGGCGGTCGTGAGGCTGATCGCCAGGGCTGTCGTCGGATCGGCTGCCGACGCGGCCGCTACCCTTTCGAGTGACAGTGCCGGGGGCAGCGCCTGAGCCGCCACATATTGCACATACGCAACGTCCCCCTTCCGTGCCAGCGGGGCCCCTACTGGGTGTCGGGAGAGGTAGTCGGCGGGGTTAAGGTCGCCCCCCGGGCGATGTACGATATCGTAATCGTATTCCTGGAGGCGGATGCCCCACCTTTCAATCCTCGGTGGCATCTTGGTATGCGGGTTCCCAAACAATGAGAGAAGCGCCTGATGATCGGTGATCAGCGTAAACTTCTTTCCGATTATAAAGTTATGAAAATGCTCACACGCCCAGACCGCTGCCAAGCTCTCCTTCTCGGCCTGGGAGTAGGCTAGTTCAGGCGTTGATAGCGCTCGGCTCGCGTATGCAATCACGTGTCTGGGGTTAACATCTGCGCCACTGGTTTGGGCCAGAATGGCGCCGAGGCCTACTGGGCTGGCATCGACTACCACCTCGGTGTGCCACTGTGGGTTGAAATATGCGAGGCGATGGGCCTCGGCGAGAGCTTGCTTGATGTCCGCAAAAGCCTGTTGACAGGCCTGTGTCCATTCAAACGGCGACTCCTTCTGTAGCAGTTTCCTCAGTGGGTCTGTGATGGAGGCATAGTGGGGGATGTACCTTGCGCAGTATCCTGCCATGCCAAGGAACGAACGGACATCCGCCACTTGTCGGGGCTCGGCGAGGTTGGTGATCGTCTCGACCTTCTCGGGGTCAGGCAGCATGCCGTCCTTGGAGAAGATATGTCCAAAGAACTTGAGTTTTGTTTTGCCGAACCGGCATTTCGATATGTTGAGCGTGAGGCCGGCACCCTGAAGGGCCTCGCAGGTGTCGTGTAGAGCCCTGTCATGGGATTCCTTGGACGATCCAAAGACGAGAATATCGTCACTGTAATTGAGGGCCCCTTTGATAGGTCGGATGATCTGGCGTATAGTTTCCTGGAAGATCTCAGCGGCAGATGAGATTCCAAAGTTCAGCCTCCGGTATCTAAAGAGTCCATCGTGTGTCGCAAACGTGGTTATGGGCCGGGAGTCAGGGTGGAGCTCCAGCTGATGGTATCCCTGATTTAAGTCCAGTTTAGAGAACATTTGGGCACTGTTCAGCATCACAATCATGTCCTCAATACATGGTCCCGGGTGTCGTTCCCGTTGGATCGCCGTGTTGGCCACCCGCATGTCCACGCACAAACGGATCTTGCCCCCTTCCTTGGGTACCACCACAAGGGGGGACACCCACGGCGTCGGACCCGTCGCCGGCTCAATGATGTCGTCGCGGAGCAGTTGCTGGAGCGCCTCCGAAACTGTCTCCTGAAGGTGGAATCCGACCCTTCTGGGATGCTGCGGCACTGGACGCACGTTGGGGTCAATATGGAGCCGGATTGGGGGTCCCCGTAGTTTTCCTAGCCCCACGCAGAGCTTGGGGAAGGCCCCCGCGATGTCTTCTTGTGAGACGAGCGATTGAGTTTGATGGTAGGCAATCACATCTTCCGTGTACCCCTGGCCGGGTTTGGCCGCTGCGGCAGTGATCACGTCACCCACATTCACGTGAATTTCAATCAGTCCGAGGTGCGACGCCGTGAGGTAGCTAAGGAGGCATCGGCTTTTGGCGAGGGACCGTATCACGTGAATGGTCGCATCAACTTGCCGCCCATTCAGGAGAAGGCACTGGGTGAATTGACCCAACGTTTGGAGCGGGGTGGCGGCACCCCACTGGAAAATTCTGGAGCGAGACGGACTGAGCTGTGGCGGGCATGGTATCCTGACGTAGTCTTGTTCGCCCATGATGTTCACTGTGGCCCCAGAGTCAATCATAAACTGAAATTGGCAGTTCGCCATCTTGAGCGGGATCTGCGGGGCCTCCCTGGCCTCTTTGTTGTCGAGGATAAGGTTTACGAACTCATCCTGGTCGTAGTGGTCCTGCGGCGCATAGTAGGCCGCCGCCTGGTCGTCATGGCAGAGGGTTTCCGGCCTGTATTCTGCAGGCGGGTTGTCGTATTCATCCGTGAAATGTCTGGGCTGTTCGGCCTGGTCATACGGAGGGGCATATCCTGCCGCTAGGTATTCGTCCATCGCACGAACGTAACGCCTCTGGCCGAGGCCCTGTTGATATGGTCTCGGCTGGCTGTATTGCAGGGGTTGCGGGCGGAACGGCATTCTGGGGGCCGCCTGGGGCCGCATCGGTGGAAATGGGACGCCCTCCCTGCAGACGGAGTGAAAGTGTCCTTCTCTTCCGCAGTTGGTACATCGCTGGGACAGGGCTGGACAGGACCCTGAGTGGGGGAAAGACATCCCGCAGCGGTAGCACTGTCTTTGCAGCCGCGGGGTTGACATCGGCGGGGCAGTGGATGGTCCATACGGCTGGGGGCCTTGACGGGGGGGCAGTATGGCGGCCACAAATTCCCCTGAGCCCACCTTCGCGTTGTTGGAGTGACCCATGGCCGAGGCCTGCGCATCCACCCTCTCGTGGATGCGGGCGAGTTCACTGACCTCGGGCATGGTGAGCGGTTTCTTGAGGAGCTGTTTCTTGAGTGCAGGGGAGAGGCACCCTTCGATCACCCTCAGCCGGATAGCTTCTTCTAACGAGAACGCATCAAATTGGCAGTTCGCCCCTTTCACCCGTAGACGTGTGATGAATTCGTCGACGGTCTCTTGCGGGAGTTGGGTGCATTGATTGAACAAGTATCTTTCATAGTCCCGATTGACTTCGATAATAAGCAGTTTGTCCAGCGCGCCGATCAGCTTGGGAAAAGTGTCCTGGTCTGCGGGTGGAATGGCCTTAACGACCGTTTTTATTTCTCCCCCTACCAGGTTAAGGAAAATGTCCCTCATATTGGGGGAGTCCCCGTCGCCGGATCCTCTCACAAAGTGTCGAAAATCGTCCATCCAGTCGGTCCATCTGGGGCCTTTGGTGGCCTGCGGAGTCATAGTGAACGGCGGGGGCAGTCGTAGTTGAATCGACTTCGCCGCCCGCGGCAGTTGAGGCGAGCCTTGGCTGGACCCCGGGTTGGAGGTGCTCATGGCCCCTGGGAGAGAAGGCCCGTCCTTGCGCGGGCGGGGTCGCCGTCGCGGAGGTCCGACGGAGGAGGTCCGACAAGGCGGATTCGGCGGAGTGCCGTGCTGCGCGGAGGTGGAGCAGGAGGAGGAGGCTCGCTGGATCGGCCACCACAGGCGGACTGCCGTCGGAGGAGGACTCCGGTGCGCGGGAGAGATCCTCGTCGCCAAATGTTGCCTAGGGATCTAGGCCCAAATGAAGGACGCACACACGGAGAGATAGGAGGAACTTCTTTATTCTTTCACAACTAAAAGGAAGTGGCATTCGCAGCGCACGTGCCCCATAACCCCCTTGCACAGTCAGACTCCGCCTTTCCAACGGAGGGGGCTCCCGAGCGTTAACCCCTTGAGTCCCGGGTAACAGGGTTGGACACTCTTAATGATCTTGGGCGCCCTGGTCAAGACAACAGCCGGCATTCTGATATGAGCATGAATGGTAAGAGAACCACAAATAGTAGCTGTTATGTTTGCGCATTGATCCCTCATGCCTCTGGCACACCAAAGAATTTAGAACCCCAAGAGGTACTGATAGGGGAAGTCCAATGTCTCCTTCATCTGGCACAATGTTGTATTAAAAACTCATTCCAGGCACACAAAGTAAAATTACAACTCCAGCCACCTGCTGAAAAGACTTGCAAAGGACCAAAGTGTTTGAAAGAACCAGTGCTGGCAATAAAAGGTACAGGTTTTATGGACAGCAAGAAAGCACAGTCGACCTACATGTGTAAGGCAGAGTCATTGCGGGGATGGACGGAAGAGCAACTAACGTGGATGGATCAAAAGTGGGCTCAAACCTGGTCCAAGCATGTGTCCAAGCTGACATGGGTGGTGTGCAGTCATAATGTCGACATCAATAATGTCGACAGTCAAAATGTCGACAAATTAATGTCGAAAAACAATAATGTCGACAAACAAAAATGTCGACATTATTCGATATTTTTTCGACATTAATTTAGTGTATGCATAAATAAATAAATATATATATATGATGTGTTGAGTATGAGGGGTGGTTGGGGGGGTGTGGGGGGGTGGCAGGGGGGTGTTGGGTGAGGGGGGGTTGGGGGGGGGACCCCCCCATAGTAAATACAATTTTTATTTATTTAATTATTGAATAAATAAATAAATAAATAAATAAATAAATAAATAATTGGTATGTGTTGAGTATGAGGGGTGAAAGGGTGGTTGGGGGGGTGTGGGGGGGCGGCAGGGGGGTGTTGGGTGAGGGGGGGTTGGGGGGGACCCCCCCATAGTAAATACAATTTTTATTTATTTAATTATTGAATAAATAAATAAATAAATAAATAAATAAATAAATAATTGGTATGTGTTGAGTATGAGGGGTGAAAGGGTGGTTGGGGGGTGTGGGGGGGGTGGCAGGGGGGTGTTGGGTGAGGTGTTGATAGTTTTAAGGGTTTATAGTCATAATGTCAAAAAAAAAAATGTCGACTTTTTTTTCGACATTATGACTTTTTACATTAAAAGTATAGAATGTCGACATTATTATTTTCGACATTATTTTTTCGACATTTTTGTCTGTCGACATTTTTTTGTCGACATTATGACTATAAACCGACATGGGTCACCGCATTCGGGAAGCCCATTAAAGTGCAACAAGAAGATGCCTATGGACTATGTTTCTATGGGGAAGGAAAGACCCCCCTGGGGTCCAACAAACACTGCAATAAGACACTTGCCATCCCTGACATGAGAAAGGGGACTGCAGCACTGATGGACTTTTATTGGGTGTGTGGCAACCAGGCGTACATGCATCTCCCACCTTCCTGGAGAGGCTACTTTACTCTGACGACACTGCACTCTGCATTTGCTGGTAATTCCTGAAGAGCATGTAAAGGGGGGAGCGGTGCAGCAACCAGAAACACATGCACCACGACCAGCAGAAGAACAACCCCCCGTCTATCAAATATTCCCTGGAGAAGAGGCATCTAGTGGATTGCAACGAAAAAAGAGACATTCAAACTATATATCTCAAGACTCTTCTAACCTCCTCGAACAGATACCGAACAAGTACTAATTATTTAGTTCAGCAGAAACATTCTTTGCATCCCTCGTGCCAAACATCCAGACAAGAACCAATGCCAAATGGCTCCAAACCATCCGCTGGGAGCATATCCAGCTTGCAAACGACACTGAAGAAAGTTTCAACGTCATCAAGGTTGGACTGAGAGCCCTGCGCCTGATGACGTTGCCAAGTCGGTATGTCCTTGACCTCCTGACAGCAATGGAGGGCAGGGTTTTCCAAACAATCGTGAGTTCCTGCTGTATATTTGTACCTTCTGTGGACGCTGAAAACGGGACACTATCACACGTCATAGCTGCAGTACATGACCTCGGTGAACGAATGAAGAAGGAAGGAGGGATCGAAGAGGATACCTGGTTCACCATGGCATTCAGTTGGGTACCATTGTGGCTTGGAATTACTGTTAAGATGCTGGTTCCGGTCATTGGGCCTCATTACGAATCACCAGGTATGGAAATAAAGGTGGTGGTAAACCCCCTGCCACCGTTGATCTCGAGTTCCGCAGGCGGGAGGTGTCATTCCCGCCAGGTCTGACCTGGCGGGTTTAACACCACCCGCCTGCAGGCGGACGTGGAAACACCGGCACCATCACGAGATGGTGCCGGTGTTTCCATTTCCCCATTCCCATTGAGTTCAATGGGACTCAATGTTACGCTCACCTGGCTCCCACAGGGGCGTCGGTCAGACCCGGACAGCTGCGGTCTCCACCCACGTGATGCATAGTGCAGCGATGACTGACTGGATCTGCCTTCCTAATCGTGTCGGCTTAACCAGTAGAAATATTCTCCTTATATTCTTGAAAGATGAGCTCTCCATCCTGCGTGGATTTGCAGGGGCGCGTCGATTCCAGTTACTTCACTGGTTTGAAGGCTCGGGAGAGTTCCAGGAGAGTATTGACTCTGAGGTTCCTGGTGAGGACCAGTAAGTATTAAGTTCATAGAGTTCAATATGTCCGATGTTCACTCTTGTTCCCCCTTCCTTTCTTGTCTTGCAGCTGGCTCGTGAAAAGATGCTCTTGTGGCAGCTGGTGGCGCTCAGGTAAGAGTCTGTATTACCCGGCACTGTCCGGTAAATGTTGCACTAGGAAAACGTGTTGTTTTGTCTCTCTTTACAGATGCGGCATGTGAAAATATGGAGAGTCACAAAAGGATGCCTCCGGTGGTAAATCAGGTAAATCTATGGTGGTAAGAATTATATTTGTTGGTTCCCTCGGCTCACCTTGTGGTTTTCTTTTGTCTCCTAGGTGCCGAAGTTCGGCGAAGAAATGATGGAGGCAGCGCCGACCCGAAGGATGCTGTGAAGACTAGTGAGTATGGCACGGCGCTGCAGCTGGAGGTGCAGCGTGTGCAGAAATGATGTTCTTTACAGGTCCGGAGACAAGATGGATCCAGAATCAGGTGTGGAATAGAAATACGTTCGTTTTCTAACCTTGTCCCTTTCTTTCCTCTTTGTTTTAGGAACTCCGGATTCGAGGCGGGCGTGGCAGAAGACTGGATGCAGGCTGCAGGCACGGTGAGTGTTACGCTGCTGGATGCAGAATAACGCGAAGCGTGTGTTGCTGGTCGGGCGTGGTTTAAATAGCCTCAAAAGTAGTCCCAGGTAAGAAGTCCCTAGAACCACACCCGAGTAATAAATAGTCCCTGTAGAAAAATAGTCCCTTTCAGGCTTCATGTTGTATTGGAGTCATTTGCAGCATGGTCTGCCTGAGGTAAGTAATGACTATGAGCCTAGCGCCTTAGGCTTAGGCCTTAGGCGCCAGGACTGATTCCTACTATGAGCCTGGCGCCCAAGGCGCCAGGACTGAACCCAGATAGCCCCTGGCCGGGGCTGCTGAGGTATTACTAAATGTCTAGATGCCTGCTCCCGGGGCTGATGGGCTTGGTCCGGATGCCTGGGGGTAGGCATCATGACACTCAACGGGAATGGGGATTTACCAAATTACGCCTCCGGAATTCCCAGGTCACCGGGGTCGTAATGCCCCGGTAATTCCGGGAATCACAGAGGCAGAATGGTAATACGAGTCCGGCGGTAACCTGCCAGAATTTCAGGCACGGTTATCGCCGGACTCGTGATGAGGCCCATTGTCTTCCTGCTATTGTTCTTCTGTGTGTGCCTATTAGGATTGAGATGCTGCACCAAAGCCGTGCCTAATGGTGCCATGATGATGGTGACAATGGGCAGCCAAAGGTGACCACAATGAGAAATGAGAACACTGAAGACGCTCGGGTTCACATGGGTGAAGGTAACAAACCCAAATATTGCATGGTAGCCATCTACAACACAGGGGACATAGCAGACAATTTATGGCATACAACCATCAAACAGCCCCAAGATTTAGAGAATTATAAAGAAATGTGGGTTGACCTTGCAGGGGATGGAGGGTGTATTTATATGACCTGTAATCCTGAAGAATATGCACGGTGTGGGGAATGGTTAAGCGATGTGTACCGTGCATGGATGCCAATAAAAGGTACCCCTGCGTGGGATGAAGCAGTAAGAAGAGCAGAGAAACGTAGACGTATATGAAGTCCAACCGTGCAGTGCTGCAAAGGTTTAGTATCTTTCCACGTCCGATGAGCTCATTGCCCTGTGTGTGAGGCCTGTTTGCCCATTTGTCTCCACAAACCTGCCCATGTTCCCTCTTCCCCACCCAGGATGGTCATAGCTCACACTGCCCATGCCCCCCATATCATTTGATGCAGATATGCATCTGACCCTTTTTTGAAGTGACCAGGCCAGAACACCCACCACAGCTCTAATCCCATGCCTGCATTCTCCATCTTAGAAATAACACATGTCCATTGAAATCACGAGACATCAGGCAGATCAAACACCACCAGGACTGACACCTCAGTCCAGAGTACTGTGTTTTATAGACCCCTAAGTGTAAGGGGCATCATAATCATATATCTGTCAGTAAACTCTAAAGCACCCCTCATCCAGGTTTGTTGTTTATGGGTATCTTATCTCTCTTGTTCTCGTCTTCTGAGCTTACAATTAGATAGATAGTTAGCCGTGTAACCATCTGTGAGCCCAACCTTCACCCTGGCATGGATGAGCCCAGCTGACCACGTGCATCACGACGGAGGGAGAAGACGACAACCAATGGAGCCCAGGCATCCCATATGGAGCTAGGTTCAATATGTGTTCAGCCAATCCGCTCTCTTGATGTGCTACCTATATGTGATGTCACTTATGACCCTTGGTGCCTTATTATTTTTTTTATTTAAGTTTTTATTGATTTTGAAACACGAGGGAAATACACAAAAGAACATGCATATAATATTCACATTGTGACAACAATACCTAGTCATTGTTGGGCATAAGCAGTGGTATGATCAAAAATTGTACTTCGCTCGCCTCTGCGTTAAATCATTTTGTTCCCTTTCCTTCCCCCCTCCCTCCCCAAGATGGTGTGTTGTATTCTTCCACTGCGTTGGCGCGAACTTAGTTTGTAATTTTTGCGTGCTGAGACTTTAACTTCAATTGGTTTGCATATAGTCAGATTGTGCGACAGGTCTCTTCGCTTTTGACGTGACGGGTGATGTCCGAGCCTCGTTCCTGTGCATTGCTTACGGGGGTTCTAAGTCAGTGGGTTGTTTTTGACTCTGGCTTGGGATATGTAGATTGGCAAAGTCGCACCAAATTTCTTCATGGCGTGCTGCCTTTCCATAGAGGGCCAAGGAGGGCCGCCGTGATCTTTTCCATTGTGTAGATACTGGTTGCAATGTTGATCTATTCTTTTCTGACTGGAAGGCGAGGGTTTTTCCATTTAATGACTAGGCCGGCTCTTGCGGCTAATAACAGTTGGGATGCGAGCCCCTTTATCCTGTGTAGTTCGTCATCTTCTTCTTCCAGGCCAAATAGTGCCAGGAGGGGGGTTGATTCCCTTTCAATGCCGTCTATTTGTTTGATCCATCCAAGGACTTCTTCCCAGTATATGCGGGCTTTGGGGCAGTCCCACCACATGTGCCATTAGTTGGCATCCATTCCACATCGCCTCCAGCACTTTGGGCTGTTGGCCTGGTACATTTTCGATAGTCTGTGGGGGTCGTACTGCCATCTGTGGAGCAATTTTATTGCGTGTAACTTGTATTGTGCAGCTATTGATATTCGGGGTGGTGTTTTACAAATTGCGTCCCATGCCTGTTGGTTGAACTCTCTGTTAAAGTCTTTTTCCCATTTTTCTTTAAGTCTGAGGTTCGTGACTTGGTCTTTGCAAATCAGGGCGCTGTACATGCGTGCTATTAGGCCTTTATTCGTGGAGGTGGTATCCAGGTTCTTCTCGAACGGGGTGAGATCTCTTCGTATCTTCGTTTTCCATAGTCATTTGGATAGGACGCCCTTCAAGCGTAGGTAGAGGAATATCGGGATTGGGTGTAGTTGGAGGGCTTCCTCCAGTTCTGTGATTGGTCTAAATTTGTCTTCCCTCCATAGCTGCCCTGCTCTTTCGAGTCCTGCATCAAACCAGGTTTGATATCTGGGGTGTTCTGGGATTTCTTCTCGGATCCCTGGGGCCCATAGGTGGCTCAGGGGGGATGGCCATGTGGTCACGCCTGTCATTCCCTTTCCCTCCTTCCATATGTTCCATATTGTGACTAATATTGGATGGTTGTGCAATCTTCTAGTAAATTGTGGTCTAGGGACCAATAGCCTTTCTGCGAGAGTCGCAGGGGTCAAGTTGTCATTGTCCAGCTGGACCCATTGCAAGTCCTTTCCATCTCTTAGATGCGGGGTGAGTATTCGTAGCTGTGAGGCCTGGTAGTATCGCTCGATGTCAGGGAGACCGACTCCTCCTTGATCTTTGGGTAATATGAGAGTTTCATAGGGTATTCTGGGTTTCTTCCCATCCCATAGGAATCCCGTTATTGCCCTTCTCACTTGTTTGAAGAAATCCTCTGGAATTGTCACCGGGAGTACCTGGAAGGGGTATATGAAGCGTGGGAGACTAACCATCTTGATGGCGTTCAGGCGTCCGATCCAGGCAATTGTGAGGGGTCGCCATTTTGCGAGGTCTGCTTTGAAGGCGCTAAGAAGTTGGGGGAAGTTGGCCTTGTATACATCAGCGACGTCTCTCGTCAGATTGACCCCTAGGTATAGTAGTGTCGGGCCTCCAATGGTAAGTTGTTCAAATTCAGTTCTTTGGCTCGTGGTGGGTACGATTAGTGGAAAGAGAGTGGATTTAGTTTTATTGATTTTAAAGCCAGACAACATGCCATATTCTTCGATGTGGTGGATCGCCTGGGGGATTGATGTCATCGGTTTCTGCACATGGAGCAGAATGTCGTCTGCGTACAGGGCTAACTTATATTCTCTTCCATTTACACATAAACCCTCGATGCTTTAATCCGGTCTGAGCGTGTGTGCCAGTGGTTCTAATGAGAGCGCAAATAATATTGCAGAGAGTGGGCACCCCTGTCGCGTTCCTCTGCTCAGGGAGAACCAGCGTGAGTATTGGGAGTTTACTGAGAGGATGCTCGTGGGGAGGTGCAGACAGCCTTGATTCCTCGTCGAAGAGCTGGGCCTACGCCTATTTTTTTAAGTGTTGCTTCCAGAAAGTGCCATTCGACTCAGTCGAACGCCTTCTCCGCATCGATTGAGAATAGTGCAGGTGTGTTTGGCATTTTTTTGGCCTCATGAATGAGGTAGAGGTTCTTACGAGTGGAGTCTGCTCCTTGTCTTCCGAGGATGAATCCCACCTGGTCGTTATGTATTATGGTGGGCATATGCATCTCCAATCGTGCAGCGAGGACTCTCGTGTAGATCTTTGCATCTGTGTTTAGAAGAGAGATGGGGCAGTAGGATGCACATGACTTGGGGTCCTTGCCTTCTTTGGGGATGACAGTGATAAGTGCCTCAGAGAAGGAATCGGGTGCAGAGCCTGATTGGAGGATGCAGTTAAAGAGCTCAATCATAAATGGAAGGAGGGTATCAATGAATGTTTTATAAAACCCTGCCGTGTAGCCGTCATTTCCAGGGGCTTTCCCTGTTGGAAGTCGTTTGATCGCCTCCTCTATCTCTTCACCTGTAATGGGTGCATCGATGGCTTGTGCTGAGTCCAGGGGTAGGCTTGGAATAGTTATCTTGCTCAGATATTCTGCGGTTCCTTTCTCATCTGGTATGGTGCCCGAGGTGTGCAGTTTCTCATAGAAGCTGGCGAAGGCTTCAGGAATATCTGGGGGGCGGCCTCCGTGGAGGCCGGTCTCACTTTCTATTGTTGACACCCATCTTTCTTTGCGTTGTCTGCTGAGTCTGGTGGCGAGCAAGGCATCGGATTAGTCCCCTTTTTCGTATTGTTTTTGTTTCAAATATTGGAGTTTGCATATGATTTGATCCGTTTCCAGTTGCCGCAATTCCTCTCTCTTGCTGTTGGCCTCGTCTATTTTTTGGTTTCTGTCAGTGCCGGCTGATGTGGGCGCTGTGGTCGAGTTGGTTTATTTTGTTCCTGAGCTTGTTTTCTATGAGTTGGCACTCCCTTTTCTTTGCTGCTCCTTCTTTGATAAGTATGCCTCTCCACGTGGCCTTTCCTGCCTCCCATACTGTGTTTATAGAGACTTTGCCTTTGTTGTTTTGCTCGAAATACTGTTCGATGTCCTTCGTAAGTTGTTCACAGAATATCGGGTCTCTCCATAAAGTTTTGTTGCAGCGCCACTTGGTGCTTCTGCGGGGGAGCACCAACCGACTGAGGGTGACCGTGACCATGTCATGATCAGACCATGTTATGGGGGCTATTCTGGACGAGGACATTGCCTCAGTTAATTCTGATGTGAGGTAGATATAGTCGATCCTAGTGTATGTGGCATGTGGCGCGGAGTAGAATGTGAAATTTGTTTGCCGAGGATTCATATGGCGCCATGCATCTTTGAGTTTGTAGGCATCCATCATGTCTATCACCCTCGAGCGGCCCGACTCTGGTGTGGTGGTTGCCCGTGGGTTGCCGGCTTGTCTGTCCAGTGCTCGGTCTGCCCACATGTTGAGGTCGCCTCCAGAATCACCTCGCCTTCTGCTTCAAGCATGACCTTGGGGACTATATGTTGTAAGAACCTGGACTGTCCAGTGTTGGGGGGTGTATATGGATGCAAGTGTGATGATAGTGTCCTATATCTTGCCGACCAGAACGAGTGCTCTGCCACTGACATCTGCTCAAGACTTCAGGGGTTTGAATCAAAGCTCTTTACTAATGAGGATGCCGACACCTGCTTTCTTGAGTAGCCTTGAGCCCCAGTGGTCGGTGCCTATCTTGGCATATAGGACCTTTCTTTCTTCCCCTTTGCTGTATCTGGTCTCCTGTAAAAATAAAAAGTATGTCAAGCTTTGCCCTTTTGAATTCTCTGGTCACAAGTGACCTTTTGGTGGGGGAGTTGAGTCCCTTGACATTCAGTGTCCCAATCGTAATGGCGCCGAGTCTGTCGCTTGCCGTGTTGCAACTATCGACCATTTTTGTGCTTTCTGAGCTTGTCCACCGGGTCCCATTTCTTGTCGCTGGGTGCAAATGAGGTTGGGATGCTCTTGTGATTACGCATGGCCATCTTGAGGCTAAATATTTTTTCCCTGCCCTCCCCACTCCCTCCCCTTAGAGGTATACAATATGATACCCCTGGGACTCTGTTTCTATCCTTCGTTGTTCCTTGTAACAGTGAGGGCTTGTGTCTTTGCGTGTTGGCGTCCGATTTGGACTAGATGGAAATACACAGTCCAATGTCAGACCACCGGTGGGGAACGTTACTGCACGGTCCTTGTTGCAAATATAATAATTTTAACGTTTTGAGCCCCATTCCCACCCTCCCCTTTCTCTCTACCCCCCAAACACATTAGAACTCAACGATAACTTTTATGAACAAAAAATGTGGTGATACATGCGGTTTCTAGGATCTTCATCAGCTAACTGCTCCGACTCCCTGTTCGAGGGTGTGCACTTCAACGAGTTTGACCCCACTTTGGGAATGCATGGGTCACTTGGGTTGTGACAGCCGCACTTGCTGTGTTGCACGGTCTTCCGTCTCACGAATGTGGGTTGTCGGGACGAGTTTTTATTTGTCATTATCCGGTGTGGTATTGCCTCGTCTGTACTTTCTTGATCCCTTCACTCTTCTTCTCCTCGGGCCTTGGAGTTCCCATTGTTTTCCATTCTGCTCGGATTCTTCTTGGTCTCCTCCTCTTGGATCTGTTCCGAGGAGTTAAGCGATGCAGTTTTGGATCTCCTCTTCTGACCAAAGATGTATCCTTCTGCTCCCGTGCTCAAAGGTGAGGGAAAAGGGGTACCCCCACCTGTATCGGGTACCTTGCTCTTTGAGCCATTTCGTCAGCGGACTACAGAGGCATCTCAGGGCTAGGGTGAGCGAGGATAAATCCTGGAATATGGTTATCTGGGCTCCTCCAATTGTGAGGGGACCACAGGATCTGGCTTTCTGTAGTATCCTGGTTCTGTCTTGGTATCGGTGGAATCTGGCGAGGACTGATCTTGGGCATCCGGGTGGGCCTCCGGCTCTGTGTACTCTTTCTGTTATGGGCTCGTCGATGTCCTCGTCTGTCGTAAGGATTTTGATAATGTCATGAATTGTTTTTTTAAGGTCCGCCTTTGTTTCCCCCTAGTGTTCCGGTATGCCAAAAAAACGTAGCTTGTTTCTTCTTTCTCTGTTTGCTAAATTGTCCATCTTCAGGCAAAACTCTTCTTCTCTTTTCTCAATATTCCGTATTCTCAGGTCCATTTGGGTCCCAAGGGTGTCTAAGGAGGCCTGGTTGTTCTCAACCCCTTCCAACCTCTCTTCGATATTATCCATTCTCTGTATGATCTTGTCTATTTTGCCACCTAGATTGGCACCGATGTTTTTAATTTCATTCAGGAGGGCTGCAATGTCGCCTTTGGTGGCTGCTGCAACTGTCTCCGAGGTGTCTGTTGATATTGTGTCTCTATGCTCAGAACTCAGAGGGGACAGAGTGTATGTGTACTTAGCTAGTTTGCCCTTAGTGTTCATGAGATACCTGTTTTGTCAGAGGAGGCACACGCCCCTGTTGTGGGGGCCTTACCCTCTGCACCGCGACGCCACCCGATATCTTTAGGCTGTTTCCGGACCTTTGGGGTGTGGTGCAGCCTATTGTGCGGCTATTGTGCGGCTGGAAGCCGGGTCTGGGACCTCTTTGTATAGCTTTGCGTCCTGTCAGGTCCGCCCGTGGTTGAAGTATTTATGGAAGGACTTTCGCTGCCTGTGAGGGCATAGGATTACTTCTTGTAGGAACGGAGCGTGGTCCTACTGCAGGGCCTTCTTCTGTGAGTGAGTTCGAGGGAAGGTCCGGGGTGGACCTAATATTTCCTTTTAGGTCTATTTCGGTGGGGTATCTTGGTCTACTCCCCGATGCTATTATGCTGCTGTTATTGGGGTGCTGCGGGAGTGTGCAAGAGTGGTCTTGGGGCAGCTGGTTCAAGATGTATGGTGTTGGCGTGCACTCTTTCATGCATGTCCATATTATAGTTGGCAGTGCGGGGGCATCCTTGTGACTGGTGTGTTGGATGTACTAATGTGTTTTAAATGGAAGGAACGTCGCCGCGGTTATCAAGCAGCACTCCCTTTATCATTAGAGGACCGGGTGGAGCGTGGTGTGCTGAGAACTCCCGCAATCCACTATCCTTTTGCAGCCCTGGTGATCTCGCTTCATATGTGTTGTCTCTGTGGGATTTCAGTTGAGGTGGGGGTCCTGTACAAGGCCTGCGTCGCCTCTTTGAGGCCCGGGATGCGCATCCGCGGGACGTCGTGGTCCGGGATACTGCAGCTGCTGGACAGAGACTAATGGCGGGCCCCTTCGTGTGGTCCGGCGGTCTGCTCGCTGAAAGGTACGGTCAGGTACGGTCTGAGGGTGCAGACCACGTGGGGGGGGGGTGGTGCGAAGGAGAACGCACCAACAGAGGCCTCACAGGGTATACAGTGTCGCTGAGGGGGCTTGCTTTCCTGAGTGGCTGCGCTCGGCCATCTGGATGTTGCACCGTCCCCGGTATGAAACTTCACACGGCAATTACTCGGGTTCCTTGGGTCCTATTTAAGTCAGAATTTCTCCTGGATGGTGTGGGGGCTCAGGTCACCTTGCAGACCTACAGAGACAGAGCTTACACGGAATAGGTGATCACCCGTGCGCCCCCTGGTGGCCGGTCCCCTTGGTGCCAGTGTATTGTTGGGCAGAGCGCTCTCGGGCAGCAGAGTTCTCTGCGTGCACAATTTACCTGATATAAACTTTGTTCAACTTGCAATCTATCTCCTGGTCTCATTCCCTACTGAGGTGTGTCCACTATTCATAGTTTTGGATGTTGTGTCAGGGAATGGGTTCTTTCACAGCCCAGGGCATAGTGGATGAGGTAGCTGATGTCGCACTCCAGCCACAGCGGGTGTCAGGTCCTACGGAACAGAAACCTGAAACAGAATCCTTTCAGGGCACAACAATAAATTGGCAGATGAACAAACACATTTGTGGGTCCATTCACATAAAAAGGGGCCAAATAATAAAAAGCTTCCAGGCTATTCCACAACTGTGGGCCTTGAGATCTGAAGACATCCTAAGGGTCGGATTTTCCAAAAAAGGTGTGGAAAGGTCTGTTTGTTATTATGCCTCTAATCTAATCGCACAGATTGTTTGGAACAATCGAGAAAATATCAATTTTCCTAGCTATCAATTGGGCCAATTAAACACAACAGAGGAAGTTGAAACCTTCTTAGCTCCTGTACAGACCCTACAAGCCCCTGATAACATAACGTTGAACGAACCAGAGGCGGTGAAAAAGACGGATTTGGAGTCTGCAATTGAAATGTTCTAAAAATCCAAGGCAATGCAGCGGAGCCTTTGAGGGGGGTACCCTAGTTTTGATGTCTTGGAACATGTGTGGCTACCACAAGCTGGAGGGCCAATGTGCCCCAGATTCAAAGAGGACAACGGTGGTAATATTACAAGAGACAATGGCAACAGCTGCATTTGAACTGGAAGGGTTCTACACGTATTGCTAGCCGGCTAGCAGGGGCTTGCAAGGCAGACTATCAGGTGGTCTTGCAATTGCAGTAGACTTAAACTGTGACTGCTCACATTATGAGCTAAGAGCTAAATCAAAGTACTTGATGGCTGGTAATCTCTATTTGCCCAGTATAAATGCAAATGTGTCAATCATAAACCTTTATTACAATCATTTGAACACTAAAATGGCAGATTTACAACAGGAGTTAGATCTCCAGTTTACAGAGTGGTCGAAAAGGGGTACATTATTGTTGGTGGGGACTTCAATGCTGCCTGTGTTTTGTCTCAACCCACAGGGGGATCTCGTTCTGTAGTGAATTCCTCAATTCAAGCAGTGCACAACACGGGGTGGCATGGAAATGCTTAAGTTGTGGGACTTTCAGGTATGTTTACCAGGGGAACAGGAGCTGAGGGACTTTTTCACATGGACCGGGGGGAGGGGGGGCGCAAGGTCATGGATTGACCATTTCTATGTGTCAGAGGATTTGGGATACCTGTGTGACCCATTGGTAAAGGGGGACCACTGGGGCAGTGATCATTACCCTATAACTTTGGCTATTCACCTGCCTGATATAGCTTGTCACCTGCAGTATGACACAGCTTTCATTTCACCAAATTGGGGGGGGGGCATGGACTGTGAAGTCGAACGCCAAAGCATATAGGGCCTTTATTACCATATGGGAAAAAGAACTGTTGCAACTGGAGCTGAAGGGGGTTAGGCTAACCGCTAACAATTATACTCATAGTCTACTGGCTTGCGTAAAGCTTTGTACTAATAGGGCCCAAATCAGTGGAGGGAAGCATTACAACCACCCCTTTGATTTAAAGGTGAAGCAGGCAAAACAGGCTAAAAGGGGCGCTATTAGAACTGCCCTTAAATCAATGGTTGACAAATGAGCTTTCTTAGTGGCTAAGAGAAGGATTGTTGGAAAGTATAAACTGTACCTTAAACGTATTGGTTGGTTAAAACTGATAGACCAGAACCAAGAGGTTGTTAAGACCCTTTTTCAGAAAGACAGTGTGAATTTCGGGAAAAAAATGGGGGAGTTACAAGGGTGTGCAGAATAGTCTGGAATGTAACATCACGACACAGGAGTGGGAAGAACATATTGCCCAAAAATACTCTAAACCATGTGGTGAGGAGGGTTGCTTCCCACCATCTCACGTGGGGGGTGACACAAAGGGCTCTACAGTGGCAGATTCATGACGTACCGTGGGCAATTGGTAAGGCCAAACCTTCTAGGGCATCGGGCCCTGACAACCCACCTCCTGCTTTGATTAAATCTAACCCAAAACTTTGGGCTGCTCCCTTGCGGAACCTGTTTAACTATGTGAGTGGAACATTGACTGTTCCCGGCATGTGGAGAGAATTCATAATTATCCTGATTTTCAAGCAGATATGAGGGATCCAAACAATGTTAGACCAATAGATCTATTGGATTCTTCCAGTAAGTACCAGAGCAATAACCACAAGACGAAGGAAAGTACACATGATCTCAGCACTGAATGAAGGGGAGAAAAGAGAAATAAGGAAACGGCTCAGATGCACAATAGAGATCCCAGGACAGTCGACAGGTGTCACAATCGACACTGAAGCCTCCGTGAGCACCATGCCACAGTCAACATATGCAAAAATGTACCCAAAACCAGCATTAAAGAAAAACAGAGACACTACTCTATGCATATGGGTGTCGAAACCCCCTACCAGTACTAGGGCGCTTCTGGACCGAACTCCAAAAGGAGGACAATACATAACATCAAAAATATATGTCGTAAGCACCGGTTTGAAGTGCCTGCTATGTTGTAATCAGCAGAAGATCTGGGCCTCATTCAATTTATATGCGAGATAGCACCAACAGATTTATTTAGTTTGCATGTATTTCAGTGCACAAAAGCCCTCAGGCATCTAGGCGCTAGTTACAGAAAGTGCTTAGTACAGTTTATAAGGTGCAAGTAGTCATATGGGTAACAGCGTAATAGTAAGTGGTAGAAGCACACTTTGTCAAGCCTCCCCTCATGGTGCAGGGGGCTAGTACAGGAGTGCAAGCAAAGGAGTCACAATCAGTGTGAATACATATCCTGGTAGAGCCTCACCTCATGCTACAGGGGGCTACTACAGGAGTGCAAACACTTAGCATCAGAAAAGTCGGGTGGTGCAGCGCAAGGCTGCCATGTCATATCAGGGGATTACATTGCATCAGAGTAGACAGATACATTGCATCAGAGTAGGGACGTGGTGCAGCGCAAGGCTGCCATGTCATATCAGGTGGATTGCATTGCAATGGCATAGGCAGGTGGTGCAGCACAAGGCTGCCATGTCATATCAGGTGGATTACATTGCATCAGAATAGGCAGGTGGTGCAGTGCAAGGCTGCCATGTCATATCAGGGGATTACATTGCATCAGAGTAGGCAGATACATTGCATCAGAGTAGGGACGTGGTGCAGCGCAAGACTGCCATGTCATATCAGGTGGATTGCATTGCAATGGCATAGGCAGGTGGTGCAGCACAAGGCTGCCATGTCATATCAGGTGGATTACATTGCATCAGAATAGGCAGGTGGTGCAGTGCAAGGCTGCCATGTCATGTCAGGTGGATTACATTGCATCAGAGTAGGCAGGTGGTGCAGCACAAAGCTGCAATTTCATA
This sequence comes from Ambystoma mexicanum, assembly GCF_040938575.1. Classification (NCBI taxonomy): domain Eukaryota; kingdom Metazoa; phylum Chordata; class Amphibia; order Caudata; family Ambystomatidae; genus Ambystoma; species Ambystoma mexicanum. Next base: position 265,117,285 of record NC_090928.1, on the reverse strand, counting down.
TCAGGTGGATTACGTTACATTAGAGCAGGCAACTGATGAAGCGCGAGGCTGCCATGTCATATCAGGTGGATTACATTACATTAGATCAGGCAGGTGGTGCAGCGTGAGGCTACCATGTTATATCAGGTGGATTACATTGTATCAGAATAGGCAGGTGGTGCAGCGCGAGCCTGTCATGTCATATCTGGTGGATTATGTTACATTAGAGCAGGCAGGTGGTGCAGCACGAGGCTGCCATGTCAGATGTGATCCAAGACGTTCTCTCCAACCATTCCAATTTGCTGCAAGGCATTGGGTGCCTAAAAGGGTGCTAAATAAAACTCCATATCAACAACAGAGTGAAACCGAAAGCATGAGACAACGAAGAACACCTTGCCACATGCGTGAACTAGTACCGATGGAACTCCATGAACTTGAAAAAATAGGTATAATTGAAAAATCAACAGATCATACTCCCTGGGTTTCAGCAATGGTAGTGACACACAAACTGAAACAAGCAGGGAAAGTGATGATCTGCATTGATGTGCGCCTTCCCAACACAGAAATCATAAGGGTGAGACACGTCACCACCACACTGGACGACATCATCAGTTACCTCACTGGATCAACAATATTCTCGAAATTGGACCTTAACCCATGGTATCAGCAACTAAAACTACATGAAGAGTCGAGGTACCTAATCAACACTCCTTTGACTAAGGAGATACAAACGCTTAAACTTTGGCATCTCCTCAGCAGCCGAAGTATTTCAACATTGAACACAGACAGTACTTCAGGTCCTCCCATGTGTACTAAATGTCAGTGATGACTTAATATATGCAAGAAACAAGGCCGAACACATATCACGACTGGCAGAAGTGCTCGAGCGGTTAGACACTGCGGCCTCACACTACACAGAGACAAGTGCGAATTCCTGAAGGAAGAACTCTTTTTTTTGGTTTCATATTCAGCAACAAGGGCATTTCATCAGAGCTCCTCAGGGTTGTAGATATCACAAAAGCAGCATCTCTCATGATGCTCACAGACGTCAGGAGCTTCTGGGGCATGGCGACCTACAGTGGTCGATTAATTCACAACCTGGCTACCCTCTCGAAACCCCTCCACGAACTCACGAAGAACAACACAAAGTGGAGGTGGGACGACAGATGCCAAGAGGCGTTCCAGACTATCAAAGACTCACTTTCAGCTGATAGAACAATGGCATATTATGACACTTCTATGAACACCGACCTTTAAGTGGACGCCAGCCCAGTAGGTCTGGGTCCCATCCTAATACAGAAAACCCCAACCGGAGAAGTAAGGCCCATCGCCCATGCGCCCATGGCACTCACTCAAACTTAACAACGATACTTCCATATTGAAAAGGAAGCAATCGCAGTACTGTGGGGATGTCGTCACAGACCACAAAATGTTAATACCGATCTTAACAGGGTCTGCACTTCACCCACCAGGGAGAATCGAGAAATGGCTTTTACCCCTACAGCAATATGAAATAAATCTGGAATATCAAGTCAGAGCCGATAACCCGGCGGATTTCCTCTCAAGACACCCACATACAGGTACGGTGGTTGAACTCAAAGAGGCAGAGAGTAAAGAGGGACACATCTGCCAAGTCATACAGCGGGGAAAGCCGAGAGCCATCAACATCACAGAACTCACTGAAGCCACCCACCAGGACCAGTGCTGTGAAATCACTAAGAATTCATTTCTGTCCAGCAACTGGAATAACTTCCCAAAGAACCTACAAAACTGAACGAAAGCAGCCCAAGATGTTTTGATGGGCGCATTCACGGTTCGCCATGAACTATAAAATTTGAAAGAAGACAGTCATACCAGCTCCCGAAAAAATGTTCACCACGCATGGCCTCCCGATATCAGTTAAGAGTGACTGTGGCCCACCATTCCACGGGAGAGAGTTTCAACGATGCTTGGTAGAACTCCATATACACCACCACCTCATCTCAGCCGGGTGGCCCCAAGCTAATGGGGACGCTGAGCGTTTCATGCAAATCATTAATAAAGTCCTAAGGATCACAAAAGCACAGGATATCCTGTGGAAGATTAAACTTTATAGGTTTTTACGAAACTACCAAGTGACCCCACATATATCGACGGGAGCCTGCCCTGCAGATATCATGTACAACACAATACTCCAGTCATCGATTACTCCATCACCAAACGGCCTGATCCATTAAGATGAATGAAAAGGAGGTCCTAGCACAGCGAGCCTGGGCAAATGAATGGATGAGTATTAAGAGACATGCCAAGAAATCAAAGTTACGCATTGGGGATCATGTGATTGTGCTCAACAACGCTAACAAGACAAAACGTACTCTACTATTCAATGACATGCCTTGGACGGTGGTGGAGAAACGGGGTACGGTCATAACAGGAAGTTGAATTGGCCTGGATACCTTGTTTTAGAGAATATACGAAAAAATCTATTTTGCACACAGGTTTGTGTTTTTGAAGGTGCTGCTTTGTAGCAGGTTTGTTTATTCACTTGGGTTGTACCCACACATGGTGAGGGTGGGATTCTTATTGTCCCATGTGGTCAGCCGGCACGTGTTTCGACCCAAAGGTCTTTATCAAGGCTATGTTAGGTCAGTCCGACGCCCCCTATGGGGATCTCGTTTTGTACTCTTGGTCCTGTGTATACAGAGGCTCCTTTGGGCCCTTCGGTCCGTAGTTGTATGTCCGAGTTCGGCAACCGCAGAACCTTCAAAAACACAAACCTGTGTGGAAAATAGATTTTTTCATATATTCTCTAAGACAAGGTATCCAGGCCAATTCAACTTTCTACCAAACAAAGGAGGTGTGGGCTACACCTCAGCCACAACCGCTGACCTTGCCGCAACAACAGAAACTAAGGAATCTTATTACCAGAGCTCAGCAAGGTTGGTTCCATTCTAGAGCCCAAAAAAAAAAAACCTTTACGGTCATAACAGCACAGAAAGGCCCAGAAATAATAGCAAGGAATGCCTCATGGTTCAAGCGGCTGGCAAAAGAGGTATGGCCAGAAAACCCAAAGCAAAGAGCAGGTCCTCAGATCAACTACCGGAACCCGAGATGCTGTCGGGAGTGTCGGGAGATATGGAAGTCATCACCATCAAATACGTTTATTCGAATAACTACATCCATTAAACGCACAAGCATAAAAAATTAAACAATGAATATTGACCATAGTCATTTCAGTACATATTTTAAAGCTCCGCCTTGACATTACCCTGTATTTCATTAGAGTCAACACAGCACAAGTATAAAACAATTTTCCAAAACACAATTAAAACCTCACTGTTCACCTAAAAACCCCTTTCTCTGGTACAAAGCCCTTTTCAGATAGGACAGGAGGGCCCAAGCTGTTAGTGCTGAATCAGCGGTCAGAAGGAAAAGTAAAGCTGGCCTATAAAGGCAAATGTCAATATGCCTGACAACCGGCAAAATTGTTGATCCTCACACTTCCTTATATGCTGGGCAAAATGGTACAAAGTGCTTCAGGTCTTCTCTTGTCACCCCGCATGCTGGTATATGAAGTAAGCATCCCAGAAGAAAGAGAAGAAAGAGATGAAATGGTGACAGTGACAGAATCGGAGGCGGTACCAAGTCCAGAAGACCCCTGTCCAGAGAATAAATGACTAAGAAATGACTCAGAAACACAACAGGTGTACTCACTGAGAGAAGACCCTATGCCATACATACAAGTCCTCCCGATTTAGGCAGGAGACTCCAGACTTTTCAGTGAAAAATATTGATATTTTTCACCTTCTCCCATGTAAAATAATTCTAGCCCCAATGCATTTCTGTGGGAATAATTACGTCTCCCGATTTGTCTGACGAAATCTCCCTCCCAGGTACCACGGAATGTTTGCATGTATGCTACGCCATCAGTGAGACTAAAAGACCTTGGACCTCGCCATGAGTTGGGCGGTAGCCCTTAAATCCAGTAGTAACGGTATTAGCGGCGCCAATACCGCCTTGCCGGATCACAACTGCAATCCATCCAATGCAATTCCAGTCGGGCGCTATTAAAGCCAGCTGTAATAGCGCCAGCTGTAATTACGCGGACAACAATTGTGCTATTACAGACCTATCACAAGTACAGCATTAGCTCTCCTAACACTGGAAAACCGGCGCTAACAGCGCTGAAAATACCCCAATGCTGGAGGTAAAAGAACACAGGTGAGAGTAACAAACCCACAAGTGGAAACAATGCACACAAGAGGCCTGCAAAAGACCCACCCTGGCCCCACACACCTTTCCCAACACCGTGTTGCCATTAGGAGCAGGGAGGAGACAGCAATAAATCGACAGGAGCAAACAATGCACACAGGCCCACCCTGGCCCTACACACCCTTCCCAACACTGTGTTGCCATCAGGGAGGAGACAGCAATAAAGCCACAGGTGGAAACAATGCACGCAGGAGGCCTACAAAAGACCCACTCTGGCCCCACACACCCTTCCCAACACCATGTTGCCATTTGGAGCAGGGAGCCTTGATGTAGACCTCTACATGTTGCGCCAGGAGCTACAGAGACCTGACAACCAGCCCAGGGTGCAAGGAGCAGCAGGGGCGGAGGGGGGCAGGAGGAGGAGGAGGGGGTGACCAGCCCCAGCAAGGCAGCTAGCCATCCCTAGGGTCAGGCCAACACCCTGAGCCCTGACTGATGGTCAGTTGGTATCCAAGTACAGGCTGGACAGGGCTACCATCAACCAGTTGGTGGACACAATCCAAGGTGACATAGGTAGCAGGATTGCCATCAGCACCGCTATGCCCCCAACTGTGAAGCTTGTGTCAGTCCTACAATACCTTGGTACGGGCAGCTTCCAGCACACAGTGGCCATGATGCATGGTATGGCCCAGTCCACATTCAGTGCTGCCCTGAGCCAGGTGCTGGAGGCCCTGCTGCGACATGTAAATGAACACATTGCATTGCCTACCACCCAGTAGGCGTTGATTGAGAATTTTTTCTGATTTGGTTGATTTTTTTTAAAACATATTTTATTGGCATTTGTATTGGATGCATACAAATACAAGAAAATTAACTAAAACAATAAACATAAACAACAACAGTCTTCATGCGAATCAGTTCCTCTTACTTAGGTGGGCATGGCTGCAAATAGGGGTTCCGATATCACGGGAAGTGGGAGGGATCTGGGTCAAGAAGATCACCATATCCGGGCGAGTGCGAGGGATTAGTTATGGCAAAGTAGTGGGGTTTATCAAGGGGGTTTATGGTCTGCACTGAAGTGTATATCTCTCAGGAGGGCCTTCCAAGAGTCCAGAGTGCCACTCGCAATGTCTCCGCTAGAGATGATTCCATCTTGCCAGGCTCTGGTTTCGGCTGCAGTCCATCTCTCTAGCTCTTTCATCCAGCGTTCATGTCTAGGGTCCCCTGGTGTCTTCCATGCCATGGCTATAGTTCTTTTCGCAAGGATACATGCAATGTCCATCAACTTAACAATGTGTTTGTATTTGCTTGGTCTGGGGTAGACCCCTAATAAGCATTCCCCGGGTGTCCATTCATATCTGCTTATCCCAGCATCAGTGCAGGTCTGTTTAACTTTGGACCACAGCGCCATTGTCCTGGTGCAAGTCCAGAACATGTGGATCAGATCAGCTTTGTCGTTCCCACACCATGGGCAAGCCGGGAGGCTTGTTTGTTGAAGGAGGCCACCCTGTGTGGGGTCATATACGTCCTATATAGGACGTTTAGTTGTATCTGACCGTATCTGGAGTTTCTCGACACCTTCTTGGGGTATAGTACACCTTCTTGGGGTATAGTAACGTTCTTTCCCATTCCTTGTCTGTAAGCGTAGTTTCGAGGTCTGTTTCCCATTTCGCCTTCAGTGTCGCACTTTTGGGGTTGGGTTTGTCGATGAGCCTCTTATAGAGTCGAGAGACCGGTTTCCAGCCATCCGTAAGGTCGTGCATCTCCTGTAACAGTGGGTCTGGGGCGGGTTCCTCCGGACAGCTGCACCAGATCTTCTTGGAGGTTTGTTTGAGCCGGTGATACCAGAGAAACTGGCCGCTTGATAGCCCTTCATTAGCCTGTAGTGACTCAAAATCCTTGAATTCGCCCTCCTCAAACATATCCCCCCATGTGTAAATTATGGAGCCCTCCCACCTCCTAGCTGTGGAGAGATCCGATTCTGTTCTGCACACGCCAACAAGAATAGGGTTGTCTGGAGAGTAAGGGTGTTTCACCTGCCTGATGTAGCAGGTTCTGGTCCAATCTGGGGATTGTCGTAGAGGGTTCCAAAGAGTTTCCTTGGGGAATATTCTGGAGGGAGCTTGTCGCAATAGTCATTTCGTCACGTGGCTAAGCTGTGCCGCAAGATAATACAACTGGAGGTCTGGGAGTTGTATTCCCCCTTCCTTGTATGGGAGGGATAGGGTAGCCAAAGCCAATTTATGCCTGGTAGGTCCCCATAGGAAGTCCTTGATAAGTGCTCCAATTTCTTAAAGAAGGGCGGTCTGACGTAGTGGCATATGTTGAAGAAGAAATACAGAAATCGGGGGAGGACTATCATCTTAACGATTGCTGCTCTGCCTACCATTGCAAGTGGGAGTCTAGACCAAAATTTCATGGATCTGCGAAGGTTGGTTATTGCTACTTCCGTGTTGTGCTCGTGTGTGAGCATCGGGGTGTGGCTCACATTAATTCCTAGGTACCGAAACGTGTCGAGTTGCCACTGTATCCCAATGTCCGGGAGATCAGTTTCTTCTAGGCCTCTCAGGCTAGCCAAGGGAAAGGCAGAGGATTTCAGTCTACTGAATTTGATCCCAGAGTATTTCGCATAGTTGTCTAGTACATCCAATGTGATTGGTGCCTTGATCTGGGGATCCTTCAAGTATAAAAGGACATCGTCCGCGTATAGGGATATTATGTTATGTTCGTTGCCCACTTTGATGCCAGCGTCAAAGAACTGTTTCCTAAAATATATGGCAATCGGCTCCAGGCCCAATATGTATAGCATGGGCGACAGTGGGCACCCTTGTCTGGTGCCCCTTTGTCTTTTCCAGGATTCAGACACTGTTCTGCCGGTTTTAACTCTTGCCACAGGAGAATTATAGAGTACTGTGATCCATCTGACAAAGCCCTCGCCAAAACCCAAACCCTCTCAGCACCTCGACGAGCCACTCCCAGAAGATAGAATCAAAGGCCTTGATGGCATCAAGTGATAGTACTGCTAGGTCTTCTTCATTCTCATAGGTTTCGGCCATAATGGGCCTCATTACGACTCAGGCGGTAAGGGGTTTACGCCGGCGTAAACAGCGCCGACCCTTACCGCCTGAGTACGAGGTCCCTTAGCGCCATGGAGGTTTTAACACCTGCTTTTAGCAGGTGTTAAAATCCATGGCGCTAAGGGACCATGGAGTTAATTACGCCACCGTAATTTACGGTGGCGTAATTAACGCCTTCCCCACTCCCATTATGCCCTATGGGGCAAAAATGGGAATGGGGAAGGGTAAATGGGGATTGGGGACTTACCGCCCGCCAACCTCGGAATGGGGCGGTAAGTCCGGCAACCACCATGGCGTAAACATAGTTTACGCCATGGTGGTAAAGTCACGGCCCAGGTGGTAACTTACCGCCTGGGTCGTAATGAGGCCCAATGTGTTGAAGCCTTCCCAGGTTGGCTGCAGTGTTACGTCCTGGAACAAAACCATTCTGGTCTTCGTGGATTAGGGACCCTACTACCCTAGCGAGTCTGCTGGCCAGTATAGTGGTGAGAATCTTGCTGTCATAATTTAACATGGCCAGAGGGCGATAAGAGTCACAGTCAGTGGGTGGTTTGTTTGGTTTGAGCATGGGAATAATTATTGTCTCTTTCATAGTGTTAGGTAAGATCCTGTTTTCGAAGGCCTCTAGGTAGACCTCGTGGAGGATTGGGGTGAGGGTGGATTTGTATGTTTTGTAAAAGTCAGGCAGGAGGCCATCACTTCCGGGAGCCTTACAGGTGGCCAGCGATCTGATTGCTCCTGTTACGTCATCTGCTGTAATTTCCATCTCCAGTGCCTCTCTCTGTTCGCTGGATATTTTGGGGAGGCCTATCTCATCCAGTGTTTCTTTAATTTCATCTCTGTCTATTTGTGTGTCATGGGAGTACAATCTGGAGTAGAATTTGGCAAACGCTTCATTAATTCCTAGTTGTGTCCTGTGACGTATCCGGTTTTCGTCCAGTATCTCAGTTGGGAGGTGCCTGGGGCGTTCACGCTTAGACAGCCAGGCCAGCAGTCTGCCGGGTTTGTCGGACTCCTTGTGAGACCTGGTAGTGTATGTTGCAAAGTCAACTTCTCTAATCTGTCCCAGGAGGATTGGCACTTCTCGCGGGCTTCCTTCAACTTCATTTCGACCTCTGGAGTAATGGCTGAGGTGGATTCTAGACGGGAGATCTCTTCCTCTTGTGCTTCGAGTTCAGTCCTCAATTGCCTGTGAGTGCCTCCAGCTTTTGATATTATTTCTCCTCTAGCCACCACCTTCATGGCCTCCCACAATGTGCTCCAGGTAGATACTGAGCCTTTATTAATGTCAATGTATTCTTCTAGTTTTTCAGCGAGGTCCTCCCTGAACTCAAGATCGGTGAGGGCCGCAGTAGGCATCCTCCACATGGGGATTGGTGGTCTAGGCCCCGTTAATTGCCATTGCATGATCAGTGGGGAGTGATCTGAGATTGATCTTCCTAAATATGCCGTGGTTTCTGCCAATGGTATTTGTTCTCTGTCGATGAACAGATGATCGATTCTCGTGTGGATCTTGTGCGGGGCTGAATAGTAAGAATAGATCTTTTCAACAGGATGATGATCCTTCCAAATATCCACCAAGTCGAGTTGTTGCAGCGTTTCTGTCAGAGCGCATGTTGCGGGGTTACTTGGGTGGGGGGGTGGTGCTGACCTGTCCATAGAGCCATCAATGACACAGTTGAAATCCCCCCCCCATATAAAGGTCCTATTTCGGTGGTGTGCCATCCGTGAGCATATTGCTCTAAGGTGTGATGGTATTCCATATTGCGGGAAGTAAGAATTGACTAAGCAAATTGGAGTTTGCTCGATAGTGCCCCACATTATTATATACCTTCCTTCTTTATCGGGCTTGAATCCTTGCAATTGGAAGGGCACATTCGGGTTCACCCATGTGAACACCCCCCTTGAGTATTTAGAGTAGGGGGATCCTCTCCCGGTCCCAGCCCATCCATCTGTTAATTTGGACATGGTGTCTTCCGTAAGATGCGTCTCTTGCAACATCGCAATCGAAACCTTTTTCCTGCGGAGATAGGACTGTATTCGGTTTCGTCTCAGGTATGAGCTCATCCCTCTCACATTCCACGTCATCACTTTGAGTTGTGACGCCATCGGATCAATATTTCGAGCCCGACTGGCAGCTCCTCCTCTGGAGCCTAAAGTAATGCCAATCTGAGGTTATGAGACTGTTGACGGGAGTAATCGGGTTCTTCGCCCCCCGATCTATAGCATGCACCCATCCTGTGCTTCTTCAGCGGTAGTGGTATGAAGACTGTATAACTAACAAAACTGTTAACAAAACTCAAACTGGTGCGCCCAGCGACTACATCTTCGTTGTTGTCCTCGGGCGCTCTCGGGCCGTCTAGACCCATCCGGGTATCGGGCGTGAGCAGGGTCGGGCAGGTGGCTAGCCCGACCCGGATTGTCTGCGGGGGATAGGGCTGGTGTCTGGCGGAGAGGCCGAATGAGGGGCGTTTCTATGTAGCTAACTGTTAGTTGGATTACCTTCTGAGGTCCGGTTGCTTGTGCTTGTTGTGGCCATTTATGGCAGCGTGTGTCGTGTTATCTTCCAGCCACATGTTGGCGGCCATCGGGTTTTCTAGAAATATGGCACGCCCGTTGAAGATGACTTTCAAGCACGACGGGTAGAGCAGCCTGTATTTCAGGTTTAGTTGTCGAAGTCTTGCTTTTACTGGGACGAAGAGTTCCTCTCCCTCTGCACTTTCTGAGTGTAATCAGGGTAAATGGTTATTTTAGAGTCGCCACATTCGATGGGCCTTCTTCCCTGGAGTGCCATAAGATAATTTCCCTATCCTGAAAGTTTAGAATTTTAGCAATTATTGGTTGTAGAAATGAGCCAGATGGGGGCCGCTTCTGGAGAGACCTGTGGGCCCTTTTGACCGCGAAACCCTGCGATAGTTTCCCAGCGCCAATCTCCTGTTGTAGCAAGGATTCTACGTAGGCTGTAGTGTTTGGGCCTTCGTTTCCTTCTGGTACTCCTAGGATCCTAATGTTGCCCCGTCTAGCCCGACCTTCGGCCTCCTCGGACCTCTCCTCCAGGATAGCCACTTTCTTCTCTAGGTCTGCAACCTTGGACTTCAAGGCTGCTGTGGCCCCAGCCGTTTCTTCTATTGAAGTCTCGGTGTTTGTCACCTTCTCAGTTAATTTGCGGGCGTCCTGATGCATGAGTTGAATGTCCATTTTGAATTTGTCGATCTTAGAGTCTATGTGTGTCCTCAATGAAGCAATGGCCTCCAGTATTTGGGAGTGGTTATCTGTGGTCTCCCCCTCTTTCGTGTGGGTAATCTCTGGGGTGCAAGAGCGAGCCTGTGTAGGGGTTTTTGGCTTGGCGGATACAAATGAGTCCATAGTGGCTGCTTTCGCTTTGTTCCTGGTGGCCATATTGGAGTCTCAGTGATGCTGCCCCTGGGACACTTTAGATGAGTTACCGGTGGGGGTATCAGCCATCTCCCCGTGTGTAGAGTAATGAATGATGTTCCCAAGGTGTCAAAAGTCAATGAATCCGAATCTGCATGGGGGTAAGGATGCCGCCGCTATATCTATGAAGTCGCCGTCGCTGCCCTTACCTCTGAGCATCCGACTCGCCGGGGCAGGGAAATCTGGGGGCGCTGTAGTCGCGCTCTTGCTGCTGGTTCTCGCTGTCGCTAAGTGGCGCGGGGCGCCATCTTGGATGCGTATAGAAGCGGGGGAGGGAGTATGATTCGAGGACAATTTCGCCGACCAGAGGATCCGATTTCCAGGCTGGTCAAGCAGATTGTGTTGGGGTCAGCTTCTCCCGCATCTACATCAGCTTTTCATGATCTTAGGCACTTCTTATGCCGGCAAAAAGGATCGAGAAACGGCGTCTCAGCCGGAGCTTGGCTATTCAGCCTCTGTACGCCATCGGCTCCACCTGATTTGGTTGATGGGCACATGTCACGAAGAGCACTTGTAAAATACATTGCACTTCTACACAATCATGAATGTCCTTGCTTTCAGTCATGTTTGAACGTGCTTTAATTGAAGTGGAGCTAACCCCCTCCCCCCAACTCCCCAGCACACATACCCCCCTGCCCCCACAAATCCCCAGCACACATACTCCCCTCCCCAACCAACTCCCCAGCACACATACTCCCCCTACCCCCCTCCCCCAACACAGTGTATATGGGACCATGTGCCCAGGTCTCAAGCAAACAGTGCATTGTCCATCTAACAGGGACGTTATCGTTTCCCATGTTCTCGCCTTCAAGTGAGCGCCGCTGTGAATGACGCAGTGACCTATGCCTGGGTGACCCCTGTAGGGTTCCCTCTGTGGGGGTGGTTGAGGTGGATGGCACCGATGCAGCCTACTGCAGCTGCTGGCGGAGGAGATTATTTGCCTTATGCATCTGTTCTGCATGCGCTGTTTGGACCTCACATTATTCACGTACTCGCTGGCCAAACCCCTTAAGTGCCGCAGTGCATCCTGTATTCACTGGCCATTCCTATCCTCATCTGGCGTGCGTCCATCACATTTAGGCGTACCATGAATGCATTGGCCGGACCTGTTCCTAGATCCCATGCAGGGCTGCTGTGCCTGGCAGGTCTCTGCGGGGTGGTGGCGCTGCTGTGCCTGGCAGGTCTCCACGGGGTGGTGAGGCTGCTGTGCCTGGCAGGTCTCTGGGGGTGGTGGGGCTGCTGTTGCTTGTGGTGCTGGGCTGTCTGGTGGGGCTGCCATGGATGGTGGGGCTGCCAGCAGATGACTCATATGAGGGTGTGTCCTCATCCGCCACAGGTGTGTGTGAGCGGCGGCGGTGTGCACGCACATGTGGCCTGTGGCTGGGAGTCTCCACATGCTCACGGGTCCCTTCGGGTTAGTCCATTTGCTGCACTGGACTGTGTATTGGCGTGATCAGAGATGCAGCATACATTATAGGAGCGGGGAGGGGGGTCATATACATACATTTCCCGCAAATGGGAATAACAGTGGCTGGCAAGTGGCAGCTAGTCTGTGAGACAGCGCCCTGCACCGGCCTGCCCCAGCCCTCAGCATGCCTAATTGTGACTCCTGACTTGCTCTGTTTGAGCACAAAAGAACCACTCGGCAAACTGCGGGACACAGTCCCCAACTTACGGGACAGTTGGCCACCATAGCAGGCAGGAACCTAACATTGACGTCCCTGCGGTATCTCCTGATGAAAATTACATGAATTTAGGTAAAATACAGTGAATTCCTGTAACCAGAGCACTCAAGTTTCCCTTAGACATGCATGAAAAGGCAATCCAGTCCTGTTTTTCCGTTTGGCTTCTGAGTCTTGTAGTTTTTCTTTTCCCATTAAGTACATGGTTGATATAACTGTGGTTTTGTTAGATTTTGAATTGCCATACATTTCCTTCATATGTTTTTGTATGTATAAGTGTGAGGGACAAAATCCTTTTGTTACAGTGTTCCCTTTAGTTATATTGATAGGCAGGGAAAATCTCTTTAGGGTAGGGATAGTGAGGCATTTATCAAACACTTTTAAGTCAAAGTTAATAAAATGGCATCTTATGGAAAACCTTTACAAAATGATCCACTTCACATTTCTGACCCCTCATAGGATGCAGAGAAAAATGTGGAATTCATTTGCCCCCTGGGTGTTTTCCATGTTTTCCGAAATGAGGGCATCTTGGGAATAAGACCACTTTGTCCAAATGCAGGCATTTAGTCCTAAGAGCACCAGACCAGACTGATTTTAACATGGCCATCGTTTTTTTTTAATTACTGCAGCAGGGCAGACTTAGTTGAACAATACCAAATTTCGTTTTCCCTGGCATTGAGATTCTTCCTGGATTGTACTTGAGGCGCTGTAATGTTGGTTCTATGGCCAAATACAAAACAACTCTTTCTACACTGGCTGGCCATCATTCATTTTGTAGTTGGTTGGGGAGGAAAGCAAAGCTACTTTGCTTTATTGTGGTACAACATATTGCATGATACAGTACTAAGGCTGCACAACAAATGTCCTACTTATTTCAAACAAATTCATTTGGATATGCACCAATAGTTGAATGTGTTCCTTTTACTAGCACATTTGAATGGCATTTTTATTCCTTTGCAGCATTGGTCGCAGTCTATCAGTTCAGACTAGAATGCTCCCATTGGTGGCGGAGTCAAGAATGTTTTGCGTATGGTATGTTACAGGAAGGATGAAAAACACTGGAATGGGGCCTGCCCATATTAATGCCAGTGCGTATGGCTGATTCAAAGCTTTCCACCCTTTCCAGTGCCCAACCATGGCCTCATCCAGTCGAACAGCATCTGTTGCTTCGCAGAAAGAATTCCCCGCATTATAGTACCACTTGCAATTTTTGTCTTGCTCATCCATTTTCTTACTCCGTTTGTAGATGTCCCTGTAAAGAAACTGATATGCATGCTGTTAGTTTCCACATCATGTTAAAATATTGGTTCCAAAATATTTATAGCATTTAAAAAAAAAAATATATATATATATATATATTCAGACGAAGCCCGAGTAGGGTGAAACGCGTCGTTCCTTTCTTGCATCCAAGACCGTTGCTGCCTCCTTTGTCCATGTATTTCAAATAATAAAGGACACTTTGACTGCACGGTACACAAGCCTGTGTGTGGATCTGTTGGAGACATCCAGTCTTTCGCTTTTATCACAGCCGGAGTGCCGATGTAATTCGGATTGGTTTCCAGTCCTTTTTTACATATATATATATATATATATATATATATATATATATATATATATATATATATATATATATATCATTTTTACAATCTTTCATGGTGGCACAACAAGTGAGGGAGTCTTTGAATCACTTGGGAGCTATGCCAGTGCCTAATCCTTGGCTGGTAGAAGCCTTCTGGAAGATTTTGAATAGTGATGTAGGAAGTACTCCCACCCCTCCCCATTGACAAATGTTTGCTCAGGTTGGTGCCTTTGGCTTATTGTCCTTATTCAGATTTCAGTTGCATAGAACAATATTCCCTTAACAAGGTGGTGCTGTGCTTGCCTACTTAATTTCATGCTCGAGCCTGATGATCTGTCTCGTGGTTGTTCCTATTTGAAGAGAAGGATTGTGCTGACATGGTTGTTCCTAGTGTGATCCTCCAGAATGTTTTGGACTACAGCTTCCATTATCCATTACCATCGACTATGTTGGATAGGGATTGTGTGATTTCAATTCCAAAACACCTGGTGGACCTCATAAGGTGTAAGCATGTTGCAGAACATCCCGTCCCTTGAAAAGAGCTATGGACTCTGGAAACAGCACCCTGATGCCACTGAGGTGTTGGCTTTGCAGCATCCCCACCCCTTATTGCATCGATTACTTCATACCTGCAAGCATCTGCCTGCACAGATCAGAACTTCTGATTCGGAGGTCGTTTACATATATTGGAGTTTTAGCTAGCATGAAGTATTTTGGTTTCCAGTCTACCCTTGGGGCCAAACGTGGTTGTCTTCTGTTTTGCATGGAAACTGGTGTTTCCACCCAGCCCACATATTTCTATGGGTGTTTATTTGAATCTGTCTAGAAAGTTCCAGTCTGAATGTGCTCTTTCTCATGTTGCAAGACTCTGCTTTTTGTATTTAATACCATCTACGTCTTTGTGACCTTTGAAAGTGATATAAGTCTAGGCACGTTTTGAACTATTGACCATGAGCTTCCAAACTGGATGCTATGTATGTTATGTTGAGCTTATCAATCTCTTCTCTGCAATTTGCATTACCATGTTGGCTGAGGACAGTCTTGTGACAAACTTGAATTTGGCAGGGATGTCCTACTCTTGGTCTATAGTGTATGTGAATTTAGTACTGTTGGCAGGATTTCTGGTACGTTTAGCGCCCCATACCACCCCATAGCACGCACCTGTTAGCTTGTTGAGATGATATGTAAAGCTAAAATTAGAGAATTGGAAACCCACAAATATTCAATTGAAGCACAGAACGCTGAAAAAGTACCTGCCTGTCTATGGTGTGCTTTTTCTCCAACCATGAACAGAAAGTGTTGTAATTGACTGCCTTAAAACACTGACGTACTTTACCAAACCTTGCAAATTTAATTCAATTAGTATTTTTAAAGTAATTTCTCGAAAGAACCTTACTTCAAAAAAATGGGTGTCAGCGAAGGAACATGGGACCACAGTGAATACATTACTGTTAAAATCTGCATGGCCAGATTGGTGTTTTAATGTGGCTTTGCCAATGCTGTATTTATTGGTTTTTCAGTGAGCCAGACAACAAGCTAAACTTATTTCAATGCAGGATACACATGGCTAATGGTGGTAGGGCTGAAACCCCAAGGGATTATAAATGTTCCATCTGGAGGGCTATGTCCTTATCCAGCCATCAAGGGACCACTTTGAGTCCAGCACTACAAAGGAATCCCAAACTCAATGACTCTGGTTAATGGGCTGGTCCTGCCCAGGCGGGCTCGCTTCTAGAGACATATTGTTAGAAAATACATTGAAATACATTTCAGAAGAGCCTCAAATATTGTTCTCTGAAGCAATACAATCTCTAAACTGATCACATGGTGTGAAGCTTTGTTTCCTGGACACTGCTTCAAATGCAGCCAACTGCACTTCTTTGACACAGAATTATCCATAAAAATTTACCAGGTGTCCAGCTAATGGAAAAACAAGCAAAAACAGATTCTGGCATCTATCCATATCAGTCATTAACTGAAGGCAAGCCAGGACATGAGGTTCAACATTCACAATTCAAGAAATTAAACTCATGATGGAAAAGACATTAAGAAATGCAAAACATAACTTTTGGCATAACTTCACAATGATATGACTTGGTTTGAAGAAATGTCCTGATGTTGTGAGGCTTTCCTGCATGTTTGGAGACTAGCCACAACATGTATTCAATATTAATATCCTATAATAACTTTGTCAATTAATCTTGCATACTCCTGTTGCATGTCCTTGAATTTGTGATGAAAAGCTGATTCTAGAAGTCCTTATTTCATTGATTGGGGCGGGGGTCGTGTTGGGGATATGAGGGCATGTATGATTTTGCACCCAATGTATGTGCCCACACTGTCTTGTGAGCAAATATATGATCATTCTACAAAAAGAATATGTGTATTCTCTGTGATTGACAGCCTGTTAAGCAATCCAATGGAAAGAGTTAATCAATTAAAAAGTTGGATGTCAGATTTGGCATATGGTGGGAAATGTTTGACATTATGTAAGGAGAAACACACAAGAAGTGAAGGAGTGTGAGGGTTTTGGAGCCTGCTGGAAGGGGAACACCTATCCAAAATGGATGAGTGCAGAGCTTTGATAATATCTGGAGGTGAATGGGCCTTGTCCATGAGGAAGCCTGTAGCAGATTTTACCTGAGACAGACCTGACTGCCTAGCGGTGGGTGAAAGAAGCCTAGCTGGCTGGGAAATTACCTGAAAGCTCTGAGGGCCCATGCTGGGTCCGTGTCTTATGAAGTATTCAAAAATGAGTATCAAAAATCCCCAATTCAATTAGCAATAGGTCTCTAGAATAATTTCCCTCTGAAGTCCTTGGAGTGGGAGGCACTAGGGGGAGGTCACTAGTGGAAACGGATCCCAAAATAGGTTGCTTCAGCATCTAATGTGAAAGGCACATTGCTTTTTCACTATATTTAAAACCAAGGGAAATCTGATTTTAATTCAGAACAAAAAGCATTTCCTGCCCACAGTGGATGATAAACTATTACCAATAGAACGCAAATAGGGTGTTCTGACAGAATCACCAATGCGGCCAACACACAAAAATAAATGATTAACATCATTAAAGAGATGAGAAACCCACCAGGCTGCAACAACACCCCAACCCCCTCAGAGAAACTATGCAACGACCTGGCAGACAACTTCAAGAAAAAAATCAATGACATTCGACAAACCATACAAAACATACCAACCGGCCACAACATACTACCAAGCGAACCTATCACAGAACCTCAGCACAAACTCAAAAACCTTCCTGAAATATCAGCAGAGGCATTCACAATGCTGGTAAAACACAGCAAGAAAGCTGGATCACCCATGTATCCCTGTCCCCCGGACATCTACAAATCAATCCTCGCGCAAGGAACATCAGCAGAATACTACAGAAACCTTCTGAACCTATCACTAGCAACAGGAACTGTACCGAGGACCTTCAAATCAGCATATATCAAACCACTTCTGGAAAACACAAGTGGCGACGTAGAAGACCTCTCCAACTACAGGCCGATTTCAAACATTCCCTACCCGGCAAAACTCCTGGAAACCTATGTATACAAACTAACCCAAGAACACGTAGAAAAACACCACCTGCTAGACCAAGCTCAAGTCAGTTTCAGACCCGCAAATGGAACGGAAACAGCAGTACTATCCATCTGGGACGACCTAAAATAACTAACACAGACTCAAACACAACCTCAGCCCTTATTCTGCTCAAATTCTCCGCAGCCTCCAACACAGTTAGTCATGACACCCTAACCAAAAGACTAGAAGACATAGGCATAACAGACACAGTACTACTTTGGACTAAATCATTCCTAGAAGACAGAACAGAAGCAGTATGGATTAAACCCTTCAAATTCACTCTTTATTTTATTTTTTTATTTTATTTGGTTTCAGGAATAAAACCTTTATAATATTGGCTCTCAGTTACATCACATCTTAAGATCCCACACCATCGCTTGATGAGTTTAAGATCATTCCATACTTTCTCAAATCCACTCTACGAGTTAACAACTGTGGATTGCCACAAGGATCCTCACTATCACCACTGTACTTCAACATCTACCAGACTCCGGTTATCAGAATCTTCAAAAAATACAACATTACATGCTACAACTATGCAGATGATACTCAAATCATCTACAAAATAAAAGACACCCAAGCCGATCATTCAACCCTAATCGAGTGTCTAAAAGAAGTCTTCAACTGGATGAAGGCCAACTACCTGAAAATCAACCCAGGAAAGACAGAAATCATGATCATATCCAAAAACCAAGAGAACGAAACCGCCATCCCGTGGCCTATGGAAATGGGAACCGCACCATCACCATCTAAGGTAGTAAAAAATCTGGGAGTTCTAATGGACAACACCCTAACCTTAGAAGCACAAATAAATGCAACAGTCAAGAAATGCTTTTTCCTCCTCCACATTGCAAGAAGAATACTACCTTTCCTCTCCTTCACGCACAAAACACTCACTATCGTCGCCCTCATCATGTCAAGAATTGACTATGCAGACATCCTCTACCTCGGAATACCAGAATACCTCCTGAAGAAACTACAACAGATCCAAAATACAGCAGCCAGACTATGTCATGATCCGTCGATCACGCCCTTTCTGGTCTTCCTGGTCCCAGGCACATCGGGGGTTACTCGCTGTAGTACACCAACATGGCCGTATACACGGAACACGGTCTATCGACCTTTACGTCCTATGCAGCATGTTCTATAAATTAGACACTCCCCTGCGGTTCCGCGCGTCTCAACGCTACCGATAGCTGTGGCCTGACGTGCTCTGTAGTTCGTTCTCCTGAACTGTGTTGTTTCCCGGTTCCTGGACCTTCCTCCTTCTCCTTTCCTTCTACCTTCCTTGATCCTGTTCTTCCGCGTTCCGCGCAGACCGCCTCCGCGTGCTGCCCCCATTCCTAGCTTCCTGGAGTTTCCTAGATCCCGGACGAAGAAGCTGAACGAATCCTGGAATCCAAAGATGGCCGAGCGGGCTTGTACAAGACCCGAACTGCTCGGAAGAAACCCCCGACAAAGGACTCCCCAAAACAGAGAAAACAGGTCAGAAAAGGGGAAACCTGTGACAGATTGAGACGCCACCTGGCCAATCTCGATACAGACATGGAAGCGGCCGTCCAGGATCTTATTCGTGGCATGCAAGAGCTGACGACCGAAGTGCAAAACTTAAAGGCGGAAAACGCTACGTTAAAACAATTGGTGTTATCCCGTGATTCCGCCACGAAGGAGAGTATAATTCTAGGTGGCGTCGTTGACAAGTACGACAGTTCAGCAAAGAGCCTTCGTGGATTCCTAGATTCTTGTTTGGTCCACTTTACATTTAAGCCTTATTATTTTCTACGCCCAGGGCTAAAGTGGGCTTTATTATTTTGCATATTTCCGGGAATGCCTTGACCTGGGCCACCCCATTGGTTAACACTGGTGATGCTCTCCTGGATGACTACGACGGCTTTATAGAGGCCCTCAAGACCATGTTCGAACGCCCCGAACAGGTTTACAGTGCCCAGGAACGTTTACTCGACTTTCATCAGGGTACCCAGGACTTGCTCACGTATGTCACACGCTTCAAACAGCTGGCTAAGGAAGCGGATTGGTCCTCTGAAGCTTGTTTTACTTTATTTCGAAGAGGGCTAAACGAAGAGATCAAGGACGAACTAGCCAGAGTGGCACGCCCGGGTTCATTTCAAGCCATAATGGATCTCGCGCTACAGATTGACTTTCGCATTCAGGAGAGAAAGGCAGAAAAAAAGAAGACCAAGTTACCACTCCAGAAAAACCCCATTGGAACCCCTTCGAGCTCAGAAGGCATTTCTACCCCAAACAATGAGCCTGAACCTATGCAATTAGGGGCCTTCCGTGGTCCCATTACACCACAAGAGAGGATGCGAAGGATTCATACTGGATTATGTATGTATTGTGCATCCGACAAACATTTAGTAAGAGAATGTCCGATTGCTTCCCCACGGCGCTCGGGAAACGCCAGCTCCCGATCCTAAACAGAGCGCAGGTTCGGGAGAGAGATGTCTGCTCCACCTCTATTCCATCCTTGAACTCTCCTGGACAAAATTCCTTGGTAATCTTACAGGCCTTCTTGACAACATCCAAGAACGAAATATATTCCATCCTGGCACTGGTCGACTGTGGAGCTATGGGGGTATTCATAGATCATGAATGGGTCTTAAAAAATCATATTCCTTACGAATCCCGGACTATCATGCAACCTGTGGAAGCAATTGATGAAGACCCCTTTCTTCTGGACCTATAACCCTGCAGACCAAAGAGATCGAGCTTGCTATAAATCAACATCGAGAACCGATAAGATTTGACATCATCAAGTCAGCCCATTACCCCATGGTTTTGGGAATGCCCTGGCTTCAAAGACACAACCCCTATATCAATTGGGCAGTGGGATCCTTGTTCCTGGGTTCTGAGTTTTGTATGTCCCACTGCTTACATCCAGACCTTGATCCTAACCCATCAAAGGGATTTTCTACAACTCATCAGAACACAATCTCAGTCTCAAACATCATCCGGGTCCCGGAGGCTTACCAAGAATATTCCGATGTTTTCTCCTCTGCCATTGTTCAGGCCTTACCTCCCAACAGACCTGAAGATTGTGCTATTGAAACGGAACCTTCTGCGGTGATTCCCTTTGGAAGGATGTTCATCCTATCAGAACCTGAAAAGAAAGCCCTTCGTGAATACATGGATACAAATCTCGCAAATGGCACCATACGACCATCTAAATCTCCTTCAGGGGCCTCCCTGTTCTTCGTTCCTAAAAAAGACACTAAAGAACTCAGACCGTGTCTGGATTATCGAGGTCTAAATCAATGTACTCCCAAGGACCACTATCCGTTGCCCTTGATCTCAGACATCCTGGAGGCAGTAAGAGGCGCAGTTGTCTTCACTAAACTGGACCTCAGGCGCACCTATCATTTGATTCATATCAGGGCAGGTGACGAGTGGAAGACAACCTTTAGAACACCCTTTGGGCATTTTGAATACTTAGTCATGCCCTTTGGACTTGCTAATGCCCCAGTGGTGTTCCAACGTTTCATAGATCGAGTGTTCTCGGATATGCTGTTCCTTTTTGTGATTGTCTATCTGGACGATATTCTAATATTTTCGAAGGACCCTCTCAAGCACGAATAACATGTGAAAGCAGTATTACAACGCTTACGCGAAAATAAACTCCTGGCAAAGCCCGAGAAATGCATCTTCCATATTTCCACTGTTCACTACCTAGGGTTTGTCCTTACTCCCGATGGTATCGGTATGGATCAATCCAAGGTTAAGGCTATTTTATCCTGGCCTAGCCCTGCCTCGGAGAAACAGATACAATCCTTCCTGGGCTTGGCTAATTTCTATAGGAAATTCATACCTTCCTTTTCCGAGATTGTCCAACCAATAATTGCCTTAATGAAAAAAGACGTTCCGTTTCATTGGGCCATGGCCCAAGAGAAAGCCTTCCAACCGCTAAAGTCTGCATTTACCCAAGCTCCCATTCTTGCTCAGCCTGATGTTAATCGACCATTCATAGTGGAGACAGACGCCTCCAATTACGCCATTGGAGCCGTCCTAAAACAGCAATTCGAGGACAACTGTGAACATCCCATCGCCTATCTTTCTCGGACATTAACCCCTAGTGAAACCCATTACTCCGTCCTAGAGAAAGAGCTGCTAGCCATCCGTCAGGCCTTCACAGAATGGCGTCATTTACTTCTAGGAGCCAAATTTCCAGTCCATGTCCGCACGGATCATCGAAAACCTACAAGTATTGCGACTGGAATGTAGGAATAGTCGCCAAGCTCGGTGGGCCTTCTTTTTTGCCCAATATCAGTTTCAGATTCACCACGTCCCTGGAACCCAAAATGTAATAGCTGATGCACTTTCTCGTCATCCAGACTATGAACCTCCGGAGGACAGGACGTATCCCAAGATGTTTCCTCATACCAAATTCATAGCTCAAGCAAAAAACCTCCTGGAAGAGATTTGTATGCAAACTCAGACTTCGGAGCTTTTTGAAGGAATTTCGAAAGGAATCAATGGAACTTGGGAGCCAAGGACGGATACTTGTTCAAAGATACCAATCTGGTCATTCCTACTCAAAAATGACAACAAAGAATAATAAATCTCTGCCATGATACTCTTCATTCCGGACATCGTGGTATTTCCAACACCCTCCGTCTAATACAAAGACAATTTTGGTGGCCCAAGATGAAGACCGATGTACAACTGTATATTCAGTCTTGCTCCGTCTGTAATCAGAACAAACATGATAACCAGAAACCAGCAAGTCTGTTATTATAGCCTACTCCACCAACCAGACCTTGGGAGATCATTGCTACAGACTTCATTGTGGAATTGCCGCCTTCTAGAGGTTATACCACTATCATGGTCACCATTGACCTATTCACTCATATGGCTCACTTTACACCTCTATATAAATTACCATCCTCCTCAGAACTTGCTGGTATTTTCCTGGAACACGTCTTCCGACTGCATGGACTCCCTTCCAAGATCATATCGGACAGAGGACCCCAGTATATATCTCAATTCTGGAAATACCTCTGCAGGATACTAGGGATTCAACGAGCTCTCTCCTCGGGATATCATCCCCAAACCAACGGTGTCACAGAATGAGTAAACCAAACCCTTGAACAATATCTTTGTTGTTTCTCTACTAAAGTCCAGGATGATTGGTCACTTTTAGTACCAGTAGCCGAATTCGCTTACAATAAATCAGACCATTCGGCTGTTAAGACCAGCCCTTTTTTCTTTAGCCAAGGATTTTATCCTTCGGTCTTACCTTCTATTCTTCCACACCCTACACCTGTTCCTACTGTCGATTCCTGGATTGAAACACTCATATATGTGCAGAGAGAAGCCAAGGAACATCTCGAAAGAGCGTGAATCCAAACCAAACACTATGCAGATTCAAGGAGAACACCAGGGCCTTCATACTCCATTGGGGATAAAGTATGGCTATCCTAAAAACTTCTATGCCAACATCTCAGACCGAATACGTTGGCTCCCCGGTATTATGGACCCTTCTCTATAAAAGAGATCATCAATCCTGTGGCCTTTCGACTTCAACTCCCGGATTCCTGGAAGAAGATACATCCAGTTTTTCACAAATCCCTGTTGAAGCCCTTCATCCAAACTACCCGGACTACTCTTAGACCTAGTCCTGTGCTTGTCAATGACCAGCTGGAATATGAAGTTTCTCGTATTTGTGATTACCGATATAGACGAGGCAAACTTCAATACCTGGTGGAATGGAAAGGTTATCCACCCAGCAACGTACCTGGGAAACAGTCTCAAATTTGAACTCCCCCAGATTGCTCAGAAGATTCCACCGAATTCATCCAGGTAAACCCGGTGGAACGGGTTTTAGAAGGGGGCATGCTGTCATGATCCGTCGATCTTTCTGGTCTTCCTGGTCCCAGGCACATCGGGGGTTACTCGCTGTAGTACACCCAACATGGCTGTATACACGGAACGCGGTCTATCGACCTTTACGTTCTATGCAGCACGTTCTATAAATTAGCCACTCCCCTGCGGTTCCGCGCGTCTCAACGCTACCGATAGCTGTGGCCTGACGTGTTCCGTTCTCCTGAACTGTGTTGTTTCCCGGTTCCCGGACCTTCCTCCTTCTCCTTTCCTTCTACCTTCCTTGATCCTGTTCTTCCGCGTTCCGCGCAGACCGCCTCCGCGTTCTGCCTCCATTCCTAGCTTCCTGGAGTTTCCTAGATCCCGGACGAAGAAGCTGAACGAATCCTGGAATCCGAAGACGGCCGAGCGGGCTTGTACAAGACCCCAACTGCTCAGAAGAAACCCCCGACAAAGGACTCCGCAAAACAGAGAAAACAGGTGAGAAAAGGGGAAACCTGTGACAGACTACTCCTCAAACTATCAGGAAGAGAACACATTACCCCTGCCCTAAAAACACTACACTGGCTCCCAGTAAAACATTGCATCACCTTCAAAACAATGTGCATAACGCACAGGGCAATCAGTGGACAAGGAGCGGAATTCCTACAAAAGAAAATAACAATCTACAAGCCAACAAGACTCCTCAGGTCAAGCAACGAAATCCACCTGGAACCAAAACCATACCTCAAGAAAAAACTTGGAGGCACCTCCTTCTACCACTTAGCCGCAAAAACCTGGAACAACATCCCAAAAGAAATAAGAAACACCAAAGATCACCTAAAATTTTGGAAATAACTTAAAACCTGGCTCTTCAACACCACAGACTCAAACTGAAAACCGAAACAACAGCAAGGAAAGGGATGACTAAACTGGAGTGCACACAGACAGCTCCCAGAACCGACTGGGAAGCTCCCACGGCACCTGGACGGATGACGCCGGGCAGAGTGGAACACAGGCGACAACCATGGAGACGGAGTCAACAACCCCACCCTAATCCCACCCAACACCCGCTCTCGTCCCTTAATCGCCACCAGGTACCACAGTGTTGTGGAATTGTCGGCATATTGGCAATCACGGCACTAGCTGAGTTGTGGACATTGGCAGGTGCACTGGCCGTATGAGTGGGAAGGGAAGACAGGTAGGGCTGTGAGGGAGGCTGGTGGATGAGGGGGCCAGATCTGAAAGGGACCTTGAAGGCTGGATGGACCCAGATCAGGACAGAGGTGCAACAGTGCTCCCAAACCCCATCTGGGGAGATTACACAAGCCCAGCGCCTCAATTCAGGATAAGAGATGCCAACTAACCAATTGCACTAACAATTTCCCCCTCTGCATGCACCTCTCAAACTCCAAACCAAACACAACCACAAACCTACAGCACAACAAACCGCACAAACTTCACTACATTGCAACAACAAAACAAAAAAACACATAGACTCGCACAACAGTACACAATGACTACCGGCCACAAACACCTGAAGCCCAGCCAACTGACCCACCGCGCTGAGGCCGCCAACAGCACATCACTGCTTTCTTGCACTTTTTCAGCTTCCTCCCACTAACCTCCCCGCCCCCTGCCTCTTTCTAAGCCGCCACTCCGGTGGTGATAGTGCGCGGTACAAATGTCCTTTAACATTAACATTTGAAATGTCAAGTCCAAGAACACCAAGCAAAAACAGGACTGAGATGTTGACATACACTATAGCTATTACTATTAACAATATTTTTGTCCCTGGAGCCTTGGGATTTACTCCCTCTTTACCTCGCACCTCTCAACATACTTTGCAAATTCTCATAACGATAGCAATGTGGTTTAGTTGTCTGCCGCCAAATTGTCGATTTCAATACGAATAAAGTTTTGCAAATACAAAAAAAAGAGACATTTGCCTGGCTTCAAAATGGCCGCTTCACTGACACGTATGCCAGGTGGACTTTCTTTCCCACAATACATTGTGCTCGGACCCGGGCACTTCCTGAACCTTACCAATTCTGCAGGAATCCTTTCAGTTTTCCTTCTTGCGGGTCCCAGTAAACCAGTGGGGCGGGGCTTACAATAGACTGGCGAAGCCTGGAGGAAATAAAGGCTGGCCTATGGGCGAGGCATGGGGACGTCACGCTCCTCAAGGTGGCAGTGGGCTGGGTGATATCACGTTAGGGGGAGTGGCGCAGGTGAGCTGGAGCTTGGTCTGGAGTCTGGACATAGTAGCGGAGCTGGTAGCCAAGCGACCATTATGGCAGCGACATTAGGATATCGATACCTTCTCATACTGTGCTGCAGCTGCGTTCCGTTGCTGGCGGTGCCTGAGTCTGGGGTTTGGACCGTGTCGCTAAATAACGTGAGTGGCACTGATGCGAGGCGCGCGCTGCTCACGCTTAAAGCTACGTGGAGTTTGTGCTGATGGAATGTTGACTCGTGTGTCTTTATTGGAGCCACGAACCAGCACACATAATTCCTTGGCATCAACCGCAGTTACACAGAAATAGTAGTTGAGTTGTTATGGAATAGGCTTAGGTACTCTGATTTTGCATCGCCATGTACAGTTAAAAAGGTGTGTGTGTCTGATTCCGAATGCCAGTGTGAATGTACCATAGCTCTCCACCATTTGTGTCGCAAATCCGGGTGAAAACACCCGATATTATTTTTGCTGGGTGAGAGGGCCATTCAAACGAATGGACGTGCAGGAGGCTTGGCGGGTGAGTCAGCTGTTTACAAGGCGGGTGACACCCGCCAAAAGCGTGTGAGTGGAGAGCTATCATTAGTGTGACCCTCCCAGAAAGCTTCCACCCATATCATGTGTGAGTTGTCCTTCCAGATGATTTTCTTTTGTGTTTCGGTATTTGCGTTTATAGGCAGGTGAACAATGTGAACTGTGATTGAAACTAGATGCAATTCAATTTCAAAATGGCACATTTTTTGGTGTATTTGATATAAAAAACAATATTTTTCAACATATCTAGTACTAAATAACGTTTTAAAAAGAAATCGCAGGTTATCAGGCGTCCAGCGTCTGCTTTGGAGGCTATGGTACTGAGAGAAGGTACCGTTTCCCATGGTGGAATAAACTACCTCTTTAAGTACTCGGGCTACGTGGACTTGCATTGTTTACAAAATTGAGGTGTCTATGCGCCCAATTGATGGAAAAATGACACTTTGTTTTGAGTATTTTACAGTTAATGTACAAACCTTTTAATTAATGTCCATGCTAGAAAATTTACATCTAAAATCAATTTCTAAAGTTTTACTAAATATAGTTAATCCTTAATATTGCCTCAATGGTTTCCCAGAATTTCACCTGTTGGTAGATGCATGTTTCATCGTTTCCAGCCATGAAGACTTCTCAAGTGCCAGTTTGATGTTGTATGTTTCACATTTACCACTGCCATAAGAACTTCTCCTAGCAATGGTCCAGGCAGAGCAACTTAACAATACATGTTATGCAATCTCAACTTGATTATCGCCACATGATCTGCACAATCTTTCTTTCCTAGGAGTTCTAAATAAGCTCCAAACTGCCCAAGAGTCTGCACCCCATTACATTTTACTCTAAGGTATGTCCAAACAAGATGATTGCACAAGAAATCTATATACACTGGGACGCCTTCGTGCCCAAGTAAAATACCTTGGGTATAATGCATCAGAGGATTTACTTGCGAGATCCGCACGTTTTTGCTCTACACTGTGTTCGCACAGTATCTCCTGTATTCTGTTCTTGGCTTCAGTACAACAAGGGAGAACCTTTTTGTCCATAGCCCAGCACGGTCAGAAATGTTGTAGACAGTGCTCGTTTTCATGAAGGTTACCATAATCAATAGTGTATCCCTCAATAACCATTGCAATGAGCTGGGTTTTGCATTCTTTATTTTCCAATACATGCGTGGACAGCAATGCTGAATTTTGGCAGTAATGCACATTATATTGATTTCCAAGTAGATGAACTATGCTGGTGTAGACCCGCCCAACCTCAGGAGCCTCTGTAGTGTGCACCTGTCAAGCAATTTCAGTTTGAGGAACTTTTTTAGTCCCCAGAGTTCAACCCCATATGCTTTTAGTCCCCAGAGTTCAACCCCATATGCTATCATCGGCAAGATCTTAGTTTGATACAACTTCACAATGGCTCCAACCAAGTATCCTCCTACTTTATATGCCAGGCACTTGATATCACCTGGCAAGTGTCCGGTTTTAAGCTGAACCTGTTGCAGGTCTAAGTTCCCATCCAATTTTGGTTTGAGGATTGCTCCCAGATATTTACAGGAGCTCACCACCTCAATGGTGTCGTCTCTGTTAAGTGTCCAGCTCCACTCTGTGGTCCCCACTTTATTTCTATTCTTTGGGCTGAACACCATGATTTTGGTCTTGCTGGTATTTAATCTTCTGTGAGTTATGCACTGCGTATTCATGTGATCCAAAAGCACTTGTAACCCCTTATGTGTTAAATCCATCCCACAAGTTGTCGGCATAAGCACACCACTGTATGCTTACACGGGATTGAGACAGAGTTGTTAATACCATCTGCCATTTATAAGTTGAATAATGTGGGGGCAAGGATCCATCCCTGTTTTTAAATCCTGAGCATGTGCCTATTCATTGTGTAATAGCCCCCAGATGGTTAATTTGCACTCTTATTTTGGTGTGGTCATGCAGTGCAATTATCATTTTGCGCAAACCCCCCCTGGGATGTTCAATTTATTCAGCTTAGATCATAGCCTGCTCCTGTCCATGGTATCGACCATAGCCTGCTCTCCTGTCCATGGTATCGAAGTCAGCACTCTAGTCCACAAAGGCTACATATACAGGTCCTTTCCGTATGAGCCAAGCTTGTTCTCTGGTAGTAATTCATGACAATCCGTTATCTGCATTGCTCGATCCCAGTCTGGATAAAGGGTATGATTTATTTTTTGGGTTTTTTTGTGCATAATCCAAATATTTAGCTATTTTAAGATCACCTTAGCAAAGATTTTTGCAGGGGCATCGAGCATATCCAGTAGCCAGTAATTACTCAATACTTTCTTGTAAATTGGGATTATAGTGCTAGCCTTCCATGTTGTAGGGAGTTGTTGCCCATACCTACTGGTGTTCTTGATGAACTGATTACAAGTAACGTCAGCACCATGTGCTCTAAAGAATATACACGTTCCAACAATCTTGGCTGTGTCGACCCGCTCCATACAATATTCCCATCGCACTGCCAGTGTTTTGGTACTCTGGCCACAAACAGCCAGGGTTGCCTTTATATGCCTTTCCCAGTCTACCTCCGGTACATAACATACAACTGGGCTATAGTCCTTGGTTGAATTTATTATCCTCCAAAATGTTTTGGTGTGATTTGTAATGCTATTGTACACTAATATATGCAATTTTTCACATTCTTGTTGATATTTATGCTTCTTCAGCCAAGTTCTGTACTGTGCATGACATTTATTTTCTTACAAGTAGGGCGTGGATCTTTGGTTCAAGTTGGTCATGTGCAATCTCCGTCAGTTCAAATCTTAGCTTCTTTTTTCTTTGTGTGCTTTTTTTATTTATATTCCTCAAGGCGATATCAAATTCATGTCAATGCACTGCCCAAATCTCACTGGCTCCCTGATTAAATAACCATCTCTTTCCTACCATAAGGAGCTGATATTCTTAGCACAGCTCTGGGTGGCCAATTTGCAGATACATTTCCAGCCATCCACAGCAATTGGATTTAATAGCCATATTTGTTGTAAGGCGATTATTCTGAAGTTGTCGATGGCCTCCAGTAATCCCCCTTGTGCAAATAGGTGTTTGTGTCCCCTGGTGTTACAAATGATCAGAAAGTATGGTTGCTATAAACTAGGGAATACTTTCTGATGAAGGGTATCAAGCAGTCATTCTCGTCTCTACTTTTTTGTTCTACCTTAGTCAACTGTATGGCTTGAGTTTCATACTGCATGATGTACTCAAGGAGTCTTGTACTTTAAAGTGAATGTATGAGGTAGCAATTTTTGCATGCATCCTCCGGAATCTCCACTAGTTGTATGTCACTATTGCTAATGCAACGTGGCAGGATAACTTCCTCTTTAGTGCCAAACAAGCTTTCTTTAAGCATGCAACCTTTCCTGTCGATATTCTGTGGGTACATAGGTCTAATTTCATTACTTTGATCGTGGGGGACAGTTTGGGAAGAAGCGTCAGTGCTTTTGACAATGACTTCAGTATTTGTTTTTTAAAACAGTCCCCCAAGGTTAATCAATGTGTCATCTCCACATTCTTTATTTTTTTAAACTTCTTTTGTTCATTAGCCATACCAATGTACGCACGAATATATGACTTTCTGTCTGGTTGTTTCCATTTTTTCCATTTAATACCACGGTGCTCTCGTGGACAGCCCTCTTTGTCACCCTCGCCTTCTTCAGTTGTAAACGAGATGTTAAAAGCACTACCATGGCAGCCTTTGACATTTTTCAAACAAGCCCATCGGACATCTTTGTAGCACTTATAGTGGCTGCGTGTGAAATGAATTCTTCGCATATTTGTTCACCCACACTATCTATGGTGCTTATGATCTTTGCACACGTGTTCACTTCTGGACGTGCACGCGGCCTCAATGTGTTCTTATTGGTAGTCCCATACATAACAGCCTGTCTGACTTTTTTTTATTATTCTTTTACACCCATTCTTCTCAGCGACCAATGCCTCGCCAATCTCTATTTCTGCGTGATTAATTACATTATGGCTCCTATCACCATGAGCAACTTCACCATTACATTTTTCCTGCATCGTTCTCTTTTTTTAATAACTGTAAACATTCGTTTGCTCCATGTGTTTTTCAAGCAAATTAGTAGGATTATCGCATGTATTGTTAGTTGAGTCACAGCCTTGCCCTAGCCCCTTTAACAACTCTGTCTGCAAGTCCAAGTTCTCAGCCATTTTGTCACATTTTTCCAGCCAGCAGCGTGGTCAATACGTTTTCGAAAATGCCAACCATTGCCATGGATGGGATGAGCAGCCATCATTGCCTATAGTACTTGCATAACTGCCAGCAGCTTCCCCACCCCGTCCCATGTCTTCTCCAAGCCCCCCAGTACATAGACTGCGTCCAAGCCGACGATCCACTATTAGTGGTGAAGAGGTGAGATTTATTGGTGAATGTGGGGCGAAATGTAGCTCCACAGCGTTCTCACTCTGTCATCGCTGAACCTTGTGCTGAATTCACAGTTATTAAACTACCAGTGCCACTCGAGGTCAGTGAAAATTGTAATAATTTTGTCCCAGGCAGCAATCCCTCTTTCCTACCATCGTTTAGCTCGGTCACAGAACATTGTTCATCACAGGTTGGCAGTTGAAGGTCACTCCCGTTCGGGAGTCCCTCTAAATTGCCTGCGACAGAGAGCAATCGGAGGCTGCATTGCGCCGGGTGGATAGATGCTACAATCTGTTCAATTGTATTTGAGCCCAGACATGGCACAGATGCCTCCAAGTCGGCAATACGCTCTGTGCAAACGGCCTCAGCTGTGGGATTAAAGTCCTCTGTAGTCGAAAAGAAAGTTGGTAATTTTTGCACAATTCTTACTGGCTTCTTCCAAGTTAACTGCTTTGTATGTCTTCAGAGGACATGATCTAGTGAACCTCCTCTGCGGCAGCTGTTGTGATGATTCAATCATCTACACTGCACATAGACCATGAACCTGGTGCTGAGGCATTGCTATGTTTGTTTCATCCACATTTTGTGTACTTGTGATGTTAGTATCTGCCCCTGGTCCACCATAATGCCTGATGGCGTGACGATGACATGCTTTGTGCACGTTGCTGGCGCATCGCTTCAGCATCCCTGTTCTTTTATGTTGCCAGGAAGCGGTTCAAAGGGCGTGCAGTCGCCGTTGTACAACTGGTCCCAATAATTCTCAAGTAGGTATTGTTCACAAACCATCCTCGCAGCAGTCCAAACAGCAAGCGTGTCTCTTGTCCCTGTTCTCTTTTGTGTTGTGCGGAAGCTGTTCAAAGGGCGTGCACTTTCCCAGCAGTTATTGCTATGCAATCTGTCCCAGTAGTCCCAAAAGTACTATTCCAAACAAACGCCAATGGTTTATGCAAGGTAATGGATGGCTACAGAACCAACTGAGCTACCATCAAGGTCTATGCCAAGGATGCAATCGCCAAATGTTGGCACAAGGACAAACACATGAGCTAAGAAAAAAAACGGTCGCCCTTTTAAATCGCAACCTTTTAGCGAGAGCAACCCACTGCACCACTGCCCTTCAGGCTGTATGTTGCCAGTGCACAGCCGATTGGTTAGCTATGACCACCTTAGCATACACAGTCCTGGGGCAATCCCAAAGCTCATGCAGAGCCGAACCTCCAATGCCTATCCTGAGCATGGGTCATCTTCACCAGGGTGCACCCATGGGCCCACCTGACGTCCTGCAGGTCTCTCTTGGAATGCTGTCCAGTACCTCCAGGCTTCCAGAGCTTGCAGCATCACCAGCACGACATGACACCAGCATGCCAAGGAGACTGAATAACCCGCTCAAAGCGGAGTCCGCCAGCTGACACCACAGTAAGGGACCACACAACGTTGCTACATGATCGTCAAGCCGCTCTGACAAGTGTGAAACTTACCTCCTGCCACTTCCGATTAAAATTGGCTAGCCCTGTTTTATTAGCTGGAACTTTTACATGGATGTTAGCCTTGAAATCCCACCTTAGAATAGGGAAAGTTAGGCCTTACTCCATCCTGACCTTAAAGTTAATTAAGTCATTTGAGAACCAATCTTGAACCTTGTCTGTGTCTTACTTCATGATGCCTTCACACTCTAGATAGAACCCATCTATGCCAGTAATGGTCACTTCAAATCACATGCATGAAACTGCTGCCATGTGTTATAAAGTCACCATTTCTGGCATGGATAGGTTGTGGCCCACAAACTAACTATGCTAGCAATAGCCACTTTAAAATCACATTCATGAAGTTGCTGCCACAACCTAACACACACACAGCTATGGACTCACTGAACTAGTCTTTCCCACACACAATCAATGCATTACATTCGAGAACAAACAGACGTAGCACATAAAACGTACACACTTACCCTAGGTCTTCTCTTCAGGGTTAAAGGGGCATGACCAGGCAGCACACTGGACGAATTCAGGCACGCAGCCCAGAAGGACTTAAAATCCTGGGGCATACTGAAACATGTACCACTCGCAGCATTTTATTTGATATTTGAAGGGGAAAACAATGAACTTTGAGTGCTGCGCTGAAGACGTCAGCGTGCCGCTCGGGGCAGTTTTTATTTTTCTTCTTTTTTAATTATCGGGGCTGGCGCTCAGAGACATCCCTGACTGAGTGGCAGCCCTGCGAGAGGCAGAGGCACTGGGGGGTTCACCGGGGAGGGGCGATCAAAAAACTAATGAAAGTCCCAGAAATGTCCTTTTTTATATTTTTTCAAATGTATTTTCAAGACCTTGACACGCAACTAAAGTTACTGTTATAAGATCAGCTGCTTTATATTTAGTACAAAGAACATTTTAAATTCCGTAGCAAAGAATACTTGGTAAAAGGAACCACAAACATGGGTTCGATAAGAACATAAGGGATGCTAAGCGTTCACTTAAGCAAGATTTACGTGCTCGGGACACTCTACGGCCCCTATGTTTAGATGTGTGTGGCAATTAAAGCACAGAAATTGTCATCACAAATTGCTAAGGCCTTATCGTAAAAATACAACACTGGACTAGTGGCGGGTTTTGATACACATCATTCACAACCATGATTCCAAGGGTTTCTGGAAGTTGGTTAGACCAGAACATTCCTTGCAGGCAACTATGGGAGAGGCCTCCCGAAGTGAATGGAAAAAATTCATTAGGGGCACCATTGGTAGCGAAAGTATAGCTCCAACTGACGTTGCTCAGGATAGATGGCGCTATAGAGGCAAGATTGCTGATATCGTTGCCATCATTAAATCTTTCAATAATTCCCAGGCTCCAGTCCCGGATTAAGTCTGCAATGATCTAATAACTTTGAATGCCCTTTGGTGGGCTTGGGTGCTACATGTTCTGTTTTTGCCAATAAGTACGAGCAATACGCTTCCTTGCTCTTGGCAAAACAGCTTTATTGTCCCTGTGTACAAAAAAGGGCACAGGGGGTGTCCCAGGAAATTATCCTATCCTGGAAATATTGGATATTTATTAATAATATTATTATATACCATCCGAGATCTTTGCTCGTATTCTATTGAATGAATAAAAAAACTGGGTTTAATCCAATTAAATCAAATGGGCTTTCCTAGGGGCACGGGAACCATGGTTAACCCGTTGGCATTAACCTCTATTGTGGAATTTACCTGGACTATTTTGAACCTCAACATCTATGTAGCTTTTATTGACGTGAGCTCAGCGCTTGAAACGGTCATTTCTCAAGTTCTATGGCTGACGTTGATGAAGTAGGGCATCCCAACAAGGCTATTAAACATGATAATTCTGCTACATAACACGCGTGTCCATGTCAGGATATCCAACCATGATAATGCCACCAGTACCCTGCCTACCTTTGTGGTCTTACACAATGGCATCCATTCTTTTTTTAAAAACCTTAAAACATTTTTTTTAATCTGATTCTTGCAGTCCTTTCCCAAGAGTAGGCTGCACATAATGTCTTCCCTCTCCGACTTGGCACTAGAGGAATCCATTGGCTTAGATACGCTGATGATCTGCTGCTAATGGCTTACACAAGGGCCTCCAACTGAACACACTTTGGTTTTTATGCAAGAAAAACAGCTTATTCATTCTAACAAATCCAAGATTATAATCTTTAAACCAAAAGCATGGAAAGTGATTTACAGTTTTTCATGGCATATAGGCACACAACATTTGGACATTTAGATGCATTGGGCCTCATTACGAGTCCAGTGGTAATGGAGCCGGAAAAACCATCAGATTACTGCCGGATCCGTATTAATTCTGCCTCCGTGATTCCCGGAATCACTGGGGCATTATGACCCCGGTGCCCCGTAATTCCGGAGGCAGAATTGTGTAAGTCTCCATTCCCATGGAGCCCCATAGGCCTCCACGGGGACAATGGAAACGCTGGTTCCGTCTATGACAGAGCCAGTGTTTGCATGTCCGCCTGCAGGCGGGTGGTGTTAAACCCGCCAGGTCAGTCCTGGCAGGAGTGATACCTCCCGCCTGCAGGACTCTTAATCAGCCGGTCTGGAAAGAATGGTGGCAGTGTTTTTACCACCACCGTTCTTTCCGGACTGGCAGGGCCGTAATGAGGCCCTTTGTATCCACTTATGATTACTTGGGGGTTACCATAGATGACCAGTTATCCTGGGAACCTTAATGCACACGCTTGAGATAAAGGTCGGAAAACAAATAGGAGTAATTAGTACTTTGCCCATCCCCATGGGAGCTACTTGCTGGATTCCATCATCAAAGTGTATCAAGGCACGATCCCTCCCCTCATACTGTATGGTGTCGAAATCTGGGGACTCAAACTTAAGTTCCTTAGTAAGCTGGAAGGGCTTTGTTTGAAGACGCTCACACAAAAAAACAGCCAGCGTCCCTGTGAAATACCTTTTGTTGAGCTGGGGCTTAGTAGCATTAACTGTCTGCTATATACATCATTGACCAATTTACAGTGGTAGTTAGCCAATAGTCCTCAAACATTTTTCTTCACATCATCTTTGAAGCTATTCACCAACCTATGACTGGCTTGAGAATTCTTGCCTTATGTCACTGGTAACCGAAGCTAAAACATTGCGTTCATTAGCAGGTCCTGACATGGTGGCTCTGCCCTTGTCGCGGTATAAGACTATTCTTAAAAGAGAACTAGGTAATTTAGACAAAGAACAAATCATTACGGGTCTAGCTGGTAAAGCCCTCAATGTCCATCAGTTCAAAAGTGGGGGAAAACGACCCCCTTTGCCTGTCGCATTATCCTCTCAATTTCATACTGCATGAATATTTGTGTTTAAAAATGTAACTTAGTTTTCACTTTGTAGGGTCAAGGCGGTAGATTAGAAATAGTAAAAAAGGATAGAACTTGCATTGCATGTTGAAACTTTTCAGTTGAAAGCTCTAAATATCTAATGGTTGAATGTGACAGTGTAATTGCAGTTTGTGGACGGAAGAAATTAACTCGTGGCAGAATCGTGCCTGCTGATTGTTATGAATGGTTCTCCGAAATACTTTTTTGGGTCATGACATGGTGATTATCATATGATGAAGATGTGGGAATTGATTAAATCAATTCTGACCATTTTGACATGCTGTTCATCAGAATATGGTTACGATGGCAAGGAATTTAATTGTGCATATAACGATTTGTTTGGTTTCTTGTGCTTTTTTGCTTATGGTTGTATAAATAGCTGTATTATACTAAATAAAATAAGAAATAAATGCAAACCCTTCTTTGTATGTTTCAAATAGGAACACATAATAACACACGTTGGCAATGGCCAACAGTTTTATTTTGTGTAGGTGTGGGAAAGGCATTTGCCAGGCATTGCCATAGTGGTATTTACTGGCTGTCGATGATGGCTGTACAATTGGGTAAGTATCTGGCCATATAGCAGTGACTGGCATATGCATAATACCTGTACACAAGCCGAAACTGTTGGCTTTGCCAATGCTTGTTTTTAAGACGACTTCAGACAAGGACATGCACAGTGCTGTAAATCCAGTGAAGGCAGACCTGGTTACCCTGACACTCCGGACACGTAACTGGCACATTGATTCCTGACACTAAGGCATTGAGGTGTATTTGAAGTGAAAGGTTTCATTGATAAAACACGGTACTTAGTTTTTAGCCAACATGGTCTATAACTGCTCAGTTATATTTACTTTCTCATTCCTTTATCCCCGTGAGATTCACCCCCACGCCCTTCACTTGGTGTTTTGTCCAATTTGTGCCTTAATACTCCACTACTGGCATGTCCATGTTGGCACTGCCTAGTTGCTTAAGGAATCTGCAAGCGTGGCCTATGGTTTTCCACACAAACATTTTTTTGTGAATGATCTATATTAACCTGTGAAAGGAGATGCAGAAACCACTAGATGAGAATGTGAGGCCTCTCCGTTGTTAGACTAGTGCAGTTTTCTAGCTATTTTGTTTATTTATATACTGCTAACAACACTTGGGGAAACTAAGTAATCTTGCAGGACGGTGTGACGTACAGTAAATTAGAAGAGAAAGATCTTCCAGAGCACAAAGGTCTGCAGGGAGAGATTAGACAATTTGGCAAAAGATTCCACCCCCCTCATAGCTCTCGCATGCTGTTAACTATTTTTCCTTAAATATAACAACCCTGCTGGGTGTTTCTGTTTACTTGTACTTTGCCACTTAATGGCTTGTGAACAGAAATACCCAAAGAAAGTTGTGATCTAACAGATGTTAATGCTTTAGCAATACTCTTAAAGAAGATGATCAATGGTATTTAGCTGTGCATCGTCTTTTGGCAGCTCCCTTCCCTCAGCAAGTAGACGAATGCAAACCGCATTACAACACAGCCATTATGATGTTCTGAAAATAAGACCGAAAAAGTTAGGATGCCTGCTTGCTGCTCAACCACATTTTCTAACGGCTAAAATAAGGGCATTGTTTGATCCACCAAATAAAATGGCTTCCTCATAGGCTAAGGTGAACCAACGCAAAGTTGAGAGAACCCCAAAGGAGCTTTATACAGCACTGATGTACATATTGTTAGCTAAACTGAGATAACAGAAATGCAGATCTTGCTAAAGGCGAACCTCCTAATGTTGTCTTTGTGGAAACCTATTTAGGCAATGGCATAAGGAGAGCATTGGGAGAAAGCTGCATCCACCAAAAAAACTTCCAATAAAGGTAGGGAACTCCACTATTGGAACGAGACTGGCAAGTTGAGTAAAACTGATGGACATAAGCTCCAGGCTCTCATTCTGTCACATAGTGTCATATATTGATTGGGATCTGCTCCAGACAGTCTGCATGAACAAAGAAAGGGTATGATGTACGAATAGAAAAGACATGATTTTTTTTTTTTTACTATCCAGAATGAAACAGGTACTTTATTGAAATAATTGTGATGTAGGTATCAGTGATTGCAGACCTCCTTTTGATTTAACATAGTTCAGTAAGTAGCAGTTGGTGGATCTACTCATACTTGGATACTTGGCAGGAGATGGCTGTAGGTGGCCATGATAATACTTTATCTGACTTAAAAGTACTTAAACCTGCTCCCCCCCCTGCTTACCGAAATTCCTAGATCGCCCTGGGTGTGTCTCCGCTATAAGTTAAGGACAGGGTCAGGAAATAAAATTTGTAGAAATGCCTGAAACCCTTAAGAAGAAACACTAGGTTAGGTTAAATGTACAACACAAGGAAGACAAAGGAATGCTGGCGTATGGTCTCTTACTGATTGGATGGTATGTAAATATAATTTGAAGCTATCACAGTATACCAGCAATGTAGCATTTTTATATAAAGGGGGGGTAACCCACTACATGCTTTAACAATTCTTATACTGAAGCGGCTGCATATAAAAAAAAGAAATCGGAAATGTCCTTAACAAAAAGATGACATAGGGCCTTATTAGGAGTTCAGCATTGTGGGTAAAACCGGCCGTAATGTGGTGGCAACAGTTTACCACTGCATTACTGCACCACCAAATTATGGGTTTGGAGGTAAGGTGGAGAAAAAACCTCCAGCAGAATCCTGTAACTAATTCCTGCACCGATTTGGGCCAAAAACAACCAAATCGGCGGAATTACTGCCAGCAGTAATTCCACCGAAATCCCCATGGAGTCGTATGTATCCCTATAAATGGGGACTAACAGTGCCTGCCACCACTTGTAATTCTACTGGACCAAGTGGCGGTATGGATAAATCCGTTTGGTGGTATTTCGAGAGATTAACCACCAAACCTGTAATGAGGCCCATAGAGTCCATAGGAAGTGTTCCTTGCTGGGCAGCGTCATGTAATACAGGGGAGCCTTTTGGGCAGGGAAGGTGGGCTGCTTCACATCGCCAGGTGGAGTGCCAAAACATAAGCCGGCCACAGCGGTGACAGTGTGGTGCACCTGCTGGCAACAGTGCCTGGTATCCATGAAGAGCCCGGGCTAAAGCAGGGACAGTTGCAGCCTGCTGGCTATGAGTCACACCACACTGAAGATCCCCTACACGGCTGTGATTGCAGAGCCCGGTGTCCCTCCTGGCCATGGTGCACCACACATTAAAGGCAGGATCAACCAGGTATGGTTATTTAGAGGGCCTGAATGGATACCTGCTAGGTGTGGGTCGGGCTCAATCTGACTGTCCCTCGACGGCGTGCTGTTCAGGCGCGTAGGGGATCCCTTATATATTAAAAACATGTGCCATACCAGCCCGTTTAATGGGTAGAGGGCTACAAGAATAAAAAGATTTTCTTTTTAGTACCACTAATCTCCAGACCATAGAGTGATGCTAACACATTAGAGCACTGTTTGTCCCTGAGGCAGGTCCTAATTGTGAGCAGAACTGAAGTATGTCTGGTGATTATGACATGAGCCAATATAGCAGAAATACATTTTATTTTTTGTGATATCGAGCCACATTGAGAAAATTAGGACTGCATGAAAAGTATAGTGGCTTATGATAGACAGCAACCCATTACCATTAATTAGTAGAATGTGCACAGGTGAGCTTGCCCTTGTCACACTTTATATCATTAATACAGACAGCGTGTACTTGACTTGCTGGGAACTGCAATGAGCAGTTTCCAAATGGTGCCTGGATTTCAATCTTAAATCCACCACTAGTAGTAAGCAAAGGAAGCAATCCTAAAGACTAATGTAGGCATACCCAAAATGTTTATAGAAATAAAACCCTGTGGTTGGGTCCTCGTTGTTCCCTGGGAGAGGCCCTCCTCGTTTCCTTTTACAACCTGCGTATGAGTCCCAAAGCACTGAAGAAGGCACCATCCGGAGGACCAGATGTGATGCTGCTTTGGAGTAGAACATTGGTGAGGTTCCCTTCCCTTGGCCCAGTTGGGCCAGTTGAGTTGCAAGCCCTCAAGATCCATGGCTTCAGTAAGCCTTGTTGACTGTACATACAGAGACTAAAAGGCAAGAGCACGAGACACTGAGCACACTGAGCACACTGAGCACACTGCAAACTGACAGCGTCCCAGACCTGCAAGTGCTTCAGACAACACCTACAACTAGGCTACTCCAAAAGCCCTAAGTGAATGTAAGCATTGTGAGGGGTGCTTCTCTTATCTGAACTACTGCTGTTGCAGCTCCAATACACCTTGCGCCGCTGGAGTTGTGCTCGATTTGGACAATTTGCACCAACTTCCAATTTTAGAAGTTCTACAGCGACTCTTTCCTCATGTAGTTCCACAGTTGTAATGTTTCCTTGAAGATCCACTACCAGCTGCTGCATCACTGCCATCAGAGACTGAAACACTTGACCCTCAACTTTCTCCAAACCTTGGCATTGAATGGCCCTGTTTAGAAAGTGCTGAAGATACAGACTAAAATGTACTGTCACCCTGTTTGCCTTGAAGGTGCCAAGTGTTATAGCGAATGCAATGTCCTATCTCAAATAATGGGCCTGTCTAGATTTACCATTGAGAATTGTGCAGAATTAGGACCAATATTATGCTCCACCAATAGTAATCCTGTCCTTATTTCGGTGTGATTCCTTATTGGAAACAAACCCATGATTGAGCAGATAGTAGTCCTTCTGTAATATCCAGTCATCATCTTCTCCCCCCCCCACCCCACGAGTCTGGTTGACCTTTAATCTTGAGGCTCACCCTACCTTATGTGATAAGAACTAAGGGCGCTCCTCTCAGAGACCTGCTACTTATAATGACTTGCCTGTTACTGAACATACGTTTACCACCCGTCTACAATAATTAACGTACGTTTAACAAATACCGCTGTGTGGGCATTCCATTATTTACCGTAATATTCTTTTAATTGATTCTTGTCTACCTCCATCACTTCCTGGGAACTGTCCTTGATTGCACAACCACTGCTGTCCCTAGGTGAGTCATATAAGCTAAAGGGCATCCTATCTGCCTGGATTTGAGAAGGTAATACTGGCTCCTAACCCTAGGACCATGGAAATAGACCTAATAAAAATGTTGCTCGGATGTCATAAAAGTTATGGACTGAGATGTTAAGCAGAGTTACCACAATGATTTGATATTGAATTTTTATGTTGTGAATATAATTTCAACCCTGTGAAGAGTATGCATTTTAATTAATTTTCAAAAATGAGTGGCTCACTATAGGGAGAGTGATTTTAGCTGTGGGTTAGGATAAAGCTGCTGCTAAAGATCAGAAAGTATAATGCACACATGTCAAATCTTTGGTTATCCTCTATCTGATTTTATTGTGAATTCACACCAATGGCAAATGATGAACCGTTTTCCCAAAAAATGTTGCAAATTGTTGAAAATCACAGCACTGTGTGTTTTCTCTTCATAGCTTTGTTTAACATGCAGTCTGCTTTTCTGTTTTTGTTTCAGGACTCTGGCTTTTTATTATTTAGAAAAACCATGTACAACTATACAGACATTATTCTCAAAGGTTAGTATGAAATGTAGTTAATCGACTGTAATCGAGTGCATAGGTCTGCTTAGTCCAGTGTCCTGTCTTTAATATTTCCCTGGATAAGTCAAGGAAAGACAAACATTTATAAGGGCAGAGCTTGATGGGTTCCATGACACATCTGCATCCTAATAGTGTTAAACCATCGGTAATCCAAGCAGTTAGAATATTAACAAGTGATGAGCTAGTACAATAGATAAAAAGGTTTTCTTTCTGCAGGCTCAGGCTATCAGTGATGCCTTCTGAAGTAGGGAAGGATTGCAATTCCTACTGTATCTTGTCTAAAGACGTGGCAATAAAAAAACTCCTAATGATGGTTTAAAAAGTAATCCTGTCTTTAATTTTGGTTCCTGGGCTTGTGTCAATCACTGCTTAGTAAAAAGCATTATCAAGATTTATTATAAATTACCATGGGGTTCTTTAGATTTTGGATATTGTGTTGCTGTATTGATACCTTCTGTAGCCAAAAATGAATGCTACGTCTTGCAGAAGAGTATGGCATTTTTTTCGGTGCAGATGTATAATTGTGCCCTGGCCATGTCTCTACCCTCTCTGCACTTGTGCTGTGCAGGCATTGGTGCCCCACATCACACCAGGGAATTTTCAGCATCTACCTTTTAGTGGTTGTCTGTTATTCGGTGTAAGGAACTCATGGTGGCAACAAGTAAGATAGACACAAGTGATCACAGTTCAAGGGTGTTTATTGAACAATGAATGCTGTATGCAGGTTGGAAAACCGCCTAATCTAAACCTAAATCTAAGATGGAAGCAAGCGTCAAACCATCAAATGAAAAATAAGGCATTCCTAGTAGCGTAGTGCCAAAATAAAAGGGCCTATACTAAGGAACCTATTGCCAAACCTTACAACTAATAAAAAAGGAGTGTGGGATGGATGCGGTAACCTGGGTCTCCCTTCTGCATGTTTTGAGCACGGGGTAAGGTGGGATTGTGGAGCACAGCACACTCTCCAGCTTTCCCAGCACGAGATGACGGTTCAGTTTTCAGCTATCGGGACGGTTGATGGCCAATTCTCGTTTCACTGAAAGTCTCTTGCCTTCGAGGACCTAATGCTTCAAAATAATGCAACAGCAATGAAAGTTTGTTAGGGTGGAAATGTTTCACCCCTGGATTTCCCTCGGTCAGGCTCTGTGAGTCCAAGCTATTGAAGAAAGGTCTGTGGCCAAAGTTTACCTGTCATAAAGTTGAGGTGTGTCAAGCTAATGGGCAGTAGAAATGGGGCAATATTGCTTTGCTAAGTCATCAGCTCTTAGAAGTAATGAAACTGCCTTTTTTTGCTTTTATGTAGATTTTTAACAATGCGTTTTTGGGATTCTACCATTTAGTCTGTGTAAGAGATGACTGAAAAAGAAACAGAGGGCTGTTATGTTTATATTTTAGTACTGCAGATGGGTGAAACAATTGTGCCTTTGATTATAGAACCATGAATGTTGGCACACCCTAATAAAGGTTTTTGGCTATGAGGCCATCTCAGATTTTTCCTGTAACAAAGTTTGCAGCCCATCAAAAAATTGGTGATGGAAGCTGTGGTGAACATTGTTTGGGCCCAGCAGTAACCAGCCTGGTAGACGGCTCTTTTTGTATGCTGAATAAGTACAGCTTACGTGAAAGGTAGATTGTCAATTGGTCTACCTTTCTGAGTAAATGGGTTTTTCTTGCCTAATTAACACATTTGTCGCTGCTAGTACGGTCCTATAGCAAAACTACAAATCTATCCATGACTTCAGCATTTCTTCTGCTGACTAGGCCTGTCCGCCAATCCACAAAAAGCTGAGGTTATATCTCTATCTGTTCCAGGTGTCCCATGCAGTCCTCTTCCTCTGAAAAAAGGACACTGTGTCGCACCCAGTTATTGCACAAAGCAAGCAGTACAACAATCAGGACCCCAAAACTCTTGCTAACATAAGCACCAAATAACTGGAAGTTCTTCCCAACTGCAAATGCAACCCATAGTTCCTTAAAGTTCCGACGTTGTGCAGATGTGATGGAGAGAACTACATCGTTGTCCAGAGTGTGTATTTCGGCTTTATGTCCTTGCTGCACGGCACCACATAAATGGAGTAGGATGCAAGGGTCTGCTTCTTTGTGTGAGCATGGAGACAGTCCAAAGATAATTTGACTATTGGTACTATTTGTGATAATTACCTTCTTGTTCGTGTGAATAACTGTTAAGGTTTTGCCAAGAAAGAGAACAATTCAGTCTTATTTTCATCGATCCAGAGAAAATCCAGCCAATTTTTAGGAAGTGCGTTTCTTGGTTCAACGCGTTTCAAATCACCTTTTCCCCCTTTTGCTGCGAGTGTCAGACATGTTGATATCTAGCCTTTTATCATATGGAAGCTGAAATTTGATGTAGGGGATGAACACAGAACTGGCATAATCGTAGAATGTTTTTACAAATTCTGGTTGCAGCGTGTTGACAATTGCAGCGCCATCAAGGGTGGTCATTTGGACTGTTGGTTTGGAAGCAGTGTTTTTCTGTCCGGGTGTGAGGTCTTCCAGGTAAATAAATAAATTAGACCTTCTTCTGGTTCTTAGAATCCCTAACTTTGACGGTGCTGGCGGATAGGCTTGACATTTCTTATCTTATTCTCATCCATATCTCGATTTAAGTACCTGTGATGGAATCTAGAGTCTAGAAAATAGTGAGCAGTCGTTGCTCAATGATGTCAGTTGTAACTGTTAACTTGCCTTTTCACGAACTGGAGGATGGAGGTGGAGGTTATTCCACTTACTAGGATCTACTATGCGTTTAATGTGATAATCAGCCTGTCGCTGACACATAACTCATACTGATCAACTCCATTTAGCAATGTCGGCAACTGCTGGATGTACTAGATTTCTGCTGTCAAGTACCAAGTAGATGACAGCTGGTTTCAGTAAATGGTTTTCCCATATCTTGTATGAGTAAGAGACTTGATATCTTTTGCAAAGGCACCTGTGAATGCTTGTTGGCCTTGTGGTTGCGCACATTTTTCCCCCATCTCTTCAAATTCTTCAGCTAATCAGGCCATCTCGGGACCAGAGACCATTCAACGATGCAGAGCTGTTTGGTTTAAAGTCAGGCCGACGGCCCCTCCATCACCTTTAACTAATGTGTTTGACCTGATCAATGGCAATAGCAGAGAACGCACGCTTTGACTTTCTTGTGACATGCTTTCCTTTCATGAATTCTGAATAGGTGTTAGGGTGATGCTTTTTAAGTGAATCCATAATCACGTAATTGGACAGTGATTCATCGTGCATAGTGAGTATGGTCCAAGGCAAAAAACCAGGGAACAATATTGG
Organism: Ambystoma mexicanum; assembly: GCF_040938575.1. Taxonomy (NCBI): domain Eukaryota; kingdom Metazoa; phylum Chordata; class Amphibia; order Caudata; family Ambystomatidae; genus Ambystoma; species Ambystoma mexicanum. The sequence goes on along the minus strand of NC_090928.1, from coordinate 265,073,033 downwards.
ATAGCTTGAAATCTCCTTCTCGTATCTCTCTACAAAAGTCATCGAAAGGAATTTAGTTTTAGAATGATGTACCAGAATCTAAATTGGGGTGCATACATCACTTCTTTCCTTACACCAGTCCTCAAGTGACTTAACTTGACTGCTATCCTCTGTCTTGGCTGTAGTCTCTGTAGGCCTGCTGCAGAAGTAAATAGAGCTCACTGGCTGTGGTTTGATGAGCTCAACGGGTACAAGTCACATAGGAACCTTTAATAAACTTTCATCTGTTTACAATGCATTTTAATTAATGCAAAACAAAAACATATTTTTTTTGGTTTCTTTTTTTGGGTGGTCCCCCCTCCCAGCTCCCTGTTTCCCCTTGTTTAAACCACCCTCTCCACCAGATTTAACCCTTTGCTCCACACCCACATATATATATATTTTTTAATATATGTATTTTTTTTATCTGTTCAAATTTCATTCTTTTGTTTTCAATTTGTTAAAATCATTGCATCCAAGAGATTTCCAAGAACCGTGGCAGCCCACCAGATATTACAATTAATCGATCTTTACCATGAGTTGTTGGCTAGTTCCAGTGGATTTGTTTTGCCAATGCGTAGAGTGGCTGGTCAAACGTTTTGGAATCTGCCGAGGATTAAGGCCTCTAATTGCTGTATTCGCAATATCCATTGAATGGCGAATCATGGGCACTGACAAAACATTGTCTGGAAATGGAGGAAGCGGGGATGAAGGTGTTGGTTCACAATCTTTTGGAGTTTCTTCTTGTTCACCTTTGTGGACGAGGGGAGAGGAAGAGGCGCGGCTTGACACGATTCGACAGTGCGTGAGCAGTGCGTGCGGGTCCTTTACTCTAGCACGCTCGGCAAGCAGGCAAGCCGAGTCGATCGAGCGGCTGAGTGGCCCACGAATGCTGTGGGCTGCCCCTGGAGTTTTCGGGATTTTTCCCTGCAGTACCTGAGTGGAGGGCCCGTGGAAAGCCAAAGTCAAAGGAAGCTACATTCCTCCTGCTGCCTCCTAGGACGGCTGTGTATTGGAGGGGCTGGGTAGAGCAGCACCCAGCACCTAGCGTAGCGGCACGCTAGTGGGCAAGTAAGTAGAGGGGCCGCGGGGTTTGGTGGTGGCCGTGTTTTGGCCGTGGTTTTGCCCCGGTTTTGCCCTGGTGCACTCTGCCCAGGTGGCCCTTTGCCTCGCAGCTTGTGTGCTTGAAACGGAACAATCTAAGTGCTAGGCGGCCCCCACGAATTCCCCAACTGTATTAAGGCGACAGCAACGTGGAGATGCAGCGGGGAAAGAGAGCTTCGCACTCCATATATAACTTGAGGAACAACAAGTCGCAAGCTTTGAAAGAGCCAAAGGAGCCCAAAGGAAAAGGGGCCAAACGCAGGAAGAATTTGAAGAATTCGAAACACGCTCTCCCTTTAGCACAAAGTGCCATCACTGAATTTTTTCCAGTGAATCCATCTCCAGAGATCAATTCCACTATAATGGACAAAGGGTCAGAGCAAGTGCCCAGGGATAGCCATTTCATTCATTCCTCTAACTTTGATGACATCGATAACAACTCCCTCTTGGACTTGTGCCTGACAATACAGAGAGGAATGCAGCCTCACATCCCACAGTCTACATCCTGTGGCCCACCGACCCAGAAAGATAACCGCATGAATGCTGTGGCGGAGCAGTGTACAGCGGCGGGATACTGCGAACGTCTTTCCACATCGCCGAACCTTGCAATGGCTTCGATGGAGGATGAGCCGGGCCATGAGATAGTGGGGGGCATGGGATCTGTACCCTGCTCCACTCAGCTAGCCGAGCTACAAACGTCTGTTGGCGCTCTCCAATTTGCTCTAAAAATATTGCTACAGATGACGGGTCGTATCCTGGCAAATTCCAATTCCATCTCACTAGCTTTGGAACTGAAGAATATCTCGAAAGAGGATGCGGAGGACAACTTATCATATGCCCTGCTAATTGCCAAAGAGATGGAGGGTAAGGCTGCCGAGAGGGTGGTGAGTGTGGCACAGGAGGCAATGGAGAATAACATCTCGATCGAAGAGGTTCCTATCGAGGAAGCCTATCTTGTTCTGAATCACAGCCCTCGGGGCCCCCTCTCACGGAACAGCGGAGACTGGCAAAAAAGGCTCTTAAAAACAAGCCGGATAAAGCGGGCCCCCTGCCCCCCACTGTGGGAAGTGGTCCCACAACTGAAACACGTTCAAAAAAAGCTCGGAAAAGGATGATTAGAGCAGCAGCTCGGGTGGCAGAAAAAAAAAGGTCCTCTCGTAGGCTGGTTGAAGCCCGATGAGAAGCAAAACGAGGTGGACCCTGAATTAACGATTGGGGAGGACTCTGAACTGGAGTGTGAATCAAGCATGCTAACTCAACCAGAGCCCCCATCTGAGGGACGGTCATTGAGGGAACTATCGGAGCTGACATCGACTGAGAAAACGAAGGATGCGCATGTAAACCATACTAACTGCATCTGCTTCATTAAGAATCTTTACCCTAGGAACAACCACTCCTGGCTGGCACGTTCAGAGCTATTGACGAGGCTCTATCATATTCCTCAACTTCGAGTTCTAAAATCAGAGGATTTCCTTTATTGAGCCATTATCGGGCCCGAATCCAAATGTTTCTGCAGTACACTGTGTGTTTCTGAACACGGCAAAATTGCTCAGAGATCACAAAGAAGAGCTGAGAGCAGTGGATATCGCCATTGATGTCGATCTGTATGAGAAAGATCTCTCAGTAATCCCTGAAGTCCCTGATATAACACCGAATTTAGCAAATGACACCAAGTCGGTGTTAGGTGAAAATCCTCTACTGGTTGAAGCACAACAGGTAATTAAATCCTTACTGGAACTACTTCCCCAGCTGATACAGAAGCATTGATGCTTATCATTAATATCCTGGAATTGTAGAGGCTTCTCCCATTTATTGAGGGCGGAGGGCTCTGCAGATCTATTATTCCAGCATAGCTGTATTTGCCTGCAAGAAACTTGGGCACTGGACCCTCTCATTCTGGATGGCTATGTTATTCACCAGTCACCGGCACGACGGGGAAGCAAGGGACGCCCCTTTGGCGGCCTACTCACGGGAATTGTTAACTCCATGATGTCGCGTAAAATTCATAGCGGAGCCGAGGACCTACTCTTGGCTGTAGAAGTTGCTTATCCTCATGTTAAGGGAAGTGTTAAGTTTCTTCTTATCAACCTCTACAATCCCCCTGGAGCTGCTGCAAGAGACTCTCTCCAAGAGGCTCTACAGGATTTACTGTCTTCCTGGCCATTGGGATCTAGTAATGCCGCAGTTATGGTTGTTGGGGACTTTAATTGTCACATGGTCGATGAAACTCTCATTTCTCCCAACTCTGGCCTGAGTGCCAGATGTAAGATGACTCGTAGAAAGAGGGAGAAAGAAGGCCTGGGGTGGCTGCAACTGTTTGAATCTTTGGGACTTGACTATGATAAATGGCCGCACCCCGGGCGATAGGCCGGGGAAGCACACTTGGTCCAACGGATCATCTCGGAGCACATTAGATTATATATTCATGTGCCCCTCGATGCAGACTAGAGTGGCTGACATGTGGGTAGAGCCTAACAGCTGGAGTGACCATGCGGCACTGATATGCTCCTTCCTGACCCCGATGCCTGACACTCCCAAGCTTAACATCGGAAGTATATCAACCAATTGTGCAGGAACCAGAATAGTTTGGTCGGAGAAGAATGTCAGAGCGGCCTCTGAAGCACTTAAGCTGAATATAGAAGAGGGCCAGAGTGATTTCCTGGCTATGTCTGTAAATGAAATAGAAGAGTGCATATCAGGATTCTCAGGCCATCATGCAGCTAACAAAAAGGGATATGTCATGAAAGAGGGAAATGTCCCCCTCCCCTACTGTGGGAAAATCAGGGACGCCAAGAGAGGACTCAGAAGAATGATACGCTCCCTAAAAAGCCAGAATCTCTCCAGAGCCTCATATCGTGCGAAATTAAGAACGATCAAAAATCGATATAGAGCTGAGGTGAAGAGTATCAAGACAGCAGAGAAGAATAAATGCTATCAGCGACTTGTTGAAACCATCTGTGCCAGAAACTCTCGAAGCATTTGGGCACTCTTAAATGAGAACAGAACCAAGGCCAACGGTTCTGTTACCAATCCACTCAACGAGAAAATATGGGAACAATTCCTCTTAAATCGTAATGAGGAAGAGGATGAGGCTGCGAGCAGACCTATGGGAAAGCCTCCTATCATTCAACCCTTTGATGTTTCACCTGGGGCAATACTCAATAAAATTGCGATACTCAAGCCATCCAGAGCCCCTGGTCCAAATGGGCTAGCGAATGTGGTCCTGAAAAGAAACCCGTCCTTTTGGGCTGAATTACTTTCTGTACTTTTCAACAAGGTCTTTTCACTGGGGGATATTCCTCGATCCTGGCAAACGGCTATCCTGATCCCGGTGTTTAAAAAGGGTAATCGCTCAGATCCCAACAATTACAGACTCTTATCTATGCTGGATGTCACTGGGAAACTCTTTGCCTCTCTTTTGCTTAGTGAAATGCAAAAATGGGCTGAAGATATGGGAATACTGAGTAGATTCCAATGCGGTTTCAGACGGGAGTATTCAACATCACATAACCTTTTTGTAATGGATGTACTGCGTACGAGGGCACTTAGCAGGGGCCAGCCCCCAATGTACGCACTTTTTATTGACTTTAAGGCCGCATTTGACTCGATACCAAGAGCTAGGCTCTGGAATAAGCTTGAAGCATTGGGCTGCCCCACAGGTTTACTGTATTATCTCAGATTGCTCCACCGAGATACCTCGGTGCGCCTACGACTTAATCAGGAGGGCTATTCGACCCAAAATGTGATGCAAAACAGAGGGGTTAAGCAGGGTTGCGTCACAGCGCCTCTTATTTACAACCTGTATGTACATGACATTCCGGTGACACTTGCGGAGGTCAACAACTGTCCACCAAAAATAGGTGATGTGTTATGTGTGGTCTTGGTGTACGCAGATGATTTGGTAATCCTCGATAACACCATTGGGGGTCTGAGGCGCTCTGCCCATGTTCTTTGGGAATACGCTAAGATCAATGGCCTGACCATCAATTTGGAGAAGACTAATGGGCTGAGATTCACTAAGAAAAGAGTATCCCGTGTGAATCTGACAGTACATAAACACACAATTCTGTACACCCCGTCTTATCGCTACCTAGGAGTGGAAATAGAGCCCTCTGGTGACTATGCGCTATGTAAACGGGAACGCATCACCAGGGCCCATCAAGTGATCTCACTCATTGCATCTTTTACTAGCAAACAAGGGGGCTTTACTTTGTGGGGAACACGCCACCTCTATTTGCAAGTTTTCGCTCCTATGGTCTGGAATCGCTGTTGACGGTGAATTTGGCATGGCTCCAAGTGCTAGAGGGAAAGTTCTGGCGTCGAATATTGGGGCTTCCCCCGGGAGTGCCGATGGCCCTGATAAGATTAGAATTGGGCCTGCCATCACTTAAGGCTATGGTACTGAAAAGAAGAACTGGGTTCTATCTTAAGATTATTAGTGGATCTCTCAATCCCCTGCTAATGGTCTTACATCAGGAACTAAGTAAAAAACTTTCCACTTCGTCTTTATATAAAGATATGGGAAAATTCCTTGAAGAAATTGGTTGGACTCATAAAGGGACAAGTGTGACCAAAGAAATGTTAAATGCTCTGGGGAAAAAGGTGGACCTCTGGGACTGGCTGGAGAACTTCGCCCATCTGGACACCCTTAAATCATACCGTTTTGTGAACTATAGAGTATATAAGTTCATGAAACCGCAGGACTACCTTTTCCTCTGTCCCACTAGAAGACTCCGCCGTTTTATTATTCTTTTCCGATTAGATCAATTACCTACCCTATCTATCATAGGAGCAAGGGAACATATTCATACAGCAGAGCGAACCTGTCGAGTATGTAAATCTCCCTGGTGTCCAGAAACAGCTAGACATGTATTAACTCAATGCACGGCACTTAAGAAGACTATTGTCCATTTCCTGGGTGAATTTGTGCACAACCCGCTTACTATACCTAAATCTCCATTCTGGCAGTATTGCATTAATTCAACCAACATGCATTTATACATAGCACTTTACAATGTCTGGCAACAGATAGAAGTTGTATTGGGAACCTAAGTATTAATTTTTATGTAGGTGCTCAGGATTACCTGCGAGCCCGTTAATGTACTTGTAAATAATTATATGAAATGATCTGTAGTGATTTATGATTGATGATCTTGTGTTTATGATCTTATATGTATGATTTTATATGAATGTTTATTAATACATGTGTAAAGTTTGAATTTATTTCATACTATATCACATTAAAGAATTTGATTTGTGTTAGGCTGCCCAGGTGAATATTTCATTCCCTTGTAGGTTGTCACTAGCCAGAACCGGTGTTGCATCCTTCAGCCAGGTGTATTCTTTCACCATAGCTTGCAGAGAAACTTGGTAGTCAACTAAGTTCTCGTCTACTGTTGGCAGAGGACAATCCGTTCTCATAGGAGGAACAGTGGGCACACTGGTCTCGTACTCGGGGAGATGTTCAGTCACTTTCTCTGCACAAGGATTTTTAGTCCTAGTTCGATCAGTCCCTGTAAAACTATCATCTGGATGTTGAAATATTGATATTCCTGTATGATATAGGAAGATTACAACATAGGAGATTTAATCGAATTCAGAGTTGTTGAATTTTTTTAAAATCGAATTTGCCCGAAAATAAATGGGGGGGGGGGGGGGGGTAATCGTGATAATTAAAATGGGTGAAGTTGGTTGAGGGCCAGGGGGATCTTCCCCCATGCATATATTTGCACCCAAATGTAAAAGCAGAAAAAAAGAATTTTTGACATTAGACAAAATATTCTTGACCAAATCACGTAGAACCTTCCTGTACCATGAAAAGTGTCCTGAGCTGTGGTAGAGCTTGGATTGCGGTCTATATTGTCGACCGCACTAGTCGTGAAGAGCCATCCTTTTAACTGAAGAGGAATGGCAGCATTTTCTATGTGATACTGATGACATACTTTATTGCCGTTTTGATGAGATGTATAGTACACGGTCGTATGATGCTTAACTCAAGCTTGTGCAGGGTTTCAACTATTTCACGCTTGCGAGTTCTTGTATGGATTAAAATATCTAAGTAGATAGGCACAGGAATTTCCCATTCTCGTGAAGGCTACTTCAGACTCATACTCCTGACGTCTCACCAAACTGTTGTACATTAGTAACTGCAACAGTGAAGATTGGCTGTGGCATTATTGAGGAATTGGACTGTGCGTTAATGTTTGGGCCGTTTGTAACCATAGCAGCCAGTGCTAACAGAGATGCTGGCACATAGTCTTTCTGACACTTGTTTCCAAAAGTCAGTTGAGGTGATTTTTTTATTTTAAATTTATTTTCATTTTAAAGATGTCTCTTCTCAGGATTTGCTGATTTAGCAATATAAACAGCGTCACTATCTTTATTGTATTCACATGCTTTTCTCTGTGCACCGCGGCCTTGCTTATGTGCTTCCATGTCAGGCAAGTACGTAACTATCCTGTTTTTCAGTTTCAGGGAATGTATGCGTCCTGAAAGATCACTGACAAGTTGTTTCGTCTTCATACTGTACAGATTGCAGAGGTCAACAAGTTTTAAATATGGTTGATTGAATTTACAAGATGTTTGCAGGCATACTTTAATCTATTCCGCAATAATCTCTATTTAGTGGTAAAAGTAGCCATCACTGATTCTCAACCCTAGTATTGTCTGCCCAATACCTCTAATAGTAGATGCTAAAGATGTCAAGGGTTGTTGCTGCGCCTGGAAGTGAAATGTATCATAATTCTCCTTTTACTTAGGATGTAATGAGATCCATAGTTTTCTTTTGTGATAAATGAGACATTTTTATTGAAATTAAATTGAAATATTTTCTGATGCTAATCCTGCATTTATTGTCGAATTGTCGTCTTCTTGGGTTCATGAGCAGAGGATCAATGTTCAATAATTGTTATACATATGGAATTTATGATCCACTAACATATTTCAAACTTCAATTTAAAAAATATAATATGCCCTCTACACGTGTTTCACCACATAATTGATGTGGATCATCAGGAGATTGTGCTGAAAATACATTTACTACTGTCAGTGTGACTATGATGTGAAAAAAGAAAAGGGAAAGGAGTGAAAAAAACCTGATGAGATTTCATGGCCCTAAAATGTGCATTCATCATATCGGATTATTCATGAGTATATATTTTACTCACCAAACTATATTCACTTTAACTTCAGAAAAAAACTTTGATCTAATATTTTTTGCTGAATCTTCATGAATTGTCTGATAGCATTATCTGAAAAAATTATCAACATCTCTCTCTGTATTCATGTTGGTTTTCTAAACCTCTCTAGAAAAGCATTTGCTCTTACAATAAAATGGATGCAGGCTGTAAATACAGACTTTACATTTTAGTTTTTGACGTTTGACCATGATAATCCAGTCCAAAACTGATTTCCTGAACGCTGTTCCACGTGGGAAAATGGCGTTGAAAGATTGTGAACATAATTTATTTACATTCATGATGTCATGGCGCAAATTTTGCGCTGCAATTATGTCATTGCGTCTTCTGGATGCGGTGGCCATGTTTTTCAAATGTGCTATTATTTACACTGTTCTCATGATATTTTATAATTACAGTTCCATATTGTAAGTACATTTAAAGAACAATTTTGCTTGGCTTATGTAAGTGGCCTATCGATTCATCAACTTTTTGAAATTCATATTTACAAATTGGTGAACCAAATTATTTGCGGTATGTATGTCTCCAGTACATAGTTATACATTGGATTTTGTGCATCTAACGATAATCAACAGTTTCATGTAAAAAAAAAAGACCTTGTGTTCATTTTGATCCATAAATTAGTGCTAAGGATTGACATTATTCAGAGGTAGGTGTACAACTCATAGTCCTGATTCAAGCCTGTATGGCATGTATCCATAATAATGATCCATTTGGCCTCCCTTTGGGTTAACGGGTGCTCTCTATCCCCACTGCTTGGTGGTGCGCCTACTGTTTCAAGTCCCACATAGTTTAGTATGTCTACTGGTGTATTGAAATGTTCCAAATTGAAATGAACTGCCATCGTATATCTTGAGTGCTTATTTTGAATGGCTCTTAAATGTTCCATTGTATGAATTTTCAGATGTCGCACAGTACTTCCAATATATAACTTCCCACACTGGCAAAGAATGCCATAATTAACATACTTGGTGTTGCAGTTTATGAATTGATCAGTCGTTCGTTTGGTACCATTTGGTAGATCAGTCATCTTATCTTTTCCATCCAATAGTTGTGGGCAAATTTTGCAGTTGCACATTTGTGGTTGTGTATCACTGCTGGTAATTCCCATAGTGATTCTAATGTCTTGGTTTGTTTCATTTTTTTCAGGATTCCGAAAACTATCTGATTTTTGATCGTCTTGGCTTTATGATATGGCATGGATGGTTTTGAATCTACATATTTCATCACCATTATCCTTTGACGCAGAGTCAAAAAGTAGTAGTGATGGAGAACAAGAAGCATCATCCATCTAGTGCAATTACATCTCATGTGGAGTTTCCTTATTTAGAGGAACTCAGAAGATACAAGAAAAGCAACAATCGAATTATAAGAAATGTTACTTTTTTTTTAACAGCTAATCCAATACCAACACTAATCGCTGAATGGAGAGAACTCAGCAAAAACTGATGGGTTTCTGGCCTTTTGAATGATGATGAACACAACTATAGGAATATTCAGCATCATATTATGGCTACTACATGCTTTGTACCCAAAATACATAAAAAATATCTGAGGTTTCCTTTGTGCAGATCTATCATCAATATAATAGGATCAATAACATAAGAGATTTCTGAATACATTGATGTCCACTTAAAACCTTTGGCTTCCGATTTAGCATCCTACATTAAAGACCCCAAACGTGTGATACAAGAACTTCTCCATCATTTGGCAAACTAGTTTCAGCACCAGCATACATCATCATAAAGGACTACAAACCACAGAATATTTCTTAAAATCAAGATCTGTCTCATACTATGAACAAAATCGAATGATCAATGCTAGAGTTCACTCTCACTAATAACATTCTGTTTTGATGGACAACAGTAGCAACAACAGAGAACCGCTATGGGTACCAAATATGCACCGCCATATGCAAACCTTTTCATGGGACACTATGAAATCGAACATGCCTGGACACATCCAGCTTTTACATAAAACGGAAATATAATTTTCTGGGTTTGATTCAAAGACTACATCCTAGTAATTTGGGCTACAGATAATGAACTCCAAAGACTACAATATACAACTAACGATGAACCACAGCATATAGAGGATTTGCTTTTTGGATCTTGAACGTTGTCCAAAACACAATACACTCAATGCTCTATCAGAAACCTTTTGTGGTTAACAGCCTTCTCCATGCTAAAAACAATCACCCTAAACAGAATATCCAGAACATACAATATGGAAGCCTTGAGAATCAAAAGAAACTTCTGTGGGAATAAAGAATATCTCAAGCATATAAACACCATACAAACATTTCAAGATAGAGGCTACCGCTCAAGGATTTTACAGAAAGCGTCACTAAGAGCAAAAATAAAAGAGCGAATAGAACTTGTGCGCAATAAAGAAACAACAGAAAATAGTAGTGAAAACCTAATCCGGTTCATCACGACCTACAGTTCAGTGCTCACACTGTTAAGCACATCCTAAAGAAAAACTGGAATATACTCCAGTTGGTCAAAGATTTAACTAAATAGGTAGATTCAAAACCATCCATGACATATCGTCTAGCCAAGACGCTCAAAAATCCGATAAGCCATAAGTTTTCTAGAACCTGAAATAATGGAACAAACCAAGACATTAGAATCGCTATCGAAATTGCAAGCAGTGATGGGCAACTGCAAAATCTGTCCACAACTATTGGATGGAAAAGATTAGATTGATCTACCAAATAAGACCCAGCGATTGATTGATCAATTTGTGAACTGCAACACAAAGTATGTCATTTATGGTGTTCTATGCCAGTGTGGAAAATGGCATATTGGAAATACTGTGCAATTTCTAAAATTCGTATAATGGAACATTGAAGAGCCATTCAAAATAAGGACTATCTGATTGCAGTTAATTTCAATTTTAAACATTTCAATACACCAGTAGGCATACTAACATTTGTGGGACTTGAAACAGTAGAAGAACCAGCCCCACCTGGGGGTGGGAATAGAGGGCACCTGTTCTGCCAAAGGCAGGCCAAATTGATCAATATTATGGACACATGCCAGACGGGTTTTAATCCAGAAAATGAGTTTTACACCTACCTCTGAATAATGTCATAATCTTTAGCACTAAAATGAACACAGCGTCTTTCTTTCAATGAAACTGTTGATTGTCATATTGATTGCTGGATGTAAACAATCTAATGTAAAACTATGTGCTGGAGATAAAAACATCGCAAATAATTTGGTTAACCAATTTGTAAATATGAATTACAGAAATTGCTAAATTGATGGGCCATATTCATAAGCTAAGCAAAATAAGTAATTATGTACCTGCAATATGGCAGTAGTAATTATAAAATATCATGAGAGCAGTGTAAATAATGGCACATTCGAAAAAACATGGCTGCCATGTCCAGAAGACGCAATGGCGTCATTGCGGAGCAACAAGTGTGTGATGTCATGAACGTAAATCAATTACTTTAGCCATCTTAGAACGCCATTTCCACACGGAACGGTATTCAGGAAATCAGATGCCAAAAATTAAAGGTAAAGTCTGTATTACCAGTCTACATCCATTTTATTGTGAGAACCAATGCTTTTCTAGTGAGGTTTAGAAAACAAACATGAATCCACAGAGGTGTTTGATTATTTTTTTCAGATAATGCTATCAGACAATTCATCAAGATTCATCAAAAAAGATTATATCACATTTTCTTAAGATGAGATAACGTGAATGTAATTTTTTGAGTAAAATATATATATTCCTGTATAATCTGATCTGATGACTGCACTAACACACATTTTAGTGCCATGAAACTCATTAGGTTATTTTTTGTGTGTCTTTTTCCCTTTTCACATTATGGTCACAATCACTGTAGTGAAGTATCTTCAGCACAGCCTCCTTATGACCCAAATCAGTTATGTGGTAAAACACATATTGAGGGCATATGCATTTTGAAATAGAATTCAAATGGAATTTGTTTGACATGGAATTTATGATCCACTGACATATATGTATGACAATTATTGAACATTGATCATCTTTTCTGATGTCTGATGCAGTCCTTATTACCGTTTTGCATTCTGGACTTTTCCTAAATGTATAATGGAAACAGAAATCTACACGCAGAATATTTCAATGAATCAAATCGGGGCACATGATGGGCTCCAATTGCCTGAAATGGGGCAACATTAGAGCTTGAATTAAGTTTGTAGTGAACCCAAAGACGTGCACTATCCAAAGTTCAAATAAATCATGAAGAATAAAGATGATCGGGAAGGCACATGGGGACACAGGCATGCTTATGTATTTTCATTTTTTTGTTCAAAAAACACTTTATTGATTTCGAATTATAATGGTAGTAGAGGTAAGTCAACCCAATGTTTACTTTCCATGGTACTGTCTCTAGTTTACCAGGAGGAAGACCAACAAAAGAAGAAGAAAAACACCCTTCGCCCCTCCTTCCCCCCACCCCCCCTCAAACCCAGATCTAGCAGAGCTGTTAGATACAGAGGTAAAATAAGTTCAAGAACATAGTTCACCTCTTTTCACACAGTCAGTCTTTTCCAAAATTAAGAAACCTCAAATAGGTTCATGGCTCCGAGTCTATGCAGGTAAGTGGTATACATGAAATGAGAGTAACTGGAATATTAGCCCCCATTTGCGGGAGAAGCTCTCTCACTCGTATCCGCTAGGTTAGCAGACATTTTTTCTAGTGTCAACACCGACAATATCTTAGCCAACCATAAATTAATATGTCGAGGCTCGCTATCTCTCAATTTTTTCGCTATGCCCCTCTTTGCCACTAAAAGAAGGAAGCCTCTTTATAATCCTATTTTCCTCAGCTAGCAGGTGGCATGTTCCTTCTGTAGGTATACCCAGCATTACTATTCCAGGGTCGTATGGGAATGTGCATCTAAGCACCTTCTAGATATATGATGGAACCAATTTCCAAAATGGTATAATCTTAGGGCATGACCACCATATGTGTAGAAAGGTCCCTTCCCCTTCACATGCTCGCCAGCAATGTCCTTGGGATTCAGGGGTTAATTTTTTAAAAGTTGCACTGGTGTGAGATACCAGCACATGACTATTTTATAGGTCGCCTCTTTCAGTATCGCTGCTATTGAGGTGCTCCTAGCTCTCATCCATATGCCCTCCCCTTCTTTTTTGGTCATTGGCCTACCAATATCTTTCTCTCAGCTAGGCGCGCTGCATATCTCCTTTAGCATTCAGTAGGATTTTGTATATGGTGGAAATCGGCTCCTTGGTTTCTCCAGCCCCCACCTCACATTTCTCAAGAGGTTGGTTGTCTCATCGTTGCTCTCCTGATTATGATGTTCATAACCCAATGTCTAATTTGGAAATACTGAAAATGATCTTGCTCCTTTATTCCTGCCTACGCTCCAGAGGGTTTTAATGGCCCCCATCCAAACAAGTCCGAAATGCACTATCCCCTATTGCCTCTCCAACCCATGAAACCACCCTCGTCTAAGGCTGTGTATATTTGGGGTTATCATGTATCTGGGTGAGTGGGGATGGGAAGGTGGTGAGACCCCGACTTCTTGTCGCAAGCACTGTCCTGGTCACTGGTTAATATAGAATGAGGGTGGCCGCTTTGATCTGGGCAACCATAGCGCTCTACACAGAGGTATCCCTCCCACAGTTGTGTCCATAGCCCACCACTGTTTAGGGGAGTCAATCTGGCACCATTACCTTATTCAAAGTCGCGCTGTGCCATGTTAGGACTGGAGGTCCGGAGCTTGTAGTCAACCTTTTCTCATCTCTGCTGTTAGAGTTGCCCTAGCTACCCTACTTTTCTTTCCCCTCCAAATAAAGGTTGTGACTTCCTTTTGGAGAACCCAAATTGTGTGTTTCGCTTGTATGATTGGGAGAGCCTGGAAGAGATTTAGTATGGCACAGTAGGACATTAAGTTTAATAACGTTTAGGCTGCCAGACCACGAGAGAGTACGTTTATCCCATCTAGCTAAATCTTCTTTTATTTGTTCTAAGAGTCCAGGGTAGTTGTTGCGATAGAGGTTTTCTATATTTGCTGAAAGCCAGACTGCCAAGTATCTAATGCTATCTTTTTCCCACTTAAACGGGTGACTGCCTGCAAGTTCGATTGGATATCTGAACGTATTGTTAAATTCAATATTTCTGATTTGTCCAAGTTGGCACGGACACCTGAAACCAACCTGTATTCATCCAATTCAGTTTGCACAGCAGCCAATGAGATGTGGATTCTGGATCGACAGAATGTTATCTGCAAATAGTGCTATTCTGTATTTATGCTGGCCAAATTTAATCCTTTGTATGTCTGTTTTGGCTCTAATTTTCCTAGCAAAAGGCTCCATTACCAGAGCAAATAATGAGGGTGAAAGGGGGCATCCCAGTTTCGGCCCTCTTCCCAGTTTCAGTGAGTCCAATAATGTGCCATTGGCTCGAATCCTGCCCGTCGATGTTAGAGATCCATTGGATGAGTTTAGGACCTAGCCCGGCCCCGGTTAGCACTTCCATTAGGAAGGTCCAGTGGACCCTGTCAAATGTCTTCTGTGTCTAAAGCCAGCAGGAGGGATGGGTATTTCTTAAACCTCCTGGTTTTGTCTATTAAATGGGATAACTTCGAAGTTTATTGAACGTTTGCTGATCTGTCTTAAAGCCGTCTGATCTGGGTGTACCATACTCTTGACGTTTCGTTTTTAATCTGGATGCCAGTATTTTCACATATATTTTTTCATCCAGATTTAACAATGCTATCTGGCGATGCCCAGATTTAACAATGCTTTCTGGCGCTATGCGCCACATTGCTCGTGATCCTTCCCTGTTTTGTGTATCACGCTGATTATTGCTTGTTTTATTGTCTGTGATTATGGGCTTTTTGAGGAAAGAATTCAAAAGTGCTGCCATCGGCTTCAATAGTTCCCTACTGAATGATTTATAAAACGGACTTGTCAGGCCATCAGGGCCTGTTGTCTTGTTAGATTTTGAAGATTTTCTGGCCAGAAGAATTTCTTCCGTCGTATGTTTCTATCAGGCGCTCTCTCTGTTCATCTGAGATTTTTGTTGGGCCAGCCTCCATTACATATATCCAACACCTTCTCTTGTCCTTCTTTTCTTCCTCCTATAGTTTTTCATAAAACACCCTAAAAGGCTCCACTATTTGTTAATTGTCTCTCGCTCAGTTCTTATTCGCACTGTTGCTTTTTGAACCTTGAATGTCTGGGTTTTCTCATAAAATGTACGCTTGAGATTTAATAGTGCGCTCTGCTCTGTTGGTTGCCAGTGTTTATTTAACCTCTTTCCGATGTTGTCTGCCTAAGAATACTAAGGGAGCCTCTCTTTGTGCAGTCTTTCAAGTTTCCTCAGTTCTGCAAAGAGCTTCTAATTTTCTGCTCTCTTCGGCTTAGCTTGGTGAGCCCCAAGTGAGAGAAGGCTTTCTTTTACCACCGCTTTAAATGCATCCCATGTATTTTTGAAGGATGTCTCCCCCGGTAGATTTTCACAAAAATATTTTTTTATCTGCGTTGCTACTTTCGCCCCTCACTACTGGATCCCTAAGTAAGTGTTGTGGGAGGGACCAAGCGTGTAGAATTTTGGTTTGGGCATCTAACCTTAGCTGTGTCATGACCGGTGCGTGGTCAGAGATGGTAGTCTCCCATCTGTATGTCTAACACGTCTCCTCTCAACGTATGGGCCAGAAATATATAGTCCATTATCGTGTATGTTCTGTGTACATGTGAGAAGTAAGAGTAATCTCTTTTATCCCCATGTATTTCTATCCATATGCAGCGAAGATAAGGAGATTTGTTTAAGCTTGTCTGAGGCCCGAGTTCCCTGCGCCCTTTCCCTCCGAGGGATCTAATGCCTTATCCATGAGCATATTTCGCTCTGCCCACACCTTGTAAAATTAGTGATTTTAGGAATCAAGGCGGCCATGTACTCCACCTGTTCTGTATCTGGAGCATATAGAAATGTGTATGAATATCCTATTTCCCAATACACAATTGGCTAACTTATACCTAACAGAAAACTGCCTCCTAGGCCAATCAGAGTTTTCCTTAAAAGTATTGCTACTCCTGCTTTTCTCGTTGGTGCTGCAACTAATGCTGTCTAAATCTCATTGGACTAATGCATCAACAACAGGGGCGTGTGTTTTGACCTCATGGTCACATGTTCGAATTCCGGCATGTTCGTTCAGCCCTGCAACCTTCCAAGATCGATACAATGTGTACCATTATGTTGGGCAACGATAAACCTCTATTATCTGTCAATAGTGCCAAGATGCTCCTCTGGGGGGGTTGAACGTGCGCTCAACAAATACATGTTATGTTAATGGTTGGATCCGAAAGTTTGTTTTTTAATCGGACCCCATCTTATTCAGTAGATTAGTTTCTGTTAGAATCTGACTCTGTTATCTCTCCCCTCTGGTCCTACCCACTCAGCTGGACACACTCTCAATGCCTTTATCCACACTGATCTTCTGCTCTCTGCCCCACTCACCAGCCTACTCTCCTGGTCAGACCACTCCCTCCTCTCACCTGGGTCCTCTCGGCCCTCTGACTGCACCTACGCCAGCTCTGCCAACCTCGTTCCAACAACCGCCCAATTAAACAGGTGTCAACTGCTGCCTTTGCATCATCCTTCATCCCTTCCCCCCTCCTCCCACTGCAGACTCTACCTCTGCTCTCTGCAACCTCCATCTTGCCGCCACCAAAACTCTGTACATTCTTGCCCCAGTCATCCGGATCCGCCTGAAACATGCCACCAAGCGTAACACCTGGTCCGATCCTGCCCTTCCAGCCCTGAAACCGCAAGTGGCAGACCTCAGGCTCATCCTCCGACAAACTGTCACCTTCTCCAAAGGCAATACTGACTCTCCATTCGTTCCAAGAAGAGCGCCCACATCCAGGCATGCATTTCTGGAGCATCCAACAACACAGCTGAACACTTTCAAATCTGTGAAGAACTAGCCAACCCTTGCACAGTCTCCATTTCGCCTCTTCCCTCTCAGGCCCTCTGCAATGCATTGGCCACACACATCACTGCAAAAACTCAGGACATCCTGAGCACTCTCTCTTCCTCCCATGCCACCTAGGACCTCTCATCCTCCTTCTGCCTTTCTCTCATCCTTCTCTCCTATCCCACCCAATGAGGTCACTAGGGTTGTCTGCTCTATGAAGGTCTTGTGTCTGGATAACTACCGCCCCATCTCTATCACCCCCTTCCTTGGGGAAACGCGTGGAGAAGCTGATCTTCCCCCTCAACTGAACCAGCATGCTGAGGTCGCCGGTTGCCTACACAACCATCACATTCCGAGCATCCAAAGGCACGGAAACTGCTTTCCTGAACACCCATGAAAACCTGCCCGCATCTCTTGACTTGAACTCCCCATCTGTTCTAAGTCTACTTGATCTCTCTTCTGCATTTGATATGGTCAATCACGCCATCCTCCCAAAACGGCTCCATGATACTCTTGGTATCTCAGAGTGGGCACTGGACTGGATGACCTCCTTCCTCACTGACCGTCCCTCCAGGTTATCCTGGGCTCTTTCTCCTGTCCCACATAGATCTCCAACTGTGGTGTTGCCCAGGGCTTCAACCTTTCACCCTGGTTCTCGAACACCTGTCTCTCTCAGATTGCTCACCTAATTTCCACTTTCTCCCCTTACTTCCAGTGTTAAGCAGATGACCCACAACTCTTCTTCAAACATCCCTCTGACCCTTTCCTTACTTCCAGCATCATTTCTGACTGCCTATCTGCCATCCAGTCCTGGGAGCCTCTAATGATCTCTGCCTCAATGCCAGCAAGACTGAGATCCTTCCCATTGGGACTCCTGCTCCGTCTTCCTTCCCTTCACTCTGGCCACCCTCTATGCCCCCCCCCACCCCCCTTCTCCATCTGAAGCCAAACACCTTGGAGTCTTCTTCAACTCCTCTTTCTTCTTCCTCCCTCACATCCAGGACCTCGTCAAGAAGGCCACTTTAAACTCCACCTCTTCAAAGGAATCCTTCCTTTCCTCACTTTCCCCCAGAAGCTCAATGTCTCCAGAGCCCTGGTGCTACCTAGGCTGGTCTACTACAACAGCCTCTTCCTTGATCTACCCTCTTCCTCTCTCCATCCCCTCCAACTCATCCAGAATAAGGCTGCAAGACTTATCCCTGTCCTCAAGCCCAGGGACAGTATCTCTCCAGCCCTAAAATCTCCCCACTGGCTCCCGGTTGCTGCAAGGATCAAATTCAAATCCCTCTGCATCATCCATAAGGTTGTTTGGGGCTGGGGACCACCCTATCTACAACTGGCTCTCTCCAAATACTCTTCCTCCTGCTCTTTACTCTCTGCGTGTCAAGCGCTTCTCCAAACAGCGAGCTGGCAGCTGATATCTTTCCCCCTTCCTCTCAGTCTTGAACCGGATCTCCTCAAATTCCGGAAGCTCCGCAAGACTTTCATTTTCACCTCCTTCTCCCGTGCTAAAACCCACAGTCGAGGAGATTGGTGACTTGGGTCCTTCTGCGTCGTGGCCTCCCCCTCCCTGCTTATCACCTCAGTCTCCACCCACTCCCAGCACTTGCCTTTGGGCGCCCACTGGCCTGTGCTGTCTCACAGGCCTGCACTTATTTACTGCCAGTTGACCACTCTTACCAAGTGATCTCTGCTAGGCACTTAACTGGTGCTTGTAACTGACTCCCTTGCACTTCCCCTCGGTGGAACTTCTAGCATTTACCCCATCCCTCGTCCCTTCTCTCTCTGCACTTGCACATTCTGAATGCTCACAAGGCTTAGTAGGACCGCCTCTTTCTTTCTCTTCATTGTTATTATATTTGCCTTTTGTTCCAATGTTCCCTCCCTGTTTCCTGTGGGCGCTTTCAAACACACCTTCTTGATATACAAGCGCCTTACAAATGCACAATTAATAAATAGCATTCAATGAGAGTACGTTTGTACATACATATAATGGCCATGGAGTAAAAAGTAACTGTCATTGGGGGGGGCGGGGTCCTCCCTCCCACCCCCAAACCCCCTACTCCACACGGAACCCTCCGCGACAATCCTGCAAATGATACACATTGTGAATGATGAAAAGCACATAAATTACGATTAATAAGGGTTAAACAAGTGAATAAAAGCCAAGAGTAAAGAACCTTAAATGAACGATGGCGAACAGATGAGGGTTGCGACAAACTGTCATTACCTGACAGAATCTGAGGTCAGAGCAAACGGAAAAAATTACACTGCAGCGACGTGACGTATATACAGGTAATATTTAATAAAAATAAGATATTATTATAATGTGTAATAAGATTAATCTGTAAATAGTATATAACAAAAAGTGAAACGTTGTTTTCGTTATTGTAGATATAAAATGAGCGACAAAGTCGAATATGTGAAGTCACAGAGAGCCAGGAGAACAGGTAATTCATGAGGGCTACGTATACAACAGAGAATTAAAAAAAATGACAATATATTGTAAGTGCACAGAATATCTAAAAACAAAGTGTGCAGGGAGAGTGATAACAGAAAATACAATGTTAAAAAGAAAGGCTGAACACAACCATCTACCGGACAGAACCACTATAGTGGTAAAAAAAACAATGAATGAACTGAAAAGAAAGGCTATGAAAAACCCAAGTGAGGCCAGCGGGTCTGTGATAGCTCGAACATGCAACAAAATTCCATTGCACGTAGCAGCACAAATGCCAGCGGAAAAACATATACAGCGTACCATAAACAGAAAAAAACAACAAAAGGAAAATCTGCCGATAGCGCCCAGAGGATATGAAGAAATATGCATACCGGAAGTATTTAAAAAAACAGACAAAGCTGAAGATTTTCATTACATGACAATACAAACAAAGGAGGACATTTTTTTAATTTTCACAACAAACAGTAATTTAAGGCAGCTTGGTAAATGTGACATTTTGCAAAGCGATGCCACATTCAAATCGTGCCCACAACCATTCCAGCAATTTTAATGGCAAAAAAAACCCAGAGGAAATGTACAAAATAGTGTTTGAAAAAATTAAAGAGGCCGTACCTGGAAAAAATGGCAACCACCATCGTAATGGATTACGAGCTAGCACAGATAAAGGCATTCACCGGAATATACAAAGAAACCAGTATACAAGGATGTTTTTTCCATTTTACCCAAGCAATATGGAGAAAACTGCAAAAACTAAGCCTACACACAAAGTACGTAGAAGATAGCAATTTTCAACATAATATACAAAAAAAATGTGCATTAGCGTTTGTGAAAGAAGACAAAGTAATTACATTTTATGAACATTTAATAGACACAGAATACTACAAAAACAATGAGGAGCATACCACAGATTTAATGGATTACATGGAAAGCACATGGTTAGGACAATTAACGAGAAATGGAACAAGAAGGAGAAAATATCAGATATCATGGTGGAACTGTTATAATGCAGTAATTGAAGGAAGTGCGAAAACCAACAATATGATAGAAGGATGGCACAACAGAGTGAACAGAAACTTTAATACCAACAACCTGACATTATGGCATTTCTTGAAAGACTTATTAGCAGAACAATCAGCACAAGAATTTAAATTATCCCAAACAATTTCCCTTAAATGCACAATTAAAAAAAAAGAAATATAGAGACTCTGAACAACGGGTTCAAAATATAGTAAAACAGTTTGAAACACAAGAAACATACGACTATTTGGAAGCAATCGCATATAATCTAAAATGTTAATGTACTCACCATTTCAAAAATCCTCAGTCATCAATGAAAAATCCAAAGTAACCAACAATCATTTAAAAACTATGCCAAACAGTTCAAAAATGAAGTAAAAATAATGAACTAAGTGTTAAAAAAATGAAAAATCCAGTAAAACCATCCCACAAAGCGAAATCCAAAGTGCGATCCAGCCAAATAAAGTTGCAATCCATAATCCATTCCATGGTCGAAAAGTGAAATCCGGATGTGAAAAACAAAACAATCCAAGCAAAAAAACCATAGTCCATTCCAGGAAACCCACGATGGGGGGGGAAAAAAAAAACAATCCAAAGGAAATCTCACGATTCAATCCAAAAACCGCGATGAAATCCAAAAAAAACGATAAAATGAAAAATCCAGGGAGCAGCAACAAATACACCTGACCGGAACGAACGGACTTCAAAAATGGCGCTTACGTACACCTAACGCATACGTAAAGTTACGCAATGAACTAATAATATTGTTATAAGATATTTTGTTACACAATTGCACCATCTAGTGGTGAAAATAAATTGCAGTTGAAACTAAAACATTTTTCACTTTACTGTTTATATTACCATTAATAAAATATTTAATTATTATTACAACACACTTACCTTGTATTTCGAATTATTTCGATTTATTATTATTCGACCTAAAATATTTTCAACATATTAACTTTCAAAAATATTACATTCGAAAATATAACTGGATACCGCTAAGCACAACTGCCCACTTGTCTAATCTCCAACCACAGCCTCCCTAACTCGCTAGACCCGCCCTTTACCCCCTCCCCGCCTTCAACTATAATTCAGTTTCGTTTTGACGACAACGTGGTCGATCGGCTTTCTCCATCTCGGTACCCCTCGCCTACACTCCTCCGCTGGGACTCGTTTTAGATGGACTCAGGACTGCTACTCCCTCTTGTCGTTTACAATGTTTGCCATAAACATTTTTCAAGGTTAAGAGTACTTCCGAGTTATTGGTATTTTTCTTGCTTCTCCTCATTCATTGCAGCTTCTTTGAAGGCGGCTGAAGGATTTGGCCCTTGTACTTGCCACCATGGTTTCCCCTTGTTGCATGGTCTGGGGCCTTTCACCAACCACGTTGTTGCCTTCATTTTTGCTGCTTTCCCTGGGTTCCCCTCTGGATGATGTTCAGGAATCTCAACGTTTAGCAATCTGCACCCTTTGTCCAGGTCGTTAATCATATGCTGCTGTTTATTCCAATAAAATTGTATACCAGTTGGAAATGTCCACCTGTACCGGACACCTTCCTGAATCAGTTTTTCCATGACTGGCTTAAGCTGCCGCCTTTTCTGTATTGTGCATTCAATAAGTTTTGGAACAGCTGGATTTGTGATCCTCTGAAGTCGATACACCCTCAATCTGGCCACTCAAAAGCATTTTTTCTTAGAGAGTGTGGGAGTGCGACTTAGGATATCTCTTGGTCTGGTCTGTCCTTATGCTGGCCAACATTTGGTGGGCGGACCCTTTGGGCCCTGTCGATCTGCAATAAGTCAGGTGATTTCTTCTGGCAACAGCATGGTGAACGGCTCCTGAAAAAGATCCTCAAGACCTTCCTCTTCAGTACCTTCTTGTAAAAATGTCAGTCATAATTTGTCTTGTCGCAATCTATTTTCAAGATCTTCATGTATTGCCCAGTTCCCCACCATCTTCAGTAGGTCTGCCACTTCGGCTAAAGCACTGGGAGCCGGTGACAATATTTAATTGACTGCCTGTTCGACTTAGTTCACTCTGTCGCCCAGTGCATCTGTCTTTCGGAGTCCCTCCACACTTTTTTGCCACACCTACCCTGAGCTCTGCCATTTCAAGGGTGAGGTTGTCTTGGAGACTTTGTAGGCAGTATGGAGGTCCTCTTTGGTGAAGGCTACCTGGGTAGCAGGCCCTTTGAGTAGAATCTTGGGCTTCTCGAGATGTTGCTATACTCTGCAACTCCATTTCTGCTGGTTCGTGAACAAAACTATCAATGCTGCCTTTCTGGTTTTAGCACAGAGTTTTGGCAGCTTTACTCATCGGGGCACATGATCTGCTTTGCTCCATTCTTTCTCCCTGAAAAGGTCTGCAGGGTCAAGGCGAGACCGGCAGGTTCGGGTTCGCAAGCTTCAACATCATACTGCCCCCTTCAACTTCCCTCAAAGGACATCCCTATATATGTTTGGGTTATTGTCGTTGGTCGTAGGCGGTTCAGCACGTCTGCCTCAGTTCTTTTTATGCTCCTTATGGATCATCGCTCCTCTCCAGTGTCACAGAAGCGTCTGCTTTTAGGATGGTTGGCCCACAAGCATGGACCGGTACAGTGTTCTGCTGGGCTTACATGTCTGTCTGATCTGTTCCCTGTAACCATCAGTGCCTGGACGTACTCTTATAGGGCACCCTCTAGTAGGAACTTGCACGTATCCCCATGTTTTCACTCCCACTGTTGCATCTGGATGGGGGACAGGCCTCTGAGTTTTGTTGCTTGCTGCTTCGCCCAGGGGGCCTCCGTTGCATCCGTCCAGTGTCACGGTCCCTTTCTGCTTCTCAGAGCTTCCGCCCTAGTGATAATTGCTTTTGGAGCTAAATTTCATTCAGGATTTCCTATTTCACCTAGGCATGCAGCAGAGTCTAGACCGACTCTGCATCCTCAGTGTCGCCAGTGCGCTCCCTACAGTTAGTTTCCCTAGTCGTGTCGGCTTCAAGATGGCACCCAGTCGCATTGTAGTTGACGATCCCGCTTTAGTGTTGCCAAATACTCTCCCGTTCCACTGGAGCGGCCGCGACATTGCCCCTGTCCTCGCAGGAGTTTTGTGCTGCGTCAACCCTGAATTACATTAGAGGGACTCTTCCATGTCCACCATCATCTGGACCTCCACGGCGGCATGTCGAGCTCGTCCGCCATCGTTGCTCCACCCTCCTATTTTGATTTTTTTTAAACTCTGCTTGCAGGACAAAGAACTGAATTATTATTTTTTTTTATTTATTAGAATTTTTTTCCCAACATCAATTGTGTGGAGGTAAGCTTCTCCTCACACTGATTACAATGAAGACCTTGGTAAAATATAAAGTAAGCATATTTACTAATTGGACTTTTAAATGGGGTCTGAAATCATAAAGATCTGTATTTTCTTTTTTTTATGGGCATTCTTGGTTCCAAATCAGCTGTCAACTCTTATTTTTTTTTTTAACTGAACTGTACAATTTTGCGGACGGCTCTGCTTTCTTCGATCCA